>NC_136411.1:145938939-146558939 GCF_051521515.1 Lactuca serriola | reverse complement strand
ATTGAGGGATAGATAGAGAGAGATTAGAGGGGGGGGGGGGGGTTGAGACACTTTCCATATTAAATTTCATTTTTTTTTCTTTTTTTGTTTAAAAAAAATAATAGAAAACCTTGTAAATGGTACCGGGGTAATGAAATGACGGAAATGTCCTTTACTTAATGGCCAAAAGCTAACGGGCTTAACAAAAATGACCAAACATCAAAATTTTTGAAATGACATAAACCATCTGTGAAAGTTTTTGAACTTAAAGTCTAAACTTCAGATCTTGGAAAAACACATGGATCAAAAATTATGTTTTTTTTTTTTATATTGACCACTCAGTATATAATGAATGGTCAATAAAAATAAGCAAAAAAAAAAAACATTCATTTTAATGATGTTTATTTATTTTGACTAGTTAACCAAATAATATAATAAACTATAAAAAACACTCTATTAAAGATGTAAGTATCAAAAACGTGGTATAGTTATTAACCTTTTAACACCATACGAACATTTATAAAATTATTTTTAGCAATTAACAGAACTAAATAAAAAAAATCTGATAGATGAATATCAAATGAGCTACGAACTCTGTCTGCTTACCAAAATAAACAGAATGTCAATTGAAATACTTACAATAATCTTCGGCCATGATTATGTTTATTAAAAGGGAAAAAAAATATTTACCGATAAAAAACCAAACCATTTGTTAAAACCAAGGTTCTAAATAACGTAAGACATGACTTTATGGCAATGTCAAGCCTCAAGCTTTTCTGAACCTTGGCGAGCCACGTTATTTGTAAGACGTGACTTAAGGCGGCAATTTTGTGTATAATTAATATTTTATATGTATTTTCTACTATTATTTATTTTTATATACATATATGACTTAATAAGTCATTTTGATAAAGCTTTGCGGCAGGTACAAACTTTGGAGCCATGACGTGACATGACGAAGCTATGACAAACTTTTTAGAACCTTGGTTAAAACATAAACTAAATTTATCAAAGAAAATGAAGAAATCAAACATGTTTACTATTATCATTGTTGTGAGATATACGTCTATGATTAAATATCAGTTTATCCTGTTAAAATTAAACTCTATGGTACGTTGAAAATCTTAAAAATTAATTATTGATTTATTGAATACAATTAGGCAAAATTTCATAATTGGTCCATGTGGTTTATAAAATATCTCATTTTGAAGACTTTCAAGGAAAACATCTTGTCATTGGTCCTTGTGTCACTGGTCCTGTGGTTTGCAAAATTACATGAAAGATCTTGTTGTCGTTAAATCTAACTTTTCAATTGTTAGATCTTAATGAAAAAGACTATTTTACACTTTTACCAAATTTGCAATATACAAACCTTAAAGACCATTTGTGTAATTTTGTGAATTTGAAATTATATATATATATATATATATATATATATATATATATATATATATATATATATATATATAATTTCAACAATTTGATAATTTTTTTTATCTTTTCGACATTTTGTTTTCTATTTTTATTTTATAATTTTAGTTGTTTATGTTTTGTTTGATGTTTTTATTTATTTTGATTGAAGTAGATAAACTTAAATTTGATAAACCATGTCGAAACAGTTTTTTCTTTAATTTTTTATTTACGAATCGGACCGTTATTGCTTTTTTTTTTATGTCATTACGGTTCATGTTTTTTTTACTTGGATGCTCTATAGTTAAGATCGTTAGCAACTTTATGTTTTCATTTATCATTATCATTATTTCACATTTTGTTTTCTAGTTTTTTTTATAATATTAGTTAATTATTATTCTTCTATTGTTTTTATTTATTTTGATTCAAGTAATGGAAAATAAAAAAACAAAAAACAAAAACTCAAACACTAAAATTGTTATATACTCTAATATATTAATACATTTTACACTTTTCATCTTTTTTTGTTTTTTTTTCATTTTTTTTTTACTTTTTTGTATTATTTTTTATATTTTTTTGTATTATTTTTTAACTTTTTCTTATTTTTAATTTTTTGTTGTTTTGTTTTATTTTTCATCAATTTAATAACTTATTTTGACCTTTTGCAAAAAGTGTAAAATATATGAGTATATTAGAGTATATTGCAATTTTGGTGTTTGAGTTTTTGTTTTTTGTTTTTTGATTTTTCATTAATTGAATCAAAATAAATAAAAACAATAGAAAAATAATAAGTAACCAAATTTATAAAAAAATAGAAAACAAAAGTTGAAATAATGATAATGATAAATGCAAACATAAATTTGCTAACGATATTAACCATGAAACATCCAAGTAAAAAAATGAACCGTACCGATATAAAATTAAAGGAAAAAAATTAACGCTTCAATTCACAAATAAGAAAATTAAATAAAAAACCGTTTCGACATGGTTTATCGATTTTAAGTTTATTACTTGAATTAAAATAAATAAAAATATTAAAAAAAACTAAAAATAACTAAAATCATAAAATAAAAATAGAAAAAAAATGTTGAAAAGATAAAAAAAAAATTATCAAATTGTTGATATTATATATATATATATATATATATATATATATATATATATATATATATATGTTCGAATGTGGATTGACATCTATTGTGTGGAAGTATGGATATTGCTATTCTGTGAGAATTACAAAGAAAATATGTTTTTTGATAATATGAATATGTTCAATCTTATATAATTACTTTAATTATTAAACAATTTACTAATTAAATCGTCTATAAGGTTATTATACATTTTTTTAAATTATTTTCATTATGTCAGAATGTTATCATGATGTTTATTGAGTCGTATTTTGTAAGATTTAAAATAATAAAAAACGATGAATGAGAACAAAAATGAATTAAAATTGGTGAAAATCAATTAAAATAACAATAGTTCTGTGAGATTGAACGTATTCACATTACTAAACAACATATTCTTTTAATAATTTTTTATAAAATAGCATTATCCACACGTCCACACATTTTATATATATATATATATATATATATATATATATATATATATATATATATATATATATAATTTCAAATTTACAAAATTTGATATAAGCGTAAAATAGTATTTTCATTAAAATCTAACAGATGGAAAGTTAGATTTAATGGTAGGAAGACCTTTCATGTAATATTACAAACCACAAGAACCAATGATGTAACATTTTCTTTAAAAGTCTTCAAAATAAGATATTTTACAAACCAAGTGATCAATTATGAAAATTTTGTCATATAATTATATATCAGATTAAAATAACCGAATAAATATTAATGGATACCTAATTTTATCAAAATAAAATAACCAGCATTTTAAAAACTATGCTAAAAGTAGGTAAACATTACTTTGATCCATGATTGCAACTATATGTCGTTCCAAAAAGAAACAAAAGTGGAATGAGGAGCCATGTCAATTGTCAAGTCCATGAGTGCACTACTCAGATGGGTTCGGTTGGGTTGGACCCATACCCAATTCATAATTTCAATTTTGCAAATATTATATTCTAAATGAGAGTAGGTGAAATGTTGACGTTCTATGTCACTATCTCACCAACTTCCCCTTTCTTAATTCTTACCCACCAATATTTGATACCTTTTATCTTATAATAAGTTCCCAACCATACTTTCATCATCTTGACCGGATAAATCACAAAAAGCATATTTGTTTTTTTTTTTTCTTTCGTTTAATCTTTTAATATGCTTTCTAGGGGAGGAGATAATGTTTCACCATATCAGTTTTGTTATATCAACTTTCCGTCTTTTTTTTTTAAAAAAAATTAAAATTCATAAGACCAACTCTAACCCTATTAGTATATCTTACAATAGTTTTATATAAAACGTGGATTAAAATCATTTTCAAATTTAACCATGTATTTAAATTTTACTATAAAATAATATTTAAATATTATAAATTATAATATTACAATTATAATAATTAGAAAAAGTTTAAAAAAAATGAACATTATGGAAAAAAAAATAGCCATTTATGTTCATTTTTATTTCAAAAAAAACAGTCAAAATTTAAGGAAAATCCTCAAATAACCATGCAATTTGCAGTTCTTACTACGAAATGTTATATGACACTACAAATTGGTTCCATGCACTCGCTGTGGCGACTTCATTGGAATAATGTGAAATGGACGTTACGACATGCCTTTTAGAGTCTAACTAGATTATGATCTGCGTTAAATGCGAGGAACACATAAATAAAATACAAATTTATATAGATATTACAAAATAATTATAAAAAAACAGGGTTATTGGTATCATTGAAATATGTAGAAATTATACTAAAATCGGTAAATATATATAGCATTGAAGGACCTCTTTATAGATAACATTTTTTATTTTATTAGTTCAATGACCCTATTTGTCACATATAAGTACCTTCAAACATTTTTACCCTGTGACACGGAAAACAACTATATATATAGCCAACCATGCGTGAAAATGGGTCTAAACAAATATAATCCAACATTTGACAATGTACTTTCAAAATACATTGTTATTTTATGCCTATATTGCGAAATATAATTGTTTATTTAAAAAAATAGCAACTTATTTATGTTCCTTCAAAATGAACCATATAAAACCCCCCACAATATTAAATACAAAGAAATTATAACCAATAAATCTGCAACAAACTTAATCATCTACCTCCACTTCACCTCTAATATTAGACTTTTCTTTCCCCTTAATTTGAGTTATTGTCACTATCATCGATAATGTTAAGATTCATTGATGACTTCTTTTTTATTTTAGAGATAATATGATAAAAATCATTTATCAAGTCCATCATTTATGTTTATATCTTCGTTTTTTCGTGGATTTTGATATGCCTTCTTCGGTTTACCACCATCTTTTTTTTTTTTTTCAGACTCCTTTTTTTATGAAATAACATTTTTTTTGTGAAATTCGTTCTACGGTTTTGAGTATGTGTAGGTACGTTGATTTTTTTGAAGTAAAGAAAGTAGGGTTTTTGCTCGATGTTGGTTCCTAGATTTGGTTCTTATTTTTTGTGATTTCGGATAATCCATTGCGTTTCATTCACTACAAAGTTTAATGAAGGAAAAAAGAAACACCCCTTAGTTTTATTTACTTTGCAGATTATCGAGCCTCCATGCAAAGCTTATAACATAATGAAAAAAACAAAAAAACCCTTATAAGATAAATGCCAATTACGATTCTACCCCTTTTCCTCTTGTAACAATTATCTCACTTTAAAACTTCAAAATATCTGTTTTTGTATTTCAACATATTACTGATAGCATGAAAGATCTGAGAATTGTTGCATTTTAGTTAATCACAATGCCTCAAATTATCGGAGAATTTAAATATGATGATGAGATCAAACATAAAATATGGTGATAATACAAGGTTCTTCTTCTTCTTATTTATTTATTTACTTATTTTTTAATTCAACTTTATTACGAAATTAAATAGCTTCTTTTGTTGATATTAGTGTTGCTTGTTTAGAAAAATATGTGATATGATTAACTTTGTGATGCTATAGCAATGAGAAAACTTGGATGAGCAGGAAGTAAGATAAATTTATAATTTATTAACTTCAATGAGAAATTAATTAATTATAGTTTTGTTATTGAATTTGAAATACAACAAGGATTATATCAATGAATCCTGAACGTACAAGAAAGGATCCAGTGGTAGTAAAGAACATTCCTTACTATAAAGCAAAGAGCAAATTAGAGGTAGAAGTGATGAAGCTCAATCCACCACCATGACCTTAAAACTGGGATCGGGGGGTGGGGGGGGGGGGGGGAATCAGAGCTTTTTCATATATTTTTAGTAATTTACATATTTGGTCTCTGTGTTTAGTTGATTTTTTCGGTTTTGGTCCGTAAAAGAATCAGGTTATAGTTTTGGACCTTGTTTCACTGTTTCATAAAACTTTTATCATTGCCTAAGTTAACAGCCTAGCTGTTAGTTTTTTTTTTTAATTTTGCCTTTGGACCAAAACTAAAAAACATACAACATAACAACAAAATTTATATTTTACTTTTTTTCCTTTTTTTTTTACATAAGTTTACAGTAGATTACATTTTTGGTCCTTGAGTATACCTGACTTTTTTTTTCAGAAGGTTCTTGTCACACCCAAAACCATGAACAACGGAAACGTTATGGGGCGGAGGACGTCATGTACAGTATCACAACATTGAAAAGTAGTAAACAAGCAACAACATCATCCATTGCATTAATAATATACTTTTAATACAAGTGATCTGATATGTCTAATAGACACTAAAGTATAAATCAAAATGAAAGATGAGTCTTGAATGAGCTCCGTCTTCTCTAAACCTTGCATCGGTACCTGTCTATCGTTGACCTGAGGATACAAGTTATTTTGAAAGCGAGTATCAGCTTTAAAGCTGGTGAGATCATAAGTATTTTAGTGTCTTAATTTGTAAGAATGTATTTGTACGTATATGAAATGTAAGTATTTGTACGTATATGAAATGTAAGTATGAAAACGTTTTAAACATCCTAGAAAGCCCTATGCTTCTTACTGAGAGTAGTCTTCTACTAAGGCATCTAGTTTCTATGTGTGTGTCTCTTGTAAGAGTGTGTATTTTCTCAAATCCGACTATCATAAATCAAAATATAGCTTCTACATTACCGTGCATCGTGTGAATGTTCACGAAGTGAATGTAATGGGAAAATGAAATAGTATTATGGTGTAGTATCAAATAACTACAACCGTACTAACTACCTTAATTCTATGGTGATTTCGTAAGTACTGTAGTATTTGTAATAAGTGACTACTTCTGCACTATTTTTCCTTATTTGAGGGATAAGGTATAATGTGATGGCTAGATCCCAGGCTAGACGCTCCCCTGTCAAAGAGATTTTGGGACCCATACACGACCCCTGCATATTTGCAAGTCGTGAACATCCACATTACTATGATCACGTATACCCAATATAACTATCACAATGTGTTGTGATTCATTGGTATATTAGATCCTGAAATCGTTCCATGCTATAGCACCTAGTGATGTCTGTCCTATTATCGTATATGTAAACGCACTTATGTAAACGTATCTATGTAAACGTACTCATATAAGCGTAATCATCTAAATGTATAGTAGTGTACTGTAATGTTCTGCGTGTGCTAGCTGTAACGTGTTTTCTCTCTCGATCTAGCATGTATAGTAATGTACTGTGTGTACTAGCTGTAATGTGTGTTCTCTCTCTATCTAGCATGTATAGACTCATGAATGAACTGACTCGTGGTATGATTCCGCATTATAGTAAACATATTAGTATCTTCCTAAACTACCCATATGGTAGCTTACTAGTAATATAACTGGTATGTATGAACATGGAAGTATACCCTTGCTACCCAAGGGTATTGAACTGATTGGAGGAACCTTTATGACTATATATGTGCACATGATACATAACTAATATTTAAACGACCTTCGGACGGATACCTAATACCCACCAGACAACATCCAAACGGTGAAAAGGAAATAGAGCGGATAGCCTTCCTAAGTCCTTTAAACATTTCTTATATAACTATACATATATAGGCATGCAATTGACAATATAAAAGCATAAAATAAGTTTTGTAACACCTTTGGACATGATTACTATCTAAGTAAAGGTCGACTTGATGTCAGCCTATAAAACGGGTTGAAAGTATTTGTTTGATAAAACAGTTTAAGTATGAAGAAACATTTGTTTGAAACACAATTGTAAATGAGTTTGAAATGAAACATACAGTGTATAAAGAACAGTTTAATAAGGAGTTTTAAACATATAAAACGTTTATGAAAATCATGTGAAGAAAACTGTTTGGTAAAACAACTAATGAGTAGTAAATCATTTGAATGCTGCTTATTAATCACATGTGATTGATATAATAACTAGCATGATTCTACTTGTATCCCCCCATAAAAGCATTTAAAAACATTTAAAACATTGATTAAGGGGTATGAACTCACCTGTAGTGAGTGGTACAGATGAACTGAAGATGTAGGATTGCTAGGTGTCAAGTGAAGTCTTGAACACACTCTATGATCCTAGTTAACATATAATATCACATATATGTATCAAATTAGTCTTAAGCTACTAATAAACAAAGTTAAGACACCCTAGGACATGTTAAACACCTTAAACAAGTGTTATAGGTCTCAAGGATTGCATCTAAGTGTTGTAAGGAAAAGCTAGTGTGTGTAGGGTTCAAGGAAAACTCCCTAATGGAGTTCATGGCCCTAAGGTCATCAAAAAATGAGTTTACGGTCGTAAACTCATGGGTTTACAGCCGTAAGCTCATACTTACTTGACCATTTGATGTATTGAGGCTTTACAAGACCCTAAGAAGCATTTCTACTTAATGGCAAAGTCTTTGGAAGAGATTATGGCACCTTTCAACTCCTTTGAGGAGTTCACGGCCCTGGGACCAATTCCCTTAGAGATTACGGCCGTAATCTCTCATAGGTATGGTGTTTTTGGTGATTTCAAGTCCCTAACTTAACTAGAATGCATCTAGGTTAGTGTCCAGGGCTTATGGAGAGTTTAAAGCACACTTTGGCCCTTTTGTTTGGACTTCACGGTCCAAGAACTTCTTGGGCCGTGAACACCTTACTCTTGGTGTTCTTGGGATGTTTTCTAGTCCTACATACATTAGGATACGAGTCTAGGCAAGTTTCATTGCAAGAGGAAGGGACTAGGGCATCATTTGTCCCTTAAAGAAGGGTTTACGGTCCAAGATGTTCTTGGGCCGTAAACTCTTTGATCTTGTGGGTTTCTTATGATTTCTAGTGTATTAGACACATATCAAGCCCTATAACACACTTAGATAGAAGTACTCACGATTTGGGATGAAAGGCCGAAGATCCGTGAGAGAGAATTTGGCTTTTCTCTAGTTGGAAATGGAACAAATGAATAAATATGGCTAAGGACCATATATATACTCCTAGGGTTTTTGGCAGAAATATTTTTATTCAGGCAGTGAACTCTAATATCATAAAGTTTTGGAATAACAGAGTTGCACGATACCCTAGTGCATCCTCCCTCCTGATATCTCTTTAAGTGTAAATCCTGAAATACTCAAACTTATACCAAAAGTCTAAAAATTTACTGCAACTGTTCTAACTTCTATTGACTTGACATTCTTTGTACAGAATAGAAATTTCGGGTTGTCACAGTTCTGAGGGGCATTTTAGGTATTTCAGGGTCAAATGCTGATTCTAGTTGAGTACACACTTCTATTATACTGTGCATTCTTACCTGCCCATGTATGGTACTGATTCTTTTTTAACAAAGAATACGAGAGCCTATTTTCATCTTTCACAACATGCTTATATTTAACTTTAAAGCTCACATCAGTTGTTGAGAAGGTATATTTCTTATTCTTATTCTGTTACTACCGGAGACATAAGAAAACTTTCTAATGAGGGCGTTCATGTCTTTGTACATCCCGTCTGTTATATTATGTCATGTTCTATCTTGTCTTTTCTATTGATTTTTTACAAAGGTATACACACACATGTAACATCATAATTTCATTCTATATAACATCCAATTTTAACATTGAGTTTACTGTTTTTTAAAAATAGGATCATAGTTACCGATTAAAAAGATGGAACCAAGAACCAAACACAACATTAAAAAAATTCAAAAACAACATTATACATCCAAATTATAAGTATTCAACAAAGAACCATACGAATGAGTAAAAACATATAAATTTGAAAACAATATCAAACTTATAGATTAAAAGGATTTAAGAAAGAAGTACATACATTTATTCGACTAATCAGACTGATGGGAAGGTTGAAGTTTTTTTGCTTTTGTTTTCTGCGGAGGAATTATGACCTAATGTTTGTGTAAATCAATTATTAAAAAGGTTTGAAATATATATACAAGTCAATATGATGAAAATTAGCAGGTAATCAATTGAAATCTCATTTAAACTTAAAATAGAAGATAGCATGCTTGAAAGTGTATTGGTTCATAATAATATCCGAAACGTTTGAAATTTGAAATTAATAGTTTCCGAGATTTCAACATATGATATATTTGGAAAGCAATTTCGAATGGAAATAGAGCCTAAATTTAAGGTTTACATTAATAAGTAACCAATTGTGTAGTTGTAAGTTTAGAAAGAATTCAAGTATCATTTTCATTCAATTCCAACATTTAATTTCCTAATATAACGGGTTGACTTCTTGTTTGATCAACGTGACGTAAGCAAATTGATCTAAGGGTGTAAAACCTATAAAGAAAACACAATCAACGACCCAGATTGTTTTAGATGATTTCATAAGGTTTCTCTTTTAATAATATTTAGAGAGAGGAAACAGAATACTCATGATCTAAACATGTCCTTTTAATGTCGATGGGAAAATAAAGTTGAATCGAACTATGGAAATAAGACAGAGCTACATTCATCCGGAGTGTGGCTCATATATCCATCCGAGAAACGAATCGCCTCCTCAAGGATCTTAGTTTGTAGCATCATATATATATATATATATATATATATATATATATATATATATATATATATATTAGGGTGTTCACAGTGTGGTGTGATGCGATTTAGAGTTAAAACCGCAAACCACTTCACATATGCAATTTGAGTTTTTCGGAAACCACAATGTATAAGCTCAAAAGTGCATTAATCGGTGCGATTTAATGATTTAATTGCCGACAGTTTGTGTGGTTTTTTACTGTTTGTACAATTTGAAGATTATCTCTGATTGCCACCATACTAATGATTATTCTATAACATGTTAAATTGGGTATCAACTTATGAACAATACCATATATTTAGCCTATTTAAGCTTTGTGTCTTTTGGTTTTGATGTTTTATCTAGATTCTCTTCTGCTCATTCAATCATCGATGTCACGTTCCCTCCATTGCTTCCCTTACCAGTCTCATTCTTTTGCCTCCTACTTTCTCTCTTAATAACACATATCTCCGTTGGTTCCCTTACAAGTCTCATTCTTTCACCCCCTACTTTCTCTCTTAATAACACCTATGTTTGGTTTGATTTGCCCCAAATCTCTTTTTATCCGATATTTTTTTTAATCTTTGATTCTCAAGAAGCGATTCTATTTATTAAATTTGCTTTAATAAGGGTTTGGGATGAAGTCAAATTTTTTAAGTGTTCGTCATAAATCTCCCTCTCTCTCACTCTTTTTTTTTTTCTCTCTCTCTCTCTCTATATATATATATATATATATATATATATAGGAATGATCATTTGAGAACTTATAGTTTCCCGAGAACTAAAAGTGGACCGTCAGATTAAAAAGAATTAAGGGTTAAGATCTTTTATGGCACTTTTGTAAACAAATAGGAAAATTAAACACGGGGGTATGGTTCTGATATTAATCTAAGGGCATTTATGGCACTGAAAATCATCCCCCTCCCAATCAATAGATGCTTTCTTTCTGTCAAATCCATCGATCATCTTCGTGTCATCGTCCCTCTTTCTCTTCTAGCTTCATTGTTGATCGTTGCCCAAGAACCAGCATATGAAATCTATGGTTTCCTCCATCAACTGTCTCTATTCATTGAATCGGGTAAGGTGAAGACTCTACACGAATCGTTGAAATCTAAGTTCCTTTGAATCTAAATTCTAAGCTGTAAAATCCAGCGACTTTTATGTTTAAGTCATCTCATCATCGACGAGCACATTACAAGGTGAAATTTAGGCTACCAGACTATCTAGATCTGGATTTAGACCCTTACGACTCATCGTCTGAAATCTTGGATGAGCTAGGATCTGAGGAAGATATGTTTTGTACTTATATTGACATTGAGAAGCTCAGATCCAATTGAACGATGACGGTGCTTTGGATAATGTTCAGATCAAAAGTGCTCTGGGCACTCCTCCACATCTGCTATGTTAGCGACACCATTCATCTTGTCTATGCCGTCTCGAGTAAGCTTCTTCTCGCCTGCAATTTCTCTGTTGCTCATCACTCTAGTTTAACAAAGTTATTTACAAGGTAAAAGGATTTTATAATGATGAGTGCCACCAAAGAACATTAGTTGGTCATCCCTTTTAGAATATTGTAAGATATTCACCACAGAGACCGGTTGAGAATGATACTAATGGGATGAACTAGAGTCAAACACTAGATCCACCTATGGGACTAAAAGTCAAACCATTGGAGCCAAAAGGCAAAAGAAAACAAAAAAAAAGCCTAAAAGATACATGTTTGCAAATAAATGGTCATCCTTAGACAAATGCTTTGGCTTCTGAAAATGTTGCTACAACCAATTCTAACTTGGAAACCGAGATTGAAAAATCTCTTTCTAGCGGCAGCAGGATGCATTGAATTCGAAAAAACATCCTTGTGTTATTTTCCATTCTTCTAGTCAGACAAAGGTGAGTTTTAGAGCCAATTTTTTTTTTGTATTAGGTGTCTAAGCCCATAACTATAATTGGTATGTACTTGAATTGATAGTAGCAATGTCCTTTTGGGTTGCCTTCAAACCTGACAATTAAATAGGATAACTGTTAGAGAAAGAAGAATGATTTATTAATTTATTACTTGGTTAATAAATTAATTTGAAATCAAGATAAATGATTTATTAACTTATTATGGATATAATATATTAATTAGAAATCATATTGTCTAATTAATATTTAATCATAAATTAATTTGGAATTACTTTTAGGATTAAAGGAATTAATTGAAACTGCAGGGACTAAAGGTGACAATGTTAAAAAATTAAGCATTGAGCATTCTAGAACCTCCCTTAGAGGTGGGGGATGAAATTTAGAGTGTCCTAGGGTTTCCTTGGGCTCTAAGGGTTCCTTAGAAGTCTTAGGGAGGAAGTTAAGGGATTAGGGTTATCTAAGATACACTTGCCTTATCCTAAACCTTCCATATCGCCTATATAAACCCTTATAGGACTGGATTTCGTCCCATGCACTCCAAGAAAGGCTGAGGGCAGAAATTATACTCTGCTCCTCTCTCTCCATAGTAATCCTTGGTTGCTAGGTTTGTTTGTGAGCCATTAGAGGCACGACGGTTGTGGCGCTTGCTACCAAAGTTCAAGATCTTCAAGGATTTGATTGTTATTACAATATAACAATAAAGGTATGTATCCTAACCCTAATTATATGTTAATTTCGAAAATTACATGTGCCTCCTAGGGTTTCTAGTTTTTGTGTTCAATGCTTGTATGTCTAATAGTGAAAACATAGATCCTCAAATTAGGGTTGCATGCACACATATGATTGTTTGCTATGTATAAAACCCATCAGTGGTATCAGAGCTTTTGGTTGTTGTTTTAAATAATATTTGATACAAAAGTATGAATTTGACAAATTAGGGTTTATGGCAAATAAACCCTAGGTCTTGGATTTTCGAAATTTGTTAGGGGTTCTTGAACCCTTTTCCTCTGGCCCCATATTTTCGATTTTAGGGTTGGTAAACCCTAGGGTTTTCGAAAATAACTTCCTCCCCAAGATTAGATTTCAAAATTTTAGGGGTTAGGATAATGTTATCTTTGGTAATTATCTTATTAATTGTTAAATAGATAATTAAAGATTTTGAAATATCCTTTCCCAATTTTTCGAAATCTAGGGGATAAAGGGATCAGGTTAAATTAGTTATTTAATTTAATGGATAATCCTTTAAGATTTAATAATTTAAATTAATTGTTTAATTTTGGATAATTATTGAATCAAATTTTTAATATTTAAGATTTTAAAATTAAAAGATATTAATTTTTTGAAAATTTTAAATTTGATTAAAAACCCTAGTATTTTGAAATGTTTAAAATACACCCTTATACTATTATAATATTAAAAAGCTTAATACTTATATATATATATATATATATATATATATATATATATATATATATATATATATATATATAAAAGAAGATTCAGTCTTACCGTTAGTAGACCTCATTCACGAAGCTGGTCTATAAGGGGGGTATAAGGAAATTGCCTATAAAATGGTGATTAAATGGGTGTCCACTCTCACCCCCCGCTTCCTTGACTAGTGGAAGGTCGTTAGCCAAACGGGTAGGATAGGACATTAATAAATATAATGAACAATATAAAGTAACTAAATGCTTTTACAAAATTCCCAAATCTTAGTTACTTTAGGAAAATATGAATTTGGTGCTAATCCATGAAATTGCATATTGCACCTTGTTGGTCGTTAGTGAAGCGTGTGTGGTTAACCAGCATACTAATATGGGACCAATAAAGGATGGAAATGGGTAACTCGTAGATTATCATAGATCAATGGAGCGTGTGTGGTTAACTGACACATTGATTAGGTGATATACGTCTTTGAGAGTACCAAGCTACTTTGCATGGTTATTCACACCTTGTTTGTGATTCTCGACATCCCAGTCACAAACTTAAAGGGCATAATCGAGATTAAACATGTCATTGAAAAGTTCAATGAATCTCAAAAGATCTAGGAGTTTCAATTCATTTAAAACCTAATTTTCAATTTTTTGTTATTAATGGTGGAAATTGGTAAATCGTCATTTACCTACCTTCAAATATTCTGCAACTGGATTACGGCATCCCTCTTCCGAGTTGTAGAATATTGTGTTGGGTCATAGCCTTAATATTTTATTTGGGTGTTATATTAAGGATTGAATCAAATAACTTGAATTTCTCCCGTTTTATAGATGTCAAAATCTAACAACTGTGGTCTTTCCAAATCTTTTGGAAAAAGCTTTCCACATGAAGATGATGTTCCATGATTGGATCATGGAAACATAAATCGTTCTTCACATCCTCCACCTCCTCCAATAATTCTCACTAACCCACGTGTTCGAAGACTTGAAAAGTTCAATGTCACTCAAGCCCTATTGGCAAGCAAACACGAAGAAGGAAAGTCTATATGTGCTCACGTCTTGGATATGAAGTTGCATATTGACAAGTTAGGGATGTTGGGTGTCAATGTCTCAAGGAAGTTGGCTGTTGACTTGGTTCTTCAATCACTTCCTGAATTATATAGTGAGTTTGTTAAAGATTACTATATGATGGACCATGACGTGACCCTCATTGATTTTACATATTTGCTTATTGTTGCTGAATCAGCAATGATTTGGTGCACTGGTAAAGCAAATTTGACTGGTATATCAACCTCCCAAACTTCCATGGACATTGAAAATGGCAACATTGGAAGTCCAGAAAAGTATTCTCTTCCCAATGAAAAGGAATTGGCCATAGTCAAACCATTTGACCAGATGGTAAAGAGAAAGACTGAATCTGAGATTGTCCCATGTGTTGTTCCAAAAGAGTCCATTCGTTTCTACTGCCAAGAGAAGGGGCATTAGATGCAGAGCTGTTGTAACTACCTGAAGGATCGCGACGATGGGAGAGTCAAGATGTATGACTCTGCTTCAGGTAAATCCACTATCTAACTATATTAAGTTAATATTTATTGAAGAAAAAAAAGGAAGCTTAAAGGAAGAGTAAGATGAGTATGATCACGAAGAAATGGATTTCGATCGCATGGTTCGAAGATCGGATTTTTGAGCTGCTGATTGAGAGTTAGGATAGATTTCTTAGAAATGTTTAGTAACATAGTTTTCATTTGTAATTGAATTGTAAGGACTAGTTTTTCCGCACCTTTATAAATAAAATAATTTTTTTTTGTCTTATTTATTTTTATATCCTTGCAATGGCTTTTGTGAAAATTGATGTTTGTGCATTTCTATTGTTAGCAATATTGAAAATGGATGTGATTCTAAGTTATGTTATTTGTGGTATTGTCCTAAATTTACAAATAAGGAAGATTCTCATCACCCAACTTTCAATTGGACAGAAACTTGGAATCATGCGACTTGTATTGTATGATGAATGAGAACCTTTGTATTTGGGAGATTAAGACTAATTCCTTGTTCACATAAGTATATGAGTCAAGTGAATGAATAAAGGATCTAGTACGCATTGTTGTGCACTACATCAAGTCCACCACAAAGAACGATATGAGTATTCATCATGATTTGCTAAAGGTTTAGTAAATATGGTTATGCTTACAAGATTAAGTGTGATTCTGAATCGTTGAAAAGGTTTCAACGTATATCATAACGAATAGGAAAAATCATCTAGGCAGAAAGATAAAAGTTTCTCCGATCTGAAAAGAAGGGAGAGTACTTAATTATCGTGTTTTATGATTAACCTAGTGATTATGAAACTGTGTCATATTTGATCCTCTAAGGACTCCTTAATGCACTAGTATGGCTAAGAAGAGGTATCAGCAATTGTTGAAATGGTTAAATCAAAAGGTAAATCATACTTCTTTCCAAAATCAAGTCTTAGAGTCATACTCCAAGATTGTGACTTGAGTGACATCATTTTAAGAAAGTTTATAACACTAATCAAAAGTGGAGTAGAAAAGTTTCTTACTCTTTCACGTTTGAAATTGGTAAGTTGTGATGTCTTGGATAAGACAAAGACCAACTAAGACCAATCGTGTGTTATGGGTTTGTCTTGATAGGAACCCACACTAACTCTTGAATATTTGTTTGTCAATGAATGTTTCTTGACAATAGAATCTTATATGTCAAGAGGTCAGTGGGAGTCTTAATGATCTTGAAAAGTTTCAAGAACAAATCAAGAATAAAACTAGTTGTTCATCACTAGCACATGACTTGAGGTTTATAACCTATCGTGCTGACATATTCGTGTGTTTGTGCCATTCCAGTAAAGTTGACTATGCATGTGAGTTCTAAGTGTTCTCAATTGATTGCATAAAGAAAAGCACCTTGATTGGTGAAAGTTCATTGATCTGTATGGGTGAGCTGCTTGACTACTTGGAAGACATGGTAGGCCCCTATGGTGCTAGATGGCAAGAAATAAAGATTGAACAAGTTCAGTCCATATGAGTTTGGATTTGTCACAAACCTTGTCTTATGATTATGTTTATGACAAATTCACATGGATAGGAACACATACACCATAAAATCTAAGTGTCATAAGGTTTCTCGCCTTCATGAAAATGATTGTGAGGAAACGCTTTCACTAAGAAGATCTTAAGGATATAGCGATTGTGTAAATTGTATTCTCAAATCTGATCATGATTACGGCATCCCTCTTCATGGTTCGAATTGTGAGATTTGGCAACTTTTCTGAACATGTGGAACTTATTGATATAATGTGACAACCCGATATTTCGAATCAATGTAATGACCTAAAAAGTCAAGAATTGTAACCTCTTTTGATATAATGAAATTATTGTCAAAAATAAAATGTTCAAAAGTCATCTACTTGATTTCATAAATGATAGATATTGTGTCAAGGGTTTCTGAAATATAAAGAACACTAAAATCCGAGTTATAACGAGGAAGTTATGACCAACCTAAAATTCACAGCAAAGCCGTCAATACGGTTAAACGTAAAACGAGAAATTTCAATAAAAACTTATTAGTCTTAGGTATCTAAATGAAAGTCATTGATATCATTAAACCGTGAGCATACATAAAAAGAACGCCTAAATCTGACTTCGTATGAGGAAGTTATGATTTTGCGAAGTTTCGGGATAGTGGTAGACAACTAAAAACTCGAAATAGAGATCGAGCGATATTTAGAAGACACAACCTAAACGAGAATCGAATATCTCGTCAATGGTAGCACAACGGTAAAAAGCCTGACAGAAACGGACATCAGATGAAGAAGTTATGGATTTTAAACGGACTTTTCGTTTCCCGGCCTATTAAAATTATATAATTGAAAATAAAGTCAAAACTAGCCAACGAAGTTTAAATGAAAGTTGTAGAGTACATTCTCACCTATGCGTGGATATAAACAAAGCAAAAAACAGAGCTCGTACATGAAAGTTACGTAACTTAGAAGTTTGTGAATTCAAATTACGCCCCGTGTACCAGGCGATAGGGGCCTCATCCCATCGGTCAGCAGCTCTCCCATCGATCATCAGGTCCGAGACGTAAGCAGTGACGACTCCGAAGTTACGCCCCATGTACCAAGGGTTTCCAGCCCCTATAAAAAGGATGCGAGGGTTCCGGGCATTATTGCTCATTTTCTCTCCTTCTCTTGCGTTTTTACCCCGTTTTGCGTGCAAGAAATATCCCGAAGCCCCGGTCTTCACATCCAAGTTCTGAAGGAAGGTTTTACACTCCCGAGATTCCTGAGAATCCCGAGAAATCCGCTTTCTCCTATCAAGGTTCTGCTCGGTTTTCGACTCACTTTCGTCAATCTATCAAGTGAGTTCATACCCCTATAACTATGTTTTCAAATGCTTTGTAAATGCTTTTATACACTTTTAGGGGGGGGGGGGGGGGGGGAGAATACAAGTAAACACACGATTATCCTTGTGTGAAAAACATTAATCTTTTGCTATACCTTTTGTTATAATCAATCATATGTGATTAATAACTATCATACGAAAACGTTCACATACAACATATCACGATAACACTTTGTCCTTTTGGAATAAAACATGTTGTTATATAACTATCAAACACTTTATTTATATTTTGAGTATGAATGTGCAATAATATTATTACAAACGTTATACTTGCATACAAAGTCGATATTGCACTAGGGTTTATCATACAAATGAATCACACATTTAGAAAAACTATAATAGGTATAGTTTACTAGATATTCATAAAATTTTACATACTACGAGTACTATATCAAGTAAATACTTTCATATACAAGAACAAATGGACTTTTCATACAAAAATCTATTTAATACTAGGTTTTGTGAGACATTCAACTTCACGTACTTTCAAGTATGCAGTTAAAGTCCTGTATTATATACCATAATCTCTTGTAGGGAGAGCGTGATACTTGTGTATATATCTATATGGGATTGACAATCCTGTACCTAAACTGTTAGCTATAGTTAGACCGGCAAGTCTGGGGTGACAAACGTCATAACATTCCAACGCCTGAAGAACGTTGCTACAGGCAGTCTGGGTTAATAGCATGGTTATAAAACTCACATGCAGTATTAAAAACACGTTGATTTACGGGGTTATCAAATGCCTTAGTGATTTTATACATACATAAGTATACTATTCTAGGCATGAAAAACACTATTGCATTACAGTTTTGGAACTTTTAAAATCACCACACACTTGTGGAAAGGTATTGGATTTCTAGAAGCAAACATTCAAAAACAGTCGAGTCTTGGTAGAAGACTACTTTTATACTAGTAGGAAATATGGGATTTTCTAGGAGTTTTCAAACATCTACAAATAATTTCATACAAGTTTATACAAACATTGACATTAAATACTTATGAACTCACCAGCTTAAATGCTGATCTACTCTTTCAAATCTACTTGTATTTCTCAGGGATTTAATAATACAGGTAAACTTCAGCTTTTGGAGAAGCGACACTAAGGCATCAGTTTTAAAACTCATTTTGTCATCATATTGTAATTTTTTTTGAAACAAGTATCATTCAACAATGTAACTTTTAAATTATATATATGATGGTTGTGTTTACTTTCTTTACTATGTATTCAACTGTTACGATACTACATGAAGTCATCCGCCCTCGAACGATTCCACCGTTCTGGTTTGGGGGTGTGACATATTGGTATCAGAGCATTGTTTATAATGAACTAAGTATATCGAACCACATAGAATATACAAACTATAAATGCATAGGGACTAAAACTCTCTGACAAAAGATTATTACACCTAAACCGCGTTTCATTCAACTTAAATTATTTGGGTTGTAAAAGCACAAATACATGCATACAACAATTTACTTTCATAGTTAGAACTATACAAGAAGTACTAACAAGTTGGACACTACGACTAGGCCTCATAATATGTAATCGGATTTGGACGAATATAGTCTCATCAACTATATTTATCTAAGATCGGACTAATGTATGTCGCGGAATCGTCGTAGCGAGCAACAGGTCAAAACTTACAAAAATAACACTAGTATCAATCATACGTATTTAAATACTATAGGAGTATTTGGTAAATACAATAGTTTAACCTACATATTTAGACTTACGTGTTGCAAATGTTAGACAATTCTCATAACCCTATTCTCATACAGTTGAAATGGTTGGATTCTATCCACCCGGGGATCCCTACTACCCGAATCAAGGCAATAGGGGATGGATAGAGAAGGACCCCGAAGAGGATGAGGAACCTATAGAGTTAGAGGAAGGGGATGAATCTGGGACATAATCAGAACCAGAAGTAATCAACCCACCAGTCGCTCAACCTCCTGCAGTTAGGAGAAACTTTCAGGGACCAACTCCCATTTGGAGAAGTCACCTTCACCATTGGAGCCAACAGCAAGGATTACGTGCTACTTACGGTATGTGTCAGGACTTCTACGACGTCAGGAATGGAGGTTCAGCTGACCGAGCACTCCCAGTCATGGTGGGCAAACTAGCCAACCAGTCCTATCAATCTGGGGTTCAAGCTAACCGGATTCGTGAAGTCAACGCGAAAGTACAAGTTCACACTTCCGACATCCGTCGAGTGGACAGGTTGCAGGATGATGCCCAACTCCGCACCGACACATTCCAAGCACAACTGATTGCAGCCCTCTCTGAGATAAGGGAACAACAAGCCGCCTTCGATAGGCGTCTTATGGAAGCAAAGGAATCAGGCACGAAGTCAAGCTCCAAGCGCAACCTATGTCGCAAGTAGTACTTGCTCAAATCCCAAGATTTTGTTATAGAATAGGAACTCGGCTAAAAGTCTTACTTTTCTTTAACTTCTGTATCGGAGACCCTTAGAAGGGTCGAAATTTTCCTAACTTCAAATGTAACTCAACGTATGTTTAATATATATGAAGAAATTCCTTTTTGTGTTAATTCTTTGAATACCACTTAGATTTATAAGTTTATCTATCACTATGCAAACTTTTATAATGAGTAAAGCTCTAAACCTTGGGAAGGCCAGTCAAATTCATAAATTGATAAAAATAGCAAATTTATTAACACACAGCTTCCAATCATTAAAGACTTATGTTCTTCATTCTATTTATTTAGCAGAACGATGCTGCCACGTAGATCTACACGCCCTGTCAACAACGCAACACCTCCACCACCACCACCACCTCCATCGATGGATAATGCCACCTTGATAGCTACTATAACAGCTGCAGTGACAGCAACAATGGCACAAATGAGTAATAATGGGTCAGGAGGTGGAGTAAATAGCTCAACGAATAGCCAACGTCAGGGTGGTTCAGGGGATTGCACCTTCAAGGACTTCACCAATAGCAAGTCAATATCTTTTAATGGATCCGGAGGGATAATGGCTCTATCACAATGGATAGAGAAAACAAAAGCGGTTTTTGAGATCTGTGCATGTCTGGAAGTGAGCAAGGTAAAATTTGTTGCTTGTACATTCTCCGAGAGAGCTCTGACGTGGTGGAATGGCCATGTTAAGTCACTAACTCTGGTAGTGGCAAATTCTATGGGCTGGGAGAATCTAAAGCAAATGTTAATGCAAGAGTACTGTCCAAGGGGCGAAGTACAAAAGCTAGAGCAGGAACTTTGGGGCCTTACTATGGTAGGCTCGGACATCACAATCTATATCAATAGGTTTAGTGATTTGGCAACCCTTTGCCCAGGATGGTTGCTCTAGAGAGCAAGAAGATCGAGAGATACATCTGGGGACTGTCACCCCATATTCGAGGAAGTGTACTAGCTTCCAAACCAGTCACTTTCGATAGCGCCAAACAGTTGGCACAAGCTCTCGTTGACCATGGAGTCTGCCAAGGCTTCACAACTGCTGTCCGGGAGCAAACCATAGGAAACAACAACGACAACATCAGTACCAACAACAACAGCAAGAAGAAGTTTTGGAACAAGAGGAAGAGTCAGTTTTCACAGGAACCTTCCAAGAAGCAACAAATAGTGGCAGTGCATGCCGTTACTACCACCACTGCTGCTCCTGTTACCTCTGCACCAGCGAAGCAATATGCTGGGAACCTACCAAAGTGTAGCAAATGCAATTTCCATCAACGGAAATTGTCGGGAGATGCACTGCAACAACTGCAATAAGAACGGGCACATTGCCCGTTTCTGTAAGGCACCGGCACGACCAATCACCTAAGTCCCTGGAGTCGGTGTGGGCCATGTGTGTTATGGGTGTGGTGAGGCTGGACACTATAAGAGAGACTGCCCTAAGGCAAGGAATGCTGGCGGCATAGGAAGACTGCTGACAATAGGGCAGAATGAAGAAATAGTTGATCTCACGGTGGTTACGGGTACGTTTCTCCTCAATAACGCTTATGCATGCATACTCTTTGATTGTGGTGCGGAGAGGAGTTTCGTGAGTCATAAATTCAAACACATACTAAAACAGAACCCTCAATCACTCAATAAGATATTTACAGTAGAAATGGCAAACGGTAGAACAGAAAGCACAGCCGATATGTACATAGGCTGCACGCTAACTCTAAACGAACATTCATTTCAAATCGATCTAATGTCAATTACTATAAAGAGCTTTGATGTCATCATCGGTATGGATTGGTTAAGCCTGCACCATGCCGATATACTTTGTCATGAAAGGGCCGTTCGCCTAAATCTGCCAAGCGGCAAAACTCTTGTCATTTATGGTGACAAACTCGATACCAATTTACAAATTATCTCTTGCGTCAAAGCCCAGAAATACCTGCGTAAAGAGTACCATGCCTTCTTAGCCCACGTGGTAGATAAGGAAAAAGAAGCGACAAACCTCAAAGACATTCCAAAAGTCTGCGATTTTGCCGATGTCTTCCCAAAAGATCTTCCAGGAGTCCTACCAGAACGACAAGTCGAGTTCAGGATCGATTTAATTCCCAGAGCTACCCCAATAGCTAAGTCGCTGTATTGTCTAGCGCCAGTTGAGATGCAAGAATTATCCAGCCAATTAAACGAACTACTCAACAAAGGATTCATCAGACCGAGCTTCTTACCTTGGGGAGCACTAGTCCTGTTCATAAAGAAGAAGGATCGATCTTTCCGCATGTGCATCAATTATTGGGAACTCAACAAGCTCACTATCAAGAACCGATATCCCTTACCATGCATTGACGAATTGTTTGACCAATTCCAAGGAGCGAGTTATTTCTCAAAGATCGATTTGAGATCCGGGTATCATCAGTTGCGAGTCTTAGAAGGAGATGTTCCCAAAACAGCCTTTCGAACTCGTTATGGTCACTACGAGTTTGTAGTGATGCCCTTTGGATTAACAAATGCACCGGCGGTGTTCATGGACTTAATGAACCGAGTGTGTCGTTCATTCCTAGACAGATTTGTGATCATGTTCTTAGACGATATACTCATTTATTCGAAGAGTAAAGAGGAACATGGTCAACACCTCCGACAAATCTTAGAAACTCTAAGGAAAGAGAAACTATACGCAAAATTCTCAAAGTGTGAAGTTTGGATTCGGAAAGTAGATTTCCTAGGTCACGTGGTTAGCAATGACGGGATACACGTGGACCCTTCCAAAATCAAGGCAATAGAGAACTGGTTAGCACCAAGAACCCCAATGGAAATCTGACAATTCTTGGGCCTTGCTAGCTATTACCGAAGATTTATGTAAAATTTCTCGAAAATTGCTAAACCACTTACTACCTTGACGAAGAAGGGCGTAACTTTCAATTGGGAAGAAAGACAAGACGCTGCATTCCAAACACTAAAGTAAGCACTATGCAGCGCACCTATATTGTCCTTGCCAGAAGGAACAGAAGACTCCGTAGTCTACTGTGATGCATCTAATCAAGGTCTTGGATGTGTTCTAATGCAACCGGGAGAGGTCATCGCCTACGCCTCGAGACAACTAAAGACGCACGAGGTCAACTACACTACACACGGCCTTGAACTGGGGGCCGTCGTTTTCGCCCTAAAGATTTGGAGACATTATCTCTACGGTACAAAATGCACAATCTTCACCGATCATAAGAGCCTTCAGCACATTCTCAACCAAAAAGAACTTAACATGAGACAGAGATGATGGGTTGAACTACTAAGCGATTACGAATGTGAGATTCGTTATCATCCAGGAAAACCGAATGTGGTAGCTGATGCTCTTAGTCGAAAGGAATACTCAGGCTGCTGAGTGAAATCCTTAACCATGACGATCCATTCACACCTGTTGACGCAAATCAAGGAAGCTCAGAGGGAAGCCTTGAAAACAGAGAATGTGACGGGTGAAGCCTTAAAGGGAATGGATAAGAATTTTGAAGTCAAGGATGACGGAGTTCGTTACTTCGTGGATCAGATCTGGACACCGAAGTTTGGTGGATTAAGAGACGTGGTCATGAATGAGGCTCATAAGACTCGATACTCCATGCATACAGGTTCAGACAAGATGTATCTGGACCTGAAGAAACTGTATTGGTGGCCGAACATGAAAGTAGAGGTCGCTACCTATGTGGTCAAGTGTCTGACTTGCGCCAAAGTCAAGGTAGAGTACCAAAAGCCTTTAGGATTACTACAACAACCTGAAATACCCGAGTGGAAGTTTGAGCGGATAACCATGGATTTCATAACCAAATTACCAAAGACAGCAGGTGGGCTAGACACCATCTGGGTAATCGTTGATAGATTAACAAAATCCACACACTTCCTACCAATAAAGGAAACAGACAAGATGGAGAAGCTAGCTCGAACATACATCCGAGAGATTGTACGACTGCATGGTGTACCAATATCCATTATCTCCGACAGAGATAGTAGATTCGCCCAGCGATTCAAGCAGTCGATTCAAAAAATCTCTAGAGACGAGGCTAGACATGAGTACTGCTTACCTTCCACAAACCGACGGTCAAAGTGAGAGGACTATACAGAACTTGGAAGAAATGCTAAGAGCTTGTGTAATCGATTTTGGTAAAGCATGGGATACCCATTTACCACTAGTAGAATTCTCATACAACAATAGTTATCACTCCAACATTAAAGTTGCTCCATTTGAAGCCCTCTATGGTCGCAAGTGCAGATCACCACTGTGCTGGGCTGAAGTGGGTGACACGCAACTAGCCAAGGGATAAGTACCCGACAACGCTCTCACAGGCCCATAAATTATAAGAGAAACAACTGAGAAGATTGTACAAATTCGGGAACGACTAAAGGCTTCAAGAGACAGACAAAAGAGTTATGCGGACAAAAGACGGAAACCCTTAAAATTTCAGGTTGGATACCGAGTGCTAGTGAAGGTCTCGCCCTGGAAAGGGTTAATACGTTTCGGAAAACATGGGAAACTAAACCCAAGGTATATTGGACCATTCGAGATCCTTGCAAGGATCGGTCCAGTAGCATACAAACTTCGACTACCGCAGGAACTCAATAACGTACATCCTACCTTTCACGTGTGAAACTTGAAGAAATGTTTGTCCGATGAGACCCTCGTCGTCCTTCTAGACGAAATCGAAATCAACGAGAGTCTCCACTTTATAGAGGAACCAATTGAGGTCTTAGATAGCGAAATTAAAAGAACAAAACAAAGTCGCATACGGATTGTGAAGGTTCGCTGGAATGCAAAGTGGGGACCTGAATATACTTGGGAACGCGAAGATCAGATGAAAAAAAATACCCGCATTTCTTTCCCTAATCCAAAAATATTTACCTTACATTTAATTACAGAACGAAATTCCCTCTAACGGGGGGATGATGTGACAACCCGATATTTCGAATCAATGTAATGACCTAAAAAGTCAAGAATTGTAACCACTTTTGATATAATGAAATTATTTTCAAAAATAAAATGTTCAAAAGTCATCTACTAGATTTCATAAATGATAGATATTGTGTCAAGGGTTTCAGAAATATAAAGAACACTAAAATCCGAGTTATAACGAGGAAGTTATGACCAACCTAAAATTCACAGCAAAACCGTCAATACGGTTAAACGTAAAACGAGAAATTTCAATAAAAACTTATTAGTCTTAGGTATCTAAATGAAAGTCATTGATATCATTAAACCGTGAGCATACATAAAATGAACGCCTAAATCTGTCTTCGTATGAGGAAGTTATGATTTTGCGAAGTTTCGGGATAGTGGTAGACAGCTAAAAACTCGAAATAGAGATCGAGCGATATTTAGAAGACACAACCTAAACGAGAATCGAAGATCTCGTCAATGGTAGCACAATGGTAAAAAGCCTGACAGAAACGGACATCAGATGAAGAAGTTATGGATTTTAAACGGACTTTTCGTGTCCCGGCCTATTAAAATTATATAATTGAAAATAAAGTCAAAACTAGCCAACGAAGTTTAAATGAAAGTTGTAGAGTACATTCTCGCCTATGCGTGGATATAAAGAAAGCAAAAAACGGAGCTCGTACGCGAAAGTTACGTAATTTAGAAGTTTGTGAATTCAAATTACGCCCCGTGTACCAGGCGATAGGGGCCTCATCCCATCGGTCAGCAGCTCTCCCATCGGTCATCAGGTCCGAGACGTAAGCAGTGACGACTCCGAAGTTACGCCCCGCGTACTCCTAGAGTACGCCCAGCGTACCAAGGGTTTCCAGCCCCTATAAAAAGGATGCGAGGGTTCCGGGCATTATTGCTCATTTTCTCTCCTTCTCTTGCGTTTTTACCCCGTTTTGCGTGCAAGAAATATCCCGAAGCCCCGGTCTTCACATCCAAGTTCTGAAGGAAGGTTTTACACTCCCGAGATTCCTGAGAATCCCGAGAAATCCGCTTTCTCCTATCAAGGTTCTGCTCGGTTTTCGACTCACTTTCGTCAATCTATCAAGTGAGTTCATACCCCTATAACTATGTTTTCAAATGCTTTGTAAATGCTTTTATACACTTTTAGGGGGGGGGGGGGGGGAATACAAGTAAACACACGATTATCCTCGTGTGAAAAACATTAATCTTTTGCTATACCTTTTGTTATAATCAATCATATGTGATTAATAACTATCATACGAAAATGTTCACATACAACATATCACGATAACACTTTGTCCTTTTGGAATAAAACATGTTGTTATATAACTATCAAACACTTTATTTATATTTTGAGTATGAATGTGCAATAATATTATTACAAACGTTATACTTGCATACAAAGTCGATATTGCACTAGGGTTTATCATACAAATGAATCACACATTTAGAAAAACTATAATAGGTATAGTTTACTAGATATTCATAAAATTTTACATACTACGAGTACTATATCAAGTAAATACTTTCATATACAAGAACAAATGGACTTTTCATACGAAAATCTATTTAATACTAGGTTTTGTGAGACATTCAACTTCACGTACTTTCAAGTATGCAGTTAAAGTCCTGTATTATATACCATAATCTCTTGTAGGGAGAGCGTGATACTTGTGTATAGATCTATATGGGATTGACAATCCTGCTCCTAAACTGTTAGCTACAGTTAGACCGGCAAGTCTGGGGTGACAAACGTCATAACATTCCAACGCCTAAAGAACGTTGCTACAGGCAGTCTGGGTCAATAGCATGGTTATAAAACTCACACGGAGTATTAAAAACACGTTGATTTACGGGGTTATCAAATGCCTTAGTGATTTTATACATACATAAGTATACTATTCTAGGCATGAAAAACACTATTGCATTACTGTTTTGGAACTTTTAAAACTACCACACACTTATGGAAAAGTATTGGATTTCTAGAAGCAAACATTCAAAAATATTCGGGTCTTGGTAGAAGACAATTTTTATACTAGTAGGAAACATGGAATTTTCTAGGAGTTTTCAAACATCTACAAATAATTTCATACAAATTTATACAAATATTGACATTAAATACTTATGAACTCACCAGCTTAAATGCTGATCTACTCTTTCAAATATACTTGTATTTCTCAGGGATTTAATAATACAGGTAAACTTCAGCTTTTGGAGAAGCGAGGCTAAGGCGTCAGTTTTAAAACTCATTTTGTCATCATATTGTAATTTTGTTTTTGAAACAAGTATCATTCAACAATGTAACTTTTAAATTATATATATGATGGTTGTGTTTACTTTCTTTACTATGTATTCAACTATTACGATACTACATGAAGTCATCCACCCTCGAACGATTCTGCCGTTCTGGTTTGAGGGTGTGACATATAAGTTCTGAAATGGTTTAGACACATATATGAGCTTTCTAATAAAAGGTGTACAAGCTTAGATAAAGTCTTATCGAAGCATCACGTATCAGAAAATTTGAACTTTGGTAAGAATGTCAATAAGCATTGATTTCTAAAAGTCCGATTGTTTTCTGAATACATGTCAAAGCTAGTGGGAGCATAAGTGTTATGCAGGTAAAGATATAATTATCATGTTTGTGGGAGCATGATTATTACGTTGCAAGTTATCAATGTTAATTATAGAAAACAAAAGTTTCAATTCGCAAAGTTGCAGGAGTTGAAAAGTTGTTTTTGCTATAATTAATGTAGAGGAACTTGTACTTCATTTCAAAATCTCAAAGCTTAGATCAAGAAATTTTAATCAAATTTAGTCAAAGGACATATATGAATGTTATGTTGAAAAGATTCAACCTAAGGGAATTCTATATATATATATATATATATATATATATATATATATATATATATATATCAGTATTGTAGCAGGAGACTGGTAAAGTATCATGTCTTTATGTAAGATATTATGTATCATATCCCATAGGTTTCAGGTATAGGATCGATTGCATATGCTATAATATTCGACCGTTCTGCCAATTCCAAATGCCTAGGGCATTAAGAGGGAAAAGGGAATCAGAACCGGATATGACTAAAGTAAGTTAAACAACTGTCAAGGATGATCTAAGGTTCGCCAAAGATTGGTCACTTATGGGCAGTTGGAAGTATAGTATTAGATGGACCATATTGACATTATTATGATAGGATTCTATTTAGAATGTGTTTTCATATGGAAAATATGGAAATGTTTCCATAATGGGAGTCGGATATTAAGAATTTATGTAGATTAGAAAGTTTTATGCAATAAGGATGTTCAATGGAATGTACTTTGAATGTGAGACTTCATAACTATGGACTTGTCTTTTAAAAATCTCTAACAAAACACTTTGTAATTTCATTGGCAAAGTCTTTGTGACTTTGGTGCTATGTCATTACAAAAGGATCATTTCATAAAATGTTAGAATCTAACACATAGCAAGAATTTGGTATTCTTACCCTTGTGATAAGGATTGGGAATTTTGAAATGAGCATCATTGGAAATGTGTTCAATTGATCTATTTCATAAAGTACGGACCATAGGTAAACATAGTGTGCATTCTTGGAGCATAGGATGACTATTGTTTAAATTCAAGTATTAAGTTGATTACTTGAATCATTATACAATGAATAATGTGTAATAAATATGGTTATTAAATAAAAGGTGTTTTATTTATACTCACAAGTTTTGAGGCCATATTGGATTCGATTATTCTTGTGTTTCACTTTGCATGTTTTGACTTCCAGAATAACTAGGTTATTCAAACATCCACAGTCAATCATACATTGGAAGTAGGTAATGAGGTAAGACTGTCACGAATCCGACTGTAGATTGTCTAAAGCATTTAGACATAGCAAAAGTTTGTTGCAGTCTTCATGAGTGCTCCTAAAATAAGACTTGAGTATTGGATTAAACCTACGCTCATGTGAATCACTTCATGGATTTTATCATGAGTGATTGTGAGACGATAATATCTTATATTCTTGAAACAAAGACATATAGTTGCAGTTTACAAGTCGGTTGCTCATTGATAATATGTAAACGCACCAATAACTTGGTGTTATAAAACATATTGTTGTGTGCGATTTAATGAGTAAATAGAGCAAGCATATGAGTCGAAGTTTATCCGTTCCTTTTACCCAATGTGGGATAAAAGCGATATATGTGGTCCCTTCGATGATTTCGTGATGACACCCTTAAGCGCTTGGCCAAGACTGGAATAATTTGATTTGTTCAATTAGTCAGTCGTTATAAATCAGAAATCGGGAAACAACTATTGGACAAAGATTGATTATAATCCATGTCTCATGTCCACATGATATCTTGTACAATGGAGGAATATTTGATCCCTTATCTAAGGACACGTCACTAACTAGGTCAGAGTTCGACAACGACTTTTGGTAGCTAAAATTTGCTAGTCAATTTTTGAAGTTATACTAGTAGCTATAGTTATTAGACTTATCCAAGTGGGAGACTGTTGGATTGGGTGTCTAAGCCCATAACTGTAATTGGTATGTACTTGAATTGATAGTAGCAATGTCCTTTTGGGTTGCATTCAAACCTGGCAATTAAATACGATAACTGTTGGACAGAGAAGAATGATTTATTAATTTAGTACTTGGTTAATAAATTAATTTGAAATCAAGATAAATGATTTATTAATGTATTATAGATATAATATATTAATTAGAAATCATATTGTTTAATTAATATTTAATCAGAAATTAATTTGGAATTAATTTTAGGATTAAAAGAATTAATTGAAACTGTTGGGACTAAAGGTGACAATGTTCAAAAGTTGAACATTGAGCATTCTAGAACCTCCCTTAGAGGTGGGGAACGAAATCTAGAGTGTCCTAGGGTTTCCTTGGGCTCTAAGGGTGCCTTGGAAGTCTTAGGGTGGAAGTTAAGGGATTAAGGTTATCTAAGATACACCTGCCTTATCATAAACCTTCCTTATCACCTATATAAACCCCTATAGGGTTGGATTTCGTCCCATACACTCCAAGAAAGGATAAGGGAAGAAATTATACTCTACTCCTCTCTCTCCATAGTAATCCTTGGTTGCTAGGTTTGTTTGTGAGCCATTAGAGGCGCGACGGTTGTGGCGCTTGCTACCAAAGTTCAAGATCTTCAAGGATTTGATTGTTATTACAATATAACAATAAAGGTATGTATCCTAACCCTAATTATATGTTAATTTCAAAAATTACATGTGCCTCCTAGGGTTTCTAGTTTTTTTGTTCAATGCATGTATGTATAATAGTGATAACATAGATCCTCAAATTAGGATTGCATGCACACTTAGGATTGTTTGCTATGTATAAAACCCATGAATTTTTTTAGTATGTGTAAAAAAAAAGACCTAAGAATCTTGATAGGTTAAGCTTACATTTTTTATTTTATTATATTGTATAGGGAAGTGGACCATTTGTGTCTTTTTCCCAAGGGAAGGAAGTATTGGGGTCTTTGGCCAGCTTCTCTAAGGTTACACATATTCACATAAATTGTATTCAGTGGCATATTATATTGTTATTGAGCTTACAACATTAAAATAATTCTTTCTTGTGTGAAGATTACAAGTGCTATTTACAATCACAGGGCTCCTCCGATTTACTTTAAGGATGGAATCATTCAGAATTTAGATGCAGTAGATGTGGTAAAAATGATGTTGGTCTTCGCTGCTATATGGAGACATGCCAAAGAAGTTACCACGTGCACTGTGCATATTTCATTCCTGAGTGCAGATGGGATGTAAGCCACTATTTATGCACACTTATTACTGTTATAATTATTATAATAGGTTTCTAATTTTATGCCTTTTATAGGACACCTATTTAATATTGTGTCCAAATCATAGGAATTTAAAATTTCCAAGCAAAATGCTGGAAGATGATGGGAAGCAAGACACTGAGAAAAGGTATCATTTTTTAAATATAACTTTTCTGTGTAGTTTTGTTTATGTTTGTCATTCTGATTGCAAAACGTCTACACATTTAAATCCCTGCACAACACCGTTGGATGTCAGACAGAGTTTGGTGTTTTGTGGTTCAGACCTTTCTACAGAAGAAAATGTTGGTATAAAAAGTTGTTCTTGTTAGAATTAATGTGTCTTCATCATAGGTCTCTTTTAATCCACACCTTTGAAACTGCAATGTTAATTGGTTGATTTTGCAAGCAATAATCAGGCAATAGTGTTCAGATACTTGAAACCTAATGTTACCCATGTCATTGCTGCCATAGATTCAAATGGTGCATGTACAAGGACATATAAAGTTTTGATGGACATTTTGAATGGAGTATGGATTGTTACTGTAGACTGTAATGTTTTTGATATTGGACTCTTTAGCCCCAGTAGTTGATGGTTTTTTTTGTTTTTAATGATATTTGTTATGTTTTCAGGGGTAAAACCTTGTACGGAAGCCAAGTGTCTTGTGGATGAAGAACCATATGAAGTTCATCTAGATACCCATGGTTATACTGGTGGCCCTAAAGCTGGGAGGCTAAGAGTCCTAAATAATGTAAGACAAATCTTTCCCCTTTAAAATTAATGGACGATCATGGAAGTTATATTTATCTCCTCCAATTTGTTTAGGAAATCATCATTAGTAATCAATGCTGCAAAGGTCACCAGGCTTGGGTCGGTTGGTAAACTAGGGACTAGTTGGCATTCCTACGTTGTATCACAGTTAAGTTTAAAAGACTTGAATATAGCCAATACATTAGCAAAATAAGTTGATAATAAGCTGAAAATAAAACGTAATCAAGTGTACAACACCATAGTAGTGTAATATATTATGTTACAAAAAGTAAAGGGAAATCTGAATAAAAGTCCTCATATTTTGGCTCTATTAACAATAAAGCCACCCCTGATTTTTTTTACCTTGTAACTCTACTTACTATCCCACTCTATAACTTAATAAGATTAAATTCTACACATAACTTATCTTGTTATATTGATTTACAGATGTTTCTGTTCAAGTACCACAAATTACAATAGAAGTTTCAAAACCTGTTGACAACAATAACAACAATACAAACTTAATTCCCATTCCCACTTCTGGAATTGAAGATCTATTCAAAGATTCACCTTCTCTCTCACAACCTAACACAGCATCACAGAAGCCTCAGAAGGATGTTAAAAATGATATTATGAGTCTCTTTGAAAAGAGTAATAATAATAATAATAATAATAATAATAATAATAATAATAATAATAATAATAATACAACATCACCGTATGTTCTTCATCAACAACAACTTGCTATGTTAGCCCAACATCAGTATCTACTCATGGTTGTTGCTGCCAAATCAGGTGGTTTGGCAAATATTACTGCGAATGGGACCAAGGGAAACAACGTAATTTATTCCCTAATAAAAACTGGGTAAATGTGGGCTATCAGTTTCCTGGGATGCATGCTACTGCTACACCACCTCCTTGAAAAGACAAACTAGAGAAATATTTACATCAAGTATATAATAAGTATTCATATTTGATTATTTTCTATACAAATATGGATAGAATTTATTTGTAACGTTTAATTAGTGAAATAAATAGATGGGAAACATGGGACTAGGAGCACCAATTCCAGCTGGCAATTCGTTTCAGGTTCCAACATCATCCAGGTATGAGTATGAATATAATTCTAATTTATATCTTACTTTTTTGTATGTGTTAGTTGGCATAAATGATAAATTTTAACACTATTTTGTTATAGAATTTACAACACGATGGGATTGAATACAAGTACCAATAGGGTGATGTGATGTGTGTAAATTCAACTAGTTTTATCCCTACTTTTTATTAGTAATTTGAGCACACAAAGGCAGTGAACCTGTCTTTAAGTGGTATAGATTGATAAGTAAGGTATCGAACTCAGGGAACGGACAATTAAACTAATAGCTAATTTTAACTAAAACAAATAATAAAAGTAAAGGGTTTTTCTCTAGTTTTGCAAGACTAGAAACTTAAACAAACTAAATTAACTAATTAACTAAAGCAACAACTATTCACCAAATTTGATAAAGATGTTTCTATTTAGGTTCAACCAATTCACTCCTATGGTTATTTAAGTTAAGGTGGATTAATTGCTATTGGTTACCAATGATAATAGTTAGGTTCATGTTCATTACTCCTAACCCTTAGACAATTAACTAATTTAAGCATTGATCAAGTGTTTAAACTAATTAATTCCCTAGATTAATTATTTGGATTAAATAAGATTTGTAATGGTCAATTAAGTTATTAATTCAATTAACCTCTTGTTGATGGTTTCTCAAACAAGCTCACACATTAATCTTCCTATTTTCTTATTAATCTTAGTTTCATAATCATTACTTCTAAGCATATATTTTAGCATTCACATAGACATATGAGGTTAACAATTAAGTGATGTTCATGCAACCTAATTGCCTTCCAATTAACAGAAAACAGTAGTGATTAATACATAAGGTTCTTTAACAAACTTAATTTAATAAATCACCAATAGACAATTAAGCAAAAATCAATAATTAAACCATAGGAGTTCTTTGGTATTCCCCAAACAGAAACAAAAACGAGTTTAGCTCATAGTTGCAGTAGAAACAAGCATAAAAACAAAGTTTATGAAAGCAAACATGTTTAATTCCTAAGTCTAAGTGGTAGAATTAACCTAATTGCTTGAATTCTTCCAACTCTTGAAGCCTAGGGTTCCTTAGCGCCTTCTGAACCTTTTAGTCGCAGTTGATCCTTCAAAAATCGCCAGGAATGCCTTCTCATGGAATAAGGATTCGTCTTTTATAGATATCCCCAAACAGAGGGTACTCGGCGAGTAACAGAATCAACTCGCCGAGTAGGTCAATACTTATCCATCTTGAATTAGCAGTCGTATTTATCTTCTGGCACATCGTTATGTACTCTCCGAGTAGGGTCGATCCACTCGCCGAGTAGGACTCCTTCTTTCACTCTTTTATCTTCACTTGCTTTCCTTTTCTCCTTTTTGCCTCCAAACATATCTTTTGGACTGAAAACACAATTCACAACATTTTAAGTACCTTTTGTCCACATTATTCTCATAATTAATCAAAAATAACTAAGAATATACGTTAAATAATTAACTAATTATGCACATATCAAAATACCCCACACTTGACTTTTGCTTGCCCCCAAGCAAAACTGAATTTTAAACATATTAAAATCACATTAATAACTCCAATCCAACCCAGCCATTATGCCAAGACCGCAACGCATGCATTTGTGTCTAAAATTCCTAAAAACCCCCATACTTCAAATACTCATAATCCTCATAAACATTTGCCCACTCATCCCGAACTATGCTCATTTTATGCAACCCTCCGAATCCATCCTCAGAAAATCTCTTTACCCTCAAGGTATTTTTAATTGAGCAACCCAAGCATACATATTCTAAAATTACAACTTTTCGATACCACTATGGATTTTTTTTTTTGAATTCTTCACTTCTTTGTACATTTCATCTTTGATATCTTTGAATTCACCAACTTGTATTGACTTTCGGTATCTTCAACTTTTCTGGATTTCTTGGAATTTTTGATCTTTTGATTTTCACTTCATTTGCTCCAAAATTCTTACAACTTTTCTTGTAATTTTTTTTTTCATGTATTTCTCAATATATATATTTTTTTCTAAAATCCCTACATGCTTAAGCAGGGGCGCTCAATCTCAACCTTTATTGGCTAATGATAAAAACTTTCCTGGATACATTTCAGGTTTAGGCTGCTAAACATATTGCATCCCTCAGGTTGAGCAAGGTCGTGTTTTTGTCTCATGATTTCACTGAAATAAGGAAGCCACAGATGCACTAGAACGTGTATAGGCTCAACTAAACATTTGGGTTCTCATGCAATTATTAACATAATTCTAATATGGAATCCTAATTTTTACCAAAATTTTCTAATTTAAGACCTAAGCATTAAAAATTAGCCTAAATTAAGATTCTAAGTGTTCTAAGATGTGACTAACCCCCTACCCCACACTTATTTTATGCAATGCCCTCATTGCATATTATAACAACTAAAAATGCAAATAGAGAGAAAGTTGGAACAAACTCCCCTGGGGTAGCAGTCGCTAGGTTGACACTCTCCTCTTCAACTCCTTCTTCTAGTGACTTTAACCATGGGAACAGCTCATCCATGGCACGGGTGTCATACGTCTCATGTGGTTGATAGCTCGAAAACTCCAAGGAAAAAGGGTTGTTACACAATCTTCAGTAGTAACTCATAAAGAATGTATGAATGGCGCATAAAAACTAGCCAGAACAAATCAGAAATTCCTCTCGCAGCAGGCTACTCGACGAGTAGGCGATTAAACTTGGCAAGTAGAAGTTGACTGGCAACGTATTTCGGGCAGAAGCAGATGTACTCGCCGAGTATTATTAGTGCACTCGGCGAGTATAGCGTATATTTCTAGAATTTTTAACCGCTGTCTCTCTTTACTCTAGTGTTGATATAAATGCACTCTCCAATAAACTTCCTAAACAGCAACACTTTAATAAACTCTCGATTCGTACGGACTCGATCCTAGGAACAAGACTCCACAAGCACTCATAAAGACTCTCATTCCTCTCTTGACCATTCCTAAATAGCATGCTTCCTAGCTTCAATACTTGAAAAGAAAACTAAAAGTAACACTAATATTCAAACCACATAGCCAAGTGTAACATGTCCATAATTGTCTTAAAACAAACATAATAATCAAACAAAACAGAAACAAATAAAATCTTCATTCTTCCTCGTCCATCCCTGCTCCTCCAGCTCCACTACCTCCTTCTCCACCCCTTCTTTGCATCCTTTCGTCCCAATTCATGATGTAAGGATAGCCGGGTCCCGGTCGCGGGGCAATATGCATTTGTTGGAAAAGATAGTCAAAGGATTGATTGGTGTAATTAACCCCTCGCCCTATATCATCCAAGTATCGTCGATACTCCACTTGATTCCACCCCTCGTTATCCTCCACCGGAATCACCGGTGGGTCTTCTCGTACCCGGTCGTTTCTCGGCCTCACCCGCCTTCCCGGCTCCTCGGGGACCGCCGGCTCGTCCTCATTCGGAATAGTAAAAGAATCACCAAATTTTTCCACTATCCGAGCCCTCCTATAAAGTGCAGTGTTGAACGGAGGAGGGTGGATAATCGTCAGCAATTGAGCTTGCGGTAATTCCAAGATTCCAAATGATCGCGCAAGCCGAGTAATGAACATACCCCCATTGATCTTCGAGTTGATTTTTTCCTTAACCGCTCCCTCCGCAAGAAATTTAGCAATGCAATACGGGAGGTTGCAGAAGACATCGGGGGTGATGATACTCCACATATAAAAGATATCAAGGGTGGGAACTTTATCCCCATCCTTTCGTATGTTGATCGTGCTTGCAACGAATCAGTGAATGAGTCGATGGATTGGAGAACGAATATGCCCTTCTTGAGCAGTGGAAGGTATATAGACCCGGTTAGCAATTATACTCCACCATGTTGACGCCACCACCCCCTCGGGAAGTTCTTTGTAGGTATTTTCCAAGAAGGCTTCAAAGTAATCCGTCATCGACATATCTTGATCGTAGATGCCCAATCGCCAAGAGAACTCAACCATGCTGCATTGTCGCAGCTCTCCTCCCAAAGAAAACGAGATTGTGTTTGGATTTTAATATTCATTACCACCTCGGAATGAAATGGTAGCAAAAAATTCCCAGCACAACTCCGCGTATACTGGCTCTTGTATTTTAAACAATTGCAACCAACCATCACAAGTGATGTTGGCATAACCCAAGTTACAATCTTTCACCAAATATGGAGTAAGTTCCTCTTCCAAGCCGACATTACCCATCCATCCCCAATCCACTGCAGTGGGCAAGTGAATTTCTTTCTGTCTCAGCGCTTCCAACCTGTTTAGGGCTCGAGTTTTGGAGGATTTAGAGGTGATTTGTTGAAAGGCTAACCATGGCATATCACCATGGCATCCTCCACGTGATGACTGTCCTCTCATTTCCATGATATCTGCATAAACATACCAAAAAACAGCAACAAACAACACCCCATAGTTAAAACAGGAAAAAATTTTGATCTGATTGGGGCCTACTCGCCGAGTACACGAACATACTCGCCGAGTAGTATGAACTTTTTGACAGATCGAGATCGGATCTGTGTAATCTGTGTAATAGTCCAATTTGTTCATAGGGTTTTGTTGTAATTACTTATCTAACCATAGTTCTTGAAGAAATTACTCCAAACAACCTCTAATTCATGAGTAAATCAAAGCCCTAAAAATTGGGAAAAACTCCCCAAATCCGGAATCATAGCAAATATGGGGAGATATGTGATAAAGATTGGACCTTTCATAAAGTTAAAGGGTAAAGATGTCACCTTGTTGCTTGAATGAAGAGAAAGAGGAAGAAAATTGAATAGATCTTGAAGAACCCTTGAGAGGCGGCTGAGGGAAGATGCTCGGCGAGTGTGGAGATGAAATGTTGAATAATAGTAATTTTTACAGGTTTTAATTTACTGAGTTTAAACCGGCTACTCGCCGAGTAAAATGGATCTACTCGCCGAGTAGATACGCGTGTTATGGACATTTGGCTGTAAGCGAACATTTACTCGCCGAGTATAATCGATATACTCGCCGAGCATATGTCTCAGGTTGAAATTTTTTTTGTAAATTTGCCAATTTTACTATATTAATTCCTTTGTTTAGCCTTTCCACCCCACACTTCCAGTAGAGCTTGTCCTCAAGCACTTAGAGAAGTAGAATAAATGAAGAAGAATGAACAAAACAATATGAAAAATAAAGAAAAGGAAAGAAAATGCAAACGTGAAACTCGGGTTGCCTCCCGAGAAGCGCTTCTTTTGATGGAGTCATTAGCTAGACTCCGCCCATTCTACGTGTTTGCGATTCCGCACAGTAGCAGCTCCTCCAATCCTTCATTTCGGGGGACTCCTTCTTCATATTTCTTCACTCTATGGCCATTGACTTTAAATGGTGTGCCATCTTTTGAGATCAATTCTATAGCACCATGAGGAAACACCGTCTTGACCAAAAAGGGACCATCCCACCTTGATTTGAGTTTGTCCGAGAAAAGTTTTAATCGGGAATTGAAGAGTAGTACTTTTTGGCCTTCATGGATGTCTTTGCTTTTGATTCGTTGGTCATGCCATCTCTTGGTTTTTTCTTTATAGAGCCACGAACTAGAATAAGCCTCATTTCGGAGTCCTTCAAGGGCATTCATTTGCATTAGACGGTTGGTCTTCAATTCTTCCATGTCAAAGTTGCACCTCTTTAGCGCCCAATATGCCTTGTGCTCGATTTCAACCGGTAAATGGCATTGCTTTCCATAAACTAACCTATATGGTGTAGTACCAATAGGTGTTTTGAAGGCGGTACGAAATGCCCATAGCGCGTCATCCAATTTATCCGACCATTCCTTGCGGTTGCTTCCCTCCGACTTCTCTAAGATACGCTTCAAGGCTCGATTGGTCACTTCCGTTTGTCCACTCGTTTGTGGGTGGTAGGATGTGGAGAACTTATGGGTCACCCCATATTTCTTGAGCACCTTGTCCAATTGATCATTGGCAAAGTGTGTGCCACGGTCACTAATTAGGGCCTTCGGAACACCAAACCAGGAGAATAGTTTTTTTAAGAATCGTACCACTACCCGTCCGTCATTTGTAGGTAAAGCCTGCGCCTCCGCCCATTTTGAAACATAATCTACCGCTACTAGGATGTACTTGTTTCCTTTGGATGTGGGAAATGGTCCCATGAAGTCAATGCCCCACACGTCGAACACCTCACACACTTGAATGCTATGTTGTGGCATTTCATTACGGGATGAAATGTTTCCCACCCTTTGACAAGCATCGCATTCTTTGACATATTGGGCGGCATCTTTGAAGATCGTGGGCCAATAGAACCCAATGTCAAAGATCTTCTTCGCGGTATAGTGTGCTCCATGATGTCCTCCCGTGGGCCCGCTATGGCAATGTTCTAGTATTCGTCGACTCTCCTTTCCGAACACACATCTTCGTATAATTCCATCCGCACAGCTTCGAAAGAGGTATGGATCGTCCCAAAAGTAATATTTGATATCCGCAAAGAATTTCTTCTTTTGCTGACTACTATAATCCTTCGGGATGTAATTGGTAGCTAAATAGTTAGCTATGTCTGCGAACCATGGCTCCTCTCCCACGGACACCATAATGTATTCATCCGGAAAATCGTCTCCATCCTTATCTTCTTGCAATGTCGGGTTCTCGAGCCTAGATAAATGATCGGCCGCTACGTTCTCCATTCCTTTCTTGTCTCGTATCTCTATATCGAATTCTTGAAGAAGCAGCACCCATCGTATTAGTCTTGGCTTGGCATCCTGTTTGGAAAACAAATACTTGATAGCCGAGTGGTCAGTAAAAACAGTGGTTTTAGATAAAACTAAGTAAGGGCGAAACTTGTCAAAAGCGTAAACCACGGCTAACAGTTCTTTTTCAGTAGTAGTATAATTCTCTTGGGCGGGATTTAAGGTCTTGCTTGCATAATAGATGGGTTGAAAGTGCTTATCAACCCTTTGTCCAAGGACCGCTCCTAGTGCATAGTCACTAGCATCACACATGATCTCGAAGGGTAAGTTCCAATTTGGTGCTATAATGATCGGGGCATTAGTTAATTTTTCCTTTAGAAATTCAAATGCCTCTAAACACTCTTTAGTAAAATTAAAGGGTGCATCTTTTAGTAATAATTGTGTTAGAGGTTTCGTGATTTTGGAAAAATCTTTTATAAAACGCCGGTAAAAACCTGCGTGTCCCAAAAAACTTCTAATGCCCTTTACATTAGTTGGTGGGGGTAATTTTGCAATGGTGTCTATCTTTGCCCGATCCACCTCTATTCCCTTTTTAGAGACTTTATGTCCCAAAACTATACCCTCTTTGACCATGAAGTGACACTTTTCCCAATTTAGGACCAAGTCGGTTTTCTCACATCTAGCAAGCATTGAGTCAAGATTTGTTAGGCAATTATTGAAAGAAGATCCGAATACAGAAAAGTCATCCATAAAGACCTCCATAAATTTTTCCACCATATCATGGAATATGGCGGTCATGCACCTTTGAAATGTCGCAGGTGCATTGCATAGTCCAAATGGCATGCGTCTATAGGCGAAAGTTCCACTGGGGCATGTAAAGGTGGTCTTTTCTTAGTCCATTGGGTCTATGGGTATTTGAAAATACCCTGAAAACCCATCTAAAAAGCAATAGTAGCTATGGCCTGATAGTCTCTCTAACATTTGATCTATGAAAGGAAGGGGGAAATGGTCTTTGCGAGTGGCATTGTTTAGCTTTCGATAATCAATGCACACTCGCCAACCGGTTACCGTTCGCGTTGGAATTAACTCGTTCTTTTCGTTGGTAATGACCGTCATTCCTCCTTTCTTGGGCACCACTTGGACCGGACTCACCCATGGACTATCAGAGATGGAGTAGATGATTCCTGCATCCAAAAGCTTGACCACCTCCTTCTTGACGACTTCTTGCATATTTGGGTTTAATCATCTTTGATGTTGCACCACCGGCCTTGCTCCTTCTTCTAAATTGATTTTGTGAGAGCAGTAGGATGGACTTATTCCTTTGATGTCGGAGATGCTCCATGCGATGGCTCTTTTCCTTTTCTTCAACATGTGTATAAGCTCCTCTTTTTTTGTTTTTGATAGGTCCGAGGCTATGATCACAGGCTTCTGATTTCCTTCTTCCAGAAAGGCATACTCCAGATGATCAGGTAGTGTTTTGAGCTCCAATTTGTTTTGCATAGTGACGGACTCGCCGAGTGCAGGTTTGGTACTCGGCGAGTTGGTGGCTGTATTCACGACTTCTGGCTTTTCTTCGGATGTACTCGGCGAGTAGATCGGGTCTACTCGCCGAGTAGTTCTTTCAGTTTGCTGCTTTATTTCTTCATACTCCGCTTCTTCCAACAGTCTTTCAATCTCTAGTAAGTCCTTTTCTGGATCAAATTCTTCATCCAAAGTTGTAAATTTGCCGGAATCTTTAGGTATGTCTTCTTCCAATATTTCGTCAAACATGTCGATTGAGAAAGTCGTGTCGTCACTACTCCTTGAGTACTTCATGGCTTGGTCTACCCCGAATGTCACTGAATCGTCCCCAACTCGCAATGTGAGCTTAGAATCTCTCATGTCTACGATAGCGCTAGCGGTGTTGAGGAAGGGCCTTCCAAGGATGATTGGCACTTGCGGGTCCGCCTCCATGTCGAGAATGATGAAATCAGCCGGGAAGACAAATTTGTCTACTTTTACTAGCAAATCTTCACAAATGCCTCTTGGAAAAATGACCGTCTTGTTTGCCAAATGAATTGCCATTTGAATTGGCCTTGGCTCCGGGAGGTCCAGCTTTTTAAAGAACGAGTATGGCATAAGGTTCACACTTGCTCCAGAATCAGCTAAGGCATGAATTGCAGCTAAGTTGCCAAATTGGCAGGGCAAAGTTAAGCTCCCCGGATCACCCTTCTTCTTTGGTAATTTGTTTAGCATTGCGGCGGAGCAATTCTCATTAAGCACTACCTTCTGCACTTCCTCCATCTTTCTTCTGTTAGTGAGGAGTTCCTTAAGGAACTTTGCATACTTGGGCATTTGCATGACGGCTTCAATGAAAGGAATGTTGATTTGAAGAGTTTTAATATGATCTAGAAACTTCTGATATTCCTCTTCCTGCTTCTCTTTCTTGGCTCGGGCTGGGTATGGCATTGGAGGCTGGTATGGTTTCAAGGGCGGCTGTTCATTTGTTTTAGCAGGGGTACTCGCCGAGTCCATCGGTCCTATTCGGCGAGTAGGACTCTCAGATTGTGCGTGTTGGTTTTCTGTTCCTTCCTTCTGTGAGTCCTTGGTTGCTTCAGTTCGAATGGGGGCCAGGGGAGTAATGATCTTCCCACTTCTTGTGGTAACAATATTTACTTGTGCGCCTCGTGGGTTGTTCTCGGTTTTGCTAGGAAGCTCACCCGGTGACCTTTGGTTTAGTTGTTGAGCAAGTTGCCCAAGCTGCGTTTCTATGTTGTGGATGGATGCTTGCTGGTTCCTGAGCATTGTTCTTGTTTCTTGGATAGCAGCATCATGGTCACTATGTCTTTTCTCGGAAGCGGCCACAAATTTAGTTAGCATATCTTCCAAGCTTGGCTTCCTCTCTTGCACCGGCTCCTCCTTTTGGTAAAAGCCTCTTCCTTTTTGTCTGTACTTCTCCTCCTTGGCCTTCTTATACTCTTCGTAAGGCAGCCACTCCTTCTTTTGTTTGCGCCAGTCTTCATCATACCGGTCACCACTCGAATAACATGCTTGTGCCTGTTTGTTGCCGTGCTCATCCAAATCGCAATCTCTAGTGAGGTGGGGTCCATTGCAGTTTTCACAACCCACCCGTATGGCATGGATAGTTTGATCCATTTTGTCCATTCTCCTATCCATGTTTTTTAACATGGCCATGACCGCGGATAAATCTTCAGTAGCAGCGTACGCGGCTCCCCTCGTGACATCATTCCTAGGGTTGTGGTATTCTCTAGAGTGTTTAGAGAATTCTTCAATTAATTCTTTAATCACCGGGGGTGGCTTCTTTGTAAGTGGGCCTTGTGAGTCTAGCAACTGCCGGGTTGTGACATTGACTCCATCATAAAAGATGGAAACTTCTTGCTGGCTGTTTAGATCATGGTGTGGGCAATTTCGTAGCAGACTTTTGTACCTCTCCCATGCTTCATATAAAGATTCTCCAGCTTGCTGTTCAAAGTTTGCAATGGCCTTCTTGAGTTTGGCTATTTTGGATGGTGGGCAAAAGTGATCTATAAATTCTTCCTTCATTTTGGCCCAAGTAGTGACTGACCCGGGGGGAAGTGATTTGAGCCAGTCTTTAGCAGCACCCTTGAAGGTTACCGGAAGCATCCGAAGTAGTTGAGTTTCGCGGGTTACATTTGAAATGTTGAAATAATCAGAAACATCATTTACTTCATCCAAATGTTTGTAGGCATCTTCATGATCTTTCCCATAGAAAGGTATTTCCTTAAGCGCAGCTAGGATATGACCTTTTAGCTCGAAGGTTGCAGTTGCGGGAATTGCGGGTTGCACAAGTCCCGGGCCATGGTCGTCGCGCATCCTCTTCTTCCATTCCCCCATGGGAATTTCATCAATGTTAGCCATAGTGAATGCTAACTCTTCCTCCGATTCGGTTTCTTGTTCGTACGTTGCCTCCTCTTCTTCCTCGGTCTCGTATCCAATATCTTCTTGAATTGGCTCCTTAATTGTCAAGGAAGCGCTAGAAGCTCCTGATTTATTGCTCTTCTTTTTCCCAAAAACAGTCTTCAAGTTGGACAATGGTGATTTCTTTGGTGTGCTTGAACTCTCCACGTCCTTCCTTTTGTTTCTTTTCAATTCGGATTCGGGATCTTCAAACGGGGTTACCAGTGGTGTGTTTGCTCCTCTGGTCATGAGAGTCCTGAAATTAAGCAAATAAAAAAAACGTAAAAAGAACAAAAAGATTGTAAAAAAAAAATTGCTGATTAAACTGCTACTCGTCGAGTAGGTGCGAGTGCACTCGACGAGTATCAGTGATATTTCAAAATTTTTTTTGAGTTTTAACCTAACTAAAACAGATATTAAAACCTAATTACTAGTTACAAAATTGCAATAAATGAACTTTATGCAAGAAAACTCACCCAAAGGATCGAAAAAATTAGGAATTAGCTTAATTATTTAGAACCGTTCCCCGGCAACGGCGCCAAAAACTTGGTGTGTGTAAATTCAACTAGTTTTATCCCTACTTTTTATTAGTAATTTGAGCACACAAAGGCAGTGAACCTGTCTTTAAGTGGTATAGATTGATAAGTAAGGTATCGAACTCAGGGAACGGACAATTAAACTAATAGCTAATTTTAACTAAAACAAATAATAAAAGTAAAGGGTTTTTCTCTAGTTTTGCAAGACTAGAAACTTAAACAAACTAAATTAACTAATTAACTAAAGCAACAACTATTCACCAAATTTGATAAAGATGTTTCTATTTAGGTTCAACCAATTCACTCCTATGGTTATTTAAGTTAAGGTGGATTAATTGCTATTGGTTACCAATGATAATAGTTAGGTTCATGTTCATTACTCCTAACCCTTAGACAATTAACTAATTTAAGCATTGATCAAGTGTTTAAACTAATTAATTCCCTAGATTAATTATTTGGATTAAATAAGATTTGTAATGGTCAATTAAGTTATTAATTCAATTAACCTCTTGTTGATGGTTTCTCAAACAAGCTCACACATTAATCTTCCTATTTTCTTATTAATCTTAGTTTCATAATCATTACTTCTAAGCATATATTTTAGCATTCACATAGACATATGAGGTTAACAATTAAGTGATGTTCATGCAACCTAATTGCCTTCCAATTAACAGAAAACAGTAGTGATTAATACATAAGGTTCTTTAACAAACTTAATTTAATAAATCACCAATAGACAATTAAGCAAAAATCAATAATTAAACCATAGGAGTTCTTTGGTATTCCCCAAACAGAAACAAAAACGAGTTTAGCTCATAGTTGCAGTAGAAACAAGCATAAAAACAAAGTTTATGAAAGCAAACATGTTTAATTCCTAAGTCTAAGTGGTAGAATTAACCTAATTGCTTGAATTCTTCCAACTCTTGAAGCCTAGGGTTCCTTAGCGCCTTCTGAACCTTTTAGTCGCAGTTGATCCTTCAAAAATCGCCAGGAATGCCTTCTCATGGAATAAGGATTCGTCTTTTATAGATATCCCCAAACAGAGGGTACTCGGCGAGTAACAGAATCAACTCGCCGAGTAGGTCAATACTTATCCGTCTTGAATTAGCAGTCGTATTTATCTTCTGGCACATCGTTATGTACTCGCCGAGTAGGGTCGATCCACTCGCCGGGTAAGACTCCTTCTTTCACTCTTTTATCTTCACTTGCTTTCCTTTTCTCCTTTTTGCCTCCAAACATATCTTTTGGACTGAAAACACAATTCACAACATTTTAAGTACCTTTTGTCCACATTATTCTCATAATTAATCAAAAATAACTAAGAATATACGTTAAATAATTAACTAATTATGCACATATCATGATGCCATCTGGCAACGTGGGGGATCTGGTGGATCTAAACAACTAGCAGCAGCAACTACATCGGGTTTACAGTCTGCAAAAGACTATGATTTCTTGTCCTGAACTCAAGGGATGTTCTCCAAACCATGATCTTTTTTAATACAACCCTTCTTATATTGTGTGCCATAATTCACAAAAAAAATATTTTTCCTATATCGGGGATTGTAAACTATTTGTAGATGATGCAATTTTCAGCTTGTTTTTTTTTCTCATTATTCCTAGTTTTAAATAGATTATCGTTGATTTATGTTATGGAACTGTAGGATCTGAGGAGAAGTTGCCATACATTATATGATGCAGTAATTTAGAAATTTGGCAATACATACACCATTTTGGAGTTTGATTTCTTGAAACCATTGAGTTCATGACATAGGAAAGCCAAGGTAAAATAATTATCTCTTCTTCTGAAATTATTTACAACTAGTTTGCATGTGATGATTTGAATCTATCAATTATGCTTCATTTTACTTTTTTTATTGGATGATTTATCACTTCTTCATTAACTTGAATTCTTTTTGTTCACAACATAACAATTTTCAACAGTTGACTTACATGTGATTCACATGTAAATCACAAGTGAATTACAAGTGATTTCATGTAAATCAAATGTAATTCACATATGAATCACATATAAATCACATGTGATTCACATATAAATTACATGTAATTCACAAGTGAATCACATATGAATTATATGTGATTCACATATAAATCACATGTGATTCCTAAGCTAACCACATATGAATTAAATGTGAATCACATATAAATCATATGTGATTCACATATAAATCACATGTGATTCACATATAAATCACATGTAATTTACATATGAATCACATGTAATTCACAAGTAAATCACATATCAATTACATGTGATTCACATATAAATCACATGTGATTCACAAATAAATCACATGTGATTCACATATGAATCGCATGTGTATCACATATGAATCACATGTGATTCACATATGAATTACATGTAATTCACATATAAATCACATGTGATTCACATATAAATCACATTTAATTTGCTTATGAATCACATGTAATTCACAAGTGAATAACATATGAATTACATGTGATTCAGATATAAATTACATGTGATTCACATATAAATCATATGTAATTCGTATGTAAGCAACGAGTGAATCACATATGAATTACATCTATATGCACACATGCATTTTGTGTATGTGTTCTTTGTTTTTATTTTCTTGAGAATTTCACATTTGAATCTTAAAAGATACAATCACATGCAAATATCACATTATATAATCGCATGTGAATCTTACATGATATATACATATACATTTTTGTGAGTGTTCTTTCATTAATCATTTTTTTCTTGTAGATTTGGAAGAATTTGTGGAAAAAATTGAAGATGTAAAAAGTGATAAATTGAAGAAAATATAGAAATCTTGATATGAACAAATGATAACTATTTGAATCTTTGTAGCATTTTTTATTTTATATATATATATATATATATATATATATATATATATATATATATATATATATATATTGTATAGAATAAAATACTTGTACTATTATGTTTATAGATTGATTAATAAAATTAATATTTTTTTTATTTACTTATGAATAATATAGTATAAGAAATATGCATATATGCGTTTGAAAAATATGCGTATATGCACCTAAAACGTTGATTTTTTCTATTAAAAAAGTAGAGTTTATTTTTTAAAAATATTCTAGCTTTTTTTTTTTTTTTTTTAAATTTACTGATTTTTAAAAATTTACTTTTTAAAAAAATTCAGTTTTTTTAAAAAAATTGGAGTTTTTTTTTTTGAAAAAAAATGCAGCTTTTTTATGTAGTTTTTGTAAAAAAAAATTTAGTTTTTTGAAGAACAATGAAAAAAATTGTAGTTTTTTTAAAAAGATATATTTTTTTTTTCATTTTCTTTTTTAAATTCATGTTTTCTAACAAAAAAATTTAAAATCTTTCATTTTTTTTTTTCTAAAATCGGTTTTTTTTAAAAAAAAATCTGAAATTTGATTTACTATGTTAATTTTTTGAACTTTTTATTAGTATTTTCAATAACACAAAAAATTAAACGTTAAATGAGATCGGTAAGATTATGATCATGCTCTTAATGAGTTAATTTTGATCTAACGCTCCACTTTTAGTTCTCAGGTTCTTGGGAAACTATGAGTTCTTAATGGATCTCACCCCTATATATATATATATATATATATATATATATATATATATATATATATATATATATATATATATATATATATATATATATATATATATATATGGGAAAAGTGAATATACCCTTGAGGGTATATAAACTTAGGTACCCAAACTCATGGTAATAAGTCGTTTTGTTTGATATATTTATTATAATATTGTTAAACTTCAATCCTTAAAATGATTTATATTCAATATTTTTAAAATTTCACTATTATATTCCTTTTACTTCACATCTTTTTATCGAACACTTACTAGGCTATATATTATTGTTTAAAATGACAATTATGTAAAAGGAAGATAAATATGAAATTTATAAAAATCTTTGAAGTAATTCAAGTTAGAAGTTGAATTATAAGAACATTGGACAATTACAATGTCTATATATGATACAAAATGATGTAGTATGGTGAGTTTGAATACCTAAGCTTATATACCCTTAAGGGTATATTCACTTTTCCCTATATATATATATATATATATATATATATATATATATATATATATATATATATATATATATATATATATATATATATATATATATATGGAAAAAGTGAATATACATTACTGCCCTACCTAAGCTTAGGTAGTAAACCTCATTAAACTACGTCATTTTATTAACTAAACAGTGCGATTAGGGGATTTACGTTTACCACTTAAGTGTAGATTCGGGATTGAAGCAATAACTTTGAAAGGAAAATAAAAAATATTGATTATCTTCGATCTCTGTGATGGTGGAAACAATAGTATTCACTAGGATGAAGTAATAAACGATGATGAAGAAAAGAAAACATGGATGGTTAACTAATGGAGAAAATAAATATGATGGGAATGGTATATTTAGCAAATGAAAATCGAACATGGTATATTTTACTAAGTTAAAACGACATATTTTAAAAGTTTAGTACATAAGCTTAAGTGAGGCTGTAATGTATATTCCTATCACTTTATATATATATATATATATATATATATATATATATATATATATATATATATATATATATATATATAATTTTAATTGAGAAAATAAAAAAGGTGGAAAATGGGGGAATCATTTTCAGTCATTTATTTATTTTCGCCAAAAAAGCCTCCATCGTACCGGTAGAAATGGGAAAGGAATACACATGCGTTTTCCAAGAAAACATGTTTCCTTAAACTATGCTAATCATTACCATAACATAGACAAAAAAACATAGTTTTTTCGTTTTTTTAATTTTTAAAGAGTTATTTTTATCCAAAAATGATTTTAAATATATCAAAATTCATAATTTTTTATTCTCTATAAATAGACATCCATATTGATATTATTAAGAGATAAAAAAAATTATCTTTTATACAGTTTCAACTTTCGTTATTCATAAGTGAATAAAAATACATCAGAGTTTTACCACGGTACATTCTTTATTCACTTATGAATAAAAAGTATGATTGATTTTTTACAGTTTAAGTATCATTCATATATGAATATAACATATAATAAACTTTTTACATCTTACAGCAGCTCTCGTCACATATTATATTCACATATGAATAAAATGTGTATTCTCTTTCCTCACAAGTTATATTCATATATAAAGAACACATTTATCTTAATTTTGTTACACTTCATTTGTTATTCATATATGAATAAGTAGTTTGAGTTTTCAAAACACTTCGTCTTTATGAAAGACCCCTTCCACACTTCACATTATTACTCCAAACATGCTACATACATATTCATAATATAATTTATAAAAGTCTGGATACAAACCAACTATTACGATTTTTATATAGTTTTATATATTACATAACATCCCAAGAATTTATACACTTAGTACAAAGGTGATAATACTAACTATTCTACATCTTCTTACAGTACATGACTATACTAGATGCTTATCACCTGCAATAGTTAAACACTCAGAGGGATAAGCGGGTAATGCTTAGTGAGTTCAACAATAGTTACAATATACGTTATGCCATATATATATATATATATATATATATATATATATATATATATATATATATATATATATATATATATATATATATATATATATATAACAATATGACAGAAGCAAAGAGGGACAAAGAACAAAAAAGGCATATGTGTATCATATGACAAGCTTTCTATATCAACTAATGGTTTGAGTCAAAGATTTACAACCAATGAGATACAATAATTTCAACATGATATACATCAATAAGATTTCAGCCCAAGTGACACAGAAAATACAATTTCAAATTATCATTTTGCTAGAATATACAGGCTTTCAGCCCTATATAGCCCTATGCCAATACCAGAAGTGATACGAGTCATTCTCTACATGGCCAAAGGCACAAAGCCAATACCAGAAGTGATACGAGACATGCTTTAATAAAAATGAACTGTTACAAAAATCTGTTAAATGTTTTATTCATATATGAATATAACATATGACGACAACTAATACACGTTATATTCATATATAAATATAAATGTGACGAAAGATGATGTAAAAAAAATATATTTTAGGTAAGAAAACTTTATTACGTGTTATATTCATATATGAATGATATTTAAATTGTAAAAAAGTTAAGCATATATTTTATTCATAAGTAAATAATGAATGTACTTTAATAAAAATCTGATGCATTTTTATTCATTTATGAATAACGAGAGTTGAAGCTTTAAAAAATTTATTTTATCTTAAAACTATATCAATATAGATGTCTGTTTATAAAAAATAAAAAATTATGAATTTTGATATATTTAAAATATTTTTTCGAAAAAATAGCTTTATAAAAATCAAAAAGAACAAACAAATATATATATATATATATATATATATATATATATATATATATATATATATATATATATATATGTTTTGTGTATATTAAAGTAATGATTAGCATAGTTTAAGAAAACATGTTTGGTTGGAAAACACATGCGTATCTGTTACCCATCTCTACCGTTACGCGTAAGTGTTTTCCAGTAAAATAAATGTATGACTTAGAATGATTCCTTCGTTCTCAACTTTTTTTTTCTCAATTGAACTCTCTCTTTTCTCTCTCTCTCTCTCTCACTCTCTCTCTCTCTCTCTCTCTCTCTCTCTCTCTATATATATATATATATATATATATATATATATATATATATATATATATATATATATATATATATGATAAAAACTAATTATAGGCTAGCCAAATGAAGAAAACAACAACTTTAACATGTTAAAAAAATGGTATAAATCATAAACACCAAAATAATATCATGTTATTTTTTATGATTAAAATTTATAGAAATTAACGATTTAAAAAAAAACGTATTTCTTCAGTCAAGGTGGCATAATCAGTAAGGCTGTGAGGAATGGTCCCGGATGATTTGTGAGTAAATGTGAGGCCACGTAAGTACTTTACCATTCTACAACCAATCCACTAGATTGTGGAAATGGTGTTCACCAGTGGAGAGGTACTAAAGGGACAAAAAGAAAGAGGGAAAGAGAGAAAATGTGAAAGAAAACCAATCAAATGCATCGTCTTCATCCGACTCCATGACCACTCCATAACTAAGCCACCGGATACTGGGGCGGTGTTCGCACGTGACTTGGTTTGCCACAAAAGAAATCCATGTGTGGGCATTCTTTAATCATTTGGTGGTGCTATCAACTTTTATCTTTTACCAAGAAAAAAGGAAGAGGGTACAATTTTTAAAAGCAAATTTTTGTTATTTTTAAAATTTGAAAGTGGGTAATGGCTTACCTTGGCTAGGCTACTCCCTTGATAAAGGTTTTTGAATTGTCTATATAGGTTTGTTTATAATGAATTTGTGACTCTTGGTCGTGTTTTCCATCCTTCTCTCACACATAGTATACGGTCGTTGCGTCCTTACAATGCAACTCACCATAGATGAACTACAAGCGGGTCTCTTGTTGTATGCATAGAGGATGAATGGGGTGAATGTATGGGTTTGTGGTTCACCTGAAGCTCCCTTTAGCTCAATGAATACACGGAATTTTCTTTTCTATAAATTTATATTAACAATTGAAAACCATTACGTGATGCATACAATTGAAATTAAGACCGTTGTTTCAAACCATGGAAATCAGTTGAAATGTTGGCATCATTGATAGGTATTCTTGAAGATCTGGATAAGCAACCATGACAAAAAGTCATATTATGGTTTTATTTATATAAGTATGTAATTAACTAAACAATATGCCAATGTGTTTCATATAATGACACTCAATACTAAAATACCAACCAATTTCTACGTCAATTTAATTAATATAGTCTACATATGATTTTTTACTAAAAGATATATACATATAATGACACTCAATACTAAAAGGGAATTGATAGGCCAAGAAGACAGTGGGAGGCAAATTGAACTTGAAGAGATTCAAGATCAAAGCGATGAAGGAACCTCTGAAACTGGCATTCAACTTGAGGAGGAAACTCCTGTTGAACCTGTTGACGAGTCCCTACCTCTTTGACGTTCCACTAGGGCTAGTGTTCCACCCCAGTTTTATGGTTTTCATATTACTACTGAAGGGGATACATTTATTAGTGATAGTACACTAGTAAATTTGGATGAACCTAGCAGCTATAAGGAAGCCATGGCAGGCCCGGAGTCTACAAAATGGAAAGAGGCTATGGACAGCGAGATTCAGTCCGTGTACGACAACCAAGTTTGGAATTTGGTTGATAATGTACTGGGTCGTAAGACAGTCGGGTGCAAGTGGATCTTTAAGAAGAAGACAGACATGGATGGGAAAGTGAATACTTATAAAGCGCGATTGGTTGCGAAGGGCTTTACTCAAACTCCCGGAGTTGACTATGATGAGACCTTCTCACCAGTTGCGAAGATAAAGTCTATTAGGGTGATTCTTGCCATAGCTGCGTTTCATGATTATGAAATATGGCAGATGGACGTGAAAACCGCTTTCCTTAATGGAAAGTTGGCTGAGGATGTCTACATGAATCAACCAGAGGGTTTTGTCGATGCGAAGCATCCAAATAGAGTATGCAAGCTTGAGAAATCCATTTATGGATTGAAACAAGCATCTCGCAGATGGAATCTTTGTTTTGACGAGAAGGTTAAAGAGTTTGGCTTTCTGCGAAGCGAAGATGAATCTTGTGTGTATGTCAAGGCCAGTGGGAGTATAGTAAGCTTCCTCGTATTGTATGTCGACGACATACTACTCATAGGAAACGATGTCCCAACCTTGCAGGAGGTTAAGTCCTGGCTTGGGAAATGTTTCGCCATGAAGGACCTCGGAGAGGCTGCTTATATTCTGGGAATAAGAATAGTAAGAAACAGGGAAAAGAGACTGATAGGACTCAGTCAGGATACATACTTGGAAAAGGTACTAAAGCGTTTTAGTATGGAAAATTCCAAGAAAGGGGAGTTGCCAATCCAAAGCAATACCAAGCTGAGTAAGACTCAGAGCCCGAGTACAGAGACAGAGATAACTGATATGAGCCGAGTACCTTACACTTCTGCAGTAGGCTTTATCATGTACGCTATGACCTGCACTCGCCCTGATGTGGCCTTCGCCTTGAGCATGGTCAACAGATATCAAGGGAATCCTGGTGAAGCTCATTGGGTTGCAGTTAAGAATATTCTTAAGTACCTTCGGAGGACCAAGGAATGGTTTCTAGTCCTCGGTGGGAGTGATGAATTAAGGGTACGAGGGTACAGTGACGCTAGTTTTCAGACAGATCGGGATAACTTCCGATCGCAGTCGGGCTGGGTCTTTACCCTAAATGGAGGAGTAGTGACTTGGAAAAGTTCCAAGCAAGAGACCGTAGCTGATTCAACGTGCGAATCAGAGTATATTACGGCGAGCGAAGCGTCAAAGGAGGCTATATGGTTGAAGAACTTCATTGGAGACCTTGGAGTTGTACCATCCATAAAGGAGCCGATGGAAATTTTCTGTGATAATGAAGGAGCGGTTGCCTTGACCAAGGAACCGAGAGATCATGGCAGATCTCGACATATTGACAGAAAATACCATTTCATCAGACATTGGGTAAAAGAGGGACTCCTTGTTGTGAAGAGGGTATCATCAGAAGAGAACCCAGCAGATCCCCTTACGAAGGGACAGAGTAGGGTTAAACACTTGTAGCACGCTAGGAGCATTGGGCTGAAGGATGATATAAGTTTGGATTATATAGGAAATGTGTAATAGATAGTTTGTACTGGACATTCGATGAATAAATAAAATGTATTATTTATGAGTAAAGCTACTATCTTGTGTTGGTTATTTATCTATTGTTTCCATTTTGCATGTTTTGACTTCCTGAATGATATGATTATTCAAAAGGTCCACAGTCGGTCATATTTTGGAAGTAGATATGAATGAAGACTGTCATGAATTGTTTGTAGACTGTCTGAAAGGTTTTAGACATAGCAAAGGTTTGCTGCAAAGTTCATGAGTGCTTATGAATATGAATTGAGCATTGGATTAAACCCGAGGTTGCTATATCACTTAATGGTGTTTTATCTTAAGTGATCGCAAAACGATAACATCATATAGTCTTAAAACTTAGAGATATGGTTGTTTTTTGCTGGTTGGTTGTACATTGATAATGTGTAAACACATCAGTAACTTGATGTTATAAAACACATTATTGTGTATGATCCATTAGTAAATAATAGATGCATATGAGTCGAAGTTGATCTGTTCCTTTTATTCTATGAGGATAAAAGTGATATATTGGCCACTTGATGATTTGGTTTGACTTATGTGCCAGGCCCGGTCAGAATGAGGTTGATGTGTTCAACTAAATTCTATGTCGAACAAATCGGAAATCAAGGAAATACTGCTGGACAATAAGCATTGTCAGCATGATATCCAGAACAGAGGATTATACGATCCCTTATCTAAAGGACAAGTTGATCAGAGTTGACAGCGAAGTATAAGAGCTACGATTGCTAATCGGATTCTGAAGTCATATGTGAGATATAGTTACTAGACTTATCCAAGTGGGAGACTGTTGGAATAGTGTCTAAGCCCGTAACTATATTTGGTATGTACTTGACCCGGTTATGCATGGTCCTTTTGGGTTGCCTTCTCCAAAGCAACTTGACAAGGTAATTTAAGGAGAAAGAGAGAGTATTATGATTTATTAATATATTATAAGAATAATATATTAAAGGAGAAATCATATTTATTTAATTAGTATTGGTCATGAATTAATTAGAAATTAATTTGGTGGTCAAAAGAGATTAATTGAATAAAGGGGTATAAACTGTCAAATGTATGATAGTTGAGTTTTAGGTTAAGGAAACCTAATGGGCTTAAGGGGGAACGAAATTATGATGGGTATCCATCATATTTTCGTCCAAGGGCCTTATTCCAGAAGGTTCCATGGGCTGCTTGGTGACTAAGCTGTCCATTAGGGTTTAGAGTGAAACCCTTGTAACCTGTAAGTATAAATATAACCCCTAGGGCATGAATTCGGCTACCACTTGATTCTAAGAGTACCCTAGGCCGATTTCTAGCCTCTCTCTCCCTCTCTCATATTGCCTTCTTGCTTGTGGGGTTTGTGAACCATTAGAGGAGTTGCATTTGTGACTCTAGGCTCAAAAGAAGAAGATATACAAGATCTAAGCCAACTATTGAAGAGGTAAACATCTAGATCTGATTCTATATGTTAATTCTGTTGTTTATATGCTAGATTAGGGTTTGTAAGTCTTGGAATCAAAGCATGTTCAATAGTGAAACCTAGATCCAAGCATTAGGGTTTGCATGAGCACATAGGAATGTTTCTTATGCTTAAAACCCATCATCTACAAGCTCAAGCTATTCCTCAAAGTTTTCCTCTTCTTCTTCTTCTTCACCACAAAACACCAACAAACTCAACTTCAAGCTCAAATCTCACCAAATGCACTTAGGGTTTCGTTTTCTGGGTAAAGGGAGATGGATGTTGGTCAATATATGTCCAACAGGTGGTTTAAGTCATTTAAATAGGGTGCAAACCCTAAAAATTAAGGTTTTCCCCTACACCACATACACCATGTGTACTCCACGTACACCATGCATACGTGGGTGGAACCCGCGATCAGCTAATGGGCTAGTACGCTAAGCGTACTCATAGAGTATGCCCCGCGTACTAGCTAGGGACCAAAATTTTAATAATTTTCATTAAAGGGGATAAAAGGAATCATACCAAATTGTGAATGTTACAATTGTCCTCCACTTGAATCAGACTTTGTACTTGAAGTCTGCTACCCCAAACAACTATGGGTAGTGCTCCCTCATCTCATCCCCTGGCTACCATGTCCATTCATAACCCTTGCAGTGTTGCCTTTGGACTTTCACCAACTCAATAACCTTGTTCCTCAAGGTTTTCGTCTTCCGGTCAAGAATCGCCGCCGGTCTCTCGATACAATTTAGGCAATCATGTACTTGAATATCCTCCAATGGAATCACCGTGAAATCATCTGCTAAAAACTTCAGCAACTGAGAGACATTGAATTTGCTATGGATTTGACTAAGCTCCTCGGGAAGATCCAAGCGATAAGCAAACCGACCAAACTGGGCCAAAACCCTGAAAGGACCAATGTATGTGGGGCCCAATTTTCTCCTCTTCCTGAATCGAATGACACCTTTCCAAGGTGACACCTTCAGGAGAACCATGTCCCCAACCTGGAACTCTAGATCTGATCAGAGCTTGTCATAATGGCTCTTCTGCCGACTCTGAGCTATCTGGAGTCTACTTTGAACCTGCTGAATAAAATTGTTAGTCTTGAGTACCACTTCAGTATTGCCCATGACTCGCTAACCGACCTCACCCCAACATATCGGGGTCCTACATTTCCGCCAAAGGAATATACATATCCCAACTCACACCGAAACCCAAAACACACGCCCGAAGCATATCCTCCAAGGCCTGCATAGTCCGCTCGCTCTGAGCATCAGTTTGTGGGTGGAAATTTGTACTGAAATGGATACGAGTACCCAAATCGTTTGTGTAACCTCTTCCAAAATCTTGAAGTGAACTGAACGTCCGTGTCTGAAACCACCGAAACCGGCACCCCATGCCGTGCTATGACCTCCCTAGTGTATACCTTATCCAACTTCTCCGGAGAGATATTATCCTGAATCAGGATAAAATGCACGCTCTTATTCAATCGATCCACGATGACCCAAATCAAATCCACTCCACACGCAGCCTGAGGCAACTTCGTAATGAAATCCATGGTAATCTCCTCCCATTTCCAAATGGGAATATCCAACGGTTGCATCTTTCCATGATGTTGTTGATGCTCGTACTTGACTTTCTTGCAAGTCAAGCACCTCTCCACATACCAAGCTACATCCCGCTTCATGCAGGGCCACCAATAATCAAGATGAAGATCTCTATCCATCTTCATCGCCCCAGGATGAATGAAGAATCTTGATTTGTGTGTGTCTTCCATCAGAAACCGACGAACACCACCCCAATACGGAACCCATACTCTCCAATGAAGAGTTAATAACCCTCGACTCTCATAATCAAAAGAAGCCACCTGACCTACTATGTACTCACTCTTCCGATGCTTTTCCTTCATAGCCTCAATCTGAGCCTCTCGAATCTGTTCCAAAAGCGGAGTAATCACGGTCATCGTCAAACAAATATCCATGATTGGATCCATGACCGCCTTGCGGCTAAGACCATCAGCCACCACATTAGCCTTCCCCGAATGGTAAAGGGTCTCACAATCATAATCCTTCACCATATCCAACCACCGACGCTACCTCATGTTCATCTTCGGCTGATCCATTAGATACCACAGACTCTTGTGATCCTTGTAAATTGTATAGCGGACTCCATAGAGGTAATGTCACCAAATCTTGAGGGCAAAAACCACAACCCCATCTCTAAATCATGTGTCAGATAACTCGCCTCATGAGGCTTCAGCTACCTTGAAGCGTAAGCGAGCACGCGGCCGATCTTCATCAGAACTGTACCCAAACCGGTGATCGAAGTATCAAAATAAACCATGAAGCCCTCAACACCCTCTGGCATGGTCAAAATCGGCACCTCACTTAATATCTGCCTCAGAGTCTCAAAAGTTGCCTACTGCTCAGTCCCGCAACGAAAAGTGATGGTCTTCTTCATGAATCGAGTCAAAGGAACCGCTATCTTGGAGAACTCTTTAATGAATCTCCGATAGTAACCTGCTAAACCAATGAAACTTCAAATCTCAGATGGAGACCTCGGAACCTCTCACTTCATCACAGCCTCGACCTTGTCCGGATTGACCAAAATATCATTCTGGTTGACAAGCTGCCCTAGAAACTACACCTCGCACAACTAGAAATCACACTTGTAGAACTTCTCATAAATTCTCTTCCTCCTCAAAGTCTCCAATACCTCCCTCAAAAGCCCCTCATACAATTCCCGGGTCTTAGAATAGACCAAGATGTCTTCAATAAACACAATCATAGACCGATCCATCATTGGCATGCCTACGGGTTCATGAGGTCCATGAACATGACTGGAGCATTGGTGAGCCCAAAGGGCATCACCACGAACTTGTAATGACCATAACGAGTCCAAAAGGTTGTCTTCTGCACGTCTTCCTCATTGAACCTCATCTGATGATAACCCGAATGCAGATCAATCTTGGAAAACCAAGATCCACCAAGAAGCTGGTCAAACAAATCATCAATCATCATGAGTGGATAACGGTTCTTGACTGTTTATCTTATTCAGCTCCCAGTAGTAAATACACATCCGATGAGACCCACCCTTCTTCTTCATAAATAGGATCGGTGCCCCGCAAGGCGAACTGCTCGTTGAATGAGCCCCTTGTCTAACAGCTCACGTAGCTATTTAGACAACTCCTGCATCTCAAGAGGAGCTAACTGATATGGTGGTTTGGATTTCGGATCCGCACCAGGAAACAGGTCAATCCTAAAATCCACCTTCCTCTCCGAAGGCACTCCAGGAAAATCCTCTGGAAACACATCTGGGTACTCCCGTACAATGGGCACATTATCCACAGTTGCCTTACCCTTATCCCAGGTATCCATAACATAGGAGACATATCAGGAACTACCCTGATGAAGATAGCGCATGACTCTATCCGTTGAACATAGAGTCGACCCACACTGAGCTCTCTCTCCCTAAACCACCAACTCTCCTCCACTTAGGGTCCGAACATGCACTAGCTGATGCTCACAATCAATCACCGGCCGATTGGGGCTCAACCAGTCCATCCCTACGATAACCTTGTTCCCGCGCAAAGGAATGGGAACTAAATAAATCTGATACTGCATGCTAAACATCTGAAGAACACAACCCCGATGAACCCTCGATGCCCAGACATATCGATCATCTGCAATATCAATGTCTAAAGGAAAATCTAGCTCCCCGAAGCTGCAGAAAACCTCATGCTAAGCGTAAGCAATACAAAAGCTCGGGTAGCCCCCAAATCAAACAATACTAATGCAGAGATACCGTTCACGAGGAACGACCCTAAAATAAAACACATAAATATAAGCAAACAATACAACATAAATAAAGAGATAATAAGTGGATACATACCCGTCACCACATCAGGTTTTGTGTGAGCCTCCTTGGCCGTCAGCTGAAAAGCCTTTCTTTTCACCACAAGCGCATCCGCCTTGCCATGCTGGCCATCAGTAATCCTCAGCGTTACTAGAGCGGGTGCTACCACTGGCTCCATTGCTGCCAAACTTAGACAATGAGCCTTCTTGTGGCCCCTCTGATTGCAATGGAAGAAAATCAGATCAAATATCGGGGTGGTGGTGGTAGTGGTAACAGTACCATCCCTGCTAATATGAACCCTCCGGCTACACTTGAAGCAGCCAGAACCACCCACCCTACACGCCTCATCGTGCGTCTTATCGTACTTGCCATTAGTAGTTATGACCCTACTGACCTCTCGACCTCGAATCAAATACCTTGGGCCCCTTGCCCGATCCCCCTGAAACCTGAGCCTGATATGGATTCCTCTTCCTCTCCATCTCAATCTCAATCTCTCTTTCTCTTTCTCTTTCTCTCTCTCTCTCTCTCTCTCTCCTTCTCTCTCTCTCTCTATCTATCTATCTATCTATCTATATATATATATATATATATATATATATATATATATATATATATATGGCTCTCGCAATCATACCCTCCAGTGTCTTGCAACTGGATCGGCTCACAAAGTACCGAATATCACTCCTCAACATCTCATGGTATCTCGTCTTCTTCATCTCATTGTCCGCCACATACTGCAGAACCACCAGCGCCCTCTCACAGGACATCACTGTGATCTTAGCCACTGTCTCAATAGTCTGGCGAAAGTCTTGGAACTCCCTCGTCAACTGCTACACCTCAATCATCGGTGCAAACTCAACTCTGAATATAGTCACAAAATCATCCCATGTCATCGAATCAACTGCCTTATCACCAACGGAGCGCCCAACCTCCTCTCACGAGTCTCAAGTTCTCTCTTTCATAAGATAAGAAGCATGTCTGACCTTTGCCCCCATCAGCGCAACTGCTAGTGCGGAAGGCATTAGCGACATCCACTAACCAACGCCTGCTCGCGATCGGGTCCTTCTCCCCGAGGTACTCTGGAGCCCTACATGCCTGGAACTCCCTGATATTCAATGAAATTACCCCAATCAAAGCCACCATATCAGAATGGAAAAAGACCAAGCACTCTTCCAACACCTCAATGATACCCTCCTTGATTATACTTAGATCACAAGAGTCTGCTCAAATATGTTGCGGGTAATCTCAGATGAAATGAACTCCCTCGTCTGATCATCCAACTGCCCGACTCCAAAACCCGAGCCAGAACCCTCACTAGCACCAAAGCCACTAACCGGTCTCGAAGAGTCACCATACTAAAAACAAACCATATAAACCATCATAATACACATCAATATATATCGAGGATTCTGACACTCTACAAGCTTCATGGTTTCATCGTAGCTTTCTTTAACTTGAGTACGGATCCTCTACTTCCAGTAGTACGGGCCCATACTACCTTCCACATCTATCTATACTTTCCTCACGGATCACTTTGAATCCTCCAAGTCACTCCTTGATCACACATACAATCCTCAACAAGATAAGGCTCCCAACACTAAATCTCTTCCAAGGTTTTCCTACGACAATCACCACACTACTCTCCGCCATCAGCAGTAAAAGGAATTCCTACGAGCACCCTCTAACTAGCTCGTGAATACAATTTACATATCACTGACATCATATAATTCTTTGAATGAAAGGCCTCACACTACAATGGTTGGACTCAAGCAAGAGCAGCACAATAGAGTTAAAACCTAATCTTCTAAAATTATTTAGTTTCCGTATTATGTAACTTAGCAAATTCGCTTACTAGTTAGCTGAAGTTACTGAGAACTCATAAAAGGAACAAAGCAAGCACCATTCGAGCATTGAGTAATTGGAATCAAGCATAACCTAATTAGGCCATCCTACCATGACTGAACAGTACAGGCATGCAAGTTTACAATCTCATATAGTAGGCATATAAAGGCGTCTCTCCTAGCATTCTATCATGCAAATCCTGAGCATATCCTTAGCCTTAACTAGCATGCAATTCACAGATTCATAAATCAAAGCATATCATAAAATATGTCTGAATCCTCAGTTTGAGTTCAAACATACCCGAGAGTATGTCCGAATCCCTCAAGCTATGGCTTTGATACCAACTTGTAACGTCCCAAAAATTAAGACAAAAAAATTTCATTTTTAAATTCTTATAACTATTATCCAAAACATCATCATAAAAATCATGATAGAATAAGTGTATCAAAAACATCATAAAACATCAGAGTAACATAAAATGCAGAAATAAATGGTGTGTGCACTGCAATCATCCTAGGCTCTTCCCATTCGAACCAGAAGTACCTGAAAACATAAACTGAAAACTTTAATCACAAAGCTTAGTGAGTTCCCCAAAATACCACATACCATACAGAATAAACATATTATGGGTCCCGCCTGGCATCGAGCCCCGCTCGGTGTACAGATCTGTCAGTCACCGGGCCCCGCTCGATATACATATAAACATATAAATAGATAAACGCATAACATATGCATAAATCACAAAGATAAATAACATACGTAATAGTCATCAGGCCCTGCCCGAGAAACACATAACATATGCAAGAGTAACGCATACATCTAAGCATCCTAAACATAATATATCATGGGTCGGCATCAGTGCCTTCGACTCGTTAAATAAACTGAGGAAACTCACCTCTAGCTACTAAAACACTCAAATGAATCTCGGTCTACTTGTTTGGAAAATCCCCACGCTATCATCATCAAAATAATATCCAATTAATAATTGGATCATGACCCATAACCAAGAACCTAAGCTACATAGCCTATAACCAGGGTAAAAGACCATTTTACCCTTTTCATTAATTGGCCCAAAATCAGGGCCCAACTCAACCATTCAAAAGGCCCAAAACCTATATTGCAACCCAAGACCAATATGGTCCAATCTTCCAAATTGGGCCCAAAATCCATCATGGGCCTAAATCCAATGGAGCCTAATATACTAGCCAAAACCTCAAATCAGAAATCTAATAGACCACCAAGTCCCAATCTTAAAAGTCTGAAGTTCGGCCCAATTATATGATCGCCAAGCCCAAGAGTCCATTTGTTGGGTACGTGGGGCGTACTCAGCTCGTACGCTTAGCGTACTCCTTACGGGGCCAGTACGCTAAGTGTACGAGGTGGGGCACGCCCGAAGTACTCCCTAGACTACCAATCCACTCCATTAAGAACTTAATCAGATAACACCTCTTGCAAAACTCTCAGATATTGTCCTAAAAGGTGAATTAATACGTAAAGTTGACAACTTTACACTCATGGATGACTTGATGGGACCCACCACTCAAAAAGAAGCTTCATAAGGCTCTTAACATTTGCATGGACATAAAATCCTCCATAAAGTATGCATTTTAATGAACAAGGGACCTTAATGGAGCTAAGATCTAACATCCATGGCTTCTGGAGTATATCAAAATCACAACTTTAACTCAAAAGACTCAAAAATGCATAAATAACGCCATAAAATGGATCTAGCAAAAACGACCATCAAGGTGAGAGCTTTTTAACCTCAAATGGATTGAAAATGTGATGGTAACTCTAGATCTACAAGCCCAAGCTATTCCTCCGAGTGTTCCTCTTCCTCTTCTTCACCACAAAACACCAACAAACTCACTTTCAAGCTCAAATCTCACCAAAAGCACTTTGGGTTTCATTTTCAAGGTAAAGGGAGAGGGAGGTTGGTTAATAAATGTCCAAGAGGTGGTTTAAGTCGTTTAAATAGGGTGCAAACCCTAAAAATTAGGGTTTGTCCCTGCACCACGTATGCGATACGTACTGCACATATGCCCCGCGTATATGGGTGGAACCTGCGATCAGCTAATGGGCTAGTACGCTAAGCGTACTCATAGAGTATGTACCGCGTACTAGTTAAGGACCAAAATGTTAATAGTTTGCATTAAAGGGGCTAAAAGGAAACATACCAAATTGCGAATTTACATACAACCCACTGAAGCACAAGGTACACCTCGCTAAGGCTCAAGGACAGGGAGTTCATGAATTACATTGAGCGTACACATACGTACGCCCAATGTACTCATCAGATGACCAAAACTTCATAGTAAGAACATAATGCTTAAACACCAAAGTGTCCAAACTCAAATCTGACCTTTAAATAAGGTCTTAATCCATAAAGTTACCAACTTTACTCCTTTTCATGTCTTAATGGGACCCAAAACCCATTTTTTTTCCATATAAACCCATAATATGAACATCAACTTAAGCATGATTCATCAAAACCCATCAAGATGATATTTTTATGGTTCCTAATTACTCCATAATGGATAAAGTTTCCAACTTTATCCATTAGAATGTTCCAACCAAGCAAGATCAAGTATTTAAGTTTCACAGGGACCAAAAGTGCATCTTTTCCAACTTAATCCATTAAGTTTAAGTCTCAAGCTTTTATATCTAAATCAATATGATGTTTAAATGGATAAAGTTTCCAACTTTGTCCATAACAAGGTCACAAATTTTAATGATCTAAACTTTATGCATTAAAGTGACCAAAAGCTCAAACACATAAGACTAGCTAGATCTATCAAATGTATCATCAAGATTCAAACTTTATGCCTCTAGAAGAAAGATCAAGGTGAACAAAGTCTGGATGTACAAGCTCCAATGCAACCAACACTATTCCAATGAGCTCCTTCTTCTCCAACGTGCATCAAAAACACTCCAAATAACTTAAAACACCTTCTTTTTGTTCACAAGGCTCAAACTAGGGTTAGAGTTACAACGAAGGGTGTTGGAGAGGTGGAGTATGAGAATGGAATGGGTTTAGGGAACTTAAGGAGCTTAAATTGGGCTCAAACCACGAAAATAGGGTTCGGGAACTGATTGTGTATGCTCATCGTACTCCTAGTACGACCAGCATACTCGGGGATACCCTACTACACCCAACGTACTATCCCATATGCCCAACGTACGTGGCTTAACCCAAAACTGCCCTAACATCAAACGGTCATAACTTCTTCATTTCAACTTCGATTTAAAAGATCTTTATATCCACCGAAAGGTAATGAAAAGATCTAAAACCTTATCAACCCTCCTTTTCCTTAAAACTTTCCGAACTTAAATCCAAAATTCATAAAAGGCCCGAACTATCACGTTACGGTCATACCCTTGAGCTGCAACGCACCAACTAAATGCTCGGATCACCTAATGCCCAAAGCCTTATGATAACTGATCTTTAGGTCTCGACCCTGAATTATGAGACGATTCGAAATACGGTGTTACAACTCTCCCCCGCTCCATCGAATAGGTTGACTCATACTTATAGCGACTTCCCAATGCTACCACCGAAGCCCAACTTTAATAGAATTCATACACCCTAATGGAGAACAAATCATTGATCCACTAACATATTCAATACGGAAAAACCAACATATCACTGCTATAAGTTCAAAACCCCCAAAACTTTACCTAACCTCCTCACAGGAAGAACCATTTCGAAACAAATCGATAGATCCTATCTCTGTAACCTGAACTAAAAGACATCCTTCTGATCCTAAATTTTCCAACGGATACACTTAGAAAGAAGAATCTTTAACCATACCTTGCTGTTGAAAAGATCTTTCATAAAAGAAAAGGCTACTACCAACTTGAGTCCCAACCCTTTGTGTCAACCCAAAACATGACTCACATTCCGAAATCCAAAGACTCACACTTACATCTATCATAAATCTTATGATTTCACGACGACCATCCACTAAACCGAGATATAAAATCCACAATTCACCATGGAGACTAACAGTCTAACACCTGGTCCCACCATAAGGCTCCGACTAAGAGTCTAACTAATAAGGGCTACCCTAGCCTAACCATCACACTAATACCAACCACTGACCACAGAGTCATCCCACACTAAACGTGATCTAATACCTTGCTCAAGCCAATTTCCACCAGGTCTCACCCACTCTATCATAACCCTACGGGTCTCGCCCACGTGTCTCACCCAAACAAGTGCTGCACAGACCTAACCTTGCCTTGTATCCAACGATCCTCATACCAAAATAAGAGAAATCCTTTGGTAATACTGTCCACCTCAACCCAGGCATGCGTTGATCCTTCCTTAGCCAAACGACCACTGTTTCAATGTCCTACCTCATTTCGGTGAATGTTGCTGTTGGATTAGTGTCTAAGTCCATAACTATTTTGGTATGTACTTGACCCGATGGTGCATGGTCCTTTTGGGTTGCCTTCACCAAAGCAACTTGATTGGAGAAATAACTAGAGAGAGAGGTTATTATGATTTATTAATATGTTATAAGAATAATATATTAAAGGAGAAATCATATTTGTTTAATTAATATTGGTCAATAATTAATTAAGAATTAATTTTGTGATCAAGTGTAATTAATTAAACTAGAGGGGCTGAATTGTAATTATGTGATAGTTACAAAATAAGGTAAGGATTATCTTATTAATAGGTTGGACGAATTTAAGGTGATAAGGCCTTAGAATTCGACTAGGATAAGGGTTTTCAAGACTTATCTTATGGTTGCTTGGTGGGCAAGCAACTAGATAAGGATAAGGACTAAAAGCCTAATCTCTACACCTATATAAAGACCGTCAAGGCTCATGAATTCGTCCATGCCTTCCCAAGAGGTCCTAGAGACGAATTCTTATACCTCTCCTCTCTCTTTATACCTTCTCCATTTGCTCTTGGTGTTTGTAAGCCATTAGAGGAGTGACACTTGTGACTCTAAGCCTACCAAAGTCAATTCAAGGAAGAATTGGGATTGTTATTGCAACATAACAATCAAGGTAACATCTTAAACCTAATTGTATGTTAATATCGATTCCCATGTGCTAGAATTAGGGTTTATAGTCTTGGATAACTTGCATATACAATAGAGAAACCTAGATCCAAGCATTAGGGTTTGTATGAGCGCACAGGATGTCTTATGACCAAAACCCATCAGTGGTATTAGAGCCTAGACTGGTTTCTATTGTATTGATGCTTGATATGTATGAAAAAATCAATTGTATGAACTTGACATATTAGGGTTTATTGCCAATAAACCCTAGGAGGCTAAGTTTTTTTTTTCGAGATTAGGGTTTGCAAACCCTAATTTGCAAGAGTTTGAATAAGATTTTCAAATCCTTTCCTTAAACCCTTAAATTTCGAAATCTAGGGCTTGTTTTAATCCCTTGATTTTCAAAATTAGCCTCGTCCCCAAGATAAGATCCTAAATTTTAGGGATTTGGAGTATCCCATAACTTGTAATTATCCTCTAATTGTTAAATATGGTAATTATAGATTTTGCATTATCCTATCCTTATTTTCGAAATCTATAGAGATATTTAAGGGATTAGGATATCTTAAATGTATAAATGGTAATTATCCTCATGATTTAGATAATCCCTTATGATATAATAATTAAATTAATAGTCTAATTCAAGATAATTATTAAATCAAGAGTTTTAATATTTAATTTTTTTAATTTAAATGTCATAAATTCGAAAGTTTTTAAGAAAGATTAAAACTAAATTGTTTTGAAAAGTTTCAAAACTTGCCCTCAAGTTTTGGAATTTAAATTTTGATTAATTGTTTAATTTTGATGTATATTTAAATTCTAAACCCTAATGTTTTTGAAATGTTTCAAAACTTGCCCTCAAGTTTTGGAATTTAAAAGTTGATTAAAAGTTTAATTAGGAATGTTAAATTCTAAAAGCTTATTATAGTTTTGAAAAAGTTCAAATCACACCCTTATGGTTTTATTAATTAATTAAGGTGTATAATTAAAAGAGTTTTAATAAATCCATAAAGTTTTTGGTTTAAAATTTTGATTGGATTAAAAGTATAATTGTTAAATTTGACCACCTAATATTTTAAAAGTGTAAAATACACCCTATACTATATATAACATTAAAAGTCTAACACTATATATATGTATGAGTAAAAGTCAGTCTAACTGTTAGTAGGCCTTATTCACGAAGCTAGTCTATAAGGGGTGTTTAAGGAAATTGCCTATAAAATGGCGATTGAATGGGTATCCACTCTTACCCACCGCACTCTTGACTAGTGGAGGGTCGTTAGCCGAACGGGTAGGATGGGACAAAACCTTCCATTATAATTATAATGAATTACTAAAGTAACTAAATGTTTTCATAAAATTCCCAATCTTAGTTACTTAGGCAAAAGTGAATTGATGCAATTCCATGAAATTACACTTTGTGCCCTTGCGAAGACGTTAGTGGAGCGTGTGTGGTTTACCGGCACACTAAATGGTTCTAAGCAAAGGTAGCAAAGGGTGACTCAATGTTTGTCATAGTTCGGTGGAGCGTGTGTGGTTTACCGGCACATCGAATAGGTGACTGTAACATGTGAGGGCATCATGTAAGTTTGCATGGTTATTCACACCCGCTTTGTGATCCTCGGCATCCCAGTCACAAACAAGAGGGGCATATCGAGATTTAAACATGCCATTGAAAGTTCAATGAATCTCAAAGGATCTAGGAGTTTTTGATAGATTTAAAACTTAAATTCTTTTTCGTGGTGGAAATTAGTGAATCTTCATTCACTTACCTTCAAATATTCTGCAATTAGGGTTACGGCATCCGTCTCCCGAGTTGTAGAATATTGTGTTGGGTCCTAGCCTTAGTATTTCATTTGGGTGATTTACTAAGGACTCAATCTATCAACTAACTTGAATTCGTTTTCTCCCATTTTTGTAGATGTCAGAGTTCGACAACTATGGTTTTCCCAAATCCCGTGGAACAAGCCTTCCACATGAAGATGATATTCCACGATTCGATCGAAGAACAAGAAATCATGCTTCACTTCCTCCACCTCCTCCAATTATTCTCCCTAACCCACAAGTTCAAAGGCTTGAAAAGTTCAAGATCACTCAAGCCCTTTTGGCAAGTAAACATAAAGAAGGAAAGTCGGTGTGTGCACACGTGCTAGGGATGAAGTCATACATTGATAGGTTAAGAATGTTGGGATCCATTGTCTGTGAGGAAATGGTTGTTGATTGGGTTCTTCAGTCACTTCCTAACTCATATAGTGAGTTCGTAAGAGAGTACTATATTATGAACCGCGACGTGACCCTTATAGATCTCACCTATATGCTTATTGCTGCTGAATCAGAAATGTTTTGGCGCAATGGAAAAGCAAAGTTGATTAGTGAATCTGCCTTCAAGACCTCTATGGATATAGACAATCGCAACGAAAGACATGCTATGATCGAAAAGTTTGATCATAAGAGAAAGGCAATGTCTGAAGTAGTTCCATGTCATGTTCCAAAAGAGTCAATTTGCTTTTATTGCCAAGAGAAAGGGCATTGGAGACGAAGCTACCCCATTTACCTAAGAGATCTAAGAGATGGGAGAGTCGAAACGTATGGCTCTAATATAGGTAAAATCCATTAACTAACTCTTTTAAGCTTCTATTCTAGATTCTTAATACATAATGTGATAAGATTACAATTGATGTTTTGTAGGATCGAAGAAAAGAAAGGAAGCTTAAGGGAAGAAGTGAGCAGAATCTAACCCTGAAGGAATGGTTTTCGACCGCATTTCTCGAAGATTAGATTCTTGAGCTACTACTTAGAGTTAGAATTAGGTTGCTAAGAAAGATGTGTTAGCATAGTTTTTCAATGAATTGCATTGTAAGGACAAAATTTTTCCGCAATTAAATAAATTTTGATTTTATATTATTTATTTATCCTTGCAATGGCGTGTATGAAAAATTGATGTTTGAATGTTTCTATAATGGATTTGGTTCTTATTTATGGAAAGTCGAGAATTTACTAAATAGGGAAGGTTTCTCATCGCCCAAGTTTCAATTGGACAGAAATTTGGAATCACGCAACTTGGTTGCATGATGAATGAGAAATTTCATATTTGGAAATTAGACTAATTCATTAACAAAGTGTCAAGTGAAGGACTAGGAGACCGAGCACACAAAGTTGCGTGTTGATCAAGTCCACCATAAGAGTAACAAAGATATTCGTCATGATTTACTAAAGGTTTAGTAAATGTGATTATACTTACAAGATTAAGTGTAATTCTAGATTGATTGAAAAAAGGTTTAAATCAATAGTAGAACGAATAAGAAGAATCAAGTAGGCAGAAAGATAAAAGTTTCTCCATTCTAAGAAGAAGGGAGAGTACCTTTTATGCTTTATGATGGGTCTTAATGATTAAGAACCATATCTCAATTGATCCTCTAAGTAAATCTTAGCACAATTGTATGTTTAAGAAGAGGAATCAAGGATTGAAGAAATGGTTAAATCAAGAAGTCTATCATACTTCGTTCCAATGACAAGTCTTAAAGTTAAGATTGTGACAATGAGTGAAAAGTATTAAAGGTTTATAACATTCATCAAATGTGGAAAGTTGTGATGTCTTGGATAAGACAAAGACCAACTAGAACCAATTTATGAAGAGTCTTGATAAAAGCTACACTAACTCTTGAATATTTGTTTGTCAAGAAATGTTTATTGACAAAAGGATCCTATATGTCAAGGAGTCAGTGGGAGTCTTAATGGTCTTGAAAAGTTTCAAGAACAAATCAAATAGACCTTATCAATCATCACTAGCACACGAGTTGAGGTTTACAACCTATCGTGTTGACATTATTTTGTTTCTGTGTCGTTCCAATCGAGTTAATTATGCATGTGAGTCCTATGAGTTCTCATTTGAATGCATAAAAGGCAAGGAACTTGATCAATGGAAAGTACATTAATAAGAAAAAGTGAGCTGCTTAACTACTTGGAAGACATGGTGGGCAGCTGTGCTACCATAAAGGCAAGAAATCGAGATCAAGAAAGTTCGATCCATATGAGTTTGAATTTGTCGTAAAATTTGGTTTTGACAAATTCACATGGATAGGAACAAATACACCGTTAAATCTAAGTGTCATAAGATTTCCTCCTTCATGAAAATGATTGTGAGGAAATGCTTTCACTAAGAAAGATTTTAAGAAGACTGTGATTGTAAAATTGCATTCTCGAATTTGATTATGGTTACGGTATCCCTTTCCATAATTTGAATTGTGAGGTTTGGCAATTAGTCTTAAGTGTTTAGACACACATATGAACTATCGAAGGAAAAGGTGTATAAGTTCAAGAAGCCTTGATAAAAGATTATCAAAGCACTAAGTATTAGAAACATGAACTTAAGAAATTCAATAAACATTGTTTTTCTGAAAGTTAAGATGTTTATGAATACATGTCGAAGCTAGTGGGAGCATAAGTGCTATGTTTTGTAATAATCATCATGATAGTGGGAGCATAAATGTTATGATTGTATGATTATTAAGGCACGTATTGCAAGTTGGCAATATTAATTATAGAAAACAAGAGTTATACCTTGCAAAGCCGTAAGGGTTGTAAAGTTGTTTTGCTATAATTAAGAGAGAGAATATTATGCTTCATTTCAAATCTAAAGGATTAGGTTGAGAAATGTTAATAAATTTAGTCAAGGGTATATAGTGTGTTCTTAAAATTTCGATTATGATTACGACATTCCTCTTCACAATTCGAATTTTGAGAACATAGCAAATAAAACATTATGCATCGTGTCTCATACGCTTCGGGTAAAGGATCGATTGCAAATGCTTTAATATTTGACCATTCTAAAATTTTCCAAAGGTCTTGCGTATTTAGAGGGAAAAAAAGGACTAGAATCGGTTTTGACTAAAATAATTAAACAACTATCAAAGGACAATCCAAAGTTCGACGAGGATTGGTTGCTTGTGAGTAGCTGGAAGTATAGTATTAGAAAATATGGAAATGTTTCCATATTGGATGGACCATATCGACTCTATTATGAATAGAAAAGATTCTATTAAGAATGAGTTGTCATATGGAACATATGGAAGTGTGTCCATATTGGGAATTGAATATTGAAAATCTATGTCTAGATTAGAAACTTTTATGCAAAAGGATGTTCAAAGGAATGTACTTTGAGTGAGAGACATCATATCTAATGAATCGTGTTGTAACAGTGTCTAATAGTGGACTTTGTAATATCATTAGCAATAGTCTTTGTGACTTTGGTGCAGTGAAATCACAAAAGGATCATTGCATAAAATGTTAGAATGTAGCATATTCTACAAGTAGCAAGAATTTGATATTCTTTCACTTATGAAAAGGATTTGGAGTTGTGAAATGAGAATGATTGGAAATGTGTTCAATGTGATCTATTTCACAAAGTAAGAACCATAGGTAAAAATTGTGTGCATGCTAGGAGCATGGGACAAGTGTTGTAATTCAAGTAAGAAGTTGATTACCTGAAACGACAAATAATGAGTAATCAATATGGTGATAAATAAAAGGCGTTTTATTTATACTCAAAGGTTTGAGGCCATATGGAATTAGTATTATTCTTGTGTTTCACATTTGCATGTTTTGACTTCCAGAATAATTGAATTTATTAAGAATAATCGAATTATTCGAACGGGCCACAGTCGTTCATATGTTGGAAGTAGATATGAATGAAGACTATCGTGAATTGGTGTGTGGATTGTCTAAAAGAGTATTAGACATAAGCAAATGTTTGCTGCAACGTTCATGAGTGCTTATGAATATGATTTGAGCATTGGATTAAACCCACACTCACTTGGATCACTCCATGGATTGTGTCACGAGTGATTGGTGAGACGATAACATCTTATATTCTTGAAACCGAGATGTGTGAGTTGTATCTTGCAAATCGGTTGCACATTGATAATATGTAAACGCACTAGTAGCTTGGTGTTATAAAACATATTGTTGTGTGTGATTCGGTGAGTAAGTGCAAGCAAGCATTGTATCAAAGTTTATATGTTCCTTTTATCCAAAGTAGGATAAAAGCGATATCATTGGGCCCCTCGATGGTTTAGTGATGACAAACGTAAATGCTCGGCCGGGCTAGGGCTAATTTGATTTGTTTAATTAGTCAGTCGTCATAAATCGGGAATCGAGATATAGTACAAAGAGAATGATTTGAAATCATATCTCATATGATATCTAGAATGGAGGAATATATGATCCCTTATCTAAGGACACGCGTATCTGATAGGATCAGAGTTGACAACGGCTTTGGAAAGCTACGATTGCAGATCAGGATCTGAAGTTATACGCAGAATAGTTATTAGACTTATCCAAGTGGGAGACTGTTGGATTAGTGTCTAAGTCCATAACTATTTTGGTATGTACTTGACCCGATGGTGCATGGTCCTTTTGGGTTGCCTTCACCAAAGCAACTTGATTGGAGAAATAACTAGAAAGAGAGGTTATTATGATTTATTAATATGTTATAAGAATAATATATTAAAGGAGAAATCATATTTGTTTAATTAATATTGGTCAATAATTAATTAAGAATTAATTTTGTGATCAAGTGTAATTAATTAAACTAGAGGGGCTGAATTGTAATTATGCGATAGTTACAAAATAAGGTAAGGATTATCTTATTAATAGGTTGGATGAATTTAAGGTGATAAGGCCTTAGAATTCGACTAGGATAAGGGTTTTCAAGACCTATCATATGGTTGCTTGGTGGGCAAGCAACTAGATAAGGATAAGGACTAAAACCTAATCTCTACACCTATATAAAGACCCTCAAGGCTCATGAATTCTTCCATGCCTTCCCAAGAGGTCCTAGAGACGAATTCTTATACCTCTCCTCTCTCTTTATACCTTCTCCATTTGCTCTTGGTGTTTGTAAGCCATTAGAGGAGTGACACTTGTGACTCTAAGCCTACCAAAGTCAATTCAAGGAAGAATTGGGATTGTTATTGCAACATAACAATCAAGGTAACATCTTAAACCTAATTGTATGTTAATATCGATTCCCATGTGCTAGAATTAGGGTTTATAGTCTTGGATAACTTGCATATACAATAGAGAAACCTAGATCCAAGCATTAGGGTTTGTATGAGCGCATAGGATGTCTTATGACCAAAACCCATCAGTTGCGACTATATCTTAGACTTAAAAACATTACTCCATCACCCTATCATCCTTGTGTATGCTACGGCTGCCCCGTAGTCTTATAACACTCCCGTTTCATCAATGAACTCGACTCATGGTATTCCACTCCATTTACCATACCAACCCAAAATCAAACATGGGTCAAACCACAATGACGCCATCCCAATCAGGCGTTCGGGTCATGCTTCGAACCCCGAAGCCTTCATCGGGCAAGAACAGGAAAAATGCACTAACATAACTGTCAAACTAGATCCAATCACATGTCTGCCATGCCGAGATGTAATTTTTGTTATTATTTTATAACCAAATCAATAATATTTAGTGAGGTTGATAAGATTAAGAGTTAATCTTGAAGATCGATTAGATCTTAAACAGGTAAAATAAAGATTAATCAGCAAGAACACGAAAACAATAAACAACTCAAGAATGAATCAAACGTGTCGAATGATTATCAAACAACCCTCAGAAGAGCTCGATCAAGAACATCAACTGTAGAGGGTTAAAAGGTTTACAGGAACGATGAAGAAAATCAAAGCTATCGTAATTCTCTCTATTGTATTCTAGATCGTTAACCTAATATGCATGCAAGCATATTGTTATATAGTAAACCTAACAGGCTCACGGTTGGACAGGCCCAAACCGGAGTACAAAATAATTGAACTATTAACCGAGCCTAATGACGCAATACTAAACGGATCTGCAACCCCACAATCTCCCCCTTTGCGTCAATTGGAGCGAGATCTTCACTTCTTACTTGGGCCAGCAGCAGCGGCAGGTACCTTTTTCTTTACAGTCTGAAACAGATGAGAGATAAGAGCAAGTATCGTTTGTCTGAATCTGATGTACCATTGAATCATATCATTGAAGTATTTGATATCATCCGCTGCATTCTCTTTACACCGATGGATGATCGACAGCACATGCTCTAGACAAGCAGTGGTATAAAGATGTTTATCCGCTAAGGCAAAGAGACATTTCTGTCCTTCTGCTCTAGTGAACATGACCGAATTACGCCTCGGGTCAATCTTGCCCATCTTCATCTGATTGAGATCACTGGCTGAGCCAACAGGAGATATCTTTGGTTACTTCTTGAAGACAGTGGCTACCTCCTGATCCATCAAGGCGACCTCCATGATATAGCATACTAACATCCTTTTGAGATGGTCTATAATCGGACCATATTCAGCTTCATTCGTCAAGAGGATGTTATGCAGAACAATCCAGTCATGGGGGTTGAGGTTCGGTAGATCTGCTAAAGATATAAGATGTTCGGTTCTTGCAGACCCTTTGATCACCCTGAACCGAACATTGATGAATCACCCTTCGGTATATGGCTTCAAAACCCGAACATTAACGATCTTCTGAGCGCTCCATGTTTGGTACTGTGGTTGAGCAGCCTTCAGATAGAAATCGATTAACTCCCGATCAACCTCAGGATTAGGATGAGGGACTTCAAAAATGTTGGAGAAGGCGTGGAAGATAAACGCCTTTCGGGTTAAGGGCATGTCGAACTGCGAGTCGACAGAGTTGTAGCAGTCGAAGGAGATCACCGGTTCGAGCCAAAGGATGCTCGGAGTATCGATAGCCTCCTTTATCATTCTCTCTCGAGTCCAAGCAAGGAAAAGAGTCTTCCTGCTCTCGAGGAGATGATGGGCTTCTTTCTTCTTGCGTTCGGCTTCTTCAGCTTCTCGCGCCACACGAATGTTATCATTTTCAACATTGCGACTATTTTTGCGTTTCAGCAAGTCAGCAATGGTTTCTTTATCATCTTCATCTTCTTCCTCAGCTATCTTCTTTCCTTTATCCTTCACACCCGAACCCGAAGTTTGACCAGTAGGAGTAGGTTCGGTTGTGTGAGCAGCTTTTGAGGAAGGAGGTGGTTGAGATTCGAACTCCTTTTCTCCCCCTTGTTTCGGAGTGTATACGAAACTAGGCAGCCCTTTTATTTTGCTGAGAAGATCTAGGGCAGGGGCGAGTTTTTCTGCAAGGGTTCGCCTCACAGTGTGGTTCAGAATGGGATCGTGCGCTTCCAGGATGTTAGATATTGCGGAGTGTACATCTGAAACACACGTCCTTATCACTTCCCGTTCGGATCGAAGAGCATCAAGTTGTTGTTGAGAACTTGAAAGTTGAGCACTCTTGACCTTGAGGGCAGTGGTCTTCCCTGCGAGAGCATCCATCAATGAGTTATCATAAGCAAGATCCTCCTGGAGTTTAGAGAGGCGCTCATCGATAGATGTCCTAAGGGCAGAGTTGTCGTCACTGATTGATTGGCGAAGGGTAGCGAACGACTTCAACTCTGTTGAGACGAACGTAGCCAATTGTTGAACAATCGGTTCCAGCATTTTCTTGGTTGCAACAGCACTCTCCTGTAGAGATTGTAATAAGGCAGAGGCGTCGGAGAATAGTTTATCGACTTTTTCGGTCGCCGCCTCACAAGCTTTTGTCGAAGCGTCAATTGCTGCAGTGGCAGAAGCAACAAAATCATGTTGAACCCTGGAAAAGGCATCAACGATCTTCTGAAGAGCGGCTTTAGAGAGAGAGGATTGTGAGTTAGAGGATGAAGCAATAAGCAGATCAACCTTCTCATGCAGCTCCTTAAGATGTTTCTTTGTTAATGGAGCTTCCTCATCGTCGTCGCTTTGGACCTGAAACGGACTGTAGTAGACCGAATCGAAGGTCATATTTTCCCCTCCAAGGAAAGGGTTATCTCCGTCAGAGGCATGACCAGGAGATGGGGGTAATGGTGAAGCTGGAGGTGTAGTGGTGTGAGTAGGTTCAGGTTGAGTGTGAGTTGGGGTAGGTTCGGGTGGTTGTTGAGTATGGGTAGTTTCGGTTGTATGAAGGGGTTCGGTTTGAGGTGGTGGTTCGGTTGCATCGGTATGAACCCCCGTATCAGATACGTTGGTTGTAACTTTTGCGGTGGCTGTTGTAGTTGTATCAGTGAAAATGGGTGGTGGTATAGGGAAAGAGGTTGGAGGAATGGTGGTAGTGTGGGTAATGGTGGGAATGGAAGTGGGAATTGTTTGAGTGGGAGAGGGAATTGTTTGAGGAGCTGACTCTGATTCCATCATACCTAGCCCATGTAATATTCTGTTGAATGACGCTTCAGGAAGAGCTTTTTAAAATATATCAGCCAGTTGATCAGTGGTTCTAACAAAGTGTACTTCGACGTTTCCATCTTCCACATGATCTTTGATAAAGTGATACCTCTGTGCTATGTGTTTGGTTTTGGAGTGTTGCACTGGATTATGACAGATCCTAATTGCACTTTCAGAGTCACAATATAGTGGGATCTTCTTCATATTGAGTCCATAGTCTCGAAGTTGACTTTGGATCCAAATCACTTGAGAGGTGCAGGATGCAACTGCTATGTATTCAGCTTCGGCAGTAAACAAAGACATGCACGTTTGTTTCTTTGATTGCCAGCTAACCAACTTCCCGTCAAGGAATTGGCAGCCACCTGTGGTACTTTTTCTATCGAGTCCACAACCTCCAAGGTCTGCATCTGAGTAGGCTTGAACGAAGAAACCTGAGTTGGAGGGATACCACAGACCTAAGGAGGCAGTTCGCTTGAGATATCGTAGGATGTTCTTCACTGCAAGCATGTGAGGTTCGCGTGGGTTTGCCTGAAATCGAGCACAGTAACACACAGAAAACATAATGTCAGGCCTGCTAGCAGTGAGATACATCAGTGAGCCTATCATTTGTCGATAGAGCGTGATATCAACAGCCGGTTTGTCCAGGGATGGGGTGAGCTTGGTGCCGAATGCCATTGGGACTTTGACTTTAGAGTCTCCCATCATACCAAACTTTGCTAGGAGAGTCTTCGTGTAAGCTTCCTGATTAATAAAGATGCCTTCGGGTCCCTGTCTAATATTTAAGCCAAAGAAAAAGTTAATAGGACCCATTGAGCTCATTTCAAATTTAGTCTCCATCAGCTTTTTGACATAAATTTGAACGATCATAAGGTGGTTACCTTCCTTTTTGCGAAAGAAGGTTGGGTCAACCGAACCTTGTTTGAATTTAGACATCTTTAAGAATTTAGTTAGCGTTTCATACCAGGCTCTCGGAGCTTGTTTCAATCCGTATACAGCTTTATCCAGAATGTTGCAATGATTTGGATATTTTTCGTTCACGAACCCAGGAGGTTGCTCCACATACACTGTTTCTTCGAGTTTTCCATTAAGAAATGCACACTTGACGTCCATTTGGAAAACTTCAAAGTTTTTGTGGGCAGCATATGCAAGGAATATTCTGACGGATTCAAGCCTAGCTACAGGAGCGAAAGTCTCTTCATAATCAATCCCTTCCTCTTGACAATATCCTTTCACTACTAGACGAGCTTTGTTCCTTATGACGTTTCCTTCCTTGTCCATTTTGTTCCTAAAGACCCATTTGAGACCAACAACCGAGGCTTCTGGAGGAGTTGGAATGAGGCGCTAGACTTTGTTCCTTTCAAATTCGTTCAGTTCATCTTGCATTGCTTGAACCCAATCGGAGTGATCAAGAGCAGTGTTAACTGTCTTCGGTTCAACTTTTGATACGAATGAGTTAAACATGCAAAATTCAACTTTGGAAAATAAGGATGTCTGTTTTTCCTTGAGTTGTGATCGGGTTAGAACCTTTTCAGAAACATCACCAACAACTTGAGAGATAGGATGATCTCTGGTCCATTTGGTTAGAGGAGGGTAGTTTGGATCAAAGGTTGGATCCAGTTCAACATTGATCATTTCTTCTGGCTCAGATTGGCTTTCGTAGTCGAATGACATATCAGCTTGCTCCCCCTCGATAGATGAGCTTTCAGGAATACTTTGAGAGTCTTGAGCTTCAGAGGTTTCTTGTGGTGCTGGTCTTTCAGGCGTTGATGCACCTTCGGATGGTGAAGCACTCTCGGTTAGCAAAGTGCTTTCGATTGGCAAAGTGCTTGGCTCCCCCTTAACTTGAGAGCTTGGCTGGGATGATGATGGTGGATTCTCCCCCTCGAATGAAGCATTGGGTAATGGAGGTTCGTCAGAGATTGATCCTCCTTCATTTATTCTCCTTGCAGCTTCTTCGACAATTTGCCTAATGTGATCTACTTTATTATCTGTTGCGCCTGCTTCTGAGAGAGTGGCTGTCTCTGGTTCGTCGAATAGCTCCAGAAACTTCTCGTATAGATTAGCGATCGAGACCGTAACCTGGCCAGTTTGAGGAAAGATTTCCCCTGCAGTGTTTTCACTGGCCTTTAGCCTTTTGACATAGCTATCATCGAAGGTCACGTAGTAAGTCTCTTCAATTTTCTTTGAACGTTTGTTCAAGACCCTGTACGCTTTAGAAGTGAGAGAATATCCCAGAAAGATTCCCTCGTCGGCTTTGACATCGAACTTGTTACGGTGTTCCTTGGAGTTAAAAATGAAACACCGTGAACCGAACACATGGAAAAATTTCACATTGGGCTTCCTGTTGTTGAGAATCTCATAAGGTGTGAGCGTGAATCGTTTGTTGAGATATGACCTGTTCTGTGTAAAACAAGCAGCAGAAATAGCATCAGCCCAAAAATAAAGAGGTAAGGAAGCGAAACTTAGCATGGTTCGTGCAGCTTCACACAAAGATCGGTTTCGTCTTTCAATAATTCCGTTCTGTTGAGGTGTGTAGGGAGCTGAGAAGTTATGACTTATTCCCTTTTCTGCCAGGAATTCTTCAATTTCTCTATTTTTGAATTCCAGACCATTGTCGCTCCTGATGTTGCGAACGATCTTCTTCAGCTGTACTTCAATCTGCTTGATAAACACCTTTAGCTTGTGAGTCGCTTCAGATTTAAGCTTTAGAAAGAACACCCATGTAAACGTGAAAAGTCATCAACAATAACAAGTATATACTTGCTACCACCGATGCTTTCGATAGATGATGGACCACACAAATCAATATGAAGTAATTCGAGTGGTTCAACAACTTTTGTGTTAATAATAGATGGATGACTTTGACGACTCTGCTTCCCCATTTCGCATGCAGCACACAAATGATCTCTATCATACTTGAGCAGTGGAAGACCTCGAACATGACCTCCAGTGACAAGTTTGTTGATGTCTTTAAAGTTGAGATGAGAGAGCCTTCGGTGCCACAACCAGCTTTCATCAGATTGTGCTTTTGATAACAGGCAGATAGCTGGGTTTCCTTTGATAGGTTTGAGGTTTAGAGGAAACATTTCACCCTTACGCTCTGATTTGAGAATAACTTTCTTAGTCTTCTTCTCAATAATTTCAGAACCCTCATCGTCGAATGAGACTTTGAGACCGGTACCTCCAACGAGCTGAGATACACTGATGAGGTTGTGTTGTAGTCCTTCCATGTATGCCACCTTCCTTATAGTGAAATCACCATTGGTAATCATTCCATAGCCTTTTATGGTGCCAAAGGAGTTATTTCCAAATTTGACGTTTCCACCATTTGAAGGAGACCGGTATTCCCTGAGTTCTTCTTTCCTCCCTGTCATGTGACGCGAGCAGCCACTATCAATGTACCATTCTTCGTCAAACTGCTCGTCACTTATAACCTGAAAAAATTAAGCAGATTTAGGAACCCAAAGTTTCTTGGGTCCACGTGAGCCTTTCACAGGTACAGGAATAGTAAGAGTGATGTCAACAAGATATGTTCGTTTTATTAGTGTTGTTTCATCTTTCTTTTTGATGGTAAAAACTTTGATTTTATTAGGATTAGGTGCGTTCGGTTTAGACTCAGATTTAGACACCGAAACCTTCTGTTTCCCTTTTTGTTCAGCTGAAGATTGAGATTTTCGAGAAGGAACAGAATGGAGTTTAGAACGAGGTGGAGAGTAATTGGAAGAATTAGAAGAATTAGATGAGTGAGATTGACAGGGCTTAGATTGAGATGACTTCTTGGCTGGAGACTCTAGGTGACCCTTTTGCTTTTGATCATTGGTGGGACTGACCTTAGAGTTTTGATTTCTGAACCTTTGCTTTCGGTTGGTTTCGTTCTCTGAACCGAACCTTTGCTTTCGGTTGGTTTCGTTCTCTGAACCGAACCTTTGCTTTCGGTTCGAGTCATTCTCAGAACCGAACCTTTGCTTTCGGTTGGTTTCGTTCTCGTGCATTTCAACAGGATTTTTCTCATACTTCAGGTTCTTGTCTTGATGCGAAAAATAAGCATTCTGGGATTGCCAGAATTGTTTCCTTTCAGAGAGATTTTTCCTGTATCTCTGATTCCTTTGACGTTTCTGATTCCTCATCTGCTTCGGTTGATGATGGATGTTAGCTTTCATTTTTGGTTTCTCTTTGGCTGGTTCACTTTGAACTGAGGAAGTTTCACTAGATGGAGTATCTTCTTTTGCCGGACTTCCATTTTCTTGAGGAATGTCTTTCGTACCACTAGTACTTGGCACATCAAAATTATCTGGCTTGTTCAAGGGTTCTGGTACGTATCTACCTTTACATTTCCATGAGGTCCTTTCAGATAACCCTACCGTTTCATCAACATTATCGATTGGAGCGGACCAGAAAAACTCATCGCAGCCATCAGCATTGTCTTCGTTTACAATTGCTGTGAGTTCAGCAGTTTGATGTTCGGTTACTCCTGTGACCTTGTACACTTGATTTGGAGTGGTCCTAACTTTTTGATATACAACGGATTTCTCTGCTAAGATTGGGGACTTTTGTTGGGACAATCGAGCGAACTCCACTGAATTTTCTGAAATTAGATTCTTGTGGTTTTTAGGTTCGCTTTTCACAAATTCTGAACAGTCAACCGTGTCCTCTACAGAAATTTCACTCATATTGTCATCCTCATTAAGCTCAGATGCATTTTCAACATCAATTTTGTTTTCTGAGCTCAAGTTGGAGTTTAAAGAGTCAAATTTTTGTATGGTTTCGGTTCTTAGTTTAAGTCCATCATTTTCATCCAAAAGGTTTTTAAGCATGTCCTTATGGTCCTTGGATTTAATGAAAGATTCTATTTTGTCCAGTCCATACATATAGGTCGGATTGACGTCATCAGATGATATCACACTCTCACAATTATAAGCTTCAGCATCAATTTCATCCTCCTTAAACTCAAGGAAGGGCAAAATCATGCGATGAAGCTTTTGTCCTATTTCACAATCCAAGTGAAGCTGAGTAATATTAGTGTAAAGACGTTTAGCAATCAAACAAAAAACATTTCGCTGTTTCAAAAGCTTTAAATTGTCTCTTTGCAAATAAATGTTTTCATCTTTTATTTTGACCAATTCTGACTCCTTCAATTCGATCCACATGCGTCGTTCCTCACTCTTCGAAGACACCCTGCTTAATTGATCAGTTAGGTTAGAATTGGTGACTCGAGTTTGAGTTAAACTACTATCTAGATGAGAAATTCTTGAATTAACACTTTTTAGTTCTTTTTCATATGAGCATTATGGGACTTTAAATGAAACAAAAACCGATTGTACCTTCTTGATCAGTTCATCGAGCTCGTTGAACTGCACGCTGAGCGGTTTGGCTGTAAAGCACATATCCTGCTGCTCCTTCGGTTCATTGCTTCCACCGTCATTGTTGTATTCCCTCATCTGAGATACGTCAGACACCATCAAGCATCTTCCTCCACTGCTATCCTCTTTTGCCACACAAGCCTTTCCATGAGAGGGCTTCCTCACTTCATCGTCTTCAGAATCAGTTGACCAAACCTCCACGCCACCGAACTCGTCATCAACAACCGAACCCTGCACAATTAGAGCGTTCATAGAAGGGTTAGCGGTAGATTTCTTCTTCCTTATCTCATCAAGCTTTTTCTGCAGCAAAGCTTCCTCATCCTTTTCCTCATCCTTTTCAGCCATCTTTTTGAGGACACAATCCTTTGCATAGTGGTTCTTTCCCCCGCAATAGTAGCAGCTTACTCCAGAATCACCTTCTGCCTTCGGTTCCTTCTTAGACTCTTCAACCTTCGGTTCATCTTTAACCTTTTCTAAACTATAACTCCCCTGCCAGTTCCGGTTTTTGTTGTTAGGGAATCTCTTCTTGATGAACCTCTTGGGGTTAGATACCATCATAGCATAATCTTCAGACGTGAGGTCATAATCCTGCAAGTTAAGGTCTTCGTCCTCCATTACAGCTTTACTTTTGGACAAGAGAGCCAATGAACCTAGGCTTGAAACCACATTCTTTTCCTGCAACACAATCTTCTCTTGAGATTTGAGAATACCCACCAGTTTCGCCAAGGAATATGATTTAAATTGTTCATGGGCTTTAACTGTAGACACCACTGCTCTCCACTCTGATCTTAGACCATTTAAAAACGTAACCTTCTGTTCAATAAGCTTCCTTTCGATGTCATGTTTGATCATCTTGCTGAGAAGATGATTGAAGCGATCGAACCTTTGGGTCACAGTTTCTTCGGCTCCTTGCCTGAATTCTCCAAACTCAGACAAGAGTAAGGTTTGGATAGAGTGTTCAAGATCCTCGTCTGTAGAGTACAATTCACGAAGCCTATCCCAAATTTCCTTTGCCGTCGTACATGAGCTTACCAACCTGAAAGTGTCGGACTGAAGGGCGAATCTGATCAATCTTAACACCTTGATATTACACTGAAATTTATCTTTTTCATCTTCCGCAATATCTTTGACATCCTTCAGAAGATCATTATACTCCTTTTGAGTTTTAATAATCCTTGAAGTTGCAGAATGAGAAAACGGACCAGAAATAATTTCTTCCCAGATGAGGTATCCATTATCCTCAGATCCTATAACATAATCTTCAAAGTGATGCGCCCAGACTTCATAATCATGGGTGTATAGGATGGGAATCTTTGTTGTTGATCCAATGCTGTTCGAAATATTGATGGGATTCGCTTGCGACTTGTCCATAATGATCGAATAACCTGTTCAAAGATCAGACTTCTAATAAATCGAATTAGGGCAAAACAATAAATATTGAGATACGTCAATAATGAGATGACGGCTCAATAAATATCAGTAATTGCGGAATAACCCTAATCGAAACCTTTTTCACAGAAAAGAAGTGTATCGATTACACAGCCTCCTGCTCTGATACCAATTGATAAGATTAAGAGTTAATCTTGAAGATCGATTAGATCTTAAACAGGTAAAATAAAGATTAATCAGCAAGAACACGAAAACAATAAACAACTCAAGAATGAATCAAACGTGTCGAATGATTACAAAACAACCCTCAGAAGAGCTCGATCAAGAACATCAACTGTAGATGGTTAAAAGGTTTACAGGAACGATGAAGAAAATCAAAGCTATCGTAATTCTCTCTATTGTATTCTAGATCGTTAACCTAATATGCATGCAAGCATATTGTTATATAGTAAACCTAACAGGCTCACGGTTGGACAGGCCCAAACCAGAGTACAAAATAATTGAACTATTAACCGAGCCCAATGACGCAATACTAAACGGATCTGCAACCCAACAGAGGTGTTGGTTTCGGGGAGTCAAATTTCATAATTTTGGATATTGGGGGTTAAAGTATAAATTGTCGGGGTGGTTTTGCAAAGAAATTAAGTAGGCAGGGGGTGTTCGGTAGAATTTGGAGTTAAATTGAAAGGATTTAAGGAGTTAGGGATCATTATTGTAAAAATGAGACGAATTTTGTGATGGAGGCAGGTTTAAGCTCGTAACACCCTTCCCTCCCATTCATAATAAGCATAGATCGAACCCCACGAGTTGTTAGACGTCATGTGCGTCGTTGTTGCCACCGGTAGCACTACGGTCATTATTTTGCTTGTTCGAGCATCCTCAGCCGCCTAGTCGCCAGTTTGGCTAGTGAAACCCGATAAAAACCCATCATGGCTACCAACCATGGTGGCCACCACCGTGTCGTCTCTTTTTCGCGGCACCAGCCACCATGCGGGGGTGGCTGTGTACATGATCTGGTGTGTGTATAACCGTATTTCGTAAGATTAATCCTGTGTAGATCCTTGCTTGGCCAGAAAACGGAAGGAAAGTCATCTCCACCACCCTGAGGTGGTGGCCGCCACCTGTTGTCGCCGTTCCACCACTACTAGCCACCATCTCAGGTGGCTGTGGGCTTTCAGGTGCGTTTGGATTGACGTTTGGAGTGCTTTTGGTGTTGCCTTGGCCCAAGATCATAACCACCACCACCGTGAGGTGGTGGCTGCCGCCATGAACCACCGCCAACCACCGCTGCTCGAGGTGGTAGTGGGTGGTACCCGACTTGATTAGAATTTATGTAATGTAAACACTTAACTATTAGATTAATTGGTTTTGTGATTGGTTGGAAAACCCTAATTATGGTTTTGAAAACCCTAATTTTGGGAAAATGTATTTTGGATTTGTCAGGACCCGCATTGGACCATTTGTTTTGGAATTTTGAACTTTGCCCAACTAAGTTTGGTATAGTGGAGTAATGGACTTAATGGATTAAGTCCTTAATGGGTTAAGTGATGGGTTTTGGTCCTTAGAACATCCTATGTGCTCATACAAACCCTAATGCTTGGATCTAGGTTTCTCTATTGTACATGCAAGTTATCCAAGACTATAAACCCTAATTCTAGCATACAAGTAATCATATTAACATGAGAATGGGTTTAAGATATTACCTTGATTGTTATATAGCAATAACAATCCAATTCCTCCTTGTATTGACTTTAGAAAGCTTAGAGTCACAAATGTCACTCCTCTAATGGTTCACAAACACCATAAGCAAGAGGATGAAGAGGAGAGAGGATGGAGGCTGCCCAAAAACGTGTTCTAACGCTAGAAGAAAACTTCACCACATTTTTGGATCATAAGGGTCATATATATAGTGAGGCTATTAGGGTTATCTAACAAGGAAACCCTAAATTGGATGCTAAGCCCTAAGCAACCCATGGATCCCTTTCTTTAAGGCCTTGGACAATTTCCTTATGGGCTTCCCCATAGAATTCGTCCACTCCTTATTTTAAGGCAATCTATGGCCCAAATTGCAATTATCTTATAATTACAATTCCATTCCCTTAAGTTTAATTAATCTCTTTTAGTCACAAAACTAATTACCAATTAATTATTGACTAATATTAATTAAACAATATGATTTCTCCTTTAATATATTATTCCCATAATATATTAATAAATCATATTTAATCCTTTCTCTCCATAATTCATCCTATCAAGTTGCTTTGGTGAAGGCAACTCAAAAGGACCATGCACCATCGGGTCAAGTACATACCAAAATAGTTATGGACTTAGACACTAATCCAACAGTCTCCCACTTGGATAAGTCTAATAACTATTATGCATATGACTTCAGATCCTGATCTGCAATCGTAGCTTTCCAAAGCCGCTGTCAACTCTGATCCTATCAGATACGCGTGTCCTTTAGATAAGGGATCATATATTCCTCCCTTCTAGATATCATATGAGATATGATTTCAAATCATTCTGTTTGTATTATATCTCGATTCTCGATTTATGACGACTGACTAATTGAACAAATCAAATTAGCCCTAGCCCGGCCGAGCATTTACGTTTGTCATCACTAAATCATCGAGGGGCCCAAAGATATCGCTTTTATCCTACTTTGGATAAAAGGAACGGATAAACTTTGATACAATGCTTGCTTACACTCACTCACCGAATCACACACAACAATATGTTTTATAACACCAAGTTACTAGTGCGTTTACATTTTATCAATGTGCAACTGATTTGCAAAATACAACTCATACATCTCGGTTTCAAGAATATAAGATGTTATCGTCTCACCAATCACTCGTGATACAATTCATGGAGTGATCCAAGTGAGCGTGGGTTTAATCCAATGCTCAAATTCATATTCATAAGCACTCACGGACGTTGCAGCAAACATTTGCTTATGTCTAATGCTCTTTAGACAATCCACACACCAATTCACGACAGTCTTCATTCATACCTACTTCCAACATATGAACGACTGTGGCCCATTCGAATAATTTAACTGTTCTTAACCAATTAAATTATTCAGGAAGTCAAAACATACAAATGTGAAACACAAGAATAATACTAATCCCATATGGCCTCAAACCTTTGAGAATAAATAAAACACCTTTTATTTATCACCATATCGATTACTCATTATTTGTTGTTTCGGTTAATCAACTTCTTACTTGAATTACAACACTTGTCCCATGCTCCTAGCATGCACACAATGTTTATCTATGGTTCTTACTTTGTGAAATAGATCAAATTGAACACATTTCCAATCATTCTCATTTCACAACTCCTAATCCCTTTCCATAAGTAAAAGAATATCAAATTCTTGCTACTTATAGAATATGCTAGATTCTAACATTCTATGCAATGATTCTTTCGTAATGTCACTGCACCAAGGTCACAAAGACTATTGCCAATGATATTACAAAATCTTCTATCGGAGATTGTTACAAGACAAATCCATAGATATGATGTCTCTCACTCAAAGTACATTCCTTTGAACATCTTTTTGCATAAAAGTTTCTAATCTAGACATAGATTTTCAATATTCAATTCCCAATATGGACACATTTCCATATTTTCCATATGACAACTCATTCTTAATAGAATCTTATATATTCATAATAATGTCGATATGGTCCATCCAATATGGAAACATTTCCATATTTTCCAATACTATACTTCCAACTACTCACAAGCGACCAATCCTCGGCGAACTTTGGATTGTCCTTTGATTGTTGTTTAATTATATTAGTTAAAACCGATTCTTGTCCTTTTTCCCTCTAAATGCGCTAGACATTTGGAAAATTTTAGAATGGTCAAATATTATAGCATTTGCAATCGATCCTATACCCGAAGCGTATGGGACACAATGCATAATGTCTTACATAAAGATTTGATACTTTATCAATCTTCCGCCATAATATTTCATTTGCTATGTTCTCAAAATTCGAATTGTGAAGAGGAATGCCGTAATCATAATCGAAATTTAAGAACACACTATGTACCTTTGACTAAATTTATTAACATTCCACAACCTAAGCCTTTAGATTTGAAATGAAGCATAATATTCTCTCCCTTAATTATAGCAAAACAACCTTTCAACTCTTACAACTTTGCAAAGTATGACTCTTGTTTTCTATAATTAATATTGCTAACCTTGCAATACTTTCCTTAATAATCATTCAATCATAACATTTATGCTCCCACTATGATGATTATTATAAACATAACACTTATGCTCCCACTAGCTTCGACATGTATTCATAAACATCTTAACTTTTCAGAAAAAACAATACCTATTGAATTTCTTAAGTCCATGTTTCTAATACTTAATGATTTGATAATCTTTTATCAAGGCTTTTTGAACTTATACACCTTTGCCTTAGATAGTTCATATGTGTGTCTAAACAATTAAGACTAATTGCCAAACCTCACAATTCAAATCATGGAAAGGGATACCGTAACCATAATTGAATTCGAGAATGCAATTTTACAATCACTATCTTCTTAAAATCTTTCGTAGTGAAAGCATTTCCTCACAATCATTTTCAAGAAGGAGGAAATCTTATGACACTTAGATTTAAATGGTGTATGTGTTCCTATCCATGTGAATTTTTTAAAACCAAAGTTTACGACAAATTCAAACTCATATGGATCGAACTTTCTTAATCTCGATTTCTTGCCTTATGGTAGCACAGCTGCCCACCATGTCTTCCAAGTAGTTAAGCAGCTCACCTTTTCTTATCAATGTACTTTCCATTGATCAAGGTCCTTGCCTTTTATGCATTAAAATGAGAACTCATAGGACTCACATGCATAATTAAATCGATTGGATTGGCACAGAAACAAAATAATGTCAACACGATAGGTTGTAAACCTCAACTCGTGTGCTAGTGATGATTGATAAGGTTTATTTGATTTGTTCTTGAACCTTTTCAAACCATTAAGACTCCCACTGACTCCTTGACATATAAGATTCTCTTGTAATAAACATTTCTTGACAAACAATTATTCAAGAGTTAGCGTAGTTTTTATCAAAACATTTCATAAATTGGTCCTAGTTGGTCTTTCTCTTATCCAAGATATCACGACTTTTCCATATTTGATGAATGCTATAAACCTTCTTAATACTTTTCACTCAATGTCACAATCTTAACTTTAAGACTTGTTATTGGAACGAAGTATGATTGACTTCTTGATTTAACCATTTCTTCAATCCTTGATTCCTCTTCTTAAACATACAATTGTACTAAGACTCACTTAGAGGATCAATTGAGATATGGTTCTTAATCATTAAGACCTATCATAAAGCATAAAAGCTACTCTCCCTTCTTCTTAGAATGGAGAAACTTTTATCTTTCTGCCTACTTGATTCTTCTTATTCTTTTTGCTATTGATTTAAAATTTTTTCAATCAATTCATAATTACACTTAATCTTGTAAGTATAATCATATTTACTAAACCTTTAGTGAATCATGACAGATATCATTGTTACTCTTATGGTGGACTTGATCAACACGCAACTTTGTGTGCTTGATCTCCTAGTCCTTCACTTGAGACTTTGTCAATGAATTAGTCTAAATTCCAAATATGAAATTTCTCATTCATCGTGCAACCAAGTTGCATGATTCAAAGTTTCTGTCCAATTGAAACATGAGCGATGAGAAACTCTCCCTATTTGGTAAATTCTCGACATTTCCACAAACAACATAATTAAGAATCCATTATTGCTAACAATAGAAACATTTTAACATCAATTTTCATACACGCCATTGCAAGGATAAATAAACAATATAAAATCAAAATTTATTTTATTGCGGAAAACTTTTGTCCTTACAATGCAATTCATTGAAAAACTATGCTAATACATCTTTCTTAGCAATCTAATTCTAACTCTAAGTAGTAGCTCAAGAATCTAATCTTCGAGAAATGCGATCGAAATCCATTCCTTCACGGTTAGATTTTGCTCACTTCTTCCCTTAAGCTTCCTTTCTTTTCTTCGATCCTTCAAGACATCAATTGCAATCTTATCACATTATGTATTAAGAATCTAGAATAGAAGCTTAAAAGAGTTAGTTAATGGATTTTACCTATATTAGAGCCATACGTTTCGACTCTCCCATCTCTTAGATCTCTTAGGTAAATGGGGCAGCTTCGTCTCCAATGCCCCTTCTCTTGGCAATAAAGGCAAATAGACTCTTTTGGAATATGACATGGAACTACTTCAGACATTGCCTTTCTCTTATGATCAAACTTTTCGATCATAGCATGTCTTTCGTTGCCATTGTCTATATCCATAGAGGTCTTGAAGGCAGATTCACCAATCAACTTTGCTTTTCTATTGCGCCAAACCATTGTTGATTCAGCAGCAATAAGCATATAGGTGAGATCTATAAGGGTCACGTCGCGGTTCATCATATAGTACTCTCTTACGAACTCACTATATGAGTTAGGAAGTGACTGAAGAACCCAATCAACAGCCATCTCCTCACAGACAACGGATCCTAACATTCTTAACCTATCAATGTGTGACTTTATCCCTAGGACGTGTGCATACACCGACTTTCCTTCTTTATGTTTACTTGCCAAAAGGGCTTGAGTGAGCTTGAACTTTTCAAGCCTTCGAACTTGTGGGTTAGGGAGAATAATTGGAGGAGGTGGAGGAAGTGAAGGATGATTTCTTGTTCCTCGATCGAATCGTGGAATATCATCTTCATGTGGAATGCTTGTTCCACGGGATTTGGGAAGACCATAGTTGTCGAACTTTGACATCTACAAAACGGGAGAAAACGAATTCAAGTTAGTTGATTGATTGAGTCCTTAGTAAATCACCCAAATGAGATACTAAGGCTAGGACCCAACACAATATTCTACAACTCGGGAGAGGGATGTCGTAACCCAAATTGCAGAACATTTGAAGGTAAGTGAATGACGATTCATTAATTTCCACCATGAAAAACGAAAAAGGAAATTTAAGTTTTTAAATCTATGAAAACTCCTAGATCCTATGAGATTCATTGAACATTTCAATGGCATGTTTAAATCTTGATATGCCCCTCTTGTTTGTGACTGGGATGCCGAGGATTACAAAGCGGGTGTGAATAACCATGCAAATTACATGGTGCCCTCACATGCTACAGTCATCTATTCGATGTGCCGGTAAAACACACACGCTCCACTGAACTATGTCAAACATTGAGTCACCCTTTGCTACCTTTGCTTAGAACCATTTAGTGTGCCGGTAAACCACACACGCTCCACTAACGTCTTCGCAAGGGCACAAAGTGTAATTTCATGGAATTGCATCAATTCACATTTGCCTAAGTAACTAAGATTGGGAATTTGAAAAACATTTAGTTACTTTTGTACTTCATTATACTTATAATGGAAGGTTTTGTTCTATCCTACCCGTTCGGCTAACGACCCTCCACTAGTCAAGAGTGCGGTGGGTAAGAGTGGATACCCATTCAATCGCCATTTTATAGGCAATTTCCTTAAACACCCCTTATAGACCGGCTTCGTGAATGAGGCCTACTAATGGTAAGACTGACTTTTACTCATACATATATATAATGTTAGACTTTTAATGTTATATATAGTATAGGGTATATTTTACACTTTTAAAATACTAGGTGGTCAAATTTAATAATTATACCTTTAATTCAATTAAATTGTAAACCAAAACTTTTATGGATTTATTAAACCTCTTTTAATTACACGCCTTAATTAATTAATAAAACCGTAAGGGTGTGATTTGAACTTTTCAAAACAATACTAGGGTTTTAGAATTTAACATTCCTAATTAAACCATTAATTAACTTTTAAATTCCAAAACTTGAGGGCAAGTCTTGAAACATTTAAAAACATTAGGGTTTAGAATTTAAATATACATCAAAATTAAACTATTAATCAAAATTTAAATTCCAAAACTTGAGGGCATGTTTTGAAACCTTTTTCAAAACATTAGGGTTTCAACTATTTAAATTTCAAAACAACAAAACTTTTGAGGTTAAATTTAAACTATAAAACCTAAAGGGGAAAATATGAAACATTTCATAACACAAGGATCAAATAACAAATAATCTAGATTAACATTTAATCACATAATTATCCATATTTGATTTATTTAATGATTTCTTGCAAAACAATTTACCAATTTAATCAAAACAATTAATCAATTATCAAATAAGGAAACAAATATTTTATTAATTGATAAATATCTTCAATTAGATCAAGAATATAGTCAAATATATCATAAAATCAGATTTATATTGATCTAATATGATAAGGCAACTATCCTTAAGAAAAAACATCAAGAAATCCCGGTTTTCCCTCCATCTGACCAGCCGACTCGCCGAGTCAGGCATTGACTCGTCGAGTCAGCATGGACTCGGCGAGTTCATCTATGGACTCGGCGAGTCCTGCCTCCAAAAACACAAAATCGAATTTTTCAATCATACAAAGCATCAATACAATAGAAACCAATCAAGGCTCTGATACCACTGATGGGTTTTGGTCCTAAGAACATCCTATGTGCTCATACAAACCCTAATGCTTGGATCTAGGTTTCTCTATTGTACATGCAAGTTATCCAAGACTATAAACCCTAATTCTAGCATAAAAGTAATCATATTAACATGAGAATGGGTTTAAGATATTACCTTGATTGTTATAGAGCAATAACAATCCAATTCCTCCTTGTATTGACTTTAGAAAGCTTAGAGTCACAAATGTCACTCCTCTAATGGTTCACAAACACCATAAGCAAGAGGATGAAGAGGAGAGAGGATGGAGGCTGCCCAAAAACGTGTTCTAACCCTAGAAGAAAACTTCACCACATTTTTGGGTCATAAGGGTCATATATATAGTGAGGCTATTAGAGTTATCTAACAAGGAAACCCTAAATTGGATGCTTAAGCCCTAAGCAACCCATGGATCCCTTTCCTTAAGGCCTTGGACGATTTCCTTATGGGCTTCCCCATAGAATTCGTCCACTCCTTATTTTAAGGCAATCTATGGCCCAAATTGCAATTATCTGATAATTACAATTCCAGTCCCTTAAGTTTAATTAATCTCTTTTAGTCACAAAACTAATTACCAATTAATTATTGACTAATATTAATTAAACAATATGATTTCTCCTTTAATATATTATTCCCATAATATATTAATAAATCATATTTAATCCTTTCTCTCCATAATTCATCCTATCAAGTTGCTTTGGTGAAGGCAACCCAAAAGGACCATGAACCATCGGGTCAAGTACATACCAAAATAGTTATGGACTTAGACACTAATCCAACATTAAGTAGGAACACTTAACCCTAATCGTCATTTTATGAGAAAAACCCTAATTTGGTTTGGGTTCTTGTTGGTCCATTTCTTGGACTAACTTGTTGTGGGCCTTCGTGGGCAAAATGGGGAATATGTTATGGACTAAGGAAATTATCGGGCCTCAGGATAAAGCCCATTAGAGAGGCTTGGGCCTAATTTGGAATATAAGGCCATAAGTAGGCCATATTTGGGCCTTGAGGATTATTAGCTATTGGGCCATCAGAATGCCAAGTGTTTGGACTAGAGTAAATGGTTGAGCCTTAAGATAAGCCCATGTGGAGGTTTGAGCCCAAGTTTGAAAATTGGGCCATATATTGGGCCTTGATTGATTATTTGGCTTTGGGCTTCAGAGTTTGAGTTTGGGCCTTTGTTTTGAGCCAAACAAGGTTAGGGGTAAGAGAGTCTCCTTACCCCAAATATGGAGTTGTGATTATGCATTGGAATCCAATTATTAATTGGGTGTCATTTTGATGTTGATAGCTTCGGAATTTGTCAACAAGCAATGAGAGTGTTATCTGCGGGACTTCAGCAGTGCCGGCTGAGTCTCTTCACCATACCAATGGGTCTAAGGCACCAAGGCCAGCCCATTTATTTAGTTGCGATGATTTTTATGAATTTACTATCGATACATTATGTATTTATGTGAAGACGATGTGGGGGTTCCCATGGCAATTACTTATATGTTGTATGCTAGTTTATTGTGTGATATTTGGTATGCTAGTTGTCGTTGTGAGACTTGCATGGAAGACCTCGGGGGGTTCTCGGGGCACTTAGGTGTAAGACCTTGGAGGGTTTCCACGACATCCTAGGTAAAGACCTCAGGGGGTTCCCGAGGCACTAGGGTTTAAGACCTTGGAGGGTTTCCATGGCATCCTTAGCTAAGACCATGTGGGTGTTCCCATGGCATTGGGCTAAGACCATGTGGGGGTTCCCATGACACCCGGTGGAAGACCCTGGAGGGTTTCCAAGGCATCCTTATATGTTTTCACATTTAGCTCATATGTTTGTATGTATGGTTTCATTGGTAGTTAGTGAAGACCATGTGAGGGTTCCCATTGCAGTGGGCTAAGACCTTGGAGGGTTTCCAGGGCACCCAGAGTAAGACCCTGGAGGGTTTCCAGGGCATCCCTTTATGTTATATGCATGACTTGTGTAGTTGGTACGGTTTATGTGAGTATGTGTGTAAGACCCTGGAGGGTTTCCACGACATCCTATGCATGGTGTATATTGCTTATGTGATTGATATGGCCTATGCGATTGATATGGTTTATGAGGTTATGTGGATTCTGTGGATTATGTGGGGTATGCCTTGGGGAACTCACTAAGCTTCGTCCTTACAGTTTTGTTTATTGTTTCAGGTATCATCGGTTTGGAAAGAAAGGGCCCGACTTGATCGCAGCACACACGCCCATGGTTTCCACAATGAATGATTTTGGGATGAACTCTGATAAATGTTTTAATTAGTGATGTTTTGGAATGTTTGGAATAAATGATATCTATGTTTTGGTTATATTAAAGATGAAGTTTTTTCCCTTGATTTTTCGGTCGTTACAAGTTGATATCAGAGCCTTTGTTTGAGGGATTCAGACATACTTTTGGGTGTGTCTAAACTCAAACTGAGGATCTATAAAGTTTTCAAAAGAGAAAAAATATGTTTCTAAGGAAAGATTTTTCTAAGAAAAAAAAGGGCGTGGTGCTTGCAATCGGACGAGTTCAAGTAATTTTCCCCAGAATACCTATGTATGTTATTTGTTGACTTGATTTATGAATCTGAGAATCACATGCTAGTTAGGTCTGGGCGAGATGCTTTTATATGTTGTATGAGCTGGTAGACTTGCATGATAGTGTTGAGTAGTCAGCGATAGGTTGGCCTGATATGTGATGCCTGTAGCCTTGGATATATTGTATGCTATGTTAGAATGAGAATAATTGTTGGTATTAGTAACTGCTAAGTGTATGCTTTTTAAATTGTATACGGTTAGGATCTTATAGCCTTAGAATAACTGATTTGGCCTTATTTCCTATTACCTGCCTGGTTGTAGTCCTAGGGTAGAGTCTATTATTCGACAGTCTATTAGATTCAGTTTTGTGTATAATTTGCTTGCATAAGGGAGCCAACAGTGAGAATGGATGAATGTGGATAACATGAGTTGTGGTATGTGGGTTGGATGTTCTATGATAGTTCTTTGGATCAGAGTGCTACTGCATGAATGCTGCTTTCTTTGTACTTTGTGGAACTCTTAACTGATGGGACTCAGCTACTAAGTGGATATGACGATATCCAGGAGGTGGATAGATGGCATCATGGGGAGTTCTGCAGCAGCTGATGACAGGGTGAGGTTGGGAACCTGGGGGAACCTGGGGGAGCCTAGGAGTTGCTTTGGTGGGAATTGTGTTGCTGTTTAGCGGATATTTGGTGCACCAGTGGAGTAGGTGACTTAGAGGATTCGGGAGGATTCTTGAGGAAAGTATGGATAGGTGTGGAAGGCAGTATGGGCCCGTACTACTGAAAGCACAGGATCCATACTTGAATCGGTGAGAGTCTTGTAGAATCTAAGAAGCTTATGGGAAGGGGAATTTTTGGTTAGGTTCTGATAGTGAGGATAGGTGATTTTCCAGATGAGGATGAGCACACATGAGGAAGGACCAAGGTTTGCTCCCGACTCTGGTGGTGAGCCAGTTAGTGGAAGGACTGCCAGGGTTTTAAGTTCGCCTTGGATCTTTTGTATGAGGCGGAAAGGATTGATTGTGCCTTCTATTACACTTTATGGATTGGAGACTATGTCTTGGGAGTAGTTGTCGCCCGGGTAGGGCATAGGTTGATCCTACTATTACAGTTCAGCCGTTGATGATTGAGTTAGTGGTTGTATCAGGGTGTGAGACCCTGAATGATATGAATTCTAGAGCCAAGAGCGAGGGATTGACTTGGAACACATTAGGAAGAGGGGACCAGATCAAGTGCATATATTGGGGGGTCTCGGAAAGAGATCCAAGAGTTCGGGTTAACTTTTGAGAGGCCAGCAGGGCCGAATTCAGTATAGTACTTGCGGGAAACTGCACGAGGGAATTTTCGTCTCAAGGATTTTAGGAAGTGTATCTTTGGGTTTGCTTCCATGCTTGTGTTTGGGTTATACCATCAAACATTGTCATATTCAATTTGCATACCGTGAGTTACAGGGTGGTTAGTGAAAGGTCCTTTCCCTCTTTCCTGGTTTGGAGTGTTCAATGTTATCCGGGTCTATGGTCGAGATTGGTTCAGGGACGTGATGCGGAAGGTCTACGGTCAGGATTAGTGACTCAGCCATTGTGCTTGAGTTGGTTTTCGAAGCGACAGGGGAAGTGGTCTACTGCTGAGGCTTTGGTCTGGACATTGGTTATTTGGACTTCAAGATATAAGTGTGGCATCATTGCAAGGCGTCTGAGATTACTAGTTTTGCTCGGATTCGGGAAGTGTTCGTCTGATCTTTAGGAGTTGTGTAGTCTTTTGGGGTTTGGGCCAGTAATAGGACACTAGCACGGGTAAGTAGTAGGTTGTCAGCAATTTGGTTATTAAAGATTAAGAAGGATTGGGAATCCTTCAAATATCATGCATTGCAAAGACTTAGTCGACTCTACGTGGGGGAGAATCGCGCATGTATTCAACAAAAGAGTTTGAGGGTTGCGCGAGTTTGGAGGTTGGTAAAATTTCCTAGCATGTGAATCATGTCTTGTTGGTACTTGATAGTAGAATTTGGGGAAGCAGGTTGGGCTCCAATCATGAATTAAGTTCAATTTGGGTGTTCGGTCGAGTGCATGCTCGACTCTGTATGCGTTTCGAATTGATAGATTCAGTGTAAGGCATTGGGTTATGGTTGTGTTAGGTAAAAAGTGTTGTAAGACTACAGGGGAGCCGTAGAATTCATTAATGGTCAGTTAGGATGAAAGTGTTGTAGACTACGGGGGAGCCGTAGCATTCACTAATGGTCAGTAGGGTGAAAGTGTTGTAAGGCTATGGGGGAGCCGTGGCATTCACTGGTAGTCAGATAGTGTGGAAGGTGTCGTATGACTGCAGGGTAGCCATGTCATACACGAATTTGATCAAATTACTTAGGCTAGGTGGGCCAGTTCGCAAGGTTATGAGTAGGTCGCAACATAATTGAATCAGGGAACGGTAGGTCGAAGGAGACCGGATATGATGTAAGACTACAGTTATTCTGGTAGCATTCACCTTTTTGCGTTGGATTCAATGGCGACATGTTATCAACCCATCATGATCGGATGGATCAAATGGATTGATGAAGCCATGAGTGGCGATATAGCGAGGGCAAGTATTGCTAGTTGAAGTTTCCTTTATAGGTCGCGTGTGGCGACTGTAAGATTACCTGTTGGTTCAGCAACCGGGCAGGAATCTAATATTCCAGATGAGCTTTCTGTCAAGTATAAGTGTTTACAGGGAAATTTGGTCTTTGACTCTGTTTTCTAGTGGGAAACTCAAGTTATCAAAGGTTGAGAAGCCAATTGGGAGATAAGTGTAATGAATTTGGCAAAGATTCAGTGTGGGAGGTCTATCAGGGAGACATACCTTCTCGAGACTTTAGGTTTCAGATTGAGTAAATGGGATCATGTTGCAAGGAATTCGTTTCATCTTCGGGTTTTAGAACCTTGCAGGGTTGGTTTTGGTTGCCTTAGAAAGGTTGGGGTATGCTTGTGGTTGTAGTCATGTTGCTCAAGTTATTTGGCGTGTTAGGAGTGGTAAGGAATGATTTCGAGGACGAAATCTAATTTAAGTGGGGGTGAGTTGTAACATTCCGTTTAAAATGATTTCGACGTCATGTGCGTCATTGTTGCCACCGGTAGCACTATGGTCGCCGTTTTGCTTGTTCCAGCATCTTCACCCGCCAAGTCGGCGGCTGGGAGTTGTTTTCTCATTTACGGAAGAGATAAAATTGTTGTTAGAACCATGAGGTGGTTGTGGGTGCTTGTTTGGCCAGTGAAACCCGAGAAAAACCCACCACGGCTGGCAACCATGGTGGCCGCCACCATGTCGTCTCTTTGTGCCGCCACCATCCATTATGTGGGGGTAGCTGTGTGCGTAATTTGGTGTGTGTATGACCGTATTTTGTAAGGTTAATGTTGTGTAAATCCTTGCTTGGCCAGGAAAGGGAAGGAAACTCATCACCACCACCTGTTACTGCCGTTCCACCACTACTAGCCACCATCTCGGGTGGCTGTGGGATTTCGGGTGTGTTTGGATCAACGTTTGGTGTGCTTTTGGTGTTTCTTTGGCCCAAGATCAAAAGCACCACCACCGAACGGTGGTGGCTGCTGTCGTGAACCAGCGTCAACCACCACTGCCCGAGGTGGTAGTGGGTGGTGCCCGAGGTGATTAGACTTTAATTAATGTAAACACTTAACTATTGGATTAATTGGTTTTGTGATTGGTTGGAAAACCCTAATTAGGGTTTAGAAAACCCTAATTTTAGGAATATGTATTTTGGATTTGTCGGGACTTGCGTTGGACTACTGGTTTTGGAATTTTGAACTTTGCCCGACTAAGTTTGGTCTAGTGGACTAATGGACTTAATGGGTTAAGTAAGAACACTTAACCCTAATCATCATTTTATGTGAAAACCTCTAATTGGGTTTGGGTTCTTATTGGGCCATTTCTTGGACTAACTTGCTATGGGCCTTCGTGGGCCAAATAGGGAATATGTTATGGACTAAGGAAATTATTGGGCCTTAGTACAAGGCCCATTAGAGAGGCGTGGGCTAAATTTGGAAAATTGGAACTTGAGGATTATTAGTTATTGGGCCATCAGAATGTTAAGTGTTTGGACTAGAGTAAATGGTTGGGCCTTAAGATAGGCCCATGTAGAGGCTTGGACCCAATTTGAAAAATTGGGCCATATTTTGGGCCTTGATTGATTATTTGGCTTTGGGATTCAGAGTTTGAGATTGGGCCTTTGTTTTGAAACAATCTAGGTTAGGGGTAAGAGAGTATCCTTACCCCAAGTATGGAGTTGTGGTTATGCATTGGAACCCAATTATTAATTAGGTGTCATTTTGATGTTAACAGTTCCAGAATTTGTCAACAAGCAATGAGAGTTTTATCCGCAGGACTTCAGCAGTGCCAGGTGAGTCTCCTCACCATACCAATAGTTCTAAGGCACCAAGGCCGGCCCGTTTATTTAGTTGTGATGATTATTTTGAATGTGCTATTGATACATTATGTATTTATGTGAAGACGATGTGGGGGTTCGCATGGCAATTAGTTATATGTTGTATGCTAGGTGATTGAGTGATATTTGGTATGCTAGTTGTCTTTGTTATACTTTCATGGAAGACCTCGGGGGGTTCCCCGGGCACCTAGGTGTAAGACCTTGGAGGGTTTCCACTGCATCCTTGGTAAAGACCTCAAGGGGGGGGGTTCCCGAGGCACTAGGGTTTAAGACCTTGTAGGGTTTCTATGACATCCTTAGTTAAGACCAGTGGGAGTTCCCATGGCATTGGGCTAACACCATGTGGGGGTTCCCATGGCACCCGGTGTAAGACCCTAGAGGGTTTCCAAGGCATCCTTATATGTTTGCATGTTTAGCTCATATGTTTGTATGTATGGTTTCATTGGTAGTTAGTGAAGACCATGTGGGGGTTCCCATGGCAGTGGGCTAAGACCCTGGAGGGTTTCCAGGGCACCCGGAGTAAGACCCTGGAGGGTTTCCAGGGCATCCCTTTATGTTATATGAATGACTTGTGTAGTTGATACGGTTTATGTGAGTATGTGTGTAAGACCTTGGAGGGTTTCCCCGACATCCTATGCATGGATTATATTTCTTATGTGATTGATATGGCCTATGCGATTGATATGATTTATGCGGTTATGTGGATTCTGTGGATTATGTGGGGTATGACTTGGGGAACTCACTAAGCTTCGTGCTTACTGTTTTGTTTATTGTTTCAGGTATCATCGGTTTGGAAAGAAAGGGTCTGGCTTGATTGAAGCGGACACACCCATGGTTTCCACAATGAATGATTTTGGGATGAACTCTAATAAATGTTTTAGTTAGCGATGTTTTGGAATGTTTGGAATAAATGATATCTATATTTTGGTTATATTAAATATGAAATTTTTACCCTTGATTTTTGGGTGGTTACACGTTACTACGAATGTGCCAACTTATCATTGAAAGTTTTTGATCCTCAACCTTGCACGACCTTTATCCAGACTACCACCTGAACTGGATTCCTTCTCGACTAGGATATGGAACTCTCCTTGGTTACGCACCTGATGTTATTCTCAGAAATCCAAACGGTTCTCCCCCACTTGGATATAACTAAACCTTGCCAATCTTACTAAAAACAACGAAAAGTGAATTCCCTTGCCGGAAATGACTGATCACCAACCCCAACATCCCACTTACCGAAGGGTCTATGCAATCCTAACAATCTTCAACCGATATGATTTCAAAATTTCTTTGACACTTACAATGTCTAAACAAGCTTACAAGACCGCCGTCATCATCCTCTTGCTATCATTCCTCCCTAGCAACGGTAGCGATTAGACCGAAAAGTCCTTCCATAAACGAGCATCATCCCTACTAAGGGATGCAACACTTCTGAACTCTGAGTTCGTTGATGAACTAATCACGCTAATCCATCTACTGATCATCCAAATGATACCCCCTGAATTGTTTCCACCAATGGCCCATAACATATATAAGTGACCATCTAAATCCAGATCAACAAGACGTATCCCACTCATAACTCTAACATGCAAAAATGGCATATATTAATACTTGATAAAATCAACCAGGCAATAACTGAGAAATAAACCAAAGATAATTCTGTACACACAAGCACAATATTCTAAAGCAGACACACACACAAACACACACACACACACGCACAAACACACACACACACATATATATATATATATACACACACACACACACGGTTAATAAGGCACGAAGAAAGCAAAAGATGACATACCCGTGATAGCATCTGCTAGAACTCTGTCCTCTTGGACAGAAGTTGCAATGCCCAACTCCTTACTTCTGGGGCTTCCACACTGCCCTCATGGCTGTCAGTGATCCTCAAACTTACTAGAGAAAGTGCACTCACTACTCCATCAATTACCTGCGAACAGTCAGCCTTCTAGCGGACCACCTTGTTGCCTTGAAAACACATCAGAACAGATCCATGGGGGTAATACATACTAAAATGACTCATCATACCACAACTGAAACATCTTCTTCCTGTATCCTGACAACCACCTTCATCGGTCCTCCCACACTTGGCAAAACGGCCTCGACCCTTATGGCTTCCCAGATGCGAATCTTGATTCATGGACCTGTTCACCTGGCCCACTGCAATCTGAATGTACTATGACTTTCTCTTCCCAAGGTGCTCCAAATGAATCTCATGCTCTTAGGATCTAGCGATCATATCATTCAGGTTCTTGCACCTTGACAAGTTCACAAACTCACTGATGTCATCACTCAACATATCATGATACCTCTCCTTCTTCATCTCCTTGTCCGCCACATACTGTGGAACCAACAAAACCCTCTCCAAAATGAGGGAGTCTGCGCCCCCAACTGTCAAACCGCAATCTTGACCCGAAAGGCCCCGAGTCACTCATTCATCAACTCAATAATCTCAGTGCGGTACATATCTTGATGCTCCTGCTTAGTCTCCATGATCCCCTCCTTGATTGTACCAAATATCATAGGAGATTGCTCTAAAAATAAAGCATGTGATCTCCGACGAAATGAAATCTTGTACGCACTCATCTATCGACTCAACACCAACACCTAAGACTAAACCCAAACCCAAACCCAAACCTCCTCCACGTGTGATCATCATCATCATTCATAAAATCAACCTAACAATAATCCGAACATACCAAAAAAATACTCATCGAAAGGCTTCCTAGATTCTCCGTGACTCCCCTCGATTCGAGTAGGGATCCTGTGCTTTCAGTAGTACGGGCCCAATAATACCTTCCACACATATCGATATTTTCCTTAAGAGTTATCCCGAATCATCTAAGTCGCCTTCTCAAATCGGTACTCCAAGTACTTGCTAAACAACACAACCAAACCCACTAAAGCACTTCCTAAGCTCTCCTAGGTTCCGACCTCCCCCTGCCATCAGGTACTAAATAACACCCACTAATATTAGCCAACTACTTCATGAATATAATTACATGCCACAAAGCTTAGATAATCCTTCGAGTAACAGACTCAACCCAAAAATGGTTAGACTCAAACGAGAGTTGTGAATAGACTCAAACCCATCACTCTGAGATTATTTAACCTTTGCAACATATGATTTGACATATTCACTTAATAGTTAACTCACATCACTAAGAGTTCCAAAAAGTGTTAGGGGTCAGAAATGGCATCAACCAAGTCCTCGCATGATGGCCTAGAGTGCATAAATCGAATGCTTGGTCCTGGAGGGATGAATGCGATATATAGGTAAGGTTGTTCCCTTTCTAACACCAATTGGTTTTAAATCAACCAGTAGAGGTGATGCTCAATAAGTGGTATCAGAGCCAATGCCGAGGGTTCGATTCTCTCAAGGAGCAATTTCTGAGGGCGGATTGTTGGGAGTTAGAAATGGCATCGACCAAGCCCTTACATGTTGGCCTGGAGTGCCACAATCGAATACCTGGTCCTGGAGGGCTGAATGCGTTATATGGGTAAGGTTGTGCCCTTTCTAACACCAATTGGTTTTATATCAACCGGTAGCACTGATGCTCAACAACATTGTCTAATATATGTGATGCCTATGGAATTGTTTGTTATGTGATACATGAAGTTTAGATTAACAATGTTAATTGCTAAGTGTATGTTTCATAATTTTACATGATAGGTATTATATATCCTTAGAATGATTGATTAGCCTTATTTCCTATTCCTTGTTTGGTTGTGGTCTTAGGATAAAATCATTTATTTGATAATTGTATTGTGTATAATTTGCATGAAGAAGGCAATTAGTGGTGTTAATAGAGACTCCTAGTAATGTAAAAGCAAATGAGATGAGGATTTCTAGGAGAGCCTTGGAAGTGTTGTAGTGAGATATTTATGTTATTTAGCATAGGTCTCATAGGAGTGTTATAGTGAAGTAACTTAAATGATTTTGGATGATAGAGTGAGGGATTTTTCGGGTATGATATGATCTTTTGTATTGTTGCCTTTCAATGTGATGGTGATAACCTGGGGATCTGGTTCTAGTTCTAGTTCAGACGCTGATGATGAACCAATTGATGAGAGGATCTATGGATTTATCACGTCTGAGATCACATGCGATATCATGGATGAAAATCATGTGATGTTCGGTACCATTAAGGAGGCAAACATGGAGATATTGATAAGCTCCTAGGGCCTTTCATGCAGAGATTGCGGCTGGCCAATTTGGGGCCTGGACTCTCACGTTTTGGGAGTTCAAGGCTTGTAGAGACCCACAGATCTTCGGGAAGAAGGGCCCAATTGCCAGCGGACAATAGATTGTAGATACGGAGAGCGCTCAACAGACGAGATTCTTTCCTGAGGGATCAAGGGTGAGTTTTGTAGGGTTTTGAGCATTCTAACACTCCTAAGTGTACATACAACCCTAAATACCTTGAATCTATGTTTTCTCTATTATACATGCAAGTATGAAGTTTCCAAGATATTACCCTATACTAGCTTACAAATATCATATACTTGGGTAATCAAATGGATAGAATAGTTACCTTTGTTTGATGTAGCTTGTAAGCATGAAGCTTGAGTGCCTAGTGCCGTAAGTGTGACACCTCAAATGGTTCACACAACACCATGAACTCTTGGAATAACCTTGAGAATAAGTATACTTTGATTCTCTCTAGTGAAATCGGCTAGCCCTTCTTAGTGTACCCACACTAGTGCCAATTTCACCAACCAAGGACCTCTTTATATAGTGTGGAGATTAGGTTTAAACCCTAATACCCATGACCTTTCATTTCTTATGATCCATGGGTTAAACACTCCATGGACTATCCATGAAAGCTTAGCCCAATTTAAATGAACTTGGCCCATCACACATATATATCTTAGAGTCCATATTTAATTAGTTCCTTTTGATCACTTAATTAATTATAAATTAATTGTTGATCAATACTAATTAAATAATATGATTATATATTAATATATTAGAAGTTATAATATATTAATATAAAATCACCAATATCCTTTTTCCTCATCTTGTCTATCCAATTGTCTCGATGCCATGCAACCCAAATGGACCATGCCGAGTCGGGTCAAGTCTTACCAACTATAGTTATGGACTTAGACATTAATCCAACAGTCTCCCACTTGGATAAGTCTAAAACTATTATTGCGTATGACTTCAAGAACCGACTGGCAATCGTAGCTCTCAAAAGCTTCCATCGAACTCTGACCTTGCCGATGATCTCTGACCTTTGTTAATGACTTGTCCATTAGATAAGTGATCATATATTCCTCCATTCTAGATATCATATGGACTGAGACATGGATTATTAATCATTCTCTCTATCCATTTGTTGTTTCCCGATTTCCGATTTATGACGACTAACTGATTGAACAAATCAAATCAGTCCTGGCTTGGCCAAGCACTCACATGTATCATCATTAAATCATCGAGGGGTCCACAAATAACACTTTTATCCCGAAGGTAAAAGGAATGGATAAACTTCGACTCATGTGGCTTGTTCTACTACTTGCTGAATCATACACAAAGGCACGTTTTATAACATCGAGTTACCGAATGCGGTTTCGTGCAATCAATGTATAACCAACTCATAGTAACAACTCATATCTCTAGGTTTGAAGAATATAAGATATTATCGTCTCATGATCACTCGTGATAAAATCCATGAAGTGATTCAAATGAGCGCAGGTTGAATCCAATACTCAGAACTTATGAGCACTCATGAGTGTTGTAGCACAACTTTGTCCACCAAATTGGACCTCTACAAGCCAACCCATGACAGTCTTGATTCATATCTACTTCCAACATATGACCGACTGTGGATGGTTTGAATAACTTAGTCATCCCGGAAGAATAACCTAGTTATTATGGAAGTCAAAACATGCAAAGTGAAACACAAGAATAAATGAATCTAGTATGGTATCAAAACCTATGAATATAAATACAACACCTTTTATTTATCACCATACTGATTACTCATTATTCATTGTTTCGGTTTTATCAACTTTATACTTGAATTAAAAAAAATCACTAGTTGTCCCATGCTCCAAGCATGTACACTATGTTTTTCTAAACAATAGCTTTTCCATACACTAAGTATGCACTCTATGTTTGTCTATGATCCTTACTTTGTGAAATAAACCAATTGAACATAATTTTAGTGATTCTAATTTCACACTCCCAAATCCTTATCGAAAATGTAAGAATTTCAAATTCCTATCATTTATCGAATTCTTTTAGATTTTAAACTTATATGCACTGTTCCTCTTGTAATGATTATGAACAAAGTCACAAAGACTTGTCAACAAACATTACAGAGTATTCCAATGGAGATCAACTCCATGGAACCGAACTCTCATATTCAAAGTTCATTGCCTTTGAACATTCTTCTTGCATTAAGTTTCCTAATCTTACACAAATAACTTCCACTTTCCCATATTCCCATTTTGACTATCATTTCTGAAAAAGAGTTGCCTCTTTTCAGAATATGTCAATATGGTCCTTCCAAAAAATTAACAATATACTTCCAACTGTCCCTGAGCAACCAATCTTTGGTAAACCTTAGATTGTCCTCGACAATTGCTTAATTATTTTATTCATATCCAATTCTAGACCTTTTCCCTTCTTAATGCCCCAGGCATTTGGAAAATTTTAGAAAGGATGAATATAACACATGTAATCGATCCTATATCCGAAGCATATGGGACACGATTCATGATGTCTCACATAAAGACTAAACCAATCTTTTGTTATAATATTTCCATTTCAATTTGCCAGGTTCTCATAATTCAGATTATGAAAAGGGATGTCGTAATCGTAATCGAATTTTAAAACGCAAATAATGAACCCATATATAGAATTTCCTTATGTTAAGACATTCCAACATGAAATTCATATATATTCTTGACTAAATTTGATTAAAATCTCAATCTAAGCTTTTCGAATTGAAATGAAGTATAATTTCCTCACCCTTAATTATAGCAAAACAACTTGTTCAACCCCTGCAGCCTCACGAATTGAAACTTTTGTTTTCTATAATTAACATTGCTAACATGCAATACTTATCATAATTATCATGCTCCCACGAACATGATGATTATTAGCATAACACTTATGCTCCCACTAGCTCTGACATGTACTCACAAATCATACACCTTATCTTAGATAGCACACACGTGTGTCTAAACAATTTTAGAACTATGAAAAGGGATGCCGTAATCATAGTCTCAATTGTTTAGACCTTTGCTATCTGCTTTAAATCTACTTGGTGGAAAAGTTTCCTCACAATCATTTTCATGCATCGGAGAGAAACCTTATGACCCTTAGATTTTATGGTATATGTGTTCCTTTCCATATGAATTTTTGTCAAAACCATAATCACAAGACAAGATTAGTGACAACTCCAAATTCACATGGACTGAACTTGTTCAATCTTAAATTCTTGCCACCTGGCAGCTCAAGGGCCTGCCATTGCTTCCAAGTTGATATGCAACCAATTGAGAATTCTAAGAACTCATTGCAAAGCCAACTTTAACTGGAATGGGCACAAAAATAGAAATATGTCAACATGATAGGTTATAAACCTTACGTCGTGTGCTAGTGTTAAACTACAGGTTTTAGATTCTTGATTAGATCTTGAATTTTTTTTTCAGGATCTTTAAGACTCCCACTGTCCTCTTGACATATAAGACTCCCTTGTCAAAAATCCAAGAGATAGTGCAGATTCTTTATGAAGACAAGCACACAATTGGCCTAAGTTGGTCTTTGTTTTATCCAAAACATCACAACTTACCAATTTCAAATGTACAAGAGTAGAAAACCTTTTACTCTTACATTTGACTAGTGTTAATAAAACCTTCTTTTAAGATATGTCACTCAAGTTACAATCTTGAAGTATGACTCTAAGACTTGTATTGGAACGAAGTATGACTCATCTTCTTGATTTAACCATTTCAACAATTCAAGTTCCTCTTCTTAGTCATAAGAATGCACTAAGATTTCCTTAGAGAACTAATTGTGCTATGGTTTCTTAATCATTAAGATGATCACAAAACTGATACTAAAGTACTCTCCCATCTTTTTAGATTTGAGAAACTTTTATCTTTCTGCCTAAGTTGATTCTTCTTATTCGCTCTGCCATACATTGGAACCTCTTTCCAATGTCTCAGAATTACACTTAAGCTTGTAAGTATAACCATATTTACTGAGCTATAGTAAATTATGACGAATAGTCTTATCGATCTTTTGTGGTGGACTTGACCAGTGCACAAGAATGTGTACTCGATCCCTTGGTCCTTCACTTGACTCACACATCCATGTGAACAAGTAATTAGTCTTAATTTTTCCAATACTTAAAAGTTCTCATTCATCATGCTATACAGCTTGCATTATTCCAAGTTTCTATCCAACTGAAACTTGGGTGACGAGAATCTTTCCTTATTTGGTAAATTTAGACATTACCACAAATGAAAGAATCAATTTCATATTTCCACTCTTGCTATTAATGGAATCATATAAGCAACAATTTTTCCTCAAATGCCATTGTAAGGATATTTTAAAATAAATAAAATCAAAAATTTTCTTTTATTTTAAAACTTTGCGGAAAAACTTATCCTTACAATCCATATGAAAACTTGTTGTTATCTATTCCAAAGCAATATCTCATAACTCCTAAGAAGTAGCTCAAGAATCCGGTCTTCAAACTACACGATAGAAATCCATCTACGCGATCAGATTCAACATATTCTTTCTTTAAGTTTCTTCACTTTTCTTTGATTCTTAAAACATCAACATGTGACCCAGTCACATCATGTATCAAGAATCTTAGAATAGAAACTTAGCAAAGTTAGATAGTGAGACTAATGGGTAAGATCATTAATGCCCCTTCGCAATTAATGCCCCTTCCTTTGGCAATGGACCCTTGATAATGAGACTATCTCAGACTTAGCCTCACTCTTTACCATTTGGTCAACCGAGTTGACTATGGCCGATCCTTTTCCATTGGGAAGAGAGAGCTTCACTCGATATTTAATGTCATCATTGTCAATGTCCATAAAGTTTTAGGAAGTTTATCTTAGCTAATGGGTAAGATCATTAAGGGTCTTGTCTTAGCCTGTTTCATAGGAGTCCCAAAGGAGTTCACTATGTGACTTAGAAAGTGATTGAACCACCAACTTTCTCAAGACTTTGACACCCAACTCTCCCGGCTTGTCAAAATGTGACTACATCTCCAAGATGTGATGACACATAGACCTTTTCTTGCCAATAGGGCTTGAGTGACCTTGAACTTGTGGGATAGGGAGAATAATTGGAGGAGGTGAAAGAAGTATGATGTCCATGGGACATCATCTTCATTTAGGAAAGCTTGTTTTAAGAGATTTGGGAAGATCATAGATGTCTACACCAGACATCTTTTGGGAGATATTCAAGATAGTTGATCTAAACTCCCTAATATAACACCCAATATGAAATATTAAGGCTAGGACCCAACACAATACTTTTATAACTAGGAAGAGGTATGTCGTAATCCAAGCTATAAAATATTTGAAGGTAGGTGAATGGCGATTCACCAATTTCCACCAAGATAAACAAAATGTATTATTAGGTTTTAATTGGATTTGAAACTCCTAGATCTTTGAGATTCATTGAACTGTTCAATGGCATGTTTCAATCTCAAGTGTGCCCTTCAGGTTTTGTGACTGGGATGCCGAGGATCACAGAACAAGGTGTGAATAACCATGCAAATATAATTGGTACCCTTAAGTGTTTACCCCTCAATCGATGTGTCGGTTAACCACACATGCTCCAACGATACTATGATAAACATTAACTTACCCTTTGCCTACCTTGTTAAATACGAGTTAGTGTGTCGGTTAACCGCACACGCTCCACTAACCGACTTAAACAAAGTGCAAAGTGTAATTTCATGGATTAACACCTTATTCACATTTTCCTAAGTAACTAAGATTGAGTATTTATAAGAGTTTAGTTACTTAGTATTTATCATTAATACTTTTAATGAAGGGAGAATTCTAGTCCTTGTCCTACCCGTTTGGCTAACGACCCTCCACCGGTCAAGGAAGCGGTGGGTGAGAGTGGACACTCATTAAACTGCCATTTTATAGGCAGTAACCTTATACCCCCCCTTATAGACCGGCTTCGTGAATGAGGCCTACTAACGGTAAGACTGACTTGCTCTTATACATATATAAATATTATTAACTTATAATAATATAAAGTATAAGGGTTGAATTTCAATTCTTTAAAATTCTAAGAGCTTGACTTGGAATTAAAGTATTCATAAAAGAAAACTTTTCAAATTCCAAAATTTGAGGGCAAGTTTTGAAACTATTCAAAACTCTTGGATTTTTATAACTTATGAGTTTTAATTAAAGCCTTAAAACTTTTAATAAAGAGACTCTTGGACATCCATAACTTGAGGACAAGTTATGGAGCCATAAAAACTATTTATAAGGAAAGACTCTTCATTTTTTTGTAACCTAAGGCATTTTTTGTGAGTTTTTAAGATTCATAAATGTGAATTTTCATATAATTTGAGGACAAGTTACAAAAACACATTTTATGAACAACTTTTAGATTAATTTTGATTGAAAACTACTAACACAAAAAAAACTTTTGGATTCCATAACTTATAGAGTTTAATGTTTCTTTTATGATGAAACTTTTCATGTTCCATAACTTAAGAACAAGTTATGGAATTCTTTAAAACATTAAGACCAAGATTTGTAACTCCATAAAAACTTTGAATCAATTTTTTTAAAACCTTTTCATATCCATAACTTATGGAGGTTTCAAAAAACTCTTTAGATCAAACTTTTAAAACTAATAAAATAATCATATAATTTTATCTTTTACTAAATTTGACCTAATTTAACTCATATAGAAAATGATTCAAATTTTACAAATAATTAGTTTTTCACAAAAACAAGTAATTATCTTAACATTTGACAAACGCGCGTCATGTTTTTTTCCTTTTTTTTCCAACTTAGAAAATAAAAAAATTGCATCAATATAACAGAAAACAACCCATGGCTCTGATACCACTGTAGGGTTTTGAGTATTCTAACACTCCTAAGTGTACATACAACACTAAATACCTTGGATCTATGTTTTCTCTATTATACATGCAAGTATGAAGTTTCCAAGATATTACCCTATACTAGCATACAAATATCATATACTTGGGTAATCAAATGGATAAAATACTTACCTTTGTTTGATGTAGCTTGTCTTCATGAAGCTTGAGTGCCTAGTGCCCCAAGTGTGACACCTCAAATGGTTCACACAACACCATGAACTCTTGGAATAACCTTGAGAATAAGGATACTTTGATTCTCTCTAGTGAAATCGGCTAGGCCTTCTTGGTGTACCCATACTAGTGCCCATTTCACCAACCAAGGACCTCTTTATATAGTGTGGAGATTAGGTTTAAACCCTAATACCCATGACCTTTCATTTCTTATGATCCATGGGTTAAACACTCCATGGACTATCCATGAAAGCTTAGCCTAACTTAAATGAACTTGGCCCATTACACATATATATCTAAGAGTCCATATTTAATTAGTTCCTTTTGATCACTTAATTAATTATAAATTAATTCTTGATCAATACTAATTAAATAATATGATTATATATTAATATATTAGAACTTATAATATATTAATATAAAATCACCAGTATCCTTTTTCCTCATCTTGTCTATCCAATTGTCCCGATGCCATGCAACCCAAATGGACCACGCCGAGTCGGGTCAAGTCTTACCAATTATAGTTATGGACTTACACATTAATCCAACAAGGTTTGTATCTTGCATTCCGAGGGACCGATCCCGCGACTGGTGGGAAGAGGTTGGTCGTACCTTGGGAGCAAAGTGCGTCAATGCCATGAGCTATCCTAATTTTGTTACGAGATTCACAGCAGAGTTTACACCAGTTATCGAGGTGCAATAGTTAGTGAGGGAGTTTCAGGACCTTCGCAAGATGCAGGAGACTATGGCGGACATCACGTCTATGTTAATAGAGAGGGAGTTGTTGGTTTCATGTTGCATGGCAGATAAGGTGATGAAGAAGACAAAATATCAAGATATCTTGAGGATATGATTAACAAGGCTTGCGAGCGGGAGATTGAGTTGGAGGATTGGACGAAGCGGAAGCCAAAGCAATTTCAGGCAACATAGGGCCCATTGAAGAGGCCCAAGAATTTTGAATCACGATCTAGAGGTCAGCAGGTTCGGGGGCCGGTGTGGCAAGTATAGTAAATAGCATGATGGATTTTGTCGATCAGTGGGTTTGGGCTGCTACAGGTGCTTCAAGACCGGTCATGTTAGTTGGGATTGCCCTCAGGGATCAGTGGGCTTAGGGTTTTTGGGGCTTTAGAGGCTGATAATGAGGCCAAACTTAAGGAATAAGGATGTTTAAATTGGGTACACATGATCAAAATTTAGGGTTTAGACACTCCTTGTATGCCCAACATACTCCTCGTATGCCCAACATATGAGGCCGAAGCTTCACGACCGAGTCTGCTGACTACTCTTAGCGTACGCCAAGGTACGCCCCGCATAAGTTCCCTCGCATGAGTACGCCCTACGTACTCCCCATGTACGCCCCGTGTACTAGGGTTTTTCCCAAAAAACCTAATTTCTTCCGAAGGCCATAACTTCTTCATTATAAGTCCGTTTCCGAAGAACTTTATACCCACGGAAAAGTGACGACAGGCCACGCACTTCTTGCAGCCCATCATAGCCTTAAAACTCCCCAAACCAAACCCAAAATTAATAAAGGACCGAGTTAACAAATTGCAATTATGCCCTTGGGCTCCGAAACACCACCAAACACTCTGATGACTTAAATTACATCACCCGCACCCAAAATGGAATGATTCGGGATATGGCGTTACAACTCTCCCCCAATTAAATTAGATTTCATCCTCGAAATCAGTCCTAACCATCCCCATCATGCTGAACAGCCTGAGGGACATAACCACAACCTTGAACATACCATTACCATCCTAAGCCAACTAATCCCAGCAGGATCTTCCACCCGATGAAGATGAATCCACAGGCCCTTGCAGAAACCCAACCTACTTTATTTGAAACTTGAAGTCTCGAAGTAGTGTGACTCCCTAACAGAGCGCCCATACTGAACCAATGCTAAATCCATGAAACTTATCTATCAAACTATCCACTCGACTCCTAATGATAACAATGTTGGGTTTTGTATACTACAACATCCTTTGGTGCACATACAACCCTAAATGCTTTGGATTTATGTTTTCTCTAATTATACATGCATATGGTTTCCAAAGTTATAAGCCTACAACTAGAATACAAATAACATATGTATAATAAGACAAGTTTTAGACATACCTCTTGATGTTGTTGATGTTGCTAGGAAGACTTTGGCCTCTAAGAACTTAGTGCCCCAATTGTTGCACCTCAAATGGAATCACAACTTACGTAGGACAAAGGTGACTCTTGAGAGAGAATTTACATGCACCAAGACACCTTCATATTTCTCTAAGAAAATAAGCACACGTTTTTGGTAATGAAGTAATATATTTATATGTTGGATTCCAAGGGTCATGGGTGTAACCCAAATCCATACCCATGGGTTTTATGATCCATGGTTCATATGGACCAACTCTTTATGTATCCATACATGAACTTAGTCCAACATCGATCTTAAGCCCAACACATATAAATATAACTAATTACCATAATTAGTCCCCATATATTTAATTAGACTCTTTTGATCACTAAATTAATTCCAAATTAATTCTTAATCAATACTCATTAAAACATATGATTTCATATTAATATATTAGAACTTATAATATATTAATAAATCATATATTACCTTCTCTCAAGAGTCCATCCTAACAAATTATCCTGGTGTTATGCAACCAAAATGGACCATGCTACTCTCGGGTCAAGTACATACCAATAATAGTGTCACACCCCAAAACCAAGAATGGCGGAAACGTTCTGGGGCAGAGGACGTCATGTATAGTATCACAACACAGTAAATGTAAATAAGCAAACAACATCATCCATTGCATTAAATATATAATTTTAATACAAGCGTGTTATGTACAGTTATAGACACCAAAATAATGTAAGTCAAAATAATAAGATGAGTCTTGAATATGCTCCATCTTCTCAAAAGCAGGCCTCGGTACCTGTCTACTGATGACCTGAGAATACAAGTTATTTTGAAAGAGTTTATCAACATTAAGCTGGTGAGTTCATAAGTATTTTAGTGTCAATGTTTGTTGTCAAAAACGTTTGAACCTGTCTCAATGTATAAGTTTGTAAAAATGCAAGTAAGTGTTTGAAAGTGTTTGTAAAAGTTTGAATCTCTCAGAAAAACCTATATTTTCTATTAAAGTAACCTTCTACCAAGGCTTAACTGTTTTGTATACTCGTTTGTTGTAAAAGTGTGTAATTTCCCAAGTGTAACTATCATTTAATAAAATATAGTTTGTACATTAATGCTTAAGTGAGGTTATCACTAAAATATGTAATGGGTAAATCATTGTAGTACTGTAGTTTTGTATAATAGGAACTACTGTTGTACTAACTACCTTAAATCGGATTTATATTAAGGTAAAATATGATAAATTGCACCATGCTATCGACTGGTAACAACGACATACGAATGGTCGTAATAACGGAATGACGTTTGGCACCCGCAGACCTGCAGGTCCGGCTGTAGCTAGCAGCAAGGTGTAGGATAGTCAATCCAGTATAGATCTATACGCAAACTCACGCTCTCCCTCCAAGAGAATTCTGGCTACAACTTGGGACATGACATTTAAGGCATGCTCCGATACAGTGGATCACAATTATTAACGTATTCTCGTATATGTAACGTAATGTTTCTAGTTCTAGTATAGTTGTATATGTTCTCCTCCTAGTATAGTTGTATATGTTCTCATAGTATAGTTGTATATGGACTCATGAATGAACTGACTCATTGTTCTAGCAGTTGTAATAGTATGATCCTGTGTTACCCCGATGGTAACTTTCTAATGATGTGTCTAGTACGTATGAATATGGAAGTACTTTTATGTCTATATATGTATATTTGATATATAATTAATATTGAAACGACCTTCGGATGGTCACCCGAAATCCCACCAGACCACATCTCAAGGCGCGAAAAGGAAATAGGGCGGATGGCCTTCCTAAGTCCTTTAAACATTACTTATATATCTATACATATATGGGCATGCAATTTATAATATAAAAGCATAAATAAGTTTTTATAAGACATTTTAATCATAAACATTATTTCAAGAAAAGATCGACTTGATGTCAATCTATAAAACAATTTGAAGGCATAAGTTGATAAAACAGTTTAAGTATAAGGAACATATGTTTGAATCACAGTTTGTAAATAAGTTTGGAAAGTAAAAGAGTTTGTAAAGCATTTCAAAGTAAAGCAGTTTGATAAACAGTTTGAACAGTGGTAAAATCATTGGTTTCCTAGTTATTAATCACATGTGATTAAATGCAATCACATGTGATTGAAGCAATAACTATAAGTGTTTGACTTGTATTCCCGCCCATAAAGTATTTAAAAGTTTTAAAATCATTTCAAAGGTTGTTTAAAGGGGTATGAACTCACTTGTGGTGAGCTGTTTGATTTGCAGTGTCGGATACCGTGCTAGGTGGCAAACGAAGACTTGTTTACACGCACGAGCCTAGTTATCATATAATAAGCATATATATAACTAATTAGCCAAATAATAACTTAATAAAATAATTTGGGACACTTAGTAACATGAAAACACTTTGCATAAATGTTATAGGTCCTAAGGGTTGCATCTAAGTCGATACGGGACAAGGCAAAGGGGTTTGAAGCACCAAATGACCTTGTATAAGAGTTCACCACCCAACAAACCCCACCTTTGGAGTTTACGGCCGTAAACTCATGAGTTTATGGCCGTGAACTCCTCACTTGGTGGTTTTGGGTGTTTTGAAGTGCTATCTTAATCCTAGAATTAGCCTAGCATTGTTGGAATAACCCTTGAAGTAGTTTAAGGCCCTAGAATGCTCCATAGAGGAGTTTACGGCCAAATGACCATATCCCCTAGAGTTTACGGCCGTAAACTCCTATGGGGTGTTGGTTTTAATTCATTTAAGTCCCTTGCACATGTAGGATAGCTTCCATGTTTTTATCTAAGGCTAATGGGGACATTAGGCACACATTTGTGCCTTTACTTGGAGTTTACAGCCCAAGTGATGTTCCTTGGCCGTAAACTCCCTTTAAGGGATAGTTTTGATGTCTTTTACTCCCCATTCAAGTCCTATGTATTCAAGGGTAATAGTCTTAAGGCCTTAGGGGTGTTTAGGGTACATTTTGCCCTAGAAAAAGGGGTTTACGGCCCAAGAGATATCCTTGGTCGTAAACTCCTATAACTCCATGATTTTGAAGTGTTTTGGTGTCCAAAATAGCTACAAGCATTAGAGGGTAAATGCCTTAAGCCTTAAGGGTGGTTTAGGGCTCACTTTGGCCCTTGGAAATGGTGTTTACGGTCCAAGAACTCTTGGGCCATAAACTCCAAAAGACTTATGATCTTGGATGATTTCTAGCCTCTAAAGATCCTACAATAAGTCCTAAACAGTTTGTCTAACAAGGAATCGGGACTAGGTAGCCTTAAAGCTCCATTTTGGAGTTTACTCCCCAAGAACGTTCTTGGGCGGTAAACTCCCGGATCTTGCATTTTAGACATGTAAATGATGTTATAAAGCATATAACAAGTAATGAAACACATCTAGGAAAGTAGACTCACAATCTGGGATGAAAACCCGAAGATCCGTGAGAGAGAAAATGGCTTTTCTCTATTTGGAATTGTGAATAATGAATTAATTAAATTCAGAAATCTATTTATAGTCCTGAAATATTTTGGCAGAAAATATTTTTATTCTAGAAATAGGACTGTAACATTATGAAACTTGGAATGCTCAAATTTCACAAACCCAGGAGCATCCACTCTCCTGACATCTCCTTAAACGTAAACCCTAATGTACACAAACTTGTTCGGAAAAGTATGAAAATCACTGAAACTGGACTAGCTTCTATTGAATAGATAATGTTCGTACAATTGGAAATTTCGGGTTGTCACAAATAGTTATTAGCCTAGACATCTAATCCAACAGTCTCCCACTTGGATAATTCAAACTGTTATTGCAATACGCCTCCAAAACCCGACTAGCAATCATAGCTCTTAAAAGTCGTTGTCGAACTCAGACCTAGTCAATGACGTGTCCATTGGATAAGGGATCCTATATTCCACCATTCTAGATATCAAATGGACTGAGACATGGATTATAATCGTTCTCTCTGTCCATCTGTTGTTTCCCGATTTCTGATTTATGATGACCGACTAACTGAACAAATCAAAACAGTCCAGGCCCGGCCGAGCACTTATGTTTGTCATCACTAAATCATCGAGGGGCCCACAAATATCGCTTTTATCCACATGGGGTAAAAGGAACGGATAAACTTCGACCCAAATGCTCACTTGTACTCACTCATTAAATTACACACAAAGATATGTTTTATAACATCCAAGTTACTGGTGCGTTTACATATGTAAATGTGCAACCGTGATAAAATCCGTGAAGTGATTCAAATGAGCGTGAGTTTAATCCAATACCCGAATCTTATTCCAGTAGCACTCATGAATACTAAAGCTATGTATAAAACATCTAGACATACTACAAACCCATTCATGACAGTCTTGCCTCAATACCTACTTCCAAAGTATGATCAATTGTGGACATTTTGAATAACCTAGTTACTTGGGCATTTAAAACATGCAATGTGAAACACAAGTATAATACTAATCCTATATGGCCCTAAAACTATTGAGAGTAAATAAAACACATTTTAGTTAATCACCATATTGATTACTCATTATTCATTGTATAATGTTTCGAATAATCAACTTAATACTTGAACTAAAACAATATTCATGACATGCTCCAAGAACGTACACTATGTTTATATATGGTCTTTTCTTTGTGAAATAGATCAGTTAATAACATTTCAATGATGCTCATTTCACAACTCCAAATCCTTATGATAAATGTAAGAATACCAAATTCTTACCATTTTCGGAAATCTGTTAGATTCTAAACTTATATGCATTGATCCTCTTGTAATAACTATGCACAAAAGTCACAAATACTTGGCCACATACATTACAAAATATTCCAATGGAGATGTCATAATCATAATCGAATTTTGAGAACGCAATTAGTATTTCCATATATAGAATTTCCTTATGTTGAACCATTCCAACATAACATTCATATATATACTTGACTAAATTTGATTAAAATCTCAATCTTAGCTTTTAGCATTGGAATGAAGTATAATTTTCTCTCCCTTAATTATAGCAAAACAACTTTTCAAACCCTGCAACTTTGCAAATTGAAACTTTGGTTTTCTATAATCAACATTGCTGACTTGCAACACTTAACATAATAATCATGCTCCCACTACATGATAATTATATTCCTATCAGCATAACACTTCCCACTAGCTTTGATATGTATCCAGAAATCAGCTGGACTTCTAGAAATCATTACTTTATTGACTTTCATTACCAAAGTTCAGGTTTCTGATACGAGATGCTTCGATAAGACGTTATCTAAGCTTCCCAAAATCATACACCTTTCCTTAGATAGCTCACATGTGTGTCTAAATAATTTTAGAACTATGAAAAGGGATGTCGTAATCATAGTCTCAAATGTTTAGACCTTTGCCATTGCTTACAATTCAAATTATTGAAAGGGATGTCGTAATCATAATTGAATTTGAGAATGCAAATATCACAATTTCTATCTCCTTAAAATCTACATAATGAAAGCGTTTCCTCACAATCATTTTCATGAATTGAAGAGAAACCTTATGACACTTTGATTTTATGGTGTATGTGTTTCTACCCATATGAATTTGTCAAAAACATAACTACAAGAGGAGGTTAGTGACAAATCCAAACTCATATGGACTGAACTCGTTCAATCTTAACTTCTTGCTACCTGGTAGCACAAGGGCCTACCATTACTTCCAAGTAGTTATGCAAACAACTGAGAACTCGTAGAACTCACATGCATAGTCAACTTTAGCTGGAATGGGCACATAAACAAGAATATGTCAACACGATAGGTTATAAACCTCAAGTTGTGTGCAAGTGATAAACAATACCCTTGATTAGTTCTTGAAACTTTTCAAGATCTTTAAGACTCCTACTGACCTCTTGACATATAAGATTTTCTTTTCAAGAACCATTCCTTGACAAAGCAAATATTCAAGAGTTAGTGCGGATTCTTATCAAGACAAACACTTCACACAATTGGTCTTAGTTGGTCTTTGTTTTATCCAAAACAACACTACGCACCAATTTCAAATGTACAAGAGTAGAAAACATTTTACTTTACATTTGATAAGTGTTTTAAAACTTCTTAACATTATGTTACTCAAGGCTCGATCTTGGAGTATTACTCTAAGACTCAATTTTGGAACAAAGTATGATTCATCTTTTGATTTAACCATTTCAACAATTCACGATTCCTCTTCTTAGTCAAACAATTACACTAAGATGTCCTTAGAGGATCAATTGTGATATGGTTTTTCCTAATCATTAAGACGATCATAAACCATGATACTAAAGTACTCTCCCATCTTTTCAGATTGGAGAAACTTTTATCTTTCTGCCTAATTTAATTCTTCTCATTCGTCCTGCCATACATTGAAACTTTTCCAATGTTTCAGCATTATACATAAACTTGTAAGCACAACCATATTTGCTAAACTTTAGTAAATCATGATGAATAGCATTATCGTTCTTTGTGGTGGACCTGATTAACGCACAACCAAGTGTACCTGATCTCCTAGTCCTTCACTTGACTCACATATACATGTGAACAAGAAATTAGTCTTAATTTCCCAAAGATGAAAATTCTCATTCATCATATAATACAAGTTGCATGATTCCAAGTTTCTATCCAACTGAAACTTGGGTGATGAAAAGTTTTCCTTATTTGGTAAATTATGACACTACCACAAATGAAAGAATCAAATTCATTTCCAATATTGCTATCAATGGAATCATATAAACAATAATTTTCACAATTCCCATTGTAAGGATACTTAAAATAAATAAAATCAAAAAATTTCCTTTTATTTTTAAATTGCAGAAAAAACGTATCCTTACAATGCAAATACATATGAAAACAATGTTGTTATCTATTCCTAAGCAATATATCATAACTCTTAAGCAGCAGCTCAAAATTCTGATCTTCGAATCATGCGATCGAAATCCATCTTTGCGATCAGATTCAACATACTCTTCTTTTAAGCTTCCTTTCTTTTTCCGATTCTACAAAACATCAAAATGCGACCTAGTCACATCATGTAATAAGAATCTCCAAATAGGGACTTAATAGAGGTAGATAGTGGACTTTACCTGAAGCATAGTCAAATTTTTGACTTTTACCATCCTAGTGAACTTTCAGGTAAATAAGGTAGCTTCGCAACCAATTCCCCTTCATTTGGTAATAGAAACATATGGACTCTTTAGTAATGGTACATTGGAAAATCTCAAACTATAGCTTTTCTCTTTACCATTTGGTCAACCGGGTTGACTATGGCCGATCCCTTTCCATTGGGAAGACAAGACTTTTCTGGACTTCCAATGTTTCCATTGTCAATGTCCATGGAAGTTTGGGAAGTAGATCGTCCAATCAAATTTGCCTTACCAGTGCTCCAAATAATTGTTGATTTAACAGCAACAAGCAAATAGGTAAGATCATTAAGGGTCATGTCGTGGTCTATCACATAGTAGTCCTTAATGAACTTACTATATAACTCGGAAAGCGATTGCAGAACCTAGTCAACAGTCAACTTCCTTGAGACTTTGACACCCAACTCTCCCAGTTTGTCAGTATGAGACTTCATCTCCAAGATGTGAGTACATATAGACATTGCTTGCCAATAGGGATTGAGTGATCTTGAACTATTTAAGAACTTGTGGGTTAGAGAGAACAATCGGAAGACGTGGAGGAAGTGAAGTATGATTTCCAGTCCGATTAATGCGCAACAAAGGGAATAATCTTTCACCTTCATTGCCATTTAGGATATCATCATTATTAGGAAAGCTTTATCCAAAAGGATAAAGAAGACCATAGTTGTCATAACTAGACATCTATGAGAGAGAAATTCAAGTTTAGTTGATTTAAGTCCTTAATATAACACCCAATATGAAATATTAAGGCTAGGACCTAACACAATATTTTATAACTTGGAAGAGGGATGCCGTAATCCAAGCTACAAAATATTTGAAGGTAGGTAAATGACGATTTACAAATTTCCACTATGAAAAAACAAAATTTAACATTAGTTTTTAAATGAATTGAAACTCCTAGATCTTTTGAGATTCATTGAACTATTCAATAGCATGTTTAAATCTCGATTGTGCCCTTCAAGTTTGTGACTGGGATGCCGAGGATCACAAACAAGGAGTGAATAACAATGCAAATTAACTTCGTACATTTAATGTTACAACCACCTAATCAATGTGCCGGTTAACCACACACGCTCCATTGATCTATGATTCACATCAAGCTACCCTTTCCCACACATTGTCAGTCCCAGATTAGTGTGTCGGTTAACCATACACGCTCCACTAACGACTTAACAAGTTGCAAAGTGCAATTTCATGGGTTAGCACCAAATTCACATTTTCCTAAAGTAACTAAGATTGGGAATTTAATAAGGTTTAGTTACTTTATATTTCTTATTATACTTTTAATGAAGGAAGAATTAATGTCCTGTCCTACCCGTTTGGCTAACGACCCTCCACCAGTCAAGGAAGCGGTGGGTGAGAGTGGACACCCATTAAACTACCATTTTATAGGCAGTAACCAAATACCCCCTTATAGACCGGCTTCGTGAATGAGGCATACTAACGGTAAGACTGACTTACTCTTATATATATATATATATATATATATATATATATATATATATATATATATACATATATATATATATATATATATATATATATATATATATATATAATATTATAATAGTATAAGGGTTGAATTTTAAACTTTTAAAATTTTAGGGTTTAATTTGGAATTAAAGTATTCATGGGGGGAAACTTTACAAATTCCAAAACTTGTGGGCAAGTTTTGAGCAAGTCAAAAACTTTTGGTTTCCATAACTTATGAGTTTAATATGGTTTTTATGGAAGACTTTTCAAGTTCCATAACTTGAAGACAAGTTATGGAAGACACAAAAAAACATTTTATGATGACATTAAAATTGAGACTCTTCCATTTTCATAACCTATGAGACTTAATGTGATTTTTAAATGAAAAACTCTTCATTTTCCATAACTTGAGGACAAGTTATGAAGTTCATAAAAACCGTTAAGATCAAATATTCCAATTAACACAATAATCAAATAATTTTTCCATGATCTTGATTAAACTCATAATAACAAGATAATTCATATCAACTATTTACAAGAAATTAGTCTATTACATAAACTAATAAAAATTTGAAACTATGACAATTATCTTTCATTTGGATGAGGATAATTATTTTCACAACATAAAATCGAATTTTTATCAAGAAAACATTTTATAGTAATTATCCAAATCCGAATTAAGCCAAGAAATCCAAAAATCTGCCAGACCCGTCACCACCTCGTGGTAATTTTTACCACCTCGTAGTGAACATGCAGAATCCAAAAAAACGATTTTTTTCAAGCATTGAAAACAAGTAGCATCAAGTATGATGGAAAACAACCCTAAGCTCTGATACCACTGTTGGGTTTTGTATACTACAACATCCTATGGTGCACATACAACCCTAAAAGCTTTGAATCTATGTTTTCTCTAATTATACATGCATATGGTTTCCAAAGCTTTAAGCCTAAAACTAGCATACAAATAACATATGTATAGTAGGACAAGTTTTAGACATACCTCTTGATATTGTTGATGTTGCTAGGAAGACTTTGGCCTTTAAGAACTTAGTTCCCCAAGTGTTGCACCTTAAATGGATTCACAACTCACCTAGGACAAAGGTGACTCTTGAGAGAGAATTTCCATGCACCAAAACACCTCAATATTTCTCTAAGAAAAGAAGCACACATTTTTGGTCATGAAGTAATATATTTATATGTTGGATTCCAAGGGTCATGGGTATAACCCAAATCCATACCGATGGGTTTTATGATCCATGGTTCATATCGCCCAACCCTATGTATCCATACATAAACTTAGTCTAACATGGATCATAAGCCCAACACATATAAATATAACTAATTACCATAATTAGTCCCCATAGATTTAATTAGTCTCTTTTGATCACTAAATTAATTCCCAATTATTCTTGATCAATACTAATTAAAACATATGATTTCATATTAATATATTAAAACATATAATACATTAATAAATCATATATAACCTTCTCCCAAGAGTCCATCCTAACAAATTGTCCAAGTATTATGCAACCCAAATGGACCATGCTACCCTCGGGTCGAGTACTTACCAATAATAGTTATGGTCTTAGACATCTAATCCAACAAACAATTCCATGAACACAATGAGATATCAAATATTGACTTCCTTAACTGTCGGACCGATACATTGCTGCTGTAAACCATGAAACCTCATCACTTTCCCCGTCTACACGCAGGTAGAACCATCCTAGAGCATAGACACTTAAGCTAAATCCTGAACCCTCCAATTGATGCCTTTGACATACAGATATCTTAGTCCACATCTCTCTGCATACAAACCTTGCACGGATACACTCGCGATTACCAATGCGAGTTTCCACCAAGAGCCCACTCAAAAATGGCCATTCATAATCTTCTGGAACACCTTTCCCTAAACCTAATGCACATCCATTTATGAGTCTACCCCCAGTCCCTGACTAGAGACACTATCAGAATCCTATAAAAATGATCCTCAAAACATATCGATCGCGAACTTCACTCAAAACCAAACCAAATAATATACCAAAACCTTAATAACCCTTGACTCTCTACTATGTCATTACTAACCACTACTTTGACGAGCAAAGATGACCAAACCACAAAATTTAGGTGTTACATCGAACTCCTATCGGCTCAGGTGTACCCCCACCTGAACAACCATTCGAGACATTCATAAAGAACTTTATGACATGCGACCTCATAAGAAATTTTCAACTTTAAAATTCAAAACCCTAACAACAGCTTGCGAACAATAGGAAATATAATGCATACATCCCACATAGACTTTCTGATACCTGAACGGTACTCCCCGCAACCCATACTGCTCCCTTTATCCAACCAACATATTTGTGACTTGCCCGACTCCCATCAGCGCGTCAACACCGAAATTACCACAATCAAAAGAAATGAAGAACCATGTTCACTAGGCCCACAACCTATGACTAGAATACCCCTACAAGGTCCTCAACATAGGTATTGATTGCCTCCGAGCCCACAACATGAGTCTGGAATGCCCTCCCGGGCCCTCAGCCCATGTCTGGAATGCTCCTGATATCACACTGACCTTGTCGCCATCACATCGTTCGCCCAACACTTAGGGCCTAAAGATACTCACCTCATTCCATTGCCTTGAAGGGACCTAATCAACTCCTTCACAATTCCAACTGAGCGCCACAAAGTTGCTACCAAAGCAAAACCTTACGAAAACATGGTCACATACGACCCGAGAATAGGATAACATTTACACTCTTGGTACAATTCAAAGGCTATAACCCAAAAGAACCTTGCAAATAGTTTGAACTAAGTGATCTAATTCTATCTTGACCAGCTCACATGAAATACCCCCATACATATACTTAGAGAACCCATAATAGCATCCAAAGAGAGAACAAATACCAGATATAATCGAAATAACACATCCATCAATAACAGAAAACATCCTCACGATCAGTCAAAACAAGATCCCATACTTGATTGAGACTGAACATATTCCACCACTACACAACTAGCTCGAGAAAACTTCCAAGGTGATCCTGAAGGTTACTAAAACCTGAGTCTGCTATGAAGCAAGTTCCCACTCCACCATCGAGGGTATCCATACCCGAAGACCAAGGGAACATAGAACATACTAAACTTGATGACAGATTGGACAGACTACAAAATTTCAGATGACACAATTAAAGTTTCGAGAGAACCTCTGCTCAATGATGAACCCCACAACCAGTGGTCAAGGATACATTAACACTTAATCCGGAGAATCAAGACTCACATGGAACTGAACATACCTAATTCTGGAAAAGATCCACGGACCAACATCTGCCCAACTAATTCGAAAACAAAAATCCAAACAACGAATTGGAAAATCGCTCAATGGCTAAAATACTTAACCCGAGAATCCTAGTTCTCCCCCACTTAGGGCTCAAACTATCACCCACTGCGCTAAAACCAAATCATAACTCAAACCAACATAAGCAAGTACTACCCTTCTGAACTCTGGAAGTTACGAGGCTGCTCACTCCTTCTATGAACTCGGAAAAACTGATAGGGCATAACCCTTGCCACAGATAACAACATTCTAATCCATCAGTTAACCATCCCACTTCCAACTGCAACACCCAAACCGATCATAATCATCGTCCCCTTCTTGTATCCTGCGACTCGAATACCCGGCCTTAAGCAAAACCTTCGAGGCCTCAAACCAACAAGTTCACAAGGTCTGCACCAAACAATCCAAATCGATAACTGTAACGCCCGGGTTTCAGGGCTAAGCATTTTTGTCAATGTAATAGTCTAGGTCAACTCTTTTAACTCTTTTTGAAGTAATAAAGATGAAATATTTGAGTATTATGTGAATTATATGTGTTTATTATTTAATTATAAATGTATAATTAATAAAGAATAAAAATGAGCGTCAAAATTAAAGTGTGAGATAATCCCGATATCTCTACATAAAGTTGTAGAATATGTCTCAAGGTTACCGTGCATATAAGGAACGCCGAAATCCGAGTTATAACGAAGAAGTTATGACCCGTCGAAGTTTCACGACAGAACCGGCACGATACCGGGAAGCGTGAATAGTGAATTTACGATAGAGCGAGATTTAGCCTTAGTGATCTAAACGAAAGTCGTAGAATATGTTAAACTAAGAACATCGATAAAAAGAACGCCCAAATCTGACTTCGTATGAAGAAGTTATGAGATTTTAAACAGACCAATCCTGTCCCGGCTTGTTAAAAATATAACTTCAAAAATAAAGTCAAAATTAGCCGACGGAGTCTAAACGAAAGTTGTATAGTACGTCTTCACCTACGCGTGGATATAAAGAACGTCAAAAACGGGGTTCGTATGAACAAGTTACAAATTATAATAGCATATTTACGTATTAAAATAAAGTATAAATCATGTATACGTACACATATATATACATATGTATATATCATTAGAAACGTATCGACGATGCGGTCATTATAAGACTAATGTTGAGTTCTTTCGACATTAGTTTAGTACAAATATGATTAAATCCATTTATAATAGTATTATAGAGGGGTGTTTAGTTGTTTATATAACTAAAAGGTCATTAAGTAATTATGGAGGGTAGTTTTTGAAAATTCAATTAGTATAAATAAGAACCTTGGGCTCTCATATTTCTTGCACCATTCTCTTGATTCAAGAGTCTTTCTCTCCTTATCCCCCGAGCATTTCGGTCCCTCGTGATTCGACTTCTCTTTCTGTAGCTTAGTATAGTAAGGTGAGCGCTGAAGCGCTGCACGAATCTTTCTTAGAAAGATTCAGCGACAAAGTTCTGCCCCTGCAGAGCCCGACTCCTAGCTAAAACCCCCTTGTAAGTAAGTTATGCTTACCTTATTTTAATATAGCTTATATTTAAAATTAGTATTGTTATTATGAACTTATAATAAATATTTGAGCTATTATTATAAGTGTCGTTATAATATTTTTTTTAACTACCCGCGGTACGGGGAATCTGGTTTAAAGGGCCGCATAGGGTTGTTGGATTTCAGAAGTGCTATATGCCAAAATGGTCCTGCCCTCCGGTGTTTTATGTCTGGCCCCTGTCTGTACATAGTGGTTGGAAAATATTGTTTAACACTTATATAATAATAATAATACTAAGACTAATAGTTGGTCACGGTAAATATTAGACTAAAATTTAGCGATAATAATGCTAGGTTTCGTCGAAGGAAAATAGAATCGTTAGAAGCAAGCGCTGCCCGATTTTGGAATCATCACCTTAACAAGTGAGTGCATAGTTACTTTCAACTTACACATAGATATGAAGTATTTTATATAAATTACGTGCTATGTGTGCATATTATCTGAATACTTGCTATCTTTGCTAGATGAACGTTGTTATACATGTTTTCAATGATTTAAACTGTATATGTATTTTATATCTACGAAAATGTTGGGGTAAAACATGGGTAGATGCAATAGGTGATGTGTGATAAAATGATGAGAGGCCTCGATGTTGATGTTGTTGATTCTGTCATCTAGCGGAGTATGGATGACGACCACGAACTCTTCTAGACAGTCCAGTGGAACACTAGCAGGCTCGCAACCTGTAGGTGTTTGTGAACGATATGTTCACCGGTGTACTCCATCCCCCACATGGTTGCCTTTAGGACATTTATTGCTGAGGAATCCCCTTAGCAGTAGTGTCCGTCCCGATGATGATCCTTAGGCTAGGTCCCTTATGATAGGTGTTTAGGGACGTAAAGTGAGGATAACGGGAACGGGTAATCGGGTTATTGTTGATCGATGAAATTAATAAACTTATTTATTGTGGGTTGAAAACCCTATGTGCTCACCAGGCTCTCAAGCCTGACCCACTCAGTTTTATGTATTACAGGTAGTGGCGCATGAGCATAGGTGTGATGTTTTGGACGAGGGATTACGGATATAGGCCTGTAGATATGAAATAATGTAGTAAGGCTTATATTGTACTGTTTATGCTTTTGATCTGTACGAACATGAAATCCCGAGTCTTTTAATGAAATACATTTCTATGGAAATGCTTTTGATAAATCTTTATCATATTTTTGTTTTGGGACAAATTCCGCAACACTTTCATTTAAAATGTAACTCTGATTTTTAAACAAAGCATAAACAAACCGGTCTTTTCTGGCCTGATTTTGGGATGTCACAGTTGGTATCAGAGCATTAGTTTAAGCGAACTAGGAATTTGTAGGATTTCTAGACTTAAACTTAGAATGCTAAGCGATGATTGTGAGGTGTGAGCACTAGCTTATTTTAGGAATTGTGCCTAAAATGCTTTTATGTGCTAAATGCTTTGTGCATAATATGTTGTTAATTGTTCGGATCTATGGTCTGTTGCCGACCGGATCTAGAAACCTTATGTGTTTAGGATTCTAAACGTACGACTACGATATTAGAACTAGAATGTAAACGTTTCGGAGTGATAAGGACGATTTAAAACGTCTATCCTAAATAAAGATCTAAATTCACCTTATTCGGTGTATAGATCAAGATGGCAAGGACCCGTAGCGGAAACGTGAACGCAAATGGAGGTAGGAACCAACCCCCAGTGGTTCAGCAAATACCTGTTGTTGAAGAATTTGCACTTGAGCCAGTCACCATGGCTGGAGTTCAAGCCATGATTCAGGCTATGCTAGCTGAACAAAGGGAAGAAATGAGACGGATGCTCCACGAAAATAGGGACGAACCTACCATACATGTTGAACCGACGGAGCCAGTTCCCGAGCCATCTGAGGAAAGGAACTATAGCCGCCAAGTGAGTCAAGTAGGAACTCAAGGTGAGCAAAAGAATGGCCCAGAAGGGAGAAACAACAAGGATGGGCGGATGTACAAAAATTTCTTGGGTGCGAAACCACCAAGTCTCTCAGGAAGCCCAAAGCCTGTTGAGATTATGGACTGGATCTCCGAGATGGAGATGATGTTTGAGAGTTGCGACTGCAGCGAGAAGCAGAAGACTGTCTTCGCTGTGAGACAATTGAAAACTGGAGTCTTGAGCTGGTGGAAGCTATTGGTAGATACAATGCCACGGGGAGAAGCTCTGAAAATGTCATGGGATGAGTTCTTGGAACAACTAAAGGCGCAGTACTGTTCAGAGATAGACCTGATTGATCTGAACAATGAGTTCCAAAATTTGAAGAAGGGGAGAATGAGCATCGATGACTATGTTGCTGCATTTACAGAAAAGATGAAGTTGTTTCCATACCTAGTGCCAACCGAACTTTCCAAAATTGAGAAATTCGCAAACGGACTGTCGGCTGACTTTAGCCCAACAGTCAAGATGGCAACCACTCTGAAATCAGCTGTTCGAGCAGCTAAGAACGTGGAGACCCAACAAAAGAAAAGAGGTCTGGAGAGGGCTGAGGTTGGTGAGAAACGGAAGTTCAATGGATCCTCGAAGTCCAACAAGAAGAGTAGATTCTCGAAGTCTGGTTCGAGGGGAGGAGGATCAGAAGCGAAGTGGTGTGACAAGTGCAAGAAGAAGCACTCTGGGAAGTGTGACGGAGGGGTCACTTGTTACAAGTGCGGAAAGCCTGGGCACTACGCCAATGAATGCACCCTCAACCAGAAAGCCTGTTATGGGTGCAATGAAGAAGGGCACATTTTGAAGGACTGCCCGAAGAAGAAGGAGACAGGAAGACCCAACATACCACCGAAGCCGAAGGCGAGAGCCTTCCAGATGACGCTCGAGGCTGCAAAGGAGGCAGCAGACGTCGCTTCAGGTACCTTTCTTGTAAATGGTTTGCCTGCAAATATACTATTTGATTCTGGAGCCAACTACTCCTTTGTGTCGCATAAATTTGGTGGGAAATTAGCATTGCCTGTAGAAAAACTAGATAATACCCTGATTGTAGAAGTTGCCAGTGGCAAATTCGTACCTATTAGTAATCGTATTAGGAACATCGTCATTGACCTAAACGGAAACAAATTCCACGAAGAGCTATTACCCATAGAGTTAAACGGTTTCGACATCGTTTTGGGTATGGATTGGCTTAGCGCCAACGATGCTGAGATTCAATGCCGAAAGAAGATAGTAAAGGTAAACCCACCCGGAAAAGAATCATTTATGGTGTATGGGGACAAACGCAGAGTGAATTCTGGAATCATCTCCCTGATGAAAGCCAGGAAATGTTTGTCCAAAGGATGTGCATCATACTTGGCATTCGTAATCGATGCCAAGAAGGAGAAGAAAGAGGTGCAGAATATACCGGTTGTGTGTGATTATCCGGAAGTCTTTCCCGAAGATCTTCCCGGATTACCACCTGATAGGCAAGTGGAGTTTCGTATAGACTTGTTACCAGGAACAACACCGATAGCAAAGGCACCTTACCGATTAGCACCGACGGAGATGAAGGAGCTCATGACGCAACTTCAGGAGCTGTTGGACAACGGTTTTATTCGACCTAGTTCATCACCCTGGGGAGCTCCGGTGTTATTCGTGAAGAAGAAGGACGGAAGTATGAGAATGTGTATAGATTACCGAGAGCTGAGTAAGGCAACGGTGAAGAAAAAGTATCCATTGCCGAGGATTGATGACCTATTCGATCAGCTGCAAGGTTCGAGCTACTTCTCAAAGATCGATCTTAGGTCAGGATATCATCAGCTAAAGGTGAGAAAGCAGGATATTGAGAAGACTGCATTTAGAACGAGATATGGACACTACGAGTTCTTGGTTATGTCATTCGGGCTAACCAATGCTCCCGCAGCATTCATGGATTTGATGAATAGGGTTTGTAAACCATTCCTCGATAAATCCGTGATAGTGTTCATCGACGACATTCTCATCTACTCGAAAAGCCAAGAGGAGCAAGGCAAGCATCTACGGGAAGTATTATAAGTGTTGAAGAAGGAGAAGCTTTTTGCCAAGTTCTCCAAATGCGACTTTTGGATATGGGAAGTCCAATTCTTGGGTCATGTTGTTAACCAGGAGGGAATAATGGTTGACCCCGCAAAGATCGAGGCTGTAATGAAGTGGGAACGTCCAAAGAGTCCCACGGAGATTCGAAGCTTTCTAGGATTAGCTGGATATTATCGACGATTTATCCAAGGCTTTTCTTCGATAGCTGCTCCATTAACAGCTTTGACTCATAAAGGAGCTACGTATACGTGGAGTGAGAAACACGATGAAGCATTCGAGAAGCTAAAGAAGAAGTTATGTGAAGCACCGATACTTTCTCTACCCGATGGAGTCGAAGATTTCGCGGTTTATAGTGACGCTTCTGGAGTCGGGTTGGGTTGTGTTCTGACCCAAAGAGAAAAGGTGATAGCATACGCATCTCGACAATTGAAAGAGCACGAAAAGAACTACCCCACTCATGATCTGGAGTTGGCAGCGGTAGTTTTTGCCTTAAAGATATGGAGGCATTACCTCTACGGCACGAAGTGCAAGCTCTTCACTGATCATAAGAGTCTCCAGTATCTCTTTAATCAGAAGGAGTTGAACATGAGGCAACAACGCTGGCTAGAACTTCTCAAGGACTATGACTGTGAGATACTTTACCACCCAGGTAAAGCAAATATTGTTGTTGATGCTCTCAGTCGGAAAGTCAATCTGGAAAGGAAAAGGCCAAGAGCGTTAAGAATTGAAGTCGTCTCGACGATTGTGGAAAGTATCAGGAAAGCTCAAGAAGAAGCTTTACAGAAAAATGACCGAAAGGAAGAACGTTTGGGAAGAACGTTAGTGTTTGGTACAAACAGTCGAGGACTGAAGGTGTTCCAAGATCGAATTTGGGTACCTAAGACGGGAGGAATAAGAGATCTTCTGATGGAAGAAGCACACAAGACCATGTACTCGATTCATCCCGGTAGCACTAAAATGTATAGGGACCTAAAACCCTACTATTGGTGGCCGACGATGAAGCTCGATGTTGCGAAGTATGTGGCCGAGTGCGTAACATGTGCGAGGGTTAAGGCACAACATCAGAAACCGTATGGGAGTTTGGAACCTTTACCTGTACCCATGGGTAAATGGGAAGACATCACCATGGATTTTGTGACTAAACTGCCCAGGACGAAGAACGGTCACGACATGATTTGGGTAGTCGTGGATCATTTCACCAAGAGTGCACACTTCATAGCAGCCAACGAGAAGTGGTCTATGGATAAGCTCGCAAATGCTTACGTGAAGGAAATTGTAAGACTTCACGGTGTCCCTCTTACGATTATATCAGATCGTGATAGTCGTTTCACGTCAAGGTTTTGGAGGAGTCTACATGAGGAGTTAGGTACAAAGTTGTGTTTGAGTACTGCTTATCATCCACAAACTGATGGTCAGAGCGAAAGAACGATTCAGACGCTGGAAGATATGCTGAGAGCATGTACCCTCGAATTCCAAGGGAATTGGGACGAGCACTTACCTCTGGTAGAATTTTCCTACAACAATAGTTTTCACTCGACCATCAAGATGGCTCCTTATCAAGCCTTGTATGGGCAGAAGTGTCGTACGTCGTCTTGTTGGCTTGAAGCCGGAGAGAAGCAGTTTATGGGCCCCGAGATAGTCCATGAGACTGTTGAGAAGTTGAAGGTGATTAGGGAAAGGATGTTAGCAACCCAGGATCGTCAGAAGAGCTATGCTGACAAGAAAAGACGACCGATAACTTTCGAAGTTGGGGATTCCGTTTTGCTTAAAGTCTCACCGTGGAAGGGACTTATACGTTTTGGGAAACAAGGAAAGTTGAGTCCAAGGTTTATTGGACCGTTCAAAGTTCTTTAAAAGATAGGGAACCAAGCTTACAAGCTGGAATTGCCCGAAGAACTCAATGGTATTCATAAAACCTTCCATGTGTGTTATTTGAGGAAATTCACGGGAGATGTTCCCGACATAATTCCAATCTCAGAGTTAAGGATGGATGAAAATAAAAGGTTGATCGAAGAGCCTGAGGCAATTGTTGACCGTAAGACTAAGAAGTTACGACGCAAGATGGTCGACTTGGTGCTAGTCCAATGGAAACATTCGAATGGGCCGAATCTCACTTGGGAAACAGAGGATGACATGATGAGTCGCTATCCACATCTGTTTGTTGATGCATGATTCCGGGACGGAATCATCCTAAGGGGGAGAGAATTGTAACGCCCGGGTTTCAGGGCTAATCATTTTTGTCAATGTAATAGTCTAGGTCAACTCTTGTAACTCTTTTTGAAGTAATAAAGATGAAATATTTGAGTATTATGTGAATTATATGTGTTTATTATTTAATTATAAATGTATAATTAATAAAGAATAAAAATGAGCGTCAAAATTAAAGTGTGAGATAATCCCGATATCTCTACATAAAGTTGTAGAATATGTCTCAAGGTTTCCGTGCGTATAAGGAACGCCGAAATCCGAGTTATAACGAAGAAGTTATGACCCGTCGAAGTTTCACGACAGAACCGGCACGATACCGGGAAGCGTGAATAGTGAATTTACGATAGAGCGAGATTTAGCCTTAGTGATCTAAACGAAAGTCGTAGAATATGTTAAACTAAGAACATCGATAAAAAGAACGCCCAAATCTGACTTCGTATGAAGAAGTTATGAGATTTTAAACAGACCAATCCTGTCCCGGCTTGTTAAAAATATAACTTTAAAAATAAAGTCAAAATTAGCCGACGAAGTCTAAACGAAAGTTGTAGAGTACGTCTTCACCTATGCGTGGATATAAAGAACGTCAAAAACGGGGTTCGTATGAACGAGTTACAAATTATAATAGCATATTTACGTATTAAAATAAAGTATAAATCATGTATACGTACACATATATATACATATGTATATATCATTAGAAAGGTATCGACGATGCGGTCATTATAAGACTAATGTTGAGTTCTTTCGACATTAGTTTAGTACAAATATCATTAAATCCATTTATAATAGTATTATAGAGGGGTGTTTAGTTGTTTATATAACTAAATGATCATTAAGTAATTATGGAGGGTAGTTTTTGAAAATTCAATTAGTATAAATAAGAACCTTGGGCTCTCATATTTCTTGCACCATTCTCTTGATTCAAGAGTCTTTCTCTCCTTATCCCCCGAGCATTTCGGTCCCTCGTGATTCGACTTCTCTTTCTGTAGCTTAGTATAGTAAGGTGAGCGTTGAAGCGCTGCACGAATCTTTCTTAGAAAGATTCAGCGACGAAGTTCTGCCCCTGCAGAGCCCGACTCCTAGCTAAAACCCCCTTGTAAGTAAGTTATGCTTACCTTATTTTAATATAGCTTATATTTAAAATTAGTATTGTTATTATGAACTTATAATAAATATTTGAGCTATTATTATAAGTGTCGTTATAATATTTTTTTTAACTACCCGCGGTACGGGGAATCTGGTTTAAAGGGCCGCATAGGGTTGTTGGATTTCAGAAGTGCTATATGCCAAAATGGTCCTGCCCTCCGGTGTTTTATGTCTGGCCCCTGTCTGTACATAGTAGTTGGAAAATATTGTTTAACGCTTATATAATAATAATAATACTAAGACTAATAGTTGGTCACGGTAAATATTAGACTAAAATTTAGCGATAATAATGCTAGGTTTCGTCGAAGGAAAATAGAATCGTTAGAAGCAAGCGCTGCCCGATTTTGGAATCATCACCTTAACAAGTGAGTGCATAGTTACTTTCAAGTTACACATAGATATGAAGTATTTTATATAAATTACGTGCTATGTGTGCATATTATCTGAATACTTGCTATCTATGCTAGATGAACGTTGTTATACATGTTTTCAATGATTTAAACTGTATATGTATTTTATATCTACGAAAATGTTGGGGTAAAACATGGGTAGATGCAATAGGTGATGTGTGATAAAATGATGAGAGGCCTCGATGTTGATGTTGTTGATTCTGTCATCTAGCGGAGTATGGATGACGACCACGAACTCTTCTAGACAGTCCAGTGGAACACTAGCAGGCTCGCAACCTGTAGGTGTTTGTGAACGATATGTTCACCGGTGTACTCCATCCTCCACATGGTTGCCTTTAGGACATTTATTGCTGAGGAATCCCCTTAGCAGTAGTGTCCGTCCCGATGATGATCCTTAGGCTAGGTCCCTTATGATAGGTGTTTAGGGACGTAAAGTGAGGATAACGGGAACGGGTAATCGGGTTATTGTTGATCGATGAAATTAATAAACTTATTTATTGTGGGTTGAAAACCCTATGTGCTCACCAGGCTCTCAAGCCTGACCCACTCAGTTTTATGTATTACAGGTAGTGGCGCATGAGCATAGGTGTGATGTTTTGGACGAGGGATTATGGATATAGGCCTGTAGATATGAAATAATGTAGTAAGGCTTATATTGTACTGTTTATGCTTTTGATCTGTACGAACATGACATCCCGAGTCTTTTAATGAAATACATTTCTATGGAAATGCTTTTGATAAATCTTTATCATATTTTTGTTTTGGGACAAATTCCGCAACACTTTCATTTAAAATGTAACTCTGATTTTTAAACAAAGCATAAACAAACCGGTCTTTTCTGGCCTGATTTTGGGGATGTCACAATAACGCCACTGGGGGCTCAAAACAATTACCACGGCCATCCTCATATCTGAGCAGTCATAACCAAAAGATCGACAGGATTGGAAGCACTGCCACGAATCATGGTATCCAACCATGCAATCTTTCCCGACTAGCCCTTAGAATCCCCAAAACCTTCATTGATTCGAGTACGGATCTTGTGCTTTCAGTAATACGGGACCAATACTACCTTCCAAACCTATCCATACTTTCCTAAGGAATCATCTTGGGTCCTCCAAGACCTAGTCATAAAATACTCATGAAACCTGCTCAACAACGAAGCAATCGCACTAAAATACTCCCTAGGCTATCCTAGGACTCACCTACACTCCCTATGCCATCAACTGCTGAAAAACCCCTAACAACGCTAGCAAACCACTTCATGAATACAATTACATGCAACCAAGCTTAAATAATCCTTCGACTAAAGGGCTCAGCCCTACAACGGTTGGACTAAAACAACAGCTGCACAATAGGTCTAAATCCTTCATTCTAAGATTAATTAACCTTCATAGTATGTAATTTTATTGTATTCATTTGATGGTTAACTCTCATCAATATAGGTCCCACAAAGCACAAAGCAAGCAGCATTCGAGCAGAGAAATCGACTGGCACTAAAACGTAATAAAATCATGCAGATCCTCATATAAAATTCTCGATCTCAAACTTCCCGCACCACGGGATCACCTTCGCCCTGCTCTCACTCTCCCCAGAGTGGCTAATCATTCCTCACACTTACCCGCTATACACTACACCCACTCATGAAACTTCCACCAACCCTGCAACACTCGTGTATGCTAGCTATACATAACACCGGGTCCTATAGACAGTCGAATATCTGATCCTAACCTAATCCCTTCATCAAAGAAGAACAAGTAATAAGGCCAAAACAAACATTCTCAGGATATAGAATCTTAATTATGTACAACTATGATGCATACACTAAGCAACTACAATAATGATGTCAATTTCATATAAGGAAGAGCCCTAGGTTATCAGGCATCGTATAATCAAGCAATTCTATCATGCAATTCCTTAATATCCCTAGCTTATCACTAGCATGTTGTTCTAACATATCACAATATCAAAGAACAATGTGGTAATTTGGGGTCAAGTTACTTGCTCCGGCTAATCGTACACATCACATCCTTTTTTTGTTATTTTGAAAGAAACTTTGAAAGTTATTTTTAAAACCTTTACTTTGAAAATAATTTTTAAAACCCTTTCTCCTTAGTTTGAAATTGGATTCACACGAGTGTTCCTCCAGTTCACTCAAACCAAGGCTCTGATACCAACTTGTAACATCCCAAAAATTTCAACAAATTTAAACTTTTCAAAATAACTCATTTATTAACAAAAGTGTTTACAAAAACATTGTTTCCAGAACATGATTTAAAATCAAAGTCTCCTAAGATCCAATCTGTTGTAAAACCAAGGATGTGTACGATCATACCTTTGCCTTGACACGAATCATCTGAAGAACCTGAAACCATAAGCAAAACTGTAAGCACAAAGCTTACTGAGTTCCTCCAAAGTACCAACACACAAACAAATAGCGTGTATAGAATAACAACATGTAATTGGTCATCAACTAAAAGACTGGATTACCACTGAGCCCATAGTATGAGCCTGGCTTGCCCCCGGGCCCATAACTTATGTCTGGCTTGCTCCCCAACACAAACAGTCTTTGGACTGTAATACCAATGTTCAAACCTGAGTACGAGTCTGGCATACCAACCAGTCCTTAACTCGTATTTGGAATGCTACTAAGCCCTCAGTATGAGTCTAGCATGCCCTACCCGATCCTCAGCTCATATCTGGATTGTTCATATACCCTTAAGTCCTCGGTACGAGTCTAGAATACCATCGGGTCCTCAGCTCGTATCTGGAATGCTATTGAGCCCTCAGTACGAGTCTAGCATGCCCTACCCGGCCCTCAGGTCATATCTGGTGTAAAACCCATTCTAGATGTGTCAATCGAAATCACAAGAGTTGGTGCGGAATCCTAATCAAGTGATTAATGTTAAATAAATATTATCAATTAAGAACATAATTCATGAATCTTAAATGCATACTATATTTAAGAGTAGTCTAATACATAAGATTCTTAATTTTATCTTGGTTCTCTCTTTCTCTCTAAATCTCAATCACGGTTCCTTAGGATGACCAACTAAATAACTCTATCATTTACGGTTGATAATACATTATATACTAAACCTAATACAAAGCCTTAACAAGCCCAAGCCCAACTGAAATCCTATAAGCCCACCGAAATCACAAGGTGATTTCGGTCCAAACACCACCAAGAATATGGATAATTTGGTCCTGGACCGAGAAGACTAAAAGCCAACAAAAGTAAAGTATAAACCATTAATTATGTTCTAATAATCTCCCCCTTGGTTTATAACTTTCTTTTCTTTTCAATCTTCTCTTTGCTCATAACCTTCAGCGTTTATCTTCGATTTTTTCACAACTTCAAGACGAACATATGAACTTCTGCATGAATGAAATCATATTGAATAGTTGGACTCCTTTTAAAATTTGACTTTGAACACACATAGGATAAAGAGGCTTCTTGTATAGGTTCTTGAAAATCAGCACTTTCAGCAAATTGATTGAGGAGGCCTCAATGCAATTCATCACATAACTTCAAAAACAACTTCACCTTGCTTCTGGGTTTAAAGGTTGTGTTTTAAAAAATAATTTTCACTTCTTGTTCCTTCGAATGATTACACTTTGATGATCACATATGCGTCTTTGAAAAGTAACCATGACTAAAAGTCCCTGGGGATCACAAAATCATAAAGACCCTTCTCACCACAGTTATTCAAGAACCCAACCTTGGCATAGATGGAGACTACTCGTAGTATTTGTATTAACATGGAGGAAAGCACTGTGATTTGTTGAGTATCAGAGAACTATTCGTGGCTATTTTTGAGGTTATCCCCTACATATCCTTGATCAAAGATCTCAATACAGTTTTTCAAGTCAACAAGTTAACTTGGCCCTTGTCGAGACGTTCAATGGTTTCTGAATCTCAGCTAAGTGTACCATTCTAGTTCCAGTGACATTTAATTAGGAATAACTCACAAAACCATCCTGTGACAAAATATCCGAGGACGTATTTCCACAGTTTAGCATGACACGAGGTCAAGCCTTTGGCAGGACATTCAACGATAATCGTGCCTTGTGAGGTGCATCACCCTAGTGCCAGTAACCGTTAATTCCTTACCTGCGAAGAATGTATCCGAGAATACATTTTAGTCTCTGTAGTTTTGCATGACAAAGAGAATGTCAAGACCCTGGGCAGAATGTTCAGTGATATCTATTTCCTGGTTAGGTGAATCGCCCTGGTGCCATGACGGTTCTTAGGTAAAGATAACTGACAAGACCAATTTGACAATCTGTACAGTTTCATACTTTCAATTCCTTAGATACGACAGTTCTTAAAGAGAGAAACTGTCTAACTGACAATTGTAAGGTTTCATGCCCTCAATTCCTTATGAAAGTACTATGAAGTGTAACTCCGATAATTCCTTTCAAGATCTTTTCTTGCACAGAAAATTTCGACACAGTCTCCTAGAGTCTCTTCTTCTTTTGAATTCGTTTTTTAAGACAAATGAAAATTTTGAGATAAAAAATAAAAATAAAAATAAACTTAGCACACAATAAAAATCACTAAGAATAAAAATAAAATTAAAATACGCTCAAACAGTAAAAATATTTTTAGATTTTTTTTTATTTTTCTGAAAAAGAAATAAAAACAGAAATAAAATAAAATATTTTTGGATTTTTGAATTTTGTGATTTTTGTTTGGTTTTAATTCTCCCCCTAAATTTGTGCATAGGGGAGAAATATGAACAAATTTAAATAAAACAAAAACAAAATACAAAATGTACAAAATAAACAACTTTTAGTCTTCAAAACGAATCATTTTAAGAAAACTAACAAGCACATCAAAACGAGCTTACCCAAAAGGTTTTGTAAACAAATCAGCCACATTATTATCAGTGTGGATTTGTTCCAAATAAATGAGTTTACAATCAAAACAATCTCATATAAAATGAACTTTGATATCTATGTGCTTGGTTTTAGAGTGTTGAACTGGATTTTTTACAATTTGAATAGCATCATCATTATCACAGAAGATAAGAGTATCAAGAAAATTCAAACGATAATCTTGCAGTTCATATTACGTCCAGATGACCTGAGAACAGCACGTAGATGCAGCAACATATTCAGTCTCCGATGTAGAAGTGGACACAGTTTGTTGTTTCTTACACTGCCACGAGTTCAGTCTGTCTCCCAAGAATTGACAACCATCACTTGTAGATTTCATGTCAATGTCATAACCTCCATAATTGCTGTCAGTAAAAGCATAAAGATCAAATTCACGATTTTTGGGATACCAGAGACCCAATTTATGTCTCACTTTAAGGTAGTTAAAAATTTGTTTGACAGCAATTAAATTAGAAAGTTTAGGATTAGCCTGATGAAGCACAAATTGACAAACTACAAAGAGTATATCTGGTCTGCTAGTAGTTAAATACATTAGAGAACCAACCATGGATTGATATAGAGGTTGATCAATCGATTCTCCATCTGGATCAGATGTCAACAGAAGTCGTTCAAGCATAGGAGTTAAAAAAAATTTAGCATCCTTGAACCCGAATTTTTCAAACATGTCATCAACATATTTTCCTTGATGCAATAGAATTCCCGAAGAATCATGACACACTTGCAACCCTAAAAACATCGTCATTACGCCTAACGAACTCATCTCAAACCTCATCTTCATGACCTTTTCAAAATCCTTGCATAATTCATCATTTGTTGACCAAAAAACAATATCATCCATGTAGATTTGAACAATAAGGTATTCCTTCACTTTTTTGATGAACAACATCTGGTCAATTGTGCCTCTTGTGTACCCATGAGATAAAAGATGTTCAGTCAAAGTGGCGTACGAAGATCAAGGGGCTTGATGAAGACCGTAAAGTGCCTTGTCGAGCTTGTACACATGATTTGGAAATTTTGAGTTGACAAAACCTGGGGGTTGATCAACGTAGATTACCTCCTTTACTTCTCCGTACAAGAAGGTAGTTTTGACATCCATTTGATATACAGTAAAACCCATGTAAGAGGCATGTGCTAAGAAGATACGAGTTGCTTCCAATCGAGCCACGGGAGCATATACCTCTGTGTAATCGAGACCCTCTATCTGCCTGAAACCACGAACAACCAAACGGGCCTTGTTTTGTACAATTACCCCGCTATCATCTTGCTTATTTCGAAAGACCCATCTTGTGTCAAGGGACTTCTTTCCTTCAGGAAGTTATACCAGTTTCCAAACCTTCAGCTTCTCAAATTGATTCAGCTCTTCATGCATGGCATCCACCCAACAAGGTTCATTAAGAGCCATCTCAATGTTCTTTGGTTCAATTTGGGATATGAAGCATGAATAAAGACATTCATTAACATATCCGTTTTGGATTCTGGTTTGGACTCCATCAGCTAGGGAACCTATAACATTTTCGATGGGATGATCTCGGTGAACCCTTGAAGGAATCGCATGATCCACCGCTTATGAAGAGACTGGAAGATTTGTGTTGTTCTCTACCCTGCCTGTGGCTGAATCACTGCTATCAGATGATTGGAAGTCATATGAAGTACTTGCCAAATACTCATCAGGAATTCTCTCAGGAAAGAGAAAATCCATAAAAGTAGAATCAAAGGTTGCTGCAGAGTCAGAGGTGACATTTTCAAGAGATACGACATTTTCCTCTAAAACTGGTGAATTGTCAACCTTTTATAGAGATTCAGTAGGTGTGTCATCATTTGCTGGTTAGGGTTTCAGAGTGCCACCATTCAGGCTTGTATTTTCATCCTGTGGAATCAATGGCTTGATGCGATCAACAATGATCACTTCTTCTTCATCATCCCTACTTGATCCACACAAGTTTGGACAGGTACCTGAAACATTATCAGAAAACACATAAAATGGTTTAAACAATTCAGCATAATCAAATAACCAATAAGGGCCGATTCACACATCTGTTTTGTTTTCTTCTAGCCAGCGGACATCAAAGGACTCCACGATCTACTTGGTAGCTTTATTGTATACCCGATAAACAGTGCGTCCAGCATACCCGACGAAGTAGCAATTATCAACCTTTGAATTGAACTTTGGAATGGCTTCGAGATGAAGAAGAGTGCATAAGCATCTAAAAGTGAGGAAATGAGTAACAGTTGGTTTGTGACCGTAGAGTATTTCATATGGAGTCTTCATTTGATGTTTATTGATTAGAATCCAATTCTAAACATAACATGTTGTATTGATAGCCTCAACCCAGAAGAACACTGGTAATTCTGAATCACACAACATTGTTCTAGCAGCATCAATTAGGGTTTTATTCCTTCTCTTAACAACACCATTTTGTTGAGGTGTGCGAGTAGCACTATATTGATGTTTTATTCCTTTTTTAGCACCGAAAGGGTCCAGAATAGCATTCTTGAATTCTGTCCCATTGTCACAATGGATGCCTTTCACCTTCTCATTGGTCTGATTTTCAATCAGGACGATGAACCTCGTGATCAGCTTTGTCGTCTCACTCTTATTCTTCAGAAAGAATACAAAGGTAAAACGTGAGTAATCATCTATTATAACCAGACAGTACGAGCTTTTGTTGATGCTAAGAACATTTACTAGGCCAAAGAGATCCATATGAAGCAATTGAAGAAGGGTGTTGATTGAGTTGACCAACTTTGGCTCGTGTGGTTTTCGATGATGCTTTCCTTGTGCACAGGCCAAACACTTCTTGAAGGTGATAAAATCTTTAATAGGAAACCATCGAACAAGATCATTTTTGGCAAGACGATTTAAATTCTTTGCATTTGTGTGACCTAGGCGACGATGGCAGAGTATAGCATTTTGTTCAGAAGTCATGGAGAACAAGCAAGTAACATTCTCTGGGATGTTATTATGCATGTCAATGATATAGGCGTTGTGTTGACGTTCTGATCTCACCAAGATCCATTCTTCTGGTATGACGATACCAAGCTTTAGAATTAAGAACTCCTTCTTGGTGAAATTAGTTGAGAAATATCTATCGCAGATTTGAGCGACACTCAGCAAACTATGTTTCAATTCAGGAACGAAGTTGACATTTTTAAAGTTCAACACACCATTTGTAATTGTCCCCATTTGAGTGATCTTTCCCTTTTCTCCTCATGCAATGTAGACATAACCACCATTAATGTTTTGAATGTCTTGCAGTTGTGATATGTCTCCTGTCATGTGCCTGGAACAACCACTATCAACATACTAAGGTCTGATGATATTCCTCCACATATGTTCCTACACATGTAGTGGGATTAATTAGTTTTGGGAACCCAATCCATCTTGAAACTGGATTGACCATCACCATCGACTTGGGATACTCTTTCCCATACCATATCTTGTTTATCAAATAAAGATTTTAAAGAATCTAAATACCTTTTTGGACCAGTTGTTGATTTAGAAGGAAGGACTTTAGGTACCCATTGGTAGTTTGGTTTGTGTACTTTATTGCTAGACCGAATGGGACCCTTTTTACTTTCCTTTGGGATGGGACTGTCTTTTGATTTAGGCTTGTATTTGTTGGATAAGGTGTCTAAGTCCATAACTTATTTGGTATATACTTGACCCGACCCGGCATGGTCCATTTGGGTTGCACTTCACCCGAACAATTTATGGATAATTTTATGAGAGTTATACACATATGTTTATTAATATATTATAAGTTATAATATATTAATATGAAGTTATGTTATTTAATTAGTCTTAGTCTTAAATTAATTATGAATTAATTTAGAGATTAAAAGGAAGACTAATTAGATTATGGGCTATTGGTTTTATATGGTGTGGGCTAACACTCATTTGTTAATGGGCTAGGCTTGGATGGAAGTCCATGGATGATCCATGGAGCTTTTAACCCATGGGTCCTTGGAAAAGGAAAGGTCATGGGTTATTAGGGTTTCACCCTAACCATGTACACTATATAAGCATGCTTATGTTGCATGAAATAGCCACTAGTGTGTGTGCTTGTGTGTGGACGAAAATATAAGTGTGTATACACTCTCTCAAAGTTTTCCAAGTGTTTGTGGTGATTTGTGATTCCATTTGAGGCATTCACACTATTGGTGCTTGGCTCTCAAACTCCAAAGAATCAATCTCATCAAAAAGGTATGTAATCTCATCTAACTCTTTTATGTTTAAATGTTCCCCATGCCATGTTAGATAGGTTATGAACCTTTGAAAATTATTATTTTGCATGTATTTAGAAAAACATAGATCCAAGGTTTATTAGGGTTGCATGCACACTTAGGAAGTGTTAGATTGCTCAAAACCCAACAGTGGTATCAGAGCCTAGGCTTGCTTGTTTGATACTTGATGCAAAATAGTAAAAAAAGTTGAAATTGTTGCTGTCTGGCTGATGGACTCACCGAGTCCATGGGGGGACTCGCCGAGTTCAAGGCAAAATTCATCCTACTCGGCGAGTAAGTTCGTGCACTCGACGAGTAGAATGATCAGAATGCAGAATTTCGACTTTTGCTGCTAGAAATGGACTAGAAACATTACCCTAAACTGTTTTGGTGTTTTAAAACTTGTTTTAGTTGGTGTAATGGTTGTTCTAATCCATTTAGAATAGCATATATCAAAATTCCATGATTTTTATGTGTTCATATAATTCTTGAAATTTTGATGATCATGTTCATGTTCTTATTTATTTAGAAGATGATAGGAATTATTTGCTGAATTGTTTAGAATTAATTCTTGATCATTTATGTGTTTTAATGGAGTCCATAATTTTTCCTCAATTTATGGATATCCAAAGGTCACTTTTCTTTAACACACACATTTAAACAAATAAGTTACATGAAAATGAAGAGTCTTCATTTTTATGAACCTTTAATTCATAAGTTATGAAATGAAAAGTTTTGGATAGTTACAAAACTTGCCCTCAAGTTTTGGAATTTGTAAAATTTCACAAATTTTAATAAACTTTAATTCCAACCCTTAGAGTTTTAATAGTTAAAATTCAACCCTTATACTATTTATAACATTAATGGTTAATTATTATATATATGTATAAGAATAAGTCGTTCTACCGTTAGTAGGCCTCATTCACGAAGCCGGTCTATAAGGTGGGTATAAGGTTGTTGCCTATAAAATGGCAACTTAATGGGTGTCCACTCTCACCCACCGCTTGCTTGACTGGTGGAGGGTCGTTAGCCGAACGGGTAGGACAATGACTTTAAATCCTCATTAAAAGTATAATGATTATTATAAAGTAACTAAATTTTTTTTAATTCCCAATCTTAGTTATTTTAGGAAAAATGTGAACATGGTGCTACTCCATGGAATTCACACTTTGTACCTTACCAAGTCGTTGGTGGAGCGTGTATGGTTAACCGGCACACTAACTTGGACTAGTAAGGATCACGAAGGGTGACTTAATGTTTGTCATAGATCAATGGAGCGTGTGTGGTTAATCGGCACATTGATTAGGTGATAATATTAAGGGTACCAAGTGAATTAGCATGGTTATTCACACCTTGTTTTGTGATCCTCGGCATCCCAGTCACAAAACTTGAAGGGCACAATCGAGATTGAAACATGCCATTGAAAAGTTCAATGAATCTCAAAAGAATCTAGGAATTTCAAATCCAATTAAAACCTAATAATTCATTTTGTTTTTCATGGTGGATATTGGTGAATCGTCATTCACCTACCTTTCAAATATATTATTACTTAGATTACGGCATCCCTCTTCTAAGTATAATATATTGTGCTTGGATCCTAGCCTTAATATTACATTTGGGTGTCTTATTAAGGATCCTATATATCTAATCTAAACTTACTTTCTTCTTTCAGATGTCTTCCAACACTAATGCTTCGGGCTCTAACCCAACTGGTTCTTTCTCTCTCATGAATCTTTGTGGGAGGGTCATCTTTGATGGTTCCAACTTCATGGATTGGATTAGGAACATCAGGATGGTTACTCGTTATGAGGACAAGGAATATGTCCTCGATAAGGAGTTAAAAGAGCTTGATGAGTCTACTGCTACTCTTGAGGAGATCGCTGAATTCAGGACACATGAGAGAGATGCTACTAAGGTGGCATGTATCATGATGGCCACGATGACAGCCGAGCTCCAAAAGTCATATGAAGATTTCTACCCTTTTGAGATGCACCAAAACCTGATGGAAAGGTACCATCAGAGTGCTCGTCAGGAGCGGTATGAAATAATCTCCTCCATAATAACTACCCGCATGAAGGACGGTGATTCTGTCACGGCTCACATGCAAAAGATGCAAAGGTATGTGGACCGTTTGCCGAAGCTGAATGTGAACATCCCTGAGGAGTTGGCAATTGACATCATTTTGCACTCCTTACCTTCTTGTTATGACCATTTTCGTATGACATATCATATGAACAAGGAGGAAGTTACCCTCAGCAAGCTTCAAGGACTCTTGAAGACCGCTGAAACCGGTCTTAAGGGCAAGGCGGTTGTTACCTCTACTACTCCTACTCCAACATCTACCCCTGTTTTGGCTATCGGGCAAGGCAAAGGGAAAAAGAGGAAGCACCCTTCGAAGGGTACCAAGGGAAAGTCTCTTGAAGGCTCCTCATCGAAGACCAAGAGCGGTTCTGTCACTCCTTCTGCCATTCCCAAGGATGCTGAATGCTTCTATTGCCATGAAAAGGCACACTGGAAGCGAAACTGCCCTAAGTACTTGCAGGATCTAAAGGATGGGAAAGTGAAACCCACCCATGCAGGTATTTACACTATATTGTCTAATTACTCAACATATTCTAACTCTTGGGTGCTTGATACAGGATGTGGTATTCACATATGTTCTGATTTGCAGGGCCTAAGAAGAAGTGAGGATGTGGAGCACGGGAAGATAAACTTGATCATGGGGAATAGGAAGGCTTCACCTGTTTTCAAGATTGGAGTTTATACTTTGTTGCTTAATAATGGGTTGAAATTAGATTTGAATAAATGTGTGTACTCGTCTGAAATGGCGAGGAATATTATTTCTTTTCATGCTTTGTACAAACAAGGTTTTACCTTTTCGTTTGATAATGAATGTGGTGGTATTAATGCTTTCTTTAAAAATGTGTTTTATTTTAAAGCATTACCTTGTGATGGTGTGTATGAAACTGTGTCGATTGTAAACAACTTAGGAAATAATGTGTTGTATATTGATTCTTCTACTAGCCTAGATAAAGCATCATTGTGGCATTGTCGTCTTGGACATGTAAACAAGAAACGCATAGGCCAACTCCAAAAGAGTGGAGTCTTGGAGTCATTCGACCTTAAATCGGATGATAGTTGTGAATCTTGTCTACTTGGAAAGATGACAAAATCACCCTTCACTGGAACTTGTGAAAGGGGTGAGGGTTTGTTGGACCTAATACATACTGATGTATGTGGGCCATTCAAAACCGCCACAAGGGATGCGAATCGGTATTATGTGACTTTTATTGATGATTTTAGTAGATATGGGTATGTCTACTTAATCAAACATAAGTCAGAAACCTTTGAAAGGTTTAAGGAATTCAAACAGTAAGTAGAAAATCAATTGGGCAGGAACATTAAGATGCTTCGATCCGATCGAGGTGGTGAGTATCTTAGTACCGAGTTCCTTGACTATCTTAAGGAGTGTGGGATTGTCTCACAATTGACTCCTCCCAGGACACCACAGCTGAATGGTGTAGCTGAGAGGCGTAATCGAACCTTGTTGGACATGGTTCGCTCTATGATGAGTCGAGTTTTGCTACCAATCTCTTTTTGGGGGTATGCCTTAGAGACTGCCGCCCATATCCTTAATCTAGTCCCTAAAAAGAAGGTTACCAAAACACGTCATGAGATGTGGACTGGGAAGGTTCCCAATTTGGACCACATCAAGATTTGGGGTTGCGAGGCTTTCGTGAGGCGTGAAACTCATGATAAGCTCGAACCCCGAAGTGAAAGGTGTATTTTCATCGGCTACCCACAGAAATCCTTCGGTTACCTCTTCTACAGACCCAGTGAGAATGTGGTCTTTGTAGCGAGAAGAGGGGTCTTTCGTGAGAGAGAATTTATAAGCCAAGGAGACAGTGGGAGGCAAATTGATCTTGAAGAAATTCAAGAAGCAATTGGTGAAGGAACCTCAGACACTAGCAATCAACCTGAGGAGGAAACTCTTGTTGAGCAAGCTGACATGTATGTACCTCCGAGGCGTTCCACACGGGTTAGGAACACACCTTCGTTTTATTATGGCTTTCATATTACTACGGAAGGTGATACGTTTATCAGCGATAGTACACTGGTAAATTTGGATGAACCTAGCAGTGTTAAGGAAGCCATGGCAGGCCCGAAGTCTGCTAAATGGAAGGAGGCTATGGACAGCGAGATACAGTCCATGTATGACAATCAAGTTTGGAACTTGGTTGACAATGTACCAGGCTGTAAAACAGTCGGTTGCGAAGGGTTTTACTCAGACTCAGGGTATTGATTATGATGAAACCTTCTCGCCGGTAGCAAAGATTAAGTCTATTAGGGTTATGCTAGACATTGCAGCATTTCATGATTATGAAATATGGCAAATGGATGTCAAAACCGCTTTCCTTAATGGAAAGTTGGCTGAGGATGTGTACATGAATCAGCCAGAGGGTTTTGTCAGTGCAGAGTACCCTAATAGAGTATGCAAGCTTGATAAATCCATTTATGGATTAAAACAAGCATCTCGTAGCTGGAATCTTTGTTTTGATGAGAAGGTCAAAGAGTTTGGCTTCTCGAGAATTGAAGATGAGTCTTGTGTGTATGTCAGAGCTAGTGGGAGTATAGTTAGCTTCTTGGTACTGTATGTGGATGACATACTACTTATAGGAAATGACATCCTAACCTTGCAGGAGGTTAAGTCCTGGCTTGGGAAGTGCTTTGCTATGAAGGACCTAGGGGAGGCTGCCTATATCCTTGGGATAAGGATATTAAGAGAAAGGAGTAAAAGACTAATTGGACTTAGTCAGAGTACCTATTTAGATAAAGTGTTGAAAAGGTTCAACATGCAGAATTCCAAGAAAGGAGATTTACCGATCCAAAGCAATGCCAAACTGAGTAAGACTCAGAGTCCGAGTACAGAGGCAGAGATAGTTGAGATGAGCCAATTACCGTATGCTTCCGTTGTTGGCTCGATCATGTATGCTATGACTTGTACCCGCCCTGATGTGGCCTTTGCTTTGAGTATGGTCAGCAGGTATCAGGGGAACCCTAGCAAGGCTCATTGGACCGCGGTAAAGAACATTCTCAAGTATCTACGGAGGACTAAGGATTGGATCCTTACCCTTGGTGGGAGTGATGACTTGAGAGTATTAGGGTATAGTGATGCTAGTTTTCAGACTGATAGGGATAACTTCCGCTCTCAGTCGGGCTGGGTCTTTACCTTAAATGGAGGGGCAATTTCTTGGAAGAGTTCCAAGCAGGAGACGGTGGCTGATTCGACTTGTGAATCAGAGTATATAGCAGCGAGTGAAGCAGCGAAGGAGGCGATATGGCTGAAGAACTACATCGGAGACCTTGGAGTTGTACCAGCTATTAAAGAACCTATGGAGATTTTCTGTGACAACAATAGTGCGGTTGCCTTAGCCAAGGAACCAAGAGATCATGGCAGATCCCGACACATTGACAGAAAATATCACTTCATAAGACACAATATTGAAGAAGGACTCCTCGTGGCAAAGAGGGTATCGTCAGATGAGAATCCTGCAGATCCCCTTACGAAGGGGCTGACGAGGGTGAAGCATTTTCAGCATGCGAGGCGCATCGGGCTGAGGGACGATATCAGTTTTACAGATTAGATAGTTTTCCTGAAACTTGTAAAATGTAATTGACGTTTGATGATGAATAAAATTTGTGATTTATTTATGATTAAAGTGTTACTGTCATTGTCAATTATTTACTATTGTTTCAGTTTTGCATGTTTTGACTTCTAGAATAATTAATTTATTCAAACCTCCACAATCGGTCATACGTCGGAAGTAGGTATGAATCAAGATTGTCATGAATTGGGTTTGTAGATGGCTAAAGGTGTTTAGACATGGCAATGGTTGCTGCAACGTTCATGAGTACTCATAAGTTATGAGTATTGGTATAAACCCACGCTCACTTGTATCACTTCATGGAATTTATCTCGAGTGATCGTGAGACGATAATATCATATAAGTCTTCAAACCTAGAGATATGAGTTGTTACCTATGAGTTGGTTGTGCATTGATTGCACGTAAACGCATCAGTAACTTGATGTTATAAAACGTGCCTTTGTGTACAATTTAACAAGTAGTAGAACAAGCATATGAGTCGAAGTTTATCTGTTCCTTCTAGAAATAGAAGCGATATCTGGGCCCCTCGATGATTTTGTGTTGACCCATGTACCGGCCCCGGTCAGAACTAAACTGATGTGTTCAATAAAGTTCTTTGTCAAACAAATCGGAAATCGAGAAACAACTGCCAAACAATAAGCAAGACATAGTTCCATGTGTTTGTCCGGCTGATATCATGAGAACAGAGGATTATATGATCACTTGTCTTAAAATGGCGCTTCATAGTTCAACACAGTTTACGAGAGCTACGATTGCTGGTTGGTTCCTGAAGTTATATAGGCAAATACAGTTATTAGACTTATCCAAGTGGGAGTCTGTTGGATAAGGTGTCTAAGTCCATAACTTATTTGGTATATACTTGACCCGACCCGGCATGGTCCATTTGGGTTGCACTTCACCCGAACAATTTATGGATAATTTTATGAGAGTTATACACATATGTTTATTAATATATTATAAGTTATAATATATTAATATGAAGTTATGTTATTTAATTAGTCTTAGTCTTAAATTAATTATGAATTAATTTAGAAATTAAAAGGAAGACTAATTAGATTATGGGCTATTGGTTTTATATGGTGTGGGCTAACACTCATTTGTTAATGGGCTAGGCTTGGATGGAAGTCCATGGATGATCCATGGAGCTTTTAACCCATGGGTCCTTGGAAAAGGAAAGGTCATGGGTTATTAGGGTTTCACCCTAACCATGTACACTATATAAGCATGCTTATGTTGCATGAAATAGCCACTAGTGTGTGTGCTTGTGTGTGGCCGAAAATATAAGTGTGTATACACTCTCTCAAAGTTTTCCAAGTGTATGTGGTGATTTGTGATTCCATTTGAGGCATTCACATTATTGGTGCTTGGCTCTCAAACTCCAAAGAATCAATCTCATCAAAAAGGTATGTAATCTCATCTAACTCTTTTATGTTTAAATGTTCCCCATGCCATGTTAGATAGGTTATGAACCTTGGAAAATTATTATTTTGCATGTATTTAGACAAACATAGATCCAAAGTTTATTAGGATTGCATGCACACCGCGACATCTTCCACTACTAGTCTTCAGAAAGTTTGAAAAATCTTTAAAAAAGAAAATAAACTCATATAGAGCCTCAAATTTGAGTCTAGAACATCCACAAGAATGCCTAGTTCCCTCAAACTGTGGCTCTGATACCAACTTGTGACACCTAAATTTTTGCAAAAATTTTAAACTTTTAAAACTCATCTTAAATTAAATTAAAACAACTGAAATAGTCATAACATAATCCATCTACTTAATAATCATATAAAATAAGTGCGGAAGTAATAATAATAATAAGGTCCCAACAAAAATAACTAGTAGCGATGTCCCGGTGCTCCATGTCAAGCCTTAGCCTCTTTAATCTTAACACCTGAAAAGTTATAAGGGAAACCGTAAGCACAAAGCTTAGTGAATTCAAACACAGACATTGTACTAACATTCATATTTACTAACCCTAATCAATTTTCCAATTATATTTGTATAATAAGGGCAAAGAACGAATCAACGCCAATAATACAAGAAGGACTTGTAGGTTTGAGCCGCACCGGGAAGATCCCGTATCACTTGGCCCAAATCATCGCACCTCACGATGAGTATTACGTTGGTGATCTTACCTACCCACCGCATCGGTAAATCCGTATCCTTTGGTGGTGTCCCCATATCCATGATTAGTTACATAGAGTGCACATGTACGAATTAAAACAATACTTATATAGCGTGTGTTTATAATAAATTCAAATAATCACACACGAGCTAACTAGCAAACACAATCATCAATACAACGGTGTGAGAGAACTCACCTTGAGTGAGTAGTAGGGATAGCTAACAATCAAATAATGCTACCAAGCTTGAGCAAACTTCAAAACCTCACCTAAGAAGGACAAAAGATATGAGTTGAGAAAAGAGTAATCACAGCAAGGTCTCTAAAACAGACCTGCTGTTCAAAACGGATTTACACCAAAATCTAAAACAGAAACATAGATTTAACTAAATTTTATTGGAAATTATGATTGCTCAGGATTCCACAACTATAAAGAACTCATTCTAACTCCAAAAGATGAATTAAATATGAATTTTAAAAAATGGTGTATCACTTCTGTCTCCAACAATACAGTCAAGTGATGTTGGCCAATTCAACCCAACTTGTGAGTAGAATTCGTCCATATCAAAACTAAGATAAGTAAAGGACATCAAAATGAAAGTCTCACAGTTGGAATTGAATGAAAAGCATCTCCCAAACTCCAGATATAAAATTCACATTGTGGACAATCACAGCACTAGCAAAAGCTGGTGACTGCCCACTGATCTGGAGTGTGGATCCATTCTAACCAATTTATAATTGGAAATAACACCCCATCTTCTCCAGATCTTAAACTCATAATATAAGGAACATATAGAAACTTGGAATCACTCTGGATCCTTTTCCAAGCCTTATAAATGATGAAAACAAAATGACATATCAGAACAGACCCGGATCAGACCTAACAGCAAAGATGTCATTCTTTCCCATAGATAAATTCCTTATCAGTGAGGTTGGACTGCTTAAGAAAGTTAGCCAACTAAATTTGTGAACTTTTGGAACTGGTTTGGGGTGCGTTTGAGTTCTAGAGCTTAAGATATGAGTTTTACAAAATGACTACAGATCTGATGGAAAACAAAATCGTAGCCACCCGTGATTCCTTTTTGGCTTATCCATCCTTCTCCCTTTGAAACACATTTTAAGATGTGTTCATCATCCCAATTTATTCCCCATGATCATGGTGGTACTAAAAAGGGTTAGGTATCATTAGGATTTCATTTTGCCACAAGATTGTCATAACAATCAACATGAAAATGAACATAAAGCATATAAAATCACCATTCTCCCTTTTAGGGTTTCCATGATCTTTTGCCACATGTAATCCCCTAGATCCATCATCCACCATATATGGGGTGAAGATAGGATCTTGAGATGATGTATAACATACAATTACAAATCAAATAAGAAGGAGAAGAAGTTAAGATGAAATCATAAAACTAGAACAAGGTTATGAATCAAGTTCTAAGAAATGATAAGGAGGTTCATACCAATATGAATCACGGCTGGAAATGGACAAGAATTAAGCTCCAAAAAACACCCCCTTGGCTGCTCTTGATCCCAAAGAGAGAGAGGACGATTTGAGAGAGAGATGGAGGGTTTAAAGTGTTTTTCTTGTGTGTGTTCCAAATGACTCAATTAACACATTAAGTACTATTTACTAGATCGACTTTGCAAATAGGCCCGTAGTCCATGGAATTCAATAAAAGGAGTTTATAAGATGATCAAAAGAGTCCAGCAACTTAATAAATCAGACATTGGTTAAATAAATTAACCCAAGGTTACAAGGATAATTAAATTAAAATAACCAAACGTACCGAGAAAAACCGAGGCGTTACAACTCTCCTCCACTAAGAACAGACTTCGTCCTCGGAGTCAACGCCTAGAAACAGATCCGGATAATGAGCCCGCATCTCGCATTCCGGTTCCCAAGTCCATTCCGAACCCTTCCTATGTTGCCACTGCACCTTAACCAGGTTTATAGTGTTGTTGCGAAGAGCTTTCGTCTTTCTCTCTAAAATAGCGATTGGTTTCTCAACATAATTGAGACGCTCGTCAATCTGTATGTCCTCCAGTGGTATCACAACGGTCTCATCAACAACGCATTTTCGTAACTGAGACACGTGGAACGTATTATGAATTAGACTAAGCTCGTCAGGCAGCTCTAAACGGTAAGCCACCTTTCCCATATGAGCTATGACCTTGTAGGGTCCAATGAATCGGGGTCCGAGCTTTCCCAGCTTCCGAAATCGAATCACACCTTTCCAGGGGGAGACTTTAAGCAACACATAATCTCCCACCTGGAACTCAAGATTGGAGCATCTTTTGTCGGCATAACTTTTCTGACGACTGCTCGCTGTGACCAAATGATCCCGAATCACTTGGATTTTCTCCGTAGTCCGTAGCACGATATCGGTACTCCCAAGTACCCTCTGTCCAACCTCGCCCCAACAAATGGGCGTCCTGCACTTCCTCCCGTACAAGGCTTCATACATAGGCATTTTAATGCTCGAGCAATAGTTGTTGTTATAAGAAAACTCAGCTAGATGTAGATGGTCATCCCAACTACCCCCAAAATCAATCGCACATGCCCTAAGCATGTCCTCCAAGGTCTGAATCGTCCGCTCACTCTGCTCGTCTGTCTGCGGATGGAAGGCAGTGCTAAAATGGAATCGTCCGCTCATTCTGCCCGTCTGTCTCTAGAACCGAGAAGTAAATCGGGTGTCCCTATCGGAGATGATAGAAATGGGCACCCCATGTAATGAGACAATCTCCCGAACAAAGATCTCGGCTAATTTCTCCGCCGATGAGCTCTCCTTTATATCCAGAAAGTGAGCACTCTTAGTCAAACGATCAACAATCACCCATATCGTATCGGCTCCCCGGGCAGTTCTAGGAAGTTTTATAATGAAGTCCATGGTTAGATGCTCCCATTTCCATTTAGGAATCTCCAATGGTTGCAACTTCCCATGCGGTTTCTGGTGTTCCACCTTGACCTTCCGACAGGTCATACATTCTTCCACAAATCGAGCCACATCATTCTTCATTCCATGCCACCGGTAAGCCTCATGAAGGTCCCGATACATTTTAGTAGCACCAGGATGGATAGAAAATTTTGACTTATGAGACTCATCCATTAGGGTTTTCCGATTTCCCCCGGTATATGGAACCCAAACCCTACCGTAGCGAGTCAGCAAACCCCGCCTGTCTCGTTCCATCTTAGGCAACTCTTTCCCAATCTTCTCACGCCTGATGTTTTCCTCCAGTATTGCCGTCTTTTGGGCGTCCCGGATTAGATCTAACAAAGACGACACCATCGTGATCCGGAGACACTTAGCTCGAATCGGTTCGGCAGATTGTTTACGACTGAGAGCATCAGCTACCATATTAGCTTTACCGGGGTGGTAGTGAATTTCACAATCATAATCTTTTACCACATCCAACCATCTGATCTGCCTCATGTTCAAATCCCGCTGCTCGAACAAATATTTCAGACTCTTATGGTTAGTGTATATGATAAAATTCACTCCATAGAGATAGTGTCTCCAAATCTTAAGAGCGAAAACAACAGTCCCAAGCTCCAAATCATGAGTGGGTTAGTTTCGTTCGTGGGGTTTCAGCTATCGGGAGGCATAGGCTATCACCCTATCTTGTTGCATTAACATGGCACCAAGACCCTGAAGCGATGCATCACAGTAAACCACCATATCCTCAACCCCATCATGTAAGGCCAAAATCGGAGCATCACACAATCGTTTCCTTAACTCATCAAACGCCAGCTGCTGCTCCGGGCCCCAAATGAATTTCACTGATTTATTGGTCAATCGGGTGAGTGGTAAGGCGATTTTAGAGAAATTTTCAATAAACCTCCGGTAATAACCGGCTAAACCCAAGAAACTGCGAATTTCAGAAGGTGTTTTTGGAATCTTCCATTGTTTAACCGCATCAACCTTGGCTTGATCGACCTTCATACCGTGTTTTTTTACCACATGCCCCAAGAACTGAACTTCTTCCAACCAAAATTCACATTTTGAGAATTTAGCATACAGCCTTTCTCTTGCCAGAGTTTCCAAAATCTCCCGAAGGTGTTGGTCATGCTCCTCTTTGCTCTTAGAATAGACCAAGATATCGTCTATGAACACTATGACCGAATGGTCAAGCATCAGGCTACACACCCGGTTCATGAGATCCATAAAACGTTGCGGGTGCATTGGTGAGCCCAAAAGGCATCACCATGAATTCAAAGTGCCCATATCGAGTACGAAATGCTGTTTTCTCAGTGTCTTCTTCACAAACCCGCATCTGATGGTAACCGGAACGTGAATCAATCTTGGAAAACCAAGACGCTCCCTGAAGTTGATCGAAAAGATCGTCAATACGTGGCAACGGGTACCTATTCTTTATCGTGCGCTTGTTTAGCTCCCTATAATCAATACACATTTGTTGGGATCCATCTTTCTTCTTCACAAAGATAATAGGAGCACCCCAAGGCGAGCAGCTTGGCCGTATAAATCCATTATCACTTAGTTCTTGAAGTTGATCTTGGAACTCTTTCATTTCAGGTGGTGCCAAGCGGTAAGGAGATTTCGCTACCGGAGTCGCACCTGGAACCAAATCAATGCGAAACTCCACTTGTCGAATAGGTGGCAAGCCAGGGAGTTCCTCCGGAAAGACATCGCTGAAGTCGGAAATGATAGGAATGTCGTCTAGTGCTATAGCAGAACAACAGGAAGCCATAGTCAGGCGGGGAATGTCCCCCTGAATAATAAGTTCTCCACCTCTAGGGTTTCGAACATGAACTTGCTTCTTACAACAGTGGATTTCCACATCAAACGCATCAAGCCAATCCATGCCTACGATAACGCAGAGCTCTCACATCGCAATAGGGATAAGATCAATAGGGAATTCAACTCTAGAAAACTCGAGAGGGCAACCTCGATAAACATCGGTGACATAAATAGTGCGGTTGTCGGCAACTTCGACAACCATTGGGCGAGCGAATTTTCCGATACTATGCCCCAAACGATTAATAAACGTGCGAGATACAAAAGAATGGGTAGCACCGCTATCAAACATAACAACCGCAGGCTCGGAATCTAGCAAATAAGTGCCTGATTTACCACATACAATCATGTAAACAATTATAACTACCATTTATTAAATAATGCCAGGAGAGAAAGGAAAAAAAATTTACCCGCCACTGTCGCGGTAATCACCGGCTCATCCATAGTCATCTGGTGAGAACGACCTCGTGTCACCATAGTGGGTCCCTTAGAAGAAGATGCAATTGCAGGATTCGTACCCCCGCCTCCTTTACCAGCCTTCAACTTCAGGCATTCGGGCTTCTTGTGTCCCGTCTCGTTGCAGTGATAGCAGACGGGAGCAGCAGAAGTAATCTGAGGAACTGCACTCACAGGGGGAGCCCTACAATTCTTCCAATGATGCCCTAGCTTTTTGTAGTTGTAGCATATCAATGGATTTTTCTCGCCCTGACCTGAAGACGGCCTGTACTCATACCTTAACTTACCACCCTGCTTTTGCTTTTTCTGGGCATCTTCGAATGTCTTGGAGGAGGTGTCATTGGCCTTCCTCTTGGACTGGGTCTGCAAGTCGATTTCCCTCCTCCTCGCTGCATCCATGATCGCGGATAAAGTCGACAACTCCTGCATGCTAACGAATTCCCGAATCTCGGTACGTAGAATGGTAGTGTATCGGCTGACCAACCAGGCCTCATTCCCAGCAAACGAGGGACAAAAAGATAGCATCTCCAAGAACTTGGCGTTCAGGTCGCTAACAGACTCGGTAGTTTGCTGTAAGGCCATGAACTCTTATTGCATCCTCTGGTGCTCTACCTTAGGCACATATTGTGCCTCGAACCTCTCCACAAATTGGGCCCAAGACATGGCCCTCACTTCTTCTTCGTTTAGTAGAGCGGTGATGGTGTTCCACCATGTCTTTCCCCTTTTTCGCAGCTGATTCATGGCGATCACAACTTTGTACTGGTCCGGACACCCAACAGTCATGAAGGCGCCCTCAACATCTGACACCTAGTGCTTAGCAGCAACTAGTTCAGATTCACCGTTCCAAAGAGGAGGGCTACACTTGCTGAACTTCTCGAAGTAGTATGCCGAATCCCGAACGGGCGGAGCCAGTAACGCTCCCCCGGGAATAGCTGCAAGGCGCTCATCCATAAGAGCACTGACCTGGTTGATTATTTCATTGGTCACACATGGGATTAGTTCGTTGAAAGCATTATTGAATTCCTCAGCGACAATATTCCTAACTTGCTCCATTTGGAGCTGATTAAGCCGAGCAGGCGGAGCCATCTGTATCCGTAGAAGGAGGAAAATATTTAGAAATAATTCAGCCTAGATATTTCTAGGAAGACGAAACACTCAGCTTGCCAAAAATTTCTCAACCTATCCCCGACCCGAAACCGGCACCGATGTTTCAAATAGTAGAGGCCCTTCTACTACCTTCCACACAAGTTCCGATTTCGCATTCGCGTCTAGTTTCAAAATTTCCAGCTCACTCTAGCCGTTAATTTTACAACTCTCTCACATGTTAACATTAAATAAGTGTGTAATCTAACATTTTAAGACTAGTAGAATCCAATTCCTAGTCAACAATTTAACATAAACATTTAGCATAAGAAATAAGGCTTACTTGGCTGGCCGACTGGCACAGCGAGACATCTTCCACTACTAGTCTTCAGAAAGTTTGAAAAATCTTTTAAAAAGAAATTAAACTCTTATAGAGCCTCAAATTTGAGTCTAGAACATCCACAAGAATGCCTAGTTCCCTCAAACTGTGGCTCTGATACCAACTTGTGACACCCAAATTTTTGCAAAATTTTTAAACTTTTAAAACCCATCTTAAATTAAATTAAAACAACTGAAATAGTCATAACGTAATCCATCTACTTAATAATCATATAAAATAAGCGCGGAAGTAATAATAATAATAAGGTCCCAACAAAAATAACTAGTAGCGATGTCCCGGTGCTCCATGTCAAGCGTTAGCCTCTTTAATCTTAACACCTGAAAAGTTATAAGGGAAACCGTAAGCACAAAGCTTAGTGAATTCAAACACAAACAATGTACTAACATTCATATTTACTAACCCTAATCAATTTTCCAATTATATTTTTATAATAAGGGCAAAGAACGAATCAACTCCAATAATACAAGAAGGACTTGTAGGTTTGAGCCGCACCGGGAAGATCCCATATCACTTGGCCCTAATCACCGCACCTCACGATGAGTATTACGTTGGTGATCTTACCTACCCACCGCATCGGTAAATCCGTATCCTTTGGTGGTGTCCCCATATCCATGATTAGTTACATACAGTGCACATGTACGAATTAAAACAATACTTATATAGCATGCTTTTATAATAAATTCAAATAATCACACACGAGCTAACTAGCAAGCACAATCATCAATACAACGGTGTGAGAGAACTCACCTTGAGTGAGTAGTAGGGATAGCTAACAATAAAATAATGCTACCAAGCTTGAGCAAACTTCAAAACCTCACCTAAGAAGGACTAAAGGTTAGAAACGAGAAGTAATGAAGCTATGAGTTGAGAAAAGAGTAATCACAGCAAGGTCTCTAAAACAGACCTACTGTTCAAAACGGATTTACTCCAAAATCTAAAACAGAAAGATAGCTTTAACTAAATTTTATAGGAAACTATGATTGCTCAGGATTCCACAACTATAAAGAACTCATTCTAACTCCAAAAGATGAATTAAATATGAATTTTAAAAAATGGTGCATCACTTCTGTCTCCAACAATACAGTCAAGTGATGTTGGCCAATTCTACTCAACTTGTGAGTAGAATTCGTCCATATCAAAACTAAGATAAGTAAAGGACATAAAACTGAAAGTCTCAGAGTTGGAATTGAATGAAAAGCATCTCCCAAACTCCAGATATAAAATTCACATTGTGGACAATCACAGCACTAGCAAAAGCTGGTGACTGCCCACTGATCTGGAGTGTGGATCCATTCTAACCAATTTATAATTGGAAATAACACCCCATCTTCTCCAGATCTTAAACTCATAATATAAGGAACATATAGAAACTTGGAATCACTCTGGATCCTTTTCCAAGCCTTATAAATGATGAAAACAAAATGACATATCAGAACAGACCCGGATCAGACCTAACAGCAAAGATGTCATTCTTTCCCATAGATAAATTCCTTATCAGTGAGGTTGGACTGCTTAAGAAAGTTAGCCAACTAAATTTGTGAACTTTTGGAACTGGTTTGGGGTGCGTTTGAGTTCTAGAGCTCAAGATATGAGTTTTACAAAATGACTACAGATCTGATGGAAAACAGAATCGTAGCCACCCGTGATTCCTTTTTGGCTTATCCATCCTTCTCCCTTTGAAACACATTTTAAGATGTGTTCATCATCCCAATTTAGTCCCCATGATCATGGTGGTACTAAAAAGGGTTAGGTATTATTAGGATTTCATTTTGCCACAAGATTGTAATAACAATCAACATGAAAATGAACATAAAGCACATAAAATCACCATTCTTCCTTTTAGGGTTTCCTTGATCTTTTGCCACATGTAATCCTCTAGATCCATCATCCACCATATATGGGGTGAAGATAGGATCTTGAGATGATGTATAACATACAATTACAAATCAAATAAGAAGGAGAAGAAGTGAAGATGAAATCATAAAACTAGAACAAGGTTATGAATCAAGTTCTAAGAAATGATAAGGAGGTTCATACCAATATGAATCACAGCTGGAAATGGACAAGAATTAAGATCCAAACAACACCCCCTTGGATGCTCTTGATCCTAAAGAGATAGGACGATTTAAGAGAGAGAGAGAGAGAGAGAGAGAGAGAGAGGGAGGGAGGGAGGGTTTAGAGTGTTTTTCTTGTGTGTGTTCCAAATGACTCAATTAACACATTAAGTACTATTTATTAGATCGACTTTGCAAATAGGCCCGTAGTCCATGGACTTCAATAAAAGGAGTTTACAAGATGTTCAAAAGATTCCAATAACATAAGAAATCAGACATTGGTTAAATAAATTAACCCAAGGTTACAAGGATAATTAAATTAAAATAACCAAACGTACTGAGAAAAACCGGGGCGTTACACATATACTATAACTTAGTTAAGATTAATCCTTCTAAATAATCTTCCATCAAAAAGTCATTTTTGATGCTTATCGTCTCTAAATTGACTAGCCCGGATCTACGGGCGTTACAGGGATACATTGTGTACCATATAGAGCAGGCAGAAGAGTTACACTGATCGATGCTACTCTGACCTTGAGTTTCTGGATGTAGATCATGTGCTTCTGAGGTGTCACCTTGGAAAGGTGTCATATGGTCTCAGAAATGGGTCAATTTAGGCCCTAGATTTATTGGTCCATTAGGGTTATTACCCGGGTAGGCAAGGTTTCATATCGATTGGATTTACCAACTGAGGTTAGCCAAATTCAGGACACATTTCATGTCTCTTAGCTACAGAGGTGTTTGAATGATGTTTCCGTAGTGGTTCCCTTGGATGACATTCAGGTTGATGAGCACCAAGATTATGTGGAGAAACCGGTTTCGATTCTAGACAAGAAGAAAAAGACCTTGCACAACAAGGTAGTGAGATTGGTAAAGGTGCAATGGCAACATCGTAAGGATTTCAACTAGACTTAGGAACCTAAGGAGGAGATGAAGGATCATTATCCTGAGTTGTTCACAGCAGCGGAATTTGAGGAAGAAGTATGATTCAAGTAGCGAGATTTTTAACATCCAAAGTTTAAGATATGAATCTTAAAGTAAATTATGAGTTTTTGGATGGCCACGACAAGGTGGAGGAATCACCAAGATGTGGTAAGGCTGCATGAAACGTGCATCTCTTTTAGCCGCTACGACGTGGCAATGTGTGTATCACGACATGGGGACTAATTATTGGTAAACCTTAAATTTTAAGGCTTAAGTCCTTACTTAATGAAAGTGATGGCTAGAGTTTCCTCAACCCTTAACCTCCGTCACCTCCAAAAGCCTAAAAGAAAACCCTAAACCCATATCCTCCATTCTTGAGCTTATTTTGGTGTTTTGGTGTATTTGGAAGGAAGAAGAAGACCTTAATGCAAGAATCAAGCAAGAAACTCCTCTTTATCTTTGAGTTCACCTTCTGGACCTTTGTAAGTCCTCTTTTAGGATCTTGTTAGATAGCTCTCTTTAGATCTATGTTTTATTGGATTTTCTTCATGTTCTTGGTGTTTTGAGTGGTTGGATTTAATAAAGTTTGTAACTTTATTGATCCTTGTAGTCCCAAGAGGTTTAGATGTTCTAGATCTGAAGAGTTACGTAAGTTTAGCTCATGCATGGATCTTGACCCCATTTATGCCATTTTTGACCTAGTTGAGCAAATATAATGCATTGTACATGGATTTCATCAAAGAAAGGATTTTTATGGACCATTAGGGTCCCAAGAAGCCTCCATGAAAGTATGAGCTTAGAGCTTAACGAACTGAGTGCTTAATTCATTAATTTTTTCTTTGTGAAGTTGCCACGACGTGGAGATTTCACTGACCACAACTGTTTTGTCAAGAAGGTACTACGATGTGGCCAAGGGATTGCCATGACGTGTAGGTCAATTAACGTTGAATTTTGACCAAGTTTGACTTTTAGTCAAATTAATAGTTTTATAAGGTAGACTAAGGGTTTACCTTGTATGATTTTGTAGGAGGTGTGTAGCATCTGCTTTTCAGCTATGTAAGCTTGTTAGTTGCCATCTACGATTATGAGGTGAGTCTTCTCTCTATAGTTTGTAGGATGCTAGCTGTCTTTGTGACTCTTGCATGAAAGAACAGGGTTTGGCCCTGACATTTGTATGAAAGACTAGGGTTTGGACCCTGACACTTTATGAAAGACCAGGGTTTAGCTTATGTCAGTTGTATGGAAGACCAGGATTTGGCCCCTGGCACTTGTATGAAAGACCAGAGATTGGCCCCGAACAGTTGTATGGAAGACCGAGATTTGGCCCCTGAGACTTGTAGAAATAAATACCATCATTTGGCCCATATCAGAAAGTGATGGTAAGACTATGATTTGGCCCATATCATTCACTTGGCGTTGAGATAGACCCGTTACGTTTGTATGGTATGTGGTATTTTGGGGGACTCACTAAGATTTGTGCTTACAGTTTATGGTTTAAATGTTTCAAGAACTTTTGGTTCCAAAGGGAAGGGCCCAACATGATTGCACATCATCCCCTAAAGACTGTTCCTCACTTTTTACATTGTTTGATTTTGAAAACAGTTGATTGTATCGCTTTTGGGTGTTTTAAAAAATGACAATTTTACTAGTATTTTCGGACCTTACAAATCCAGCCCAAGAGAATTACACAACTATAGAAAAGGAGTTATTACCTGCCGTATATGCTTTCGATAAATTATGTCTATCTTATTTTGTCCAAAGCCATTGTTTTTACTAACTATTATGCTTTATAATATTTTTTTAGCAAAATAGATGCGAAACCAAGACTGATTCGATGGGTGCTTTTAATTTAAGAATTCCACATTGAGATCAGGGACAAAAAGAGAGTGGAGAATGTGGTGGTCGATCATCTCTTAAGATTGGAAAACGTGGAACTAAAAGAGTTGAAGGAATGGGAGATTGATGACAACCTACCAGATGAGTATTTGATGGTGATAGCCGGAGAGGAACCTTGGTTTGCAAAAGAAGAAATTTTTTGTCGGCCTCAAGTATCACTTCTGGGACGATCCATATTTATTCTGGAGTTATGCAGACAACACAATTAGAAGGTGCGTGTTTGGAAAAGAAGTAAGAGATATTTTGAGACGTTGTCATAGCGAACTAGTCGGGGGCATCATCGAGCTCTATATACGACAAAGAAAGTGTTTGACGTGGGGTTTTATTCTCCTACAATTTTCAAAGATGCGACCTCATTTGTCAAGGAGTACGATTCATTCCAACGGTCGGACAACATCACTTCTCGCAATGAAATGACACAAAATAACATCCAAGTTTGTGAGGTCTTTGACATATGGCGCATTGACTTCGTGTGACCATTCCGACTTCTAGAGGTAACAAATATATCTTGGTAGCGGTCGATTACGCGTCGAAGTGGGCGGAAGCACAAGATTTACCCACAAATGACGCACATATCGTCGTTAAATTTCTTAAATTGTTATTTTCTCATTTTGGTGTGCCTAGGGTTTTAATAAGTGATAGGGGTACTCACTTTTGTAATGAACAATTGACAAGGATATTGCAACAAAATGGTGTTCACTCCTTTGCAAGTAAACAAATAAATTCATTTGTTCGAAAGTTAAGTCTATGTTTCTTACCTACTATTGGTTGGTTTAAGATCTTCTCGTATTAAGTTAAGCTTCATTAAAACTAAAACCGTAAATGAAATCTTCAATAAAGTCTCGATATTTTAGGTCGGTTTACGGTTTAATCTCGACATTTATTTTTTGAAAAGAAAAAGTCTTTATTATCTAATTTTATACGATAATATGTCATCTTCTATTGAAAAAAAAAAATAACAACTCTTTCGTTAATTTGGACAAAATATAAAATAATCCAAACTTTTCTTTTCCAAAATAAAAATTCGAATGTCTCAAAACATGGAAACTTTATTAGATTTCACAAACCTTAACTGCTAATAAAATTGTCTATTAATAAAGAAATAGAGTTAGTGATCGCAATATTTGACCTAATAATTGATTCTTTTTTTTATTCATTATTATAATATCTATTTGCAAATTTTAATTTCATATTCTAATATTATTGACCAATTGTCCAAAGTCAAAATTTTAACTTTGAGTTGGAATAAAGTGATCATTGCAAGCTTTCATCCCCATTAGGCGGGCGGTAGGTGAGATGAGTCGAGAACGAGTAGTATTATATAAAGCGATCATTGCAAGCTTTCAATTTTCAAGCCTGCAACACACATTAGCTTCCTACCAAATCAACACCAAACAACATACCACATTCTCTAAATTTCTCTCATATTTCATCGAACACCTACCTTACATAGATCGTTTTCATTTCTTCAAAAGGTACAATAGACTTATAGACTGATTTAATCATTTCAGCAACAATTTGACGAAGAAATCGAGTTTAATGAACACTAACTGATCTTATTGATGTCGCTTTTCTCGTTCTTTCATTGATTTAATGAACATAATATCACCGATTTTCTATTTTTGGAACGATTTTCATCTGCATTAAGTCGTTTTGTTGATGTTATTGAAATTTGGTTTATATTTCCTTGTACGCAGTTCGTTCAGCAAAACAAAAAGGAGATGAAGATCGAGGTGAGAGAATCGACGATGGTGAGGCCGGCGGAGGAGACGCCGAGGATCAATCTATGGAACTCAAATGTCGATCTCGTTGTCCCGAATTTCCACACACCGAGTGTGTATTTCTACCGGCCAAACGGCGCTTCCAATTTCTTTGATCCGAAGGTGATGAAGGATGCGTTGAGTAAAGCTTTGGTTCCGTTTTATCCGATGGGAGGACGATTGAAGAGAGACGAAGATGGAAGGATAGAGATCGATTGTCAAGGACAAGGTGTGTTGTTCGTGGAGGCGGAGTCCGACGGCATGGTGGATGATTTCGGAGATTTTGCACCGACGTTGGAGCTCCGGAAACTAATTCCGGCGGTTGATTATTCTCAAGGAATTGAATCGTATCCTCTGCTGGTTTTACAGGTATTATTTACAACACTTTTTATCGAAGACGTGCAAAGATCATATAGAAAGACCTGCAACTTTCCCAGGATGGAATTAAATAATCGGATAATATATTCTCAAATTATACGACAGCAAACTTAAATTCTGTATCAGGTGTTCGTCAGTCGTTGGTATAATTGTACACCAATCAAGGAATGACGTTTCAATACTTAAATCCATACAAATTACACTATTTTGGACAAAGTATTCTCCTAATTGTCTTTCCCATTATCATGTACAACGTATTAAAAATTACAATTTCATAAATTCTTTTCAAAATCGATGCGAAATCAATTGTTTGTACATTTTTTCAAATGTTTTACAAATTTTATTATATATTTTATTATATTTTAATTTGCGTTTTTTCATGTACAGATATAGACCATTTCATACTTATTTAAAGAAAGGATAACCATAAAATATTGTAGTGGGATTAATGGGTATGTTCCACTGTAGGTGACCTACTTCAAATGTGGTGGAGTTTCACTCGGAGTTGGGATGCAACACCACGCGGCAGATGGCGCGTCTGGGCTACACTTCATCAACACCTGGTCCGACATGGCTCGTGGGCTCGACCTCACCATCCCACCTTTCATCGATCGAACCCTCCTACGAGCCCGGGACCCACCCAACCCAACCTTCACCCACGTCGAATACCAACCAGCTCCCCAAATGAAAACCACCACCACCACCGCCACCGCCACCGGCGAACTCGAACAACCACCTCCGGAAACCGCCGTCGCCATTTTCAAACTAACACGAGACCAACTCAACGCCCTAAAAGCCAAATCAAAAGAAAACGGCAATACAATCAACTACAGCTCTTACGAAATGCTCTCCGGCCATGTCTGGAGGTGCGTCTGTAAAGCTCGTAACCTCCCCGACGACCAACTCACAAAGCTATACATCGCCACCGACGGCCGCGCGCGTCTCCGGCCGTCGCTTCCGCCTGGGTACTTCGGAAACGTCATATTCACGACTACTCCAGTAGCGGTTGCAGGTGAGTTAATGTCGCAGCCTACATGGTACGCCGCCGGAAAAATTCACGACGGATTAGTGAAGATGGACAATGATTATCTGAAATCAGCGCTTGATTACTTGGAATTACAGCCTGATTTGAAGGCTCTTGTTCGTGGTGCTCATTCGTTTAGATGCCCTAATTTGGGGATAACGAGTTGGGCTAGACTTCCGATTCACGACGCTGATTTTGGGTGGGGGAGGCCGATTTTCATGGGTCCCGGCGGAATTGCATATGAAGGTCTGAGTTTTGTGTTACCAAGTCCGATTAACGATGGGAGCTTGTCGATTGCGATTTCATTACAAGCTGAACACATGAAGGTTTTTAGTAAGTTTCTTTATGATATATAAAATGGCTGAGTTATGGCTATGGTTATTATATGTTTTTTTTTTTTTAAGTTTATTAAACCTTTCCCATATACATTGATGTATGTGAATGGAGGCTGAAAATGTTTTTTTGTCAGCTTATCGGTTTATATTACTTGTATGTCGATGTAAGAATGGTGTTATATCTATGTTTTAAAGGCACATAAACTGATCAAAGCAACTCTATGATATGATAAGTTTATTGTGAAGGGTTTTGTTTATGGAGATCGAAATGTAGGGCATGAAAATGAAAAGGAATTCTGTTTTTGAATTCTTGTAATGATGCAAACGGGTATCAATGGTGGACACGAGATGATGAAAGGCTTATTTAATCTATTTTGTGAAAAAAAGAGTGCTTGAATCATTGAATGTTGTGAATCTAACAAATAAAGGTTTCGGTACTTGTTTTTTTTTTTTTTTTTTTTTTTGTATGTGTACGATTGTATTATCATAGTACATTCATATGGTTAAGCCCACTTCGGGTTGAAAGAAAGCATCACTTTTTTTTAAACCATGGCCGGTTACAGATAGGGATGAGTTCGCTTCGGGAACTTGAACAGAAAAATAAAAATTCTATGTTTAAAACTCACAATAGAAAAATGAAAATTCAAGAAACCAAAAAATTGACTCGATTTACATAATCAGTGTATAGTTTCGGTTCACTTCTATGTTGAATTTATTTTGTATTGAAATGAGATCAGTTCTGCACCTGACTGAACTAATTGGGAACCGGAAAACCAAAACCAAAAAATAAAAATTTAAGGAACCAAGAACCAAACCGATTTATATATTCGGTTCCTAAATGCTTTTTGTTCCGGTTCGACTATGTTGTTATTTAACTCATCTCTAGTTACAAGTCCTCTTAGAAAAGCTTGGTTTCTGTTAACAATTTTTATTTGGGAAAATGACAAAAAATGTCCTACAATATTTCTAGGGTTGGTTGATTTAGTTTTTAAAGTTTTTGTTGGGCTTTATGGGTCCCTAAACTAGGATACGATCTGCTCTTTTAGTCTCCGTCAACCTGCAATACCCAGTCCAGTGACTATTTAGACCAAAAAAACTCACAATATGCTCCTATAAAACAAAAAAAATAAGTTTGAAAATTATCTTGCCAATTACATCAACAAATACCATATTGAAGCCAGTGCATTTTTTCTTAATTAATAACTATAATCTCGCCAATTGCAGTTTATTTATAGCTAGGTGTGAGACCCATGTATCACATTGGTTTATTTTAAAAAAAATAATATAAAATTCAAAATATTTGAGAAGTTTGAATTTATAAGAAAAGTGAGAATTAAATTATAAAAACTAAAGTGTTTTTTTTCTTTTTTAAATTTAAACAAATAATTTAAATAAATAAGTAAAGAAAATTAATGAAACTTTAATTTAGTAATTTTGAAATTAAAAGGAAAATCCATTAATGAAATTGATATGCATTTATTATTAGATTAAATAATATTTGACATTTAATAAAATAGAAAAACCATAAAATGACAAGTGGAATAAAAATTAATTTAAAATTACCATAAAATTACATGTGGCAAATTGAATGAGAGTATGACAAATGGCAAAAAAAACCTTCATTAGATGTTTTGTAGGAAATTAAAGCATTATAAATAAATGAAAAGGCAAACATGTATACAAGTATCTTTAAGTATCCACAGTTAAATAGATTTTCAAAATATGCTTTTATCAAATTTATTTCGTTAGCCACTTAGTAGTCCTTAAAAATGATAATTAGAAAGCCTAAAAACTTACAAAAATTAAAAAGAACAACTATCTTCAAACACTATTCGAAATTATGTGTTTTTTGAATATATTCATTGATTAGCTACTAATCAAAAACCCTAAAATTGTTAATTTAAATGTTCATATAAACATGTAAAGAGTTTTAAAAAAACTCAATGTTTTGAGTGTTCGCTGATTATCCAAAACAAATAAAAAAAACAATATTGATTGCATACTACTTTGGAGTGGCCTTTTCTTTTTGATTTACCACTGCTACTGCTACTATTGCTATAGATGAATTAGAACCATCAGAAAGCCTAAATTCCTGCATTATCCAATTAGTTTTGACACCATCAGGAGCTTCACCAATATGAAACACATAATATTTCTTCACACCAACTCGTTTGCTACTACTTGAACTGATAATTTGTTCATCACAGTCCCATGCTTTGCAATACCCGTTGGTGGTTATTCGATTTTGTGTCCTCTTGCATGATGTAATAATACCACTTTTTCCCTTCCACCATGGATTTACCTGCAAGCCAACCATAACCATGCATATACTTTCTCTATTATTATTTCCAAAAATAGTGCATGTTAGAAAAACATTGTTTATTTCGATGGAAATATTAAAGAAACTGAGAAATTGAAAGTAAGTGCCATCCAAGTCCCAAGGGTCATAAGGGTAGAGATCAAGATCAGGGATTATGCCAGGGTGGTAAGGTAAGAGAGATGCCTTGCGTAGAAGGAAGTGGACGACGAGTTCTTCGTGTGTGGGACAGAATCCAAAACCAGGTGGGAAATTGACATTGTTGCTATCACCCATGAGAGAAAAACGAAGACCAATAAGTGGATAAGTCGATGGGTTGTTTAAACTCAACAAAATTAGGATTAAGGAGTTGAATGTGAGTTTTTTTTGGTAAGAAAATACCCGAACTTATTTTTTTGGCTTTGTAGGGGTATAAAGTGAGTTTTTTTTTTTTTCTAAATGGTCATTGAACCACTACCGCTATTACAGGTTGACAGGGACTAAAAGAGCAGGTCATATCCTAGTTTAGGGACCCATAAAGCCCGACAAAAACTTTAGGGATTGAAACGAAACCCTAAAAACTTTGTAGCGCATTTTTGTCATTTTGTCATTTTTATTTTTGTTAAATGTCTTATAAAAAAAAATGTTAGTTATAGATTTTTTTCGGTTTATCCCTTAAAAAGCCCTTATATTTTTCTAAATGTTTGTTTTTACTTTAAGACTTAAGTTTAAGCATGTTTACCGATAATCTTCTGACAATAGGTAATTTTATCCTAAAAGGCGTTTGCTCTTCAACAATCTCTCATATTTAAAAAACTTTCTCGATTTGATACGTAGGTGTTGTTTGTTTTCGAAGTGGTTAAATGTCTTTTGTCTTTTTCCAAGTTTGCGGAAGAAGACGTGCACTTGCAAAACGTCTACCCGCCAGAAGGGAAAAGTGCTCAAAAAGTATTTTTGTAGAAAAACAAACGAGGCCGTAATCTATGTTCTTGTTGATATTGCTTATTAGATTCTTGTTGATGTTGTTACTTATGAGTGTTTTATTGATATTTTTTAACATTAAAATTTAAAGAAGACACAAAACCTTTAGCACCTTTAAAATAACATGCATGTATATAATCAAACAACTATCTTTCTCCAGAACACTACAAATAGCAACAAAGTACAACATAGAAATTATGAGTAAAAACAAATAAATTGATTCAAATGAAAAAGTTTGCAAGTAGGGTTTTTTTAAAATGAAAAAAAAGAGTGAGGGTTCTTCGAAAATAAATTCTCTATTGCCATAAGAAAAAAAAAAAAAAAAAGACAAAATAAAAATTAATTTAATTTTAAATGGAAAAATTCCAAAAGATTGTCTTTTACAGAATTAGCTCTAAAAGATTAATCTGTCACGTGGGCTATTAGACAATCTAAATAGTAATGATACATTTCTTTTTCAATTATGTCACATTAATTTTTGCAGATATTTCTCACACGAGTGCAAGACTAAGTGTCTTGCAACCAAATTTGTACCTATTGCAAATCTGAAACTATTGCAAATTTGAGTTCTTTGGACATATCAGAAACTTGTTTGTTTTAGAAAAGCAAATTACGAGATGATCTTTTAGTCTATTGTTTCCTCTCGTTAATTGGTTTTGTAGTAGGAATCGTAAAGTTAGAAAAACGTTTAATTATATGCAAAACTCACTCATAAACTAATTGTTTTTGTTCCCTTTGGCTAACTTCTAGTTAGTTTTTGATATACACATCAATTCCAAAAAAATAATTATAATCAGTGGTGGAGCCATGATCTAAGTAAATGGGTATCCTCAAAATTTTTACGGAAAAAATTACACTACAGAAAAAAGAAATCGAAAAATATTATACTACCAAAGTTTTTTGAGGGGCAACAAAGGCTACCCTAAAAACCACCTAGATCCGTCTATGATTATAACTATTACAAGTGTTATTGAGATTAAAGATGCCGAGTCACCTTGAAAGTCTATGCAAGGCTTATAATAAGCTCTTTTGGAAGCTCTTAGTTATTAGGTTTTAGGATCACACTCTTTTAAGTCCAGTTAAGAATATTTTGGTTTGGCCAAGTCAAGGACTAGTCAGGCAGTTTGATACACTAAAAGAGAAGGTCCAATAAGAGAGAAGAAATTAGTGGGCTTTGGTAAGGTCATTTGGCCCATATAATACTTTGTTTTAATTTTGATATAAAGCATTTGATATTCAACATAAAGGTATTTGATTGTTCTTTTCAAATGATTTGCATGGTAAGGTATTTGATTGTTCTTTTCTTTTGATATATACCTTGTCGGTATTAGTTAGTAACTCCAATTTATACCGTTGAATGAATGATATAAAAATAAATATGAAAACATATATAAATTTACGTCGAAACGTAAAGAAACTTGAATTTATACTTAAATGTGCATATAAGTAAACAAGTAAGATGTTTTTTTCTTAAGTAGTTAAGATGTTTTTTTCTTAAGTAGTTATATAAGTCAACAAGTAAGATGTTTTTTTTCTTAAGTAGTTACACAAATCGTCTATCATGCAAGTATCAAAAAAATGTTTAGTTTCTATTTTCAAAAATCACGTCGGACCGTCCTTCGTTTAATTAAAACTTATACACTTCACCTTTATGGACATAAAGAAGGTTTTGCCCTTATACATTTATCTTTTTATTTATTTATTAGTCGTTAATTATTAATCCATTAAAAGAAATTGTTTATTAAATATTGAGAAAATTGCAAATATAGACAAATTCTATAATTACTTTGTGGAAATAGCAAAAAATAAATAAATAAATAAATAAATAAAATTAAAAAAAATAAAAATTGTAGCCATGAAAATCGCAGATGGATTCAGCCCATCTGCGATTTTACCATTTCATCTGCGAACGTATCAGTCGCTAAAGCACAGTCGTGTTTAGCGACTTGTATGTTCGCAGGTGTTTTTTTTTAGTTTTTATGATTTTTTTTTTCCGTATAAATACACCCATGTCTGACTAAAATCGCAGATGAACTATTTGCGATTTCCTCTCATCCCACCTGCAATTTTGCGTTTTCTTTATTTTATTTTTTAATTTGGACTATAAAATTGATATGGTTTAACTACAAACTATCTTATTATATTTAAAGTTTTGCAAAAGATTATCAATTTAGTTTTTATTTCTTTGGAATAATTGTTTAAAACATCTCTAATAAAATGAATTCTCCAACAAAAACTTTGAAAAATGAAATCGTCTATAATGCCTCCAGAGAGAGTTCTCTAAAACAAAGTTTGAAAAATGAAAAAAGAAAAAAAAATACATTTTTATACCCCTGAAAAGGGGGAAATCACAGATGGACAAAGTCCATCTACGAACGTACAAGTCGTTAAAGCATATATGTGCTTTAGCGACTTGTACGTTCGCAGATGGACTGAGTCAATCTGCGATTTTGATGGCTATTTTTGTAATTTGGGTTTTTTTTTTTTGCTAGTTTCCACAAAGTAATTAAGAGATTAAGCTATTTTTATAATTTTCTCTTTAAATATTTATCTTTTTTTAATTAAATTTATACAATATTTCAGCAAAACCCTTCTCTCTTCTCTCTGTTGGAAACCGTCGACCACCATCGCTCCACATCTCCATCTCTCTTTAAGTTTTGTCATTGGAAACATCTTCAAAGCCACCAAAACTCTTACCAAATAAAATCAGCATAAAAGGACTCCTTGATGTTGAAACCTACAACTTTGGTATGTTTCTTGAATCTAGAGTTCGATGTAAGAAATTATGTGCAAATCTCGACTCCTAGAGATACAAATGCAAGAATTTTGTTTACAAATGTTCTCCAACTGTTTCCAGTAGAGCACGGAGCACCTCTTTCAAACCTCCTATTGGTCACCGGACTCAGTAACCTCATCAGAGTAGAGAAACCCAAAACATACACACACACGCACACCTTATGTGTATGTAGGTGGGATACCGAAAGAGAGGCCGAGATAGACATAAAGATTTCGATATCGGAGCTGCAAAGCGGGTTGCAGATATACACTCCAACGAGAGGGTAACAGGAATACCTCTCATCATCTCCTATCTCATTTTTGTTCGTCAACTTCGCTCTTTTTCTTTCATAGATCTATAATCCAATAGCAACCCTTTTAGTCTCTAGTTTTTCTGACGAGAGAGTTGCAGATCTGGAAACAACCATGGTCAATCTCAAAATAAGGGAAGAAGGTAGGGTGTCGTAGGTTTCTTTCCTGAATGTGTAACAAAATAGAAGAGAAGGGTTGTTTCGGTAGTGGTGGTCCAATAATGGAGGTCCAATGATGGTGGTCTGGCAGTCGTGGCAATAATGATAGTTTCGGGAGTAGATCTTAGAGAAAAAGAGGCATATACGTATGTTATGTTAGAATTTTAGGGGGAGTGGGTGGGTAAGGCAGGGTGAGGGTTTTTTTATATTATAAATAATTTCATGAAAATTAAATAAATCAAAAAAGAAGAAGAAAATGGTAGAATAGTCATTTTTTGTCTCGCAAGAAATAAAATGTGCAAATTTAAACAAACAATGGATGAGGCGTGCAACTTTAACCAGATGACGGATATTACGAGTTAATTATTGAAAATAGGAACTGAACATGCGACACTTACACGATGGATGATTCGTATAATTTACTCATTTTGTTATGTTAATGAATGGAAGTTTAAATAATCAAAAACGTATTATATGTGACCCGACTCATATTTAGAAAGCGTGTATAAAAATAAAAACAAAAACGTAATCAAAATTACATCGAAACATAAACAAACTCGAATTTATAGCAACACGTACATTAAAATACATTTTTTTAATTGCCGAATGAAAATTCTAAACTTATGTTGAAGTTGACCATCTCGAATTTATAACGAAACATACATAGAAATAATCACATAAGAAATTAGTTATTTTAAGTTAACAAACAAAAGTTATTAAGGAAAATATGATTATATATATTACAGGAAGTAAACATGACAGTTTAGAAAGTCAAGGGGGTCAAAGTGATATTTTACAAAGTTCAAATCTAAGAGGGTAAAAGTGACATTAAAGTTGAGAGGTAGTAACTATAGAAAAATTAGATTATATACACTACAGGAATAAACAAAGTTTAAAAATTTGAGGGACGAAAATGAAATTTTACAAAGTTTAAAATCAACTATGTTAAAATGATATTTTAAAAAATAAAGGAACGAAAAATATTATTTCACAAAATAAAAGTGATATCAATAGAAACTTAAAATTCCAAACCACAGCCAGTGGGATCGAATTTGGTTTTTAATATATAGATAATATGAAATTAGTAAATAATGGTAATATATTGGAACATCTTTTAATCCTATCAGGTGTACTAGTTCCTTTTAGCTTCTACATTGTAAATTTAGCTTATGATAAAATTTTATCGCGTCTTTCTTTAGAAAAATAGTTGTAGTTTATGTATGTCTCCAGGACCGTCTAGAGAATGTTGATATGATTTAGCCGAAAATACACCAAGTGACACACGATATTGACTAGTCAAAAGAGTCAATCTGTGATAAGACGGTCAAAAGGAATCAAAGTTGGTCATAACGAAATGAAATGACTGGAATAATTACCATTTGGTTGTAATAATGAAAATGGAGAATGTAATTATCAAACAATAATAACACGAAAAGAAAATGATTATAATAGCTAATTTTTCCTAGTGTTTTTTCAAAAAATTGTCAAAATCTGAAGGATGTCCAAAATAGCCATCATTTTCGTAGGTTTGCCAAAACGACGCGATTATTATATTTTTGGAATGTGAAAAGTGTAGTGTACCACATAAATATGGACCGTCAGATATGGACTCGGTTAGAAATACAATCAAACATCATGGTTTCCGTCAGATATGGACTCAGTTAGAACTTCTAACTCAGTCAGCTCTAACCCAATTAGCTCTTGGATTAAGGTGTCTAAGCTTATAACTAAATTGATATAAACCTGCAAATTGAAGCAAAGTCCTTTTGGGGTTGCCCTCATAACCAAAAATAGCTAGAAATGATATTAGGAGAGAGAGAAATGATTTGTTGATATATTATGTGATTAATATATCATTGGAAATAAATAACTGATCTGTTAATTTGTTATGTGATTAATAAATAAAATGAGATCAATAATTAAATAATTGATTTATTAATTGATAAATTAATGAGAAATCAATAAGAATTAATCAATTGTTAATCAGAATGAATCTGAAATTAATTTGGGGTTTATTGGAATTAATTAAATGTGCAAGAGATGAATTGTAATTTTTCAATAATTGAACAAAAGAAGAAATTCTAGAACCATCCATGGTATTGACGGTTTTGGCTTGATTCCTAGGGTTTCCGGAAGCCTCCTTATCATCCATGGTAGATAAGGAAATGATTTGAATTGGAACTAAATCTATTAATTAATTAATTCAAATATGGATTTACCTACAAGTTACATAAACTATAAATAGGACCCTAACACCAACAAATTTCGTTCATACCTTTACCTATAAGCTTAGGAACAAAATTTCTATCCATATCTTCTCATTCCTCTTCATTCTAGGGTTTCTAGGGTTTTAGGTGTGAGTCATTATAGACATCATATTTTTGATGCTTGCTTTCTAAAGATACAAAGTAAAGGATCAAAAATTTTATTTGCTATAATAAATCTAAAGGTATGTAAACCCTAATTCATGAATTTCGATTTTCATAGAGTTCCTTTAGGGTTCTTGAAGTTCATAGTATGTTGTTATCAATTAAAGAAAACATAGATCCTTTATAGGTTGCATGTGAATTTAAGTGTTAAGATCTTTTGCTTTACATGTTTTTGATAATTGAACCTAGGTTACGTCAAAGGAAAAACTAAGTGTTGAAGTGAAGCGTTGCCCGACTTTCCAATCATCTAATTTAACAAATGAGTGCATAGTTACTTTCAGCTTACACATAAATATAAAGTATCCAGAAGATTAAATGCTATGTGTGTCTATTATATGAATTACTTGATATATGTGATAGATAATATGATTAATTGCTTTAATCATATATGTATTTTCATATATATATATATATATATATATATATATATATAATATTGGGTAGTGATGGGTGATGAAAGATGAAATGATGAGATGATGTTGAGAGGCCTTGACGTTTGATGAACCAGTCATCTAGCAGAGTATAGATGGCGACCACAGACTATTCTAGACAGTCTAGTGGAACGTTGGCAAGTTCGCAACCTGTAGGTGTTAATGAAATATTTGTTCTTTTGATGTACTATATCCCCTATGGTTGCCTTATTGACATATATGGCTAAAGGAATCCCCCAAGAAGTATTGTCTACCTATTGATGATGATGATTCTTAGGATAAGTCCCTTAAGATCAGTATTTTAGGATTAATATGAGAGAATAACGGGAATGGTTAATCGGGTAAATTATTTGATGTGAAATATATAATTAAAGAACTTAATTACTATGGGTTGAAAATCCAACGTGCTCACCAAACTCTCAAGTCTAACCCACTCATTTTCTTTGTATCATAGGTAGAGATACGAAGTCCCAAGGATGATTGAGTGAAATGAGGAGTTTGTAGGCCATAGTATAATAAAATGTTGTAGGGCCTGTTTAAGCATGTTTATCCTTATATATTTGTATTGACAATGACATCCCACAGTTTTAAATATAAATACATTTCTTCGGAAATGCTTTGATAATGATATGTTCATGTTTTAGGAACAAATTTTGCAATACGTTTTATACTCTGAATTGAAATAAGCATAAATAAAATTTTTAAATTGGTTGTGAAAACGGGGATATCACAATTGGTTTTCACAACACCCACTCAAATTCGTCTTTTTTGTAGGTAGGACCAATCTGTGAATACCTTCTTTTATACATAGACAACATTATTCTTATTACCTCATCACCGACTCTACTTCAACAAATTATGAATCTGTCAACCATGAATTCCCCATGGTAAACTTAGGGGAACTAAACTACTTTTTATAGATTTATACCACAATATACCATTAGACTCTTTCTCAATCAACAAAAGTATGTTATGGAAATAGTTAAGTGTGTGAATATACTCAACTACAAACTCCCTCATATGCTTATTGATGCAATCAAATTTAGAAGCCTCTGGTCACCTTGCTATCGATCTCACATGTTATAAGAGCTTAATGGGGGCCTTTTAGTATTTACATTTACGTGTCCATATCTTAACCATGTAGGTTAACAAATTTGTTTTATTTATGCATGATCCACGTGAGCTATTTGGTTTCCAATCTATCTTGTGTGCTTCATACCTCGCCTACTAGGGGTGCAAACGAGCCAAGATACTTGTGAGCTACTCGGGATCGGATCGTTAAAAGCTCGACTCGAAACAGATTTTAGACGAGCCCGAGCTGAGCTCGAGCTTAATATTCAGCTCGTTTATTAAACGAGCTCGAGATCGAGCCTATGTTACTAAGCTCAATTAGGCTCGCGAGCCTAAACTAGCCTTTATATAATATAATTTCTTATTTTTTATATATTAAAATAAAAACATATTTGTGGATTAGGAATTTAGGGTATTAGTAAACAAGCTTCTTAACGAGCTCGAGTCGAGATTAAGCTTATTTAGGCAAGTTAGACAAAAAACGAGTCGAGTCCGAGCCCGAGTCGAGCTTGTATAATTATTTACGAGCTCGAGCCGAGCTCAATACAAGAAGCTAGAATTGAGCCGAGCTCGAGCTCGAGCCTCTTAGAACTTAAACGAGCCTGAGCCGAGCCTGGCCAGGCTCGGGCTCGGCTTGGCTCGTTTGCACCCTTATCGCCTACCAAATACACAATTATATATTATGACAATCTTGGTGTCATGACATGTCTACAAATCTAGTTCAACATCATGAACCAAGCACATCTCGACATACATGTATTTAGTCCAAGAACATGTTGCTTCGGGTCGTGTTCAAGTTCTCCATATTTCCTCTAGTTCTGAACTTGTATATATCTTCACCAAGAGATTTACAACATCTTTGTTTCACGAGTTTAGGTGCGGTTTAAACGTGCAGGTCATTCCTCCCATTTTGCATATCACGTTAATGAGAAGATATTTTTTATGGGGAAAACATAATTCTACAAGATTGAAAAAGGCCATCTACTTCATATGATTTGACAAATGAATAAAATGTTTAACAAAAAAAACGTTGGGTTTGGAGTCCTCCATGAACAATTTTGGAACCTACAGTTGGGTCAGATCTCCTTGGTGGTTTGTCAAAAACAACCAACAATTTGAGAATTTTACATTTATCGTATGAGTCCTCACAAATTGAAAGTTATGGTAAAACCGAGCATCTTTCCTCTATATTTGATATGTTCTCATTGTAACATGAACGAGGATAACTGCTTTCCTCTATATTTGATATGTTCTCATTGTAACATGAACGAGGATAACTGCTCAATCTGCTATGCATGTGATGATGTCAAAAACATAAATATCATATGCATTTGATGTTTAACAAAAGTTATTCAATAATGGTTTCAACACATGAATAACTAATTAAGTGTAAATTATTGATAATAAGAACCAAAGATTATACGATGTAATTCAGTCAACCAAATGTATAATAACTAATTCGAAAAATAAAATTTAAAAACAAGGAGATAGATTTAATAGGAATAAAGCAATAAACTAATACATAATCATACATACTTATAAAGTTAATATTTTTTATTGAATCTCATGCATTTGAAACCCCCTTTTTTAACTTCATTTCACCACATTCATTTGCAACTCCCATGACTTTTCAATTTCTTTACAATACTATTATAAATAAGTTAAATAATGTTCTATAAATAAGAAATGGTGTTTTATTACAATGTTTTCATCTCACATCGATGGTGAGAGTAAACAAGAGAATGTTTCCTCTTCTATAAATAGAAAATGTTGTGAAATGTTTCAAAGTGACCAAACCATGAGAACTTCCTCATGCCTACCTTTGTAGGATTTTGAAGGTATTATTTGGTGAGATTGTCTATATTGGCAAGTGTCCAGTTAACTTTTAGAATTCCAAAAATGGTTTTGAACTGAATTTTTTCAGGTTTAAACCGGGTTTCAGTTAGAAAAAAAATTATGTAGTAGGGTATATTGAGTTGAACCGAAGTTGGATCAATTTAGACCGATAAAGGAATCATTTTCCTTTCACAACAAACATTTGAAACTCCCATGATTTTTCAAATTATTTCTAATAATATTATAAATAAGTTACATAATTTTATATAAATATAAAAAAGCATCTACCTAAACCTAAAATTATAACTGTTTGAAAAATCACTTTGATTCAAAAGCACGAAATATATACAAACCGGGTTTCACTATAAAAAAAAATATGTAGTTTGGTATATTTAGTTGAATCGGTCTGAGTTTGATCTATTTGGACCATAAAAAAAAACATTTTCCTTTCACCACATACATTTGAAACTCCTATGATTTTTCAAATTGTTTCCAATGATATTTTAAAAAAGTTACATAATATTATATAAATATAAAAAAACATCTACCTAAAAATAAAATTATAATTGTTTGAAAATTTGATTTGATTAAAAGCACGAAATATATACACAGATTATATTTTATAAATGAATTCTTTTTATAATGAACTTTTGAATCTTTAAAATACATATAAACAAGCTTTTTATATTAAGTACCTAACTGAATTTATGATTTTAGAATTAAATAAAAAGTTATTCGATAAGAACTTACTTTTTTGGATAGCAACTTACGAGATTATAGAAAAATGGAACTATTGAACAATAAAGAAAGGGTAAACAAGAGAAAGGGTGTTTTACTAAATAATTTGAATAATGTTTTATTAACAAGAAAACGTGTTTTATTACAATGTCTTCATCCTACATCGATAGTGAGAGTAAACAAGAGAACGTTTCCTCTTCTATAAATAAGAAAGGTTGTGAAATGTTTCAAAGGGACCAAACCATGAGAACTTTCATATGTCTACCTTTTTAGGATGTTGAGGGTATTCTTTTGTGAGATTGTCTTTATTGGAAATTGTCCATTTAAATTTTAGAATCCCGAAAATGGTTTTGAACAAGATTTTTTAGGTTCAAACAGAGCTTCAGTTGAAAAACCGTTATGTAGTTTGGTATATTGAGTTGAATCGGTCTGAGTTTGATCAATTTGGACCGATAAAGGAAACATTTTCTTTTAAGCACATACATTTGAAACTCCCATGATTTTTCAAATTGTTTCTAATAATATTATAAATAAGTTACCTAAACATAAAATTATAATTGTCTGAAAAATAAATTTGATTCAAAAATACAAAATATATACAAACCGAGTTCCAATAGAAAAAACGTTATGTGGTTTGGTATATTAAGCTGAATCGGTCTGAGTTTGATCAATTTGGACCGATAAATGAAGCATTTTTCTTTCACCACATACATTTGAAACTCTCATGATTATTCAAATTGTTTATAATAATAATATAAGTTACGTAATGTTATATAAATATAAAAAAAATCTGTCACACCTCCAAACCAAGGATGGCGGAAACGTCCGGGGGTGGAGGACTTTATGTAGAGTATCACAACAACGAGTATAATAGTGCTCAAAGTAAATACAACCATCATAAATATAATCGAAAAAGTTACATCAAAGTATATGTTTACATGATTCGAATCAATTACATTATGATACAAAATGAACTAATTGACGTTTATCGTCCCATCCTCAAAACGTTGTTGATTTCCTGTTTTCACTGAATTCCTGAGAATACAAGTAGTTTTGAAAAGTGTCAACACAAAGGTTGGTGAGTTCATAAGCTTTTGACAGTAAGAGTTTAAAAATCGATATTTGTAAAGAGATGTATGTTACCAAGAAAAATCCAATATTTTCCTTATAAAAGTTATGTGGTCCTAAATACCAGGACCGAAAATGAAAAAGTATTTGTCATACTTAAAGATATGAAAGTGGTTTCAAATTGGCGTAAAACCCTTTTTGATATGAAGACGTACAAGTATTTTTCCATACTTAAAGTAATTTCAGTGAGCTAAATCGACATAACTCGCTAAATTAAAGTTAGAACCCGTAAATCTTATGATTTGTTAATACCACATGTGAGCTATCATAACCATACTTGACTTAGACGGCCTCGTAATACGACGTTCTTCAGGCGTCGGAACTGTTATGACACTTGTCACCTCAAACCTGCCGGTCTAGCTGTTGCAAGCAGCTCTGGTGTGGGTTTGTCAAGCCCAATATAGATTTATACACAACTATCACGTTCTCCTTACAAGAGATTCTTGTTACAATTTACAGGACTTTTTGAATTGGTTACTTTAGAAGTAACCCGAAGCGAATGACTCACAAATTTATGTGAACTAAAATGAAAACCTTTGATAAATAAGTTTGAATAGTAAATGATACATAAACTATACCTATTATAGTTTATCCAAAACGTTTGTAATGTATAAGAACTCTTTCATGAAAATGCATTAGTGCTATGAATCCATAAACTATGCTTATTATAGCTTAATATACGTGTTCTAAATGAATGAATAATCTTATCATGAATGACTAAGTTTCAGTTTATGATGATAAACTAACAAGGAAACACATTCAATATTTAGAACTCATTGTTATACACTTTGCTCAACATAATACAAAGTGTTATGAAATTTATATGTTGTTAACTAAATTTAGCCTTTTTGCGCTGTTTTAGAAAAGTCATAGAAAAATCATACGAAGTCGAAAAATAAATCTGTAAATTCTGAGAGTTTCCAAAATGTGTCTAGTTTACTCATAATTTTTATCATGATTTTTAATGACCTCCAACTTGGGTGAAAAAGTCCATAATCACAGACTGGTCCGGATTGGTGTTTGAAATGATAGGCAGTTTTGTAAAAATCACCATAAATTATAGAAAAATCGTATGGAGATGTGCAAGTAGTCATTTTAAAGCTAAGAACAGGAACTAATTACATCTAAAACAGTTTTGAAAACAAAAATGTTTAAGTTGTCCAAAACAGTCTGTGAATGGAGTTGAACTTTTCTGATGAATGTTGTTAGAAAATTTTAGTTATGTTCTTGGTGTTTTAACTTGTATTCCCCCCCCCCCCCTAAAAACTTGATAAAACATGAAAATGTAGGGTTATGAACTCACCTTGAGTATTTCAGTAGATAAGTGTTGAAGAAGAGAAGTGTTCAACCCAAGAACACTTGAAGGATCACTTGAAGATTCGAAGATCTAACACGATTAAGATGGAGTTTGTGTAAGATATCCATGATTTGAGTAGAAAGAAGTGAAATGATCATAAGGAGAATGAATTGTGCTTACCAAATGTGAAGGAAAACCCAAGATTAGCCCTTGAATCTCGAATTCTAGAGAGAGGAAGTGAGAGAGGAAAGAGTTTGATCTTCTTGGTGAAATGAGAGAAAATGAGAGAAGTGAGGAGAGAGGAGAGTTTTCTTACCCTTGACCAAGTGTATGGCTGAAAAAGGGTGGGAAAGTACCATGAAATGACTAGGTATGGGCTGATGGTGAATAGTGACATGGAGTGGGTATGGGAGGTTGCTTGTGTCATAGATTGAAGCAAAGTCAACACTCCATCCTCTTGTACTTCACCCACTCTTCTTGGATAAGGTTTATCCCCAAAAACGTGGATAATTAATAAATATGGGGCCTTATATGTTAAAATAAAGTTTTGGGTGAAAATCCCACATTAAAATAATTAAAAACGGGCCTTAAACGCAAAACTAGACGAAAACCGGGAGAAAAAGAACTTCCAGCGAGACCTCTCGGTCCTAGGCCGAGGTTCGGTCCCTACTGATGCCGAGCCGGAAGCGAAATGGGGCGAACCAGAAGTGAGAGGCGAAGGCGAAGGCTCGGTCCGAAGTCTTAGAAGCGAAGGTGGTCAGACCCGAAATGAACCGAATGAACAGTAGTCTCGGGTTCGGGTGGGTGTATGCGAGGTTCGGCCTTGAGAGGACCCCTCGGGTTCGGTTCTTCCTGGAGCCTTCGGGTTCGGGTCTTCTTGGTCTCGGTCCCTAAGAGGACTTTCGGGTCCTAAGAGGCTTCGACCCTTTTAAGAGGGTTTCGGGTCCTTAAGCCCTTTTTGCCCGTTCTTGCCCCGTTTCAAGTGGTTTTTGACCCGGTTAAGGGTCGGGATGACCCGAATGACTTCAAAAGTTACGGGAACTTTTGAGAGAGATTCGGGAGAGATTTGAGAGAGATTTCTCATTCTTGGAGAGATTTCTCATACGAAGATAGATTTAGGAGAGATTTCACATCCTTAGAGAGATTTCTCATACGAAGAGAGATTTGGGAGAGATTTCACATACTTGGAGAGATTTCTCATACGAAAAGAGATTTGGGAGAGATTTCACATACTTGGAGAGATTTGGGAGAGATTTCACTTACTTGGAGAGATTTCTCATACAAAGAGAGATTTGGGAGAGAGTTCACATACTTGGAGAGATTTGGGAGAGATTTCACATACTTGGAGAGATTTCTCATACGAAAAGAGATCTGGGAGAGATTTCACAATAAGGAGAGATAGAGTGAAAACGATTGAGAGAGGTTTCGTGTGTGACATTTGTGAGTGTCCGGCTTCGCAAAGATAGGTCCGTAAACCCTGTTAAGCCTTGTTTAAGGATCTTACACACTCCCGATGAGTATGCAACATTGTTTTATCGGTTTGGCTCGCCACTTACCATAATTTTAGGTTAAGGAGATCTAGATGTACGTACTTTTCGATTTATGATCTCTCATTAGAATAGCGAGTTGTTTAGTAATTACATAACGTAAGTCCTAGAACGCAAGGGTTAGTTGAGTTGACCAGTTTGACTTGTTGATTTCAGTTGACTTTGACTTGACCGGAAATTGACGGCTATCACAAAATCTACCTAAACATAAAACTATAATTGTCAGAAAAATCACTTTGATTCAAAAGCATGAAATATATACTCGATTATATTTTATAAATGAATTCATTTTATAATGACATTTTGAATCATGAAAATGCATATACACAAACTTTTATATTAAGTACCTAACTGAATTTATGATTTTAGGATTTAACAAAAAGTTATTCAATAAAAACTTGATTTTTTATAGCAACTTACGAGATTACTGAAAAATGAAACTATTGAACAATAAAATTTCTGGATATCGTTTTATTTTTATTATTTAATATTTTATTTAACAAAATGAAATTATTGGGAAATAAAGAAATGAATTTAATTAAAATGTCTTCATCCCACATTGATCGTGAGAGTAAACAAGATGTATTCTCCTCTATAAATAGGAAAGATTGTGAAATATTTTAAAGGGACTAAGGGGTTGTTTGTTTGCCTCTTAATTGAAAAATTAAGAGGCAATCTCTTAATTTTTCAGATTCAGTGTGTTTGGTAGCATCTGAATAAAATCCTCTTAATTTATAAAAATCCTCTTAATTTTTCAGATGTGAAACCATGTCTGAATTAAAAAAAAAGACGCGTATTCCTTTTTGCCCCTTATAACATTTCAGGAACCATCTTCATTTCTCTCTACTCCATTAACGACACCACCCCTTCTCCCTCCCGCTCCATCTCCAATCTGCAACCTTCCGTCGGTCTCCCTCCGCCGCCGACACCAGCCCCGCCAGCGACGCCGGCACTGACAGCCCCGACAGCGACTCCGATACCACCGCCCCTTCACCCTCCCACCGGTTCTAGGTAAGGTTTTTTCTTTCTTGCCGTAAAAATCGATTATCTATTCATAGATGGTTGTTATTTAGTTTTTTTTTTCCTGAAATCAGAAGCCCTAAAACTCGATTTTTAAATCCGGAGATGTTTTTTCTGAAGTTGTGTTCTTCCTTCAGATTTCTCCGGGTTTTTGGTTGATTGATCGAGTTTAGAGGGGTTTTTTCTGGAGTTGTGCATAGGTTTTGAATGTGGGTGTTTCTTTTATGTACTTCAATTGTAAAGATGTTGGTGTCACTTTTGGAATGTGAATTAACTGGACTTATACAAATTTCAGGGATTTCTTTTTCGAATCCCTTTTTGTTTTATAATGATCAATTCGGTTTTGAAGTCGATGAAAATACTTCCATTAATGATTGTATATATTTCCATTGAGCTTATTTGTTTTGTTGTTGAATTATCAATTGCAGGTTGAAATGTTGGAAAAAAAATTGAGAGGCTATCAAAGGGCATGTTTCATGTAATGATGGAGAAAGAGTATGAATAATTTTGTTTAGCTTGAACATTTGTTGTTTTTCATAATCACTTTTCCTTTTCTAATAGATTTGCTGATCACACCAAGGTATTTTGTATGTTTTCATGGATTTGAAAGAATTTATGTTGTATTTTGGATTTGTGTTTAATTTGGATTTTATATGGTGTTAAATATAAGAAATAGCAATGTATTTTTATTGATTTCTCTATTTTAGAATCATTAATTTCACCTTTTCCTATTAGAGAATTGTATTTTATAAACATAAACATTAAATTCAACAAAAAAAATACAAAGGGTAAAATGGTCATTTTTGTAATTCAGAATAGCAATTCAGAGGTTCCAACCAAACGGCTTATTAAAAATTCAGATCTTAAAAATTCAGACCCTCTTAGAAATTCAGACCTTTTAAAAATTCAAAGCTTAAAAGTTCAGATCCTGCCAAACAGCCCTTAAGCCATGAGATCTTCCTTGCATCTAACTTTGTAAGACGTTGAGTGTATTCTTTGGTGAGATTGTCTTTGTCGACAAGTGACCAATTAAATTTCAAAATTTCGAAAATGATTTTGGATCGTATCTTTTAGATTTGGGTCGACTTTAATAAGGATCTGAATGTCTTCTGGATGAGTTAGGCAAACTCGCTTCCATTGGAGGTCGAGTTTAAGTAACATGCCGAGTATTTGGTTGTGTTAGCCAAGTTTTACAACCTTGTATGTAATACAATTTAAAGTTTTAACCTTATAAAAGACGTCACTATTATCATATGTTCCACATAATTATGGTAATATTTATGATAAAAAACAATTTTTTTACTATTTAAGATAAAAAGTTGTCTCTATTATCATATGTTGTACACAATGATAAAATTTAAGATAGATAAAAAGATGTCTCTGTTATCGTATTTTCTACATAATGATAATATTTAATATAAACGTTTTAATTTAATATGAAATTATTATTTAATAGATAACAATAACGATTTATTTATTTTTAAAAATGATAATATTTAATATAAACGTTTTAATTTAATATGAAATTATTATTTAATAGATAACAATAACGATTTATTTATTTTTAAAAATTAATTTTTTTTCTACTTTAATGATATAACTTTGTTATCCAAAACAATTTCAAGTTCCAACCTTATCTTTTATAATATAATTCAACATAATAACAATACTAAAAATCATTTTCTATATTTTTATGAAATTTATATTTAATTGTTAATAACAATGATTTAGTTATTTTTAATATAAAATATTTTTTTATATCCCATGCAACGCGCGGACATTCTCCTAGTTAGAACAATAAATCCAACCAACACATTTTTTTTCAATACTTTAATACAAATTCCAACAATTTGCAATTAGTTATTGCAATCTTACTATTAAATAAGCTATGTTCCTACAAGGACATGTAGTGTTAAAGACATTCGAAATGTTGTAGTTAAACGAGTCATTAATTATAGAAAACATTCATTTCGTAGTCATACAAAGTGTAGATGCAGCGTGTTCGAAATTAATGCCTCAAATACAAATATCATTTTGCTTAGGGACTAACAATAATAACAGCAATACAGTCTATGTTTATTATCTTATCTGTTTAATAACAAAAATATTTAACGTCAACACTTTAATCATAATACAAAGTATAATATATAAGCAGCATGTAAGACATTTTAATTGCAACAACATCGTAAATGCAATTTCCTATATATATTGGAATTCATGTATTTAGTTGAAAATGGAAACAATGACAAAGGGTGACAGTTATTCCGTTAAAAAGAAAAGGGCGTACTAGTGTCCTCCTATGTATGTCCTACCTTTTCAACTCCAACGAAAACGCGGCTGCTTGTTTGCCAATCCCCCCATATGACTAAAATTAGAAACTCCATGGAAACAACGAAATTTCACAACCCCACCCTCGTAAACCCTAATTTTTCTTTTCTTTCATTCACCTCATAACCCTCTTTCACCCTAAATTCATCGAATATACTCTCACTTCTTTAAATTCTTGACAACCAAGAAGAAAGGGGAAAAGATTGATCGACTTTTTCAAGATAAAGTAGTCAATTTTTATTTTTGTTAATGCTAATCTGTCGACCTATCTTTCGTAATCAAATTACCTACAGCATTTGGGAATGGATTCGGTTTTGAAGAAAGGGAATGAGAAAAAGAGGAGTTTAATCAGTTCCGAGAGTTGGGTCGTGAACGATGAGAGAAAGAGAAGGAAGCAAGAACATGAGGTGCTTGAACAGAGCAAGTATGGCGATGGAATGGCATGGTTTAGAGGTTGTTTGATTGGTAAAGGGTGTTTTGGGTCGGTATTTCTTGCAAATTTGAAGAAACCCAAATCGAGATACAGCTCTTACCCACCAATTATGGCTGTGAAATCGGCTGAGGTCTCTGTTTCTTCTTCAATTCAAAACGAGAGAGAGGTTTTGAATAATCTGAGAGGGTGTCGTAATGTGATCAGATGTTTTGGGGAAGAGATTACAACCGGAGAGAATGGACAAATGGTGTACAATTTGCTGCTGGAGTATGGCTCCGGAGGAACCCTAGCTGATCTCATCAAAAAATCCGGTCAAAATGGGTTGCCGGAATCGGATGTCAAACGTCATACTAGGTCAATTCTTCATGGATTACGTCATATACATCATAACGGGTATGTCCACTGCGATTTAAAACCTGAAAACATTCTACTCATCGGTAGTTCCTCTAATGGTGATTTCACGGCTAAAATTGGCGATCTGGGGTTAGCAAAAAGGGCAAAACAGAGCAAGAAAAGCACAGTCGTCCGTTATCAGAGAGGCACCCCGATATATTTTTCACCGGAACTTCAAACCGACGGCGTCCAAGAAGCTCCGTCTGATATCTGGGCATTTGGGTGCATCGTGCTGGAGATGTTCACCGGAAAACCTCCATGGAACTCGAAAATGGAAAACAACAACGACGAATCACCTTCAATTCCGAGCAGTATATCAAGAGAAGGGAGAAGTTTCTTGAAGAGTTGTTTCTCGAGGAAAGCTTGTTTTAGATGGACGGCTGAGATGCTTTTAGCTCATCCATTTCTGGAAGGAGTCGGTGATGATAATGAAGAAGATGATGATACAGTTGAAGAGTTGGGTGAAGTTTTGGACATAAATGCCATTTGTTTATCTGTCATTTCTGAAAACGATGATGATGATGATGATGATGATGATGATGATGAGATGAGTATGTTGTCGTTTTCAGATGGGTTGAGTTATTTTTCTGAAGATGAACTCCATTGTTGGTCTGAAGAAGATGTTTCTTGTTTTTCTGTAGAAGAAAATGGTACCACTGTACCATTGAATGAAGTACATCAATACCCTATTACTTTCTCCATTTCTTCAGGAGTTTAGCTTAGTACGTATATGTTCATGAATCATGATGTTAAGTTATATCATACTTTTGTTCCATAGCCATATTTGAAATACAGATTACATTGATTTTTACTTATAGTATTATTTGTAGAAATCAGATTCGTTCTTTGTGTTACTTTCTGCCTTATATATGTGAGAAATCAGAATTGGAATGTTTTTTTTGTTTCCTTTTTGATAGCTGGTTTTTCTACAATAATGAATCGTCCTTAATATTAAGCATAGTTCTTTTTAGGTAAAATATGTATCTTATTAGATGATTTTGTTGCATGTTTTTGGAGTTTTGGTGTGTAAAACTGGATATGGTTTGTTGGTCTGTTATCATATGAACATGTGAAGACAAACTGCATACAGAATCTTTCTAACTTTTTTGGTCATTTGAGACACAAAATATAGCTTTGTTGGTCTGTAATCATATACGATAATGAACATGACATGAGGAACTATATACTCGTTTGGACTCATTTCCATGGTGGTCAAGCATGAGTTCATTGGCATCAAACTTTCCAGGAATTCATTGAAAGTGAAAATGACATGCATATTATTTATAGTTCATTATGAACAAGTGATTCAGATGAAAATTTCTGCAATGGTTATTCATCAATGGGATTTATGATCATATCTTTTACGAAAGGTTTGAAGTGAAGATGTATTTTCGAACTTCTGTTTTTAGCTTCTTTTTGGATATGTATCCTTGTTTCAATGAAAATATTACTTTCAACATTTGACCGAATAGAATATATTATATTTCAATAAAAGGAAAACATTAGAGTATGGTGACATACATCGTAATTATGATGACATACTTCGGATACTTGAGTATTTTATCATTAAAAGAGTAAGTGTAAATTCGGTCAAACATGTTTTTTATCGTTTCATCTAAAAAAGATATATATATATATATATATATATATATATATATATATATATATATATATATATATATATATATATATATATATATATATATATATATATATATATATATAGGTTTAGGTTCTACGGAAAACAAAAAACTCTAAAAATCATAAAAATGCATCAAAAAAATACTTAGATATCACAAAACTTTTTTTATGAAAAAATCGCATGTTTTTAAATTAATTCGCTGATTTTTTTTTTCGAATTTTTTATTTAATTTTTTTAAAAAAAGAATTGATTTTTTTATTTTTTTTAGCGAATTTATTAAAAAACTTGCGATTTTTTTATAAAAAAATTAAAAAAAAAAAGTTTTGTAATCTCTAAGTATTTTTTTATGCATTTTTATGATTTTTAGGGTTTTTTTGTTTTTCAAATAACCCTTCCATATATATATATATATATATATATATATATATATATATATATATATATATATATATATATATATATATATATATATATATATATATATATACAGAGAGAGAGAGAGAGAGAGCTAGGTTCAAATGTTTTTAGCAAGTACTGTGTGCCTAAATGCACCAATGAGAATTCAAGAAATAATTAAATCACTAATAAATAATAAAAGGGTATAAGAATAATCTACACTATAATTAATTATGGTAAAAGAAAACAAAATCAATCAATATCCCACTAATTTAGGTTATCAGTTTCATATAACACCACCACCGATTCCCCCTACTTCTCTAAAAATCATCGTTCTAAACACAACTACAAATCCCATGATTTCCAGTCAAGCATCCACACGCAAACATGATCTGAAACACGCTTCTATTCGTGAAATACAAGCCTGTCGGAATACAAGCCTTGAACTCGTCACCGTGCTTCGGTGACAACAGAAACACCACGAGCTCATCAACCTCCGAGGCGGCAGGCAGCGAATGTCGGTTTCTTGCTGCGGAGAGGTAACAGGAGAAGCAAGAAAACCGGAACAGCGTCGGCAGAGCCTCAAGAGGTCGTCGGTGGCCTTGCCGATCGAAACACGAGCGTGAAGGGGGTGGCGGTTCACGTCTTCAACAACAGCTTCGCAACACCGGTGGTGGAGGCAAAAGGCTGGCAGCGGTGGAGGAAGTAAGAGGGGTGAAGATGGCGGCTGGGTAAACTCCGAATGGATGGTGGCGGCTAGAGAGAAGACGAGTTAGGGTTAAGGTATGGGAGCTCAGCGCCGATAAGAGATCCAGAAACAAAGAAGAAATACTCTCCGGATTGGTACCATACTTTTGATACAGGGGAATTCAAGATGAAGTCCGGAAATTACACAACCATTGACAACCAGAATGTTTCTGGATCTGTTCCTGTAAAACTTCTTCTTTTCTTCTTGAATTGCGTTTTCATCACTTCGATACTAGATCTGAACCCTAATTTATTCGTTGGTAGCTAGATTATATTGTAAGCATTAACTAATTTGGTTGTTGGTTGTTGCAGATTCAACTCTCCAAACCTTTCCCCCATCTGGAACACAATGCAAGATCTCAAGCGCTTCTGGACCTCCCTGTGATGCCGATCGTGTGTGTTTAAATTCTTGAAGCATCTTATTAGTTTTCAACTATCTACTGCAATTTAGTAACTTCAGTTAATGGATCTCATTTAGTTCAGCTACATAGTTAAATCCATATAAACTTCATCAGTTTTAGGGCTTAGATTACTAGCATTTTAAGTTTCTTCTGGATTTGAATGCATCATGACTTAGTTAACCTATCTAAAACCTCAGCCAATTGGAAGACAAGACTCGTGTTATTTTAATCCTCCAAGCAAACTACCAACTAATGAATAACTATCAGTTAGACTTATTAGAGATGTAATCTTTGTTATATTTTCTCTTCAGATACATTCTCAAAGCCAGTATCTGGTTCATCAGAAGCACAACAAAGTAGTGGTTGGTTCAAGGTATTCACAGTTGCTGCTTACCAGCCTTACTTTGATGTTGACACATCCGATGTTTTAGAAAGAATCAAAGATTCCCTCTTGCCCTTTGGAGGAAGCTTCAATGAAAAAACCGCTAGCAACCCAGACTTGTAAGCTTAAAACGGGAGGGAAGATCATCGGGTTCAAGTCCCGTGCTCCTATCTACCATGGCTTTGGAATTCTTCTTCAAATTAAATCCGGTAATTACCATTCTCTAATCGTTTCCAATAGAATATGTTACAAAGTCTTTAAGAATATTCAAAACCATTCTGCAAGAATAGTTTATTCTGTAAGAATATTTATTGCTGTATTCTATTATAATGCATTGAATTGTTTAATTTTTGAAAATTGATTATCTTTTCTTTTTGGATTTAGGTTTTGAAGAGGCTAACATTGATGTGGAAAAGGAAGAAAACATATAGAACGAGAGTATATTATACCAGAATGTGTTATGCTACAATGTATAAAGTGTTGCTTAAAAATAATATTCTTTCAGAATAGATTAGTGTTTTTGTTAGATTTTGATGTTTTTTTTTTTTAATTTTTTCTTTCAGAATGTCGTTATTATTCAATAAATCACAATCATACAATGTAATTATTGTTATATTATTAGTTCAAGAATTGATTTGTGTATGCTTTCAGAATGTATTTAGTAGTTTATGGTTGACATTCTGCCATTCTGACAGAATAAAATCGAAAAATATATTTACTAGTTTATGGTTCGCATTCTATCATTCTGACAGAATAAAATCGGATTTTTAAATTTGAATTAATTTAAAATATTCAAATTTTTAAAAAATAAAGGAATTAATCATCCCTAAAAATCCGAAAATTTCCTTTTTTAATATAGGTTAATTGACCAAAATGCCCTTATGTTGAAATTTGTGTGATTATACGGTACATGCTATCATATTCTATTATCATAGACCCTTAGATCATGACATTTGGTTATATTCCATCCGATGGTCCAGATCTGTGCATTCTGGCACACAATAGTTAGTAAAAACAAAATAACCTAACCCTATACATATATATATATATATATATATATATATATATATATATATATATATATATATGTTCAAATATTCTAACTAATTATTGTGCGGATATCGTATGCTATGAGAATTACTAAGAGAATAAGGTGTTTGGCAATGCGAATACGTTCAACCTTACAAAAATATCGTGATTTTCATGCTTACTCACTAATTATTATTTACTTTTGTTCTCACACATCGTTTTTCATTCATTTTCATTATGACAAACATTATGACAGAAATGAGAATAATAATAATAATAAGTGTATAATAACCTTATAGACGATTTAATTAGTGAGAATGAGTGTTAATGACAATAGTTATGTAAGATTGAACGTATTCGCATTACTAAACAACTTATTCTCTTAGTATTTCTCATAGCATACGATATCCGCACAATAATTAGTTAGAATAGAATAACTTAAGCCTATATATATATATATATATATATATATATATATATATATATATATATATATATATATATATATATATATATATATATATATATATATATATATAAGGTGTAAGACCCATGTATTACATGGGTTCATTTAAAAAAAATGACTATGAAATTCTTAACATTTTGAGAAATTTGAATTTATAAGAAAAATTAAAAAAATAATGAATTATTAAAATTAAACCATTTTTTATTTTTTAAATTTAAACTAATAATTTAGATAAATAAACATAGGAAACTAATAACGATTTAGGCTTTGTTTGGCACGCCACAACTAGCTTATTTTTCGAGTTTTTTTTTAAGTTGTCGTGTTTGGTTACTCAAAAAGTGGCTGATAAACTAGCTTTTTGAAAAGCTACTTAGACTAGCTTTTTATGAGCATTTTTAAAATTTTCCAAATACACCCCTTAACTAATTATAGAAACACTTACTCTTAAATATCCTTTTATGTAATTTTATATATTTTAGCTAGTTTTACCAAACGTTATTTTTTATCAGCTAGCTTTTTATTTAGCAGCTAGTTTTTCAGCTAACAGCTACCTTTTCAGCTTGTATGCCAACCATAGCCTTAATTTAGAAATTTAGAAATTAAAAGAAATATCAATTAATGATATTGATATGCATTTATTAGTACATTTATTGCAATTATTACATTTAAATATTAGGTGAAAGTTAATAAAATGGAAAAAACCACAAAATGTCATGAAGAAAAAATTTAATTGAAAAAAACCTCAAAATGACATGTGGTCAAATCAATAAGAGTGTGTCATGTGGCAAAAATATTATTTATTTATTAGGAATGATATATATATATATATATATATATATATATATATATATATATATATATATATATACACACACACACACACACACGAGTTTTAATTCTTTAAATCCATATAAAATGACAATTTTATCTTCTTTTATACATTTTATTATTAATTTATTACTACTAATATTAACTAAAGATTTATTTTAAAATGGGGGTTTCCGGCTACACAACCTCTTTCGATACACAATTTTCACTCGAATTCAACAACTGAAAGATCTAGTATGCTTAAGAGTAATATTAAAGTGATATTACTAATTAACATATGATACAAATAGATCACATTAACAACTTGATACAATTGATTTTTTATTAGAAATTAATTTTAATAAATATTCAATGAACTTTTATAATTAATTGGAGATTATTTTTTTTCATGGAAATTATAATTTTCATTAGCAAGTTACATTACATATTTCATATGGTATAAATTATTAAGTCATGTATAGCATTTTGGACTAGAAAGACTTTTTTTGTCTTTTACCAAAAAGTTAAGGTTTATATTTTATAAAGGGAGTTTATAAAATTTACAAGTGTTGTTTCTTTTTGACTTGTGAAACCATGAATAGAGGAGGGAAGAGAGGGAATCACATTTGCATTTGTTTAATCAAAAGCCTTACCCTAAAAATGCATTCTTAGACATGATCATGAACTAGGGACATGGTTGTTTAAAAAGTGTTAAGACCTTATGGTTAAAGACTTCACTTTATGCATAAACATGAGTCTTTCATGTTTGTCTCTTTTCACTTGCATAAAACCATAACTACATACATGTATACATACTCCCTCACTTTTGATGATCTTATGAAGAACACTTGCTTTCATTTGCTCTCTTGAAGTTCATATTTTGATATAAACTTCAAACTTAAGAGTTTTACAAGACTAGCATCTTAAATCAAGTTGAGTTCTTGTTGGTGTTTCAAAGGTTTCACATTCCCTATAAACTTCCAAGCCTTCCTTAGAGGATTCAAAGTCTACAAAGGTTGTTAAACTCTTCTTCTTCTTTGGTGCTTGTTATTTTTTTCAAACTTTGCAAGAAGATCCATGGTTGGTTATAACTAGTTTATAATTATTCAAAAATACTCAAGTATTCCATTGCTAAAAATCTTGTTTTTGAAACTGATTTTAGAATAAAAAACCCAACAATTGGTATCAAAGTCATCTTTGCAAGTTTGGTTAGATTTTATGATTTTTTGGAATCTTAGTTTTTGGAAAATATGGATAAGTTTTTTTTGTAAGAAAATGAGTTCATACATATTTTCTATGACAACTTTATAATTGTTATTTTTGTTACAAAAGTTTTCATGCATATTTTGTCATTTAAAGTTGTCTTAGAAAAACAAAGGTTGTTTAATGCGTATGTTGATATGTATGATGTGAATAAACTAGCCAATGACCATTGTGTTGTTGTGTTTGTTAAAAAAATGGTTGTAATTGTTTATTTATTCATATTGTATGTAATAATTAAATAGATTAGTTTTCTTGGTTTATTTTTGTAAGTAATAGATTACTTTTTAGAATTAATTTATTTGTATAAAAATGTAACAAGAAATAAAGATGAAGCTATTTTTTGAAGAAAAAAGGGTAATTCGCAAGTAATAAGTGTGCAGTGAAAATAGTGATAGTTTCTATAAACTGTCACTTCCTGCAACACTTTTTGAAAGTGTTGCATGTTTTTGAATTATTACATTCAAGAAGTTTTTTCAACCTTTTGTAAGTAATGAGTGTTTTCTTAAGTGGGAGCTTCTACAACAACATTACTAGAAAACTTTTTGGTCCCTTTAAATATCCTTTTAAGAATAGACTTGACATATTTTGTGTTGGCTCACAAAAATGTCTTTAGTTGGTTATGTTTATGCACATATGTTTTATGCACATGTGTGTTGTTTATTTTTATGTAATTATTATGTGTGGTTGATAAATTAGTTTCACATGCTAAAATAATTTTGAACAAAATAAACATCACATGAATGGTCCGCTCACTCTAACCGTCAGTCTGCAGATGATAAACAATGCTAAGATGCAGCCTCGTACCCAGTTCCTCATGGAACTTCTGCCAAAAAATTATGTAAACCGAACATCCCGATTAGGTACAATGGAGACTGGAATACCATACCGAGCAACGATCTCGTGCATATATAAATCGGCTAATTTCTAATGACTAGAAAATGGACGCTCTTGGTCAGACGGTCCACGATAACCCATATCGTGTCGAATCTCTTAGCCATCCGAGGTAACTTGGTAATAAAACCCATAGTAATATGTTTCCATTTCCACATGGGAACCTCCTATGGCTGCAACTTGCCATGTGGCCTCTGGTACTCGGCCTTGACCATCCGGCAGGTCAAACACCTTTGAACATACCACGCTATATATATATATATGTATGTATATATATATATATATATATATATATATATATATATATATATGTATATCTTCATGCACAAACACCAATAACTAAGCCTCAAATCCCGATACATCTTGGTGGCTCCAGGGTGTATCGAAAACCTGGACTTATATGCCTCCTCCAGCACAGTCTACCTGTTCCCACCAAAATGTAGCACCCAAACCCGTCCATATCGAATCAATAACCCTCGAATGTCAGTCGCAAACCTGTCAATCTCACCCTTGAGTCTTTTCTGCTTCCAATTCTCCTTCTTGACCCCCCAGCCCGAGCCTCACTAATCAAATCAAGAATTAGAGAATCAATTGATATCCTCATACATAGACTCTCAGCTGTAGAACTAGCCGTCTTGAGGCTTAAAGCATCAACAGTCACATTAGCTTTCCTAGGGTGATACAAAATCTCGCAGTCATAATTCGTGACCATGTGTAGATAGTGTTGGATTAGGTGTCTAATCCAATAACTGAATTAGTATAATCTTGAATTATTAGCAAGGTTTAAAGTGCAATTGTTCAATAGTTGAACAAGAAAGAGTCCAACACCTTCCTTGGAAGGAGGTGGATGAAATTAGGGTATTTCAGAGTATCTGAAATATTCGTTGCAAATAAATAGGAAGTTGGATAATTACCAAATTGAATAAATATTATTTTATTGATTTAGGGTTATCTAGGGTTTCCAAGTTGCACTATAAAAGACACCCTTGACCTATAATTTTCAGCCAACTCTTCCTACTCTAGAGATACCCGAAAATTTGACATCCCCTCTCTTGTCTCAAAAGCTTCTTGTTGCTAGTGTTGCGTGTGAACCATTAGAGACAAGACATTTGTGTTTCTAGCTTCCAAGTTATTGAAGAAAGGATTCTTGATTGTTTACCACAACAATCAAAAGGTATGTTTTTCCTTTTCAAATTTCAAAATCACCTAGGGTTAGTGTGTTCTCGTTGCTCAATAGAATGTTACATCAATAGTGTTATGACTTAGATCTTTTAGGTTGCATGTACCCTTAAGTGTTAAGGATTTATCCACGTTAATACATGTAAAACCCATTAGATAGTATACTGGACCCCATACAAATAATGGTGTCAAATCTTGAGAGTGAACATCGTTGCTCCCAACTCCAAATCATGAGTTGGATAATGACCCTTATGCGGCTTCAGCTGCCGAGAAGCATAATCAATAACTCTCCCTCGCTACATCAGCATCGCTTTCAAACCGGTGATGGATGCATCACAATATACAACAAAATCCTCAACACCCTCGGGGAGGGTCAATACTAGAGCCTCACACAACTTCTGTCTCAATTTCTCGAACGTAGCCTGCTGCTCAGGCCCCCAATGGAAATCCACGCCCTTCCTCATCAAACGAGTGAGGGGTAAAACAATCTTGGAGAAGATCCTGAATAAATCTCCAATAATATCCTGCTAAACCTAAGAAACTTGTGATCTCCGAGGGGACTTTGGAACCTCCCATTGCATCATGACCTCGATCTTGGCCGGATCAGCCAAAATACCATCCTGGTCAACGAGATGCCCCAAGAACTGGACCTCTCGTAACCAAAACTCAAACTTAGAAAAGTTGGCATACAACTGTTCTCGACTCAAAACTCCCAGAAGCTCTCAAAGGTGCTCCTCGTGCTGCTTCCTGGTCTTGGAATAATACACTAGGATATCATCGATGAACACAATGATTAATCGATTGAGCATTGGCCGACAAACCTGATTCATTAAGTCCATAAATGTTGTCGTCGCATTGGTGAGCCCAAATGGCATCACCACGAACTCGTAATGACCATAAAGAGTTCGAAACATGGTCTTCTGCACATCCTCCTCTCTAACCCTCATTTGATGATACCCTGACCTCAAATTGATCTTGGAGAACCAAGATGCACCCTGTAACTGATCGAAGAGGTCATTAATCCGTGGAACGGGATAAAGATTCTTCACCGTCAACTTGTTCAACTCCCAGTAATCAACGCACATCCGGTGTGAACCATCCTTCTACTTGATGAATAAAATAGGTGCTCCCCATGGAGAACTACTCGGTCTAATAAACTACTTGCCCAACAGCTCCTGAAGTTGAGAGGACAACTCATGGATCTCCAGTAGTGCCAATTGGTACGGTTCCTTAGCAATTAGGGCCGCACCTGGAACCAAATCGATCCTGAACTCAACCTATCTCTCAGGGGGCACACCAGGTAAATCCTCCAAAAAAACATCAACAAACTCTCTAACATCTGGAACATCCAAAACCGAAGCCTCGGTACCGACCCGTGTGTCAATCACATAGGCAAGATAACCCATACACCCATGTTGTAGATACTGTCGGGCCCTGGCGGCAGAACATAAAGTTGATCCAATCCTGGTACCTTCCCTGTAGATAACCAGTTCTCCCCCCACTTTGGGTTCGAACTATCACTCGCTGACCCTCGCAGTCGATCATAGCCCTAAATCTGATCAACCAATCCATCCCTACTATCACATATACATCCCCCATGGAGATAGGAATCAAATCAATCTGATAAGGCACCCTAAAAATCTCCAGAATACAACCCTGTTAAACGCTCGATGCAGATATCCCGTGTTTGTTGGTCATACAAACCTGCAACGGGCACCCCAAATCTCTAAGAGTCATATCAAAACCCATAATAAAAGACTGAGGTACAAAGGACTGACTCGCACCCGAGTCAAAAAGCACAAGATCAGGCAAGGAATTCACTAAGAAGGTACCTAGCAGAAACATAAACATAAGCATACCATAAAATAAATGATAGAATAATAATAGAAACATATCAGTAATGACGTCCGACACCACTCTGGTCTCCTCTGCAATGAGCTGGAAAGTATGAACTCGAGCCCTCGGGGGCTCTGCCCTACCCTAGCGTCCATCAATGATCCTCAATGTAGCCGATGTTGGATCCTATGTCGGCCTCGCAACAATCATGGAGCAATTAGCCTTCACATGACCCACCTGATCACGGTGATAACAAATACGGGTAATCGGTAATAGGGCCTGCTGTGACATCCCCATTTTCATGGCCAGAAAAGACTGATTTTGTTTATGCTTTATATAAAAATCAGAGTGACTTTTTAAAGAAAGTTTTGCGAAATTTGCTCCTAAAAATATGATAAAGATTTTATCATAGCATTTCCGAAGAAATGTATTTCATTATATTAAAACCTTAGGATGTCATTGTCAATACTGATCAAAAGCATAAACCGAAACAACATAGGCCTTACAACATTTATTTATATCTGTTGCCCTAAAATCCATAAACTCTCATTCAATCATCACATCTATGCTCTTGTGCCACTACCTATAATACAAGAAACTGAGTGGGTCATGCTTGGGAGTCTGGTGAGCACATAAGGTTTTCAATCCACAATAATTAAGTTTATTAGTTTCATCAAATCAATCAACCCAATTACCCATTCCTGTTATCCTCACTTTCTGTCCCTAAAGCATCTAATTCAAGGGACCTAGCCTAAGGATTTTCATCGGGATGGACACTAATGTTAAGGGGATTCCTCAACAATATATGTATGTAAGGCAACCATGAGGGGGATGGAGTACACCGGTGAACACATCGTTCACAAACACCTACAGGTTGTGAGCTTGCTAGCATTCCACTAGACTGTCTAGAATAGTCCGTGGTCGTCATCTAAACTCCGCTAGATGACTAGATCATCGTAAAAATCGAGGCCTCTCATATTTTTATTTCATCACACATCAACAATTTCATCTACCCATGTTCTACCCAAGATATTTGTAGATATAAAATACATATATAGTTTAAATCATTTAAAACATGTATAAATCGTTTATCCAACATAGACATCAGGAACACAAATAATATGCACACATAGCATGTAATTTATATTAAATACTTCATATCCATGTGTAATATGAAAGTAATTATGCACTCAATTGTTAAAGTAATGATGCCCAACTCGGGCAGTGCTACGCTTCTTAATAATCATGTGGAAAACTCACCTCTCAGTCTGAAATGATCGTTGAATAGATGCAGCTCCGAATGTCAGGCCAACTAGTTACCTATACACCAAAAAATGAACAATCTCAAAAACCACTTAAAATACCCAATATACCCTTATGTCAACTTGGTCAAATGTTAAAGTCAACAAACCAGCCGAGTCAACCCAACTGAGTACGATGGGCATTCCCAGTTGAACACGATGCTTACTCGGTCGTTGACAAGATACGAGGGCTTGACCACGTCTGTGCAACGTACCACTTGGTACGCCCAGCGTACGCAACTGGATTCTTTCCCAACTATTAAGTGCTTAATACTTAAGCCCTTACATCCAAATTACATATCCATGGCCCAAATGTTATCCTTGTCCATAAAGTTTCCAACTTTATGGTCTTGCATGGCTATTAAGTGCTAAATACCAAAAACCCCAACATCTTAAGCCATTAAGACAACCAAACTCATGCATGGGAAAGAACTAAGAGTCAAGATCATATTATTATGCTTATTTAGACCTCTCAAAACGTCTAAAAGGACAACCTAAATGGATCGGAGTAACTCATACTCAAAATACGAAACTAATAGGACTAAAAGAGTACAAACTTCATGGCTAAACTAGATCTAATCATAGCGTCATCAAGTTTACAGATTTTTACCTTCAAAGAGTTTGTGATTCTGGATCCAAGGTGCTCCACACTTCTAGGGTGATCTCCTCTTCTTCCTTCCCCCTTCAGGGTTACCAAAACACACACACCAAGCTCAAAAATGGCCTTAAAGGGACTAGGGTTTGCTAGAGGGTTGAAATGGGGTTGGAGGTTGATGAAGAGAAGAGGCATGGGGCCATAAATATGATTAAATAGGGTTTGAACCCTAAAAATTAGGGTTCGGAATCTCACCACATACGCCCAACGTATAATATGTACGCCCACCGTACGTGCCCACGTCCCAAAATTACAAAAATGCCACAATAGGCCATTTTGCAACATTTTTCATACACATGGGATAAAATGCAATACTCATCATACTTAGGGTTAAATTTTGGAATTACCTCAACATCAGGACGTTACAATCATCATCAGACTACTAATCCTAATGAATCGAAAGACTTTTAATTTCATCCTCATGGCATTAATTATCCATAAATTCATTGTTGAGTTCGTATTAAGCAATATGTGAACTTTATTAATCCTAATGATCATAGGAATTAATTCATTCATAGAATGATCATCTAATCATGCACACACATTAAATTTCATCACTGTATTTCCTAACCCTAGGTTTTGATCCAACTCTAGTCATAATTATCAATGATCATGGACAACTATGATTCAAATTAACACAATCAGAATGATTATCTAAACTCTATTAATTCAAGAATAGGGAGTAAAGTAATAATCCTTAACACATGTGGATCTTGCAATAAAACTTTACAAACTAAATTAAATAAGAATAAACCATCCAAGCAACATTTAATCCATAATCTCAAGAATTTATCAAATCATAATCACAAAGCAAAGGGTTTTAGCACCCAAATCAGAAAGTAAACACATATGGAATCACATTGGAATGCTACCCATGATCAGAACAACAAACCAAATAATTTGTGGCATATCTGCTCTATAATCCTTCAGATCTTTGCTCCGTATCAGCTTAACGGCCATCCAACCACTTTCTAGACCCTGAAAACGTCTCTTCTGGTGTTTATAATCATAAGTAACGAATTAGGGTTGAAGATATATCATTAGGGGTAATTTTCAACTCTATTTATAGCTTATAATTGTTCACTACGTTGTGGTTGACCACCACCATGTCGTGGTCCTCGTCGAAATCCCGTATTCTCAAAGTTTGCTCAACGATCGTGAAGATTCCATTTAACACATCGTGGTAAGTGGGAATCAACATTTTCTCAAAACATAAAAGTCATCCGAAATTGTGTATAGTTTTCATAACATTTTGAATCTTGTCAATCAGAGTTATGAGTCATGAGATATGGCCAAACCACTGCGAGGGGTCAAGTTGTCCAACAACATCCTTTTTGCGTCTTTTTAGCTCCTTTCTCCTCCTTTTGCATTCCAGCTCCCATTTTAACTGTAGTTGAGCATTTCAAAGCATATTAAGTATATTTTAGTTCTAAATAACATAAAAACAAAGTAATAAAATAATAATAAAACGTCATAGAAATATGCAGAAAATAGACGTTATCACTTATAGATAGGGTTGCCGAGTTAGAAAAGATTTCTCCTGATGCTGATATGGTTTCTCAAGCCAAGATGTAAAAGGTAAGGGGTGAACTGTCCATTGTGCAAAATGACAATTTTTCTTTGGAGAATAGGCTAGCTGGTTATCAGGATGAAGTTTCTGTTGGGTTATAAGCAAAACATCAATCCTATGGTGCACACGCAAACCCTAAAGCTTTGGATCTAGGTTTTTCAATTTGTACATGCAATAATCTTCCAAAGCATATAAACCCTGGATTTAGCATATCAAAATCGAAATCCACATAAAAAACTAGTAAGAATGTTACCTTTGATTGTAGCTTGATGATATTGAGCTTATGAGAACCTAGCACCTCAAATATGATGCCTCCAATGGATCACAAACACCAAAACAATTGGAGAATCTTAGAGAGAGAGAGGAGAGGTAATTTTTGACTCAATGAATCCTTCTAGGGTTGTGGTAGCCGAAATTGTGAAGCCAGGGGGTTCCTTATATAGGTGAGCTACTAGGGTTTTAGTCAAAACCCTAATTAGATTGCTTAGGCGTTAAGCAGTCCAAAGGATCCTTCGAGAAGGCCTCCTATGGACGATTTCTATGTGGGCTTCCCCATAGAATTCGTCTATCCCTTCTTTAGGGTTCCTCGGCCCATATTGCAATTATCACATCATGACAATATCAGTCCTCTTATACTTAATTAATATCTTTTAACCACAAAAATAATTTTAAATTAATTCTTGACCAATATTAATTAAATAATATGATTTCTCTATTAATATATTATTCATATAATATATTAATAAACCATAATAACCTCTTTCTCCATTATTCATCCAATCAAGTCGCTTTGGTGAAGGCAACCCAAAAGGACCATGCTACAACCGGGTCAAGTACATACCAAATATAGTTATGGCTTAGACACCTAATCCAGCAGTCTCCCACTTGGATAAGTCTAATAACTATAAATGCAAGTACGACTTCAAAATCGTATTACCAATTGTAGCTCTCAAAAGCCGCTGTCAAACTCTGACACGTCCTTTAGATAAGGGATCGTATAGTCCTCTGTTCTTAAGATATCTTGTGGACAATTACATGGAACATAGTCATACTTATTATCCAGGAGTTTGTTTCTCAATCTCTGATTCGTCTAACATAGAACTTAATTGAACACATCAATTTAGTCATGACCGGGCCTGACACATAAGTCAAACCAAATCATCGAGGGGCCCACGATATCAGTTTTACCCTCGTAGTATAAAAGGAACAGATAAACTTCGACTTATATTCTTGTACTATTTACTCATCAAATTGTACACCACAATGCATTTTATAACATCAAATTACTGATGCGTTTACGAATTATCAATGCACAACCGACCGGTAAACACCAACTAATATATCTAGGTTTAAAGACTATATGATATTATCATCTAACAATCACTCGTGATTTAAAATTCCATGAAGTGATTCATGTGAGTGTAGGTTTAATCCAATACTTAAATCATATTTCATAAGAACTCATGAACGTTGCAACAAACATTTGCTATGTCTAAACACTTAGACAATCTACAAGCCAATTCATGACAGTATTCTTTCATACTTACTTCCAACGTATGATCGACTGTGGATTGTTTAGATAATCTTATTATTTAGGAAGTCAAAACATGCAAAGTGAAACAATAGTAAATAATTGACATAAAACAGTAACATTACTTATAAATAAAACACCTTTATTTAATCATCAAAATGTTAATTACAATTTATCTATTACAAGTTTCTAAGGCTATGTAATCACTAAAACTAAAATCGTCCTTCAGCCCAATGTTCCTAGCATGCTGCAAGTGCTTAACCCTACTCAGTCCCTTCGTAAGGGGATCTGCTGAGTTCTCTTCTGAAGATACCCTCTTCACTACGAGGAGTCCTTCTTCTTCTGATGTCTAAATGAAATGATATTTTCTGTCGATATGCTTGGATCTGCCATGATCCCTCGGTTCCTTGGATAAGACAACCACACCTTTGTTATCACAGAAAATCTCCATAGGCACCTTTATGGCAGGTACAACTCCAAGGTCTCCAATGAAGTTCCTTAGCCATATTGCCTCCTTTGGCGCTTCGCTCGCTGCTATGTACTCTGATTCGCATGTTGAATCATCTCCGGTCTCCTGCTTGGAACTTTTCTAAGTCATAGCTCCTCCATTCAGGGTAAAGACCCAGTCCGACTGCGAGCGGAAATTGTCCCGGTCAGTCTGAAAACTAACATCATTATACTCTCACATCTCAAGTCATTACTCCCACCGAGGACAAGAAACCATTCCTTAGTCCTCCGAAGGTACTTAAGAATATTCTTCAATGTGGTCTAATGTGCTCTACTAGGGTTCCCTTGATATCTGCTGACCATGCTCAAAGCGAAGGCCACATCAGGGCGAGTATATGTCATAGCATACATGATTGAGCCAACTACAGAAGCATAAGGTACTCTGCTCATCTCTTCTATCTCGGCATCGGTACTCGGGCTTTGAGTCTTATTCAACTTGGTATTGCTTTGGATTAGTAACTCCCTTTTCTTGGAATTCTCCATGATAAAACGTTTCAACACTTTATCCAAGTAAGTACTTTGACTAAGTCCTATTAGTCTTTTACTCCTATTCCTCAATATCCTTATCCCAAGAATATAAGCAGCTTCTCCGAGGTCCTTCATAGCGAAGCACTTCCCAAGCCAGGACTTAACCACCTACAAGGTTGGGACGTCGTTTCCTATGAGTAGTATGTTTTCCACATACAAAACGAGAAAGCTAACTATACTCCCACTGGCTTTGACTTATACACAGGACTCATCCTCGCTTCTCGAAAAGCTAAACTCTTTGACTTTCTAATCAAAACAAATATTCAATCTGTGAGATGCTTGTTTAAATCCATAAATGGATTTCTCAAGCTTACACACTCTATTAGGGTGCTCTGCACTGACAAAACCCTCTGGCTGACTCATGTAAACATCTTCAGCCAACTTCCCATTAAGGAAAGCGGTTTTGACATCCATTTTCCATATTTCATATTTATGAAATGCAGCTATGGCTAGCATAACCCTTATATATTTAATCTTCGCAACTGGTGAGAAGGTCTCATCATAGTCAACTCCGGAAGTTAGAGTAAATCCCTTCACAGCCAATCGCGCCTTATATGTTTGTACTTTCCCATCCATGTCGGTCTTCTTCTTGAAGATCCATTTGCACCCGACATCTTACGACCTGGCACATTGTCAACCAAGTTCCAAACTTGATTGTCACACATGGACTGAATCTCACTGTCCATAGCCTCTTTCCATTTTGCAGACTCCGGGCCTGCCATGGCTTCCTTGTAGTTGTTAGGTTCATCCACATTTATTAGTGTACTATCACTAATAAACGTAACACCCTAAATAGTTATATGGAATCCATATAATACGGGTGGAGCACTAACTCTACCGGAACGCCTCAGAGGTAAGGACTCGTCAATTGGTTCCACAGGAGTTTCCTCCTTGGGTTGATCTCCAGTGTTAGAGGTTCCTTCATCGCTTGATTCTTGAAGCTCTTCAAGATCAATTTGCCTCCCACTGTCCTCTTGGCATAGGAGTTCTCGCTCTTGGAAAACCCCTCTCCTCGCAACGAAGACAACAATGTCACTCGGTATATAGAAGAGATACCCAAAGGACTTCTGCAGATAGCCGATGAAAATACACCACTCACTATGAGGTTCAAGCTTGTCGTGAGTCTCTCGTCTTACGAAAGCCTCGCAACTCCAAACTTTGATATGTGCCAACGAGGGAGCTTTCCCTGTCCACATCTCGTGAGGTGTTTTGGTAACCTTCTTAGTCGGGACTAGATTAAGGAGATGGGCGGCAGTCTCTAAGGTATACCCCCAAAATGAGATAGGTAATGAAGCCCGACTCATCATGGAACGAACTATATCCAACAAGGTTCGATTGCGCCTCTCAGCTACACCATTCAACTGTGGTGTCCTGGGTGGCGTCAATTGCAAAACAATTCCGCATTCCTTGAGGTAGTCGTGGAATTCAATACTAAGGTACTCACCTCCTCGATCGAATCGAAGCATCTTAATTTTCCTGCCCAGCTGATTCTCTACTTCTTTCTTAAACTCTTTGAACATTTCAAAGGTTTCTGACTTATACTTGATTAATTAGATATACCCTTATCTGCTATAATCATCGGTGAAAGTCACATAGAAGTGGTTCGCATCCCTTGTGGTGGATCTAAATGGCCCACATACATCGGTATGTATGAGATCCAATAAACCCTCACCCTTTTCACAAGTACCAGTGAAGGGCGACTTGGTCATCTTTCCAAGTAAACAAGACTCGCATGTGTCATCGTCCTTAAGGTCGAATGACTCCAACACTCCATCCTGTTGAAGTTGGGCTATGCGCTTCTTGTTGACATGTCCAATACGACAATGCCACAAGCATGCTTTATCCAAGCCATTGGAAGAATCGATATGCAACACATCATTTCCTAAGTTGTCTATAACCATCACAGTTTTATATATTCCATTAAAAGGCAATGCTTCAAAATAGAAAGTACCATTAAAGAAAGCATTAATAGAACCATTTTCATTATTAAACGAAAATCTAAAACCTTGTTTATACAAACCATGAAAAGAAATAATGTTTCGTGTAATTTCTAAAGAGTAGCAACAATTATTCAAATCTAGACCTAACCAACTACTAAGCACTAAAGAGTAAACTCCAATCTTGGTGACAAGTGATGCTTTCCTATTCCTTATGATCAAGTTTATCTTCCCATGATCGACATCCATACTTCTTCTTAGACCCTGCAAATCAGAACAGATGTGAAAACCACATCCTGTATCGAGGACCCAAGACATAGCATGTGATGAGTTATTATATTGAATAGTATAAATACCTGCGAAGGTGGGCTTTATCTTCCCATCCTTGATGTCATGCAGGCACTTCAGGCAACTTCGTTTCCAATGCCCTTTGTCGTGGCAGTGGAAGCACTCTGCATCCTTCAGGTTGGAAGAGGGAGCAGCAAGACCGGCTTTGGTTCCACTAGAAGAGGTACCATCATGAGACTTTGCCTTGTGGCTCTTAGAAGGAGCCTTCCTCTTCTTTCCATTTCCTTGGCCAACAGCCAAAACAGGGGCAACAGTAGCAGGAGTAGATGCAATAGATTTTCCTTTCAGACTACTCTCAGTAGTCCTTAAGAGGCCTTGAAGCTTGCTTAGAGTGACCTCCTCCTTGTTCATGTGATAGGTCATACGAAATTGCTTGTCGCAAAGAGTCAAGGAGTGTAGAATGATATTTATGGCCAGCTCCTCATCGAAGTTGACATTCAACTTCAGCAAGCGGTCCACATGTCTCTGCATTTTCTGCAAGTGGGCCGTGATGAACTCTTCATCCTTTATTTTGGTAGTGATCATCGCAATGATGATCTTATACCGTTCCTGCCTGGCACTTTGATGGTACCTTTCCATCAAATCTTGGTGCATCTCGTATGGATAGTAGTCCTCATAGGACTTTGGAGTTCAGTAGTCATTGTTGCGAGCATGATGCAATGAACCTTCGTAGCATCTCGCTCATGAGTTTCATAGGCAGAAATTTCGAGGGTGGCAGTGTTCACATTAACCTCCTTCAGCTCCTTGCCGAGAACATACTCTTTGTCCTCGTAACGGGTGGCCATGCGAATATTGCGGATCCAATCATTAAAATTGGACCCATCGAATATCACCCTCCCACACAAGTTCATGAGTAGAATGAGCCGGAAGGGGTCGATCCGGAAGCGTTGTTGTTGTTTTAAGTAGACATCTGAAATAGGAAAAGGGCAAAGTTTTAGATTAGATAAGAATCCCCAATTAAATACCCAAATGATAAATTAGGGTAGGACCCAACACAATTATTTACAATTCAGAAGAGGGATGCCGTAATCTAATTGCAAATAATTTGAAAGTAGGTAAAAGACGATTTATCAATTTCCACAATGAAAAACGAAAAATGATAATTAAGTTTTAAAAGAATTGAAATTCCTAGATCTTTTGAGATTCATTGAACTTTTCAATGGCATGTTTAAATCTCGATATGCCCTTCAAGTTTGCGACTGGGATAGCGAGGATCACAAACAAGATGTGAATAACCATGCAAATGTACTTGGTACAATCGATGCCATTTACCACCTAATCAATGTGCCGGTTAGCCACACACGCTCCATTGATCTACGATAAACATCGAGCTACTCTTTGCCACCTTTGCTAGTCCCAAATTAGTGTGTCGGTTATCCACGCACGCTCCACTAACGACTTGGCAGGGTGCAAAGTGTAATTTCATGGAATAACATCATTTCACATTTTTTCCTAAAGTAACTAAGACTGGGAATTTTATAAAAAACATTTAGTTACTTTATTAATCATTATACTTATTAACGAGGAATTAGTTGCCATATCCTACCCGTTCGGCTAACGGCCCTCTACCAATCAAGGAAGCGGTGGGTGAGAGTGGACACTCATTAAACTGCATTTTATAAGCATCAACCTTATACCCCCTTATAGATCGGCTTCGTGAATGAGGCCTACTAACGGTAAGACTAGCTTTATCTTATACATATATATAATTATTAATCTTATAATATTATAATAGTATAAGGGTTGAATTTTAAACTTGTAAAATTCTAGGGTTTAGAACTTTTAACTAAAAATTTAAATCCCAAAACTTGAGGGCAAGTTTTGAAACTTTTCAAAACATCTTTTTGATCAAATTTGGAAATAATTAATTAATCATATTATTAATATTTATCACATAATTTGACCTAATCTATTTTCTTGACAAGATAATTCAAATCAAAATACGAATAATTAATCTTTATCATATAAAACAAGTAATTATCTTATTTATGGCAATTATCTTTGAATTGCATTAGGATAATCTATACCATATTGAAAAAATCAGATTTTATCAGCCAAAAACATTTTTGGTAATTATCTTAATTTAGTTTCAGTCAAAATCCCGAAAATTGCACTCTGACCCGCCACCACGTCGTGGCAATATATGCCACGTCGTGGTCACCAAGCAGAAGCAAAAAAACGAAGAACTTTTTGCTTTAAACGATTAAGCTATTCATCAAATACAAAAGAAAACCAGCCTATGCTCCGATACCACTATTGGGTTATAAGCAAAACATCAATCCTATGGAGCACATGCAAACCCTAAAGCTTTGGATCTAGGTTTTTCTATTTGTACATGCAATAATCTTCCAAAGCTTATAAACCCTAGATCTAGCATATCAAAATCGAAATCCACATAAATAAATTAGTAAGAATGTTACCTTTGGTTGTAGCTTGATGATCTTCAGCTTATGAGAACCTAGCACCTCAAATGTGATGCCTCTAATGGATCATAAACACCAAAACAATTGGAGAATCTTAGAGAGAGAGAGGGAAGAGGTAATTTTCGGCTCAATGAATCCTTCTAGGGTTGTGGTAGCCAAAATTATGAAGCCAAGGGGTTCCTTATATAGGTGAGCTGCTAAGGTTTCAGTCAAAACCCTCATTAGATTGCTTAGGCCTTAAGCAGTCCACAAGATCCTTCCAGAAGGCCTCCTATGGACGATTTCTATGTGGGCTTTCCCATAGAATTCGTTCATCCCTTCTTTAGGGTTCATCAACCCATATTGCAATTATCACATAATTACAATATCAGTCCTCTTATATTTAATTAATCTCTTTTGACTACAAAATTAATTCTAAATTAATTATTGACCAATATTAATTAAATAATATGATTTCTCTTTTAATATATTATTCATATAATATATTAATAAACCATAATAATCTCTTTCTCCATTATTCATCCAATCAAGTTGCTTTGGTGAAGGCAACCCAAAAGGACCATGCTATAACTGGGTCAAGTACATACCAAATATAGTTATGGCTTAGACACATAATCCAACAGTTTCGACGCTAAAGGCTACAATGGCATCCCTTGAATTGGAAAATGTTGGTTTGGTGGACAAAATAGCTATGTTGGAGCATGGCGTGAAAAATTTAAAAGTTTATTTGAATGACTCTGTTCTTCAAAACACAGATTTACAGGAAAGTGTAGTTGGACTAGAGAGTAGGGTACACAAATCCGATGAGGATATATCTTGGGTATTATCATGTGGAATCGCGAAGTTGGTGGATAAACTCATTGCTGAGTCATCCTTTTTTTAAGCTAACGGTGATCTTCAAAGTGTTTGTGTTGATTTTGGCAGGAGAACTGGTTGTGAGATGACGAACACAGAGCATAACTTAGGACTGAGCGAGATTGATATTCCGTTGTATGATCCTACTCGTTTGCAAAAAGTGGAGGATACGTTTTTTGCTTTATTTTGTTGTGATTATTTGGTTGAATTTGGTTTTCCTTTGTCGAATGTTAAGCAGTTACATGCATTGGTGGTCCCAACTAACAACATGATGTCTACAAGCGGTTTTGGTGCAGGTGTTGGTGGGCTTTTTGCTCTAGATATTGATACTTTATGTTGTTTGGTGACAATTTGTTCCTTATGTTAGACCTTGTTGCAACAAATTGGTGGTGTTTTAGTCGTATGATCGTTCTTCTTACATGGCCTGCTTGGTGATATTTTCCTTCATATATGTCCTAGGTATGCGATGTTGGTTGGGGTTGGTTCTTGACCTTCTTGTTAATTTTGTGGAGTAACTAATATTTTAAAAGGATGTCAATTGTGTCCCCCCTTTTTGTTGTTATGATGCGCGTGTCGTTTCCTTATTGTGTTTTGGGAAGATATAAGCTCTTAGTCTAAGCAGATAAATTAGGTCGTGATTTTTGGCTTCATCCTCTAGAAAGATGTAATTGATTGAGCAAGCCACTTTATTTAGGGGGAATAAGGATATTCTTTTGATAATCAAGTAACCTCGGTCGATGTGTTAAACTTCGAATTTTAGAAAGATGTAGTCGGCTGACCGAACTACATTATTTAATAAGAATAAAGATATTCTTAGGCTAAATAGGCAGCCTAGGTCAAAGTTTTGAATTTCGACCTTTGGAGAGATGTAGTTGGCTGACTGAGCTATAATATTTAATAAGAATAAAGATATTCTTAGGCTAAGTAGGTAGCCTAGGTCCGAGTTTTAAACTTCGGCCTTTAGAAAGATGTAGTTGACTGATCGAGCTACATTATTTAAATACGAATAAAGATATTCTTAGGCTAAGTAGGTAGCCTAGGTCGGAGTTTTGAACTTCGACCTTTAAAAAGATGTAATCGGCTGACCGAGCTACATTATTTAAATAAGAATAAAGATATTCTTCGGCTAAAAAGGTAACCTAGGTCGGAGTTTTGAACTTCGACGTTAAAAAGATGTAGTTGACCAAGCTACATTATTAAAATAAAAATACATATATTCTTAGTTTCTCATAATTGCCTTCATTTTATTTATCGTGAAACGACATTAATGACTTTCACCAAGTTTCCTACCACATGCTCTTGATAGGTTGATGCCTTTTTCACAACTCACCTGGTATACCCGTCCTTTGCTTTCTAGTTTCTATTCTCCGTCAAGGGTTGGTTGTGGGTCGTGTTGCTTCTCTCCTTTCAGTTCTGGCTTTCTTTACTCCCCATTTTGGCAACCCTACTAGTGAATGCAATATTTCAATGGGGTCAAGCTTTGTGTTTGTCCGGTAAGTCCCTCAAAACTTTTTATGGGGCCGCATTCACAAGGATTTTGGCCGCCTTCACAAGGTTTTTGGCAACAAGCCTATTGATCTATCAAGGACATAGCGCTCTCAATCTTTCTTTTAGATGTCTTATAGAATCAAAACCGGACTTGCTTAAATTAGACCAATTGATGTTGTACCCATTAGATGAATGTCTTTGTAATTTTTTATTTTACTTTCGTATTGTAATTTAATTGCTTGTTGCTATTTTTTTTGTTAATAATTTTTACGGCCGTTCAAAAAAAAATCCTTCAAGCTTCAACCTACAATTGGTTACATGTTTCCCGTTAAAAACAATATTAATCTATAGTTCAGTATGCATAATACAATTTTAAAATTCACATCATAGATCTTTCTTTAAACTATAGTTGCAATAATAAATGCCATATGCTCATATCGTGATCACTATATTAAAATAATATTATAACTAATAATTTTGATTCATGATTGCAATACGTATGCTTTAGATACCTGAATTTAACAAATTATACACATGATCGTTGAAACCATCTCTAGTTTTTCACACCAAAACTCCAAGAACATGCAAAGTAATCATCTAATCTAATAAGATACGTATTTAACCTACAACAGAGGATGCTTTATAAGGACGAATCTTTACCATAAACTCATAAAGCAACCAGCTTTGTTTAAATGACAAAAGGAAACAAACACAAGATCCTGATTCCCACATCTTGATGCACTTATCAGACAACATAAAGAATAAATCAAATTTCCACTAAATATACGATTCCACAAAGAAATTAAGCTTAGTTTAATCTATATCTCAAGTATGGCTATGGAACAGACGTATGATATAACTTAACATCTCATGATTCATGAACATATACGTAATAAGCTAAACTCCTGAAGAAATGGAGAAAGTAAAAGGGTATTGATGTACTTCATTCAATGGTACAGTGGTAACATTTTCTTCTACAGAAAAACAAGAAACATCTTCTTCAGACCAACAATGGAGTTCATCTTCAGAAAAATAACTCAACCCATCTGAAAACGACAACATACTCATCTCATCATCATCATCATCATCATCGTTTTCAGAAATGACAGATGAACAAATGGCATTTATGTCCAAAACTTCACCCAACTCTTCAACTGTATCATCATCTTCTTCATTATCATCACCGACTCCTTCCAGAAATGGATGAGCTAAAAGCATCTCAGCCGTCCATCTAAAACAAGCTTTCCTCGAGAAACAACTCTTCAAGAAACTTCTCCCTTCTCTTGATATACTGCTCGGAATTGAAGGTGATTCGTCGTTGTTGTTTTCCATTTTCGAGTTCCATGGAGGTTTTCCGGTGAACATCTCCAGTACGACGCACCCAAATGCCCAGATATCAGACGGAGCTTCTTGGACGCCGTCGGTTTGAAGTTCCGGTGAAAAATATATCGGGGTGCCTCTCTGATAACGGACGACTTTGCTTTTCTTGCTCTGTTTTGCCCTTTTTGCTAACCCCAGATCGCCAATTTTAGCCGTGAAATCACCATTAGAGGAACTACCGATGAGTAGAATGTTTTCAGGTTTTAAATCGCAGTGGACATACCCGTTATGATGTATATGACGTAATCCATGAAGAATTGACCTAGTATGACGTTTGACATCCGATTCCGGCAACCCATTTTGACCGGATTTTTTGATGAGATCAGCTAGGGTTCCTCCGGAGCCATACTCCAGCAGCAAATTGTACACCATTTGTCCATTCTCTCCGGTTGTAATCTCTTCCCCAAAACATCTGATCACATTACGACACCCTCTCAGATTATTCAAAACCTCTCTCTCGTTTTGAATTGAAGAAGAAACAGAGACCTCAGCCGATTTCACAGCCATAATTGGTGGGTAAGAGCTGTATCTCGATTTGGGTTTCTTCAAATTCGCAAGAAATACAGACCCAAAACACCCTTTACCAATCAAACAACCTCTAAACCATGCCATTCCATCGCCATACTTGCTCTGTTCAAGCACCTCATGTTCTTGCTTCCTTCTCTTTCTTTCATCGTTCACGACCCAACTCTCGGAACTGATTAAACTCCTCTTTTTCTCATTCCCTTTCTTCAAAACCAAATCCATTCCCAAATGCTGTAGGTCTTTTAGGTAACTTGATCACGAAAGATAGGTCGACAGATTAGCATTAGCAAAAATAACAAAAACACTGACTACTTTCTCTTGAAAAGATTGAGCAATCTTTTCCCCTTTCTTCTAGGTTGTCAAGAATTTCAAGAAGTGAGAGTATATTTGACGAATTTAGGGTGAAAGAGGGTTATGAGATGAATGAATGAAAAATAAAAAATTAGGGTTTACGAGCGTGGGGTTGTGAAACTTCGTTGTTTCCATGAGTTTCTAATTTTAGGCATGGGATTGGCAAACAAGCAGCCGCGTTTTCGTTGGAGTTGAAAAGGTAGGACATACATAGGACACCACAATTTTTCTTTTTAACGGAATAACTGTCACCCTTTGTCTTCGTTTCCCTTTTCAACTAAAATACATAAATTCCAAATAAGAATAATAATAATAATAAAGAGGTATTAGAGTTTTTCTTATGATTAAACTACTGACGTTATGTATTTCAAAAAAGTTTGTTAAACAGATGAAATAATAAACATATACTGTATTGCTTTTATTGTTAGTCCTTAAGCAAAGTGATATTTGTATGAGTAATGAATTTCAAACATGCTACATTTACAGTGTATTACTACGAAATGAATGTTTTCTATTAATTATAATTAATGACTCGTTTAACTAAAACATTTCGAATATCTTTAACTCTACATGTCCTTGTAGGAACATGCGTATTAAATAGTAAGATTGCAACTAACTAAAGATTGTTTGAATAGATTTGTATAAAATTGTTGAAAAAAATGTGTTGGTTGGATTATATTGTTCAATTATGTATTAGTTTATTGTTTTATTCCTATGAAATCTATTTGTTTTTTTGTTTTTAAATCTTATTTTCCGAATTAGTTGTTGTACATTTGGTTGACTGAACCGCATTGTATTTGGTTCTTATCATCAACAGTTTACACTTAGCTATTCATGTGTTGAAATTGTTAGAATATAAAATTGATTATTTGTATTTAATACTTATGTAAAGTATCTTTGTAAAATTAGAGATAATTGTGCATTAGTAGGTTTCCTTGATTTGAGGATCGTTTCCATTTTGAATCGATGCCTTCTGTTGTATATATTCACGCTTATGATGAATGAAAGGGGCAAGGGAAAACTTTCAACTTACATGGTATCAGAGCCAGACTCTCCAAAATCCCCCAAATCATCTCGTCCTTCTTAATCTTCTTAATCTTCTTCTTCTTCTTCTTCTTCTTCTTCTTCTTCTTCTTTTAAGATGTCTCCCTCTATTCACCATGCTCTCACAATTTCAAATATTAAGAATCATATCTCCATTACCTTGGAGATGGAAAATGTTCAGTCCTCTACATGGGTTGAAATGTTCAAAATCCATTCCCGCTCCCACAAAATGTACCACCACATCATCAAACCTGAAGCATGTAACGAAAAAGTGCCAACAACAAATGAAGAAAAAGAATTGTAGCTTACCCTTGATGCAACTGTCCTTCAATTGATATATGCAACATTTTCCAATGATTTGTTGCACACAATTCTTAAACCAGATTCAACTGCCATGGAAGCTTGGAACCGTTTTTGGAAATTTTTCAAGATAACAAGTATTCACGTGTTGTGACTCTGGAACAGGAGTTCTCTCATACTCACATGGAAGATTTTCCAAATGCTTTTGCCTATTGCCAAAGACTCAAGGTTCTTGCTGATCAATTAAAAAAATTTAGGAGCTCCTGTATCTAATGATCGATTGGTGCTTCAGATGGTGGCTGGACTTACTGAAGTGTGTAATGGGGTAGGTACCCTTCTTCGACAAACTGATCATCTCCTTCGGTTCTATCAGGCTCGATCTATGCTGGTTCTTGAAGAAGAAAGTCTAAATAAAAAGACATCCCAAGCCATCCCTACTGTGATGCCAATTATGTATCGAGAGGTTGATGATTCTCACTCAACGGGTCATCAACAGTCCTCTCCTCAAGAAGGAGGATGTGCTCAAGGACATTGTTGAGGTTCTTTACGGAGCAATCACAACGATGGTTACAATCGAAATGACAATCGAGGGGGAGGTCGTGGTCGTGGGAGTTTTAGTAACAACCGTGGTGGGAATTCACCACAACTAGGTCAACAACAGTGGTAGTGGCCATGGGCTCCATGAACAATCCCTACATACCCATTCCCTACGGCACCATGGTCTCTGAAACGACCCAAAAATACGGCCCGAAAATTTCATTTTTAATATAACCATAATCATAAAACGGAGTATATCATAATAAAACCATGCGTTGCAAATCTCAAAACCATACTAAAATACAAATGAGAAAACGGTGTCATGACTGTATCAAAACATATATAAGATAACTGATCAACTCCCAGGATAAAAACTGTGGCTGTGGTGTGTGCGATGCCATCATCCCGAGCCCTTCCCTCTGCTTGCGGAAGTACCTGAAACCAAAACTGAAACTGTAAGCACGAAGCTTAGTGAGCTCCCCCAAACTACCACATACCACACAAACATATAAAGCACATACTGGGCCTTGCCCACTGCATCGGACCGAAGTCCGGCTAACCGGGGCCTTGCCCCCTACATCGGACCGAAGTCCGAAGCTGACCGGAACATCGGACCGAAGTCCGAAGCTGACTAGGATCTTCGTCCCCTACATCGAACCGAGTCCGAAGCTGACTAGGACATCGGACCGAAGTTCGAAGCTGACTGAGACATCGGACCGAAGTCCGAAGCTGACTGGGACCTACGTCCCCTACATCGGACCGGAGTCCGAAGCTGACTGGACCTCTGTCCCCTACATCGGACCGAAGTCCGAAGCTGACTGAACATAGCATAAACATATCAACTGGCATAAACACATATCCTGTCTGAACCACGAAGGCATCAAGCATACTAACTACTACATCGGATCGAGGTCCGAAGCTGACTGCTAGCTAAACGGGCCGGCATTGTGGCCTTAGACCCGTTACTACTGGAAGGAAACTCACCTCGTGAACTGGCTGCTGTGTGAATGGCTCTGGAAGCTAATTGCTACTGCTCCGGTATCTCCCCGGCTACAAGGCCATAAACACACTCAATCAAATACTAAACACTGCACTGGGGTAAAATGACTCTTTTACCCTTGGTCAAAGTCAACTCTCCCGGTCAAAGTCAACCCACAGTTGACCTGACTCGCCGAGTTGGGTCACCAACTCGCCGAGTCTCTAATCTCATTTCACAACCCCACTCGTGGCTACTCGTCGAGTATGGCATCGACTCGACGAGTACTCTTTCTATCCAAGAACTCAGACAATCTTCATCCGACTCGCCGAGTCATATGAACAACTCGACGAGTTGTTCTTGAGCTTAAGAAGATTGCCTTGGACTCGCCGAGTTGTATGAACAACTCGCCGAGTCCCTCCATTACTAAGTCTACTCTCCGACTCACTGAGTCCACTCTACTACTCACATACTTCCACTCGTCATCACTCAAAAGGGGAAAAACGGGGACTCGCGACTCGACTCGCTGAGTCGTTCTTCCGACTCGCCGAGTCGCTTGCATGCAGCAACTCAAAACTCGATTCTGCTTGAATCCAGTGTATAAAACTAATAGATCTGGACTCCATTAACTCGATTAGCACGTAAAGATTCTATCTTTACGTGCCCATATGCATCCATGAAGCTAAAATGGCTCAAAAAGCATAATAAAGGCTAGATCTAGGGTTTTCATGCAAGATAACTTCAAAAAGGCAATAGATCTGGGCTCTACAACTCCTAAATGAACAGATCTAAGGATATCTCGACATAATAGGGCATCCATACAATCATAAGGCTTGAGAGAAGCATCAAACTAGATCTAGAAGAGTTCTAATGGAGGTTAAAAGCATAAAACAGGAGGGAATCCGAAGAATACCTCAAAGAACTCTGATTTGCCCTTGGATCTTTGCTCTACACCTCTTCTCCTTGCTCCTTTCTTCTTCTCTTTCTTCAAGCCTTCAAAATTTAACACAAGAACACTTAGATCACTCAAGGATGGATTAGGGTTTTCTCACAGCTTTCTGAGGGTGAAGGAGGCGAGATTGGGGGCTATAAGGTGGATTAAATAGTGAGCAACCCGGGGATTTAGGGTTTCTCCCAGGCAGGCAGACTCGCCGAGTCCTGAATATGGACTCGCCGAGTCGCCGACTAACACGTGCTCGAAATCCCGTCCCTACTCGGCGAGTCAGGCTAAGAACTCGCAGAGTCCCTCTTGCCAACTTCTAATTAAATACTATGGAATCATCATACCGGGGACGGGTTGTTACAGTCTCGGCCCAATACCCCTTCCTTTGGTAACAATAATCTTCAACCAGGCCTTTTTGTCCTAAATCCAAGATCACAGAAACCGCAACAAGCTTACTCAGCTACTGTTCACAATCAGGCTCGACACAATCATCATATCTCACTAACCTTAGGCATGAACCCACCAAATACAAACTGGTATATGGATAATGCGCAACATCTCACATGACATCATCCACAGGTAACCTCTCGTCTTATTTTAATTTGAGAAATAAACAGAATATCATTGTCGGAAATGGTCATACAATTCCAAATCTCAATTTTGGACAATCTACTCTTAAGCCTCCAAATCCTTCTTTCACTCTGAAAAACATTGTTCATGTTCCTAAAATTGTAAAAAATCTTATATATGTTCGAAAGTTTGTCAATGATAATTATGTGTATGTCGAGTTTGACCCCTTGGATTTTCTATGAAGGATTTACCGACAGGTGACCCTCTAATGAGATGTGAGTGTCATAGGGACCTATATCCAATAACCACAGCCACTCAAGCTAATCATCACTTTGCATTTGCTGTTAATGCTCCTATGTTATTGCATGCTCGTTTGGGCCATCTTGGAGCTCCTGTTTTTCAATTTCTTAGGGCCAATAAAGACATTCAATGTAATGCTCTTACCAATAAGCTATTATGTTATTCTTTTCAAATAGGAAAAACTATTAAATTACCTTTTGTTGCCTCTAGTTCATGCATAGTAATGTCGTTCAATATTATTCACAATAATGTGTGAACATCTCTAGTTGTTAGTTCAATGGGTCATCGTTATTATCTTGTAATTGTCAATGATTTTATGAATTATACATGGACTTTTCCATTGGCGAAAAAGTCTCAAGTCCTATATATGTATTTTCCAATCATTTCATGCTTTTGTTAAAACCCAATTTGTGTGCAAAATAAAATCAATACAATGTGACAACGGGAGTGAATTTGATAATGGATTATTTCAGGATTTTTGCAACTCAAATGGGATTGTCTTTCATTTTTCGTGTCCGCAGACCTCACTACAAAGTGGGAAATCGGAATGCAAACTGTGGACAATTAATAATATGGTTCGAAGTTTATTAGCTCATGCTTCCATCCCACCGTCATTTTGGCCTCATGCGACATATTTACATAATATTTTTCCCTCAAAACTCTTATACAACAAATCTCCGTTGAAATGTCTTACTCTAGTCTCAAAGCCTTTGAGTGTTTATGTTATTCGTTGTTTCCATCCACTACTATTCACAAACTTCAACCTCGAGCTACACCGTGTGTCTTCCTTGGGCATTCGTTAACACATCGAGGCTATAAATGTTATGACTTGTCAAATAATAAAATTATTATTAGTAGACATGTCATTTTGATGAGACACGATTTCCTTTTTCTAATATTCATAAACTTTAATCTCAATCTGATTCATTCCTTGATGATGAAGGTTTCTCCCATGTCTTTCATCAAAATATTTCTTCTATGGGTCCGATGGAAAATGAGCTTCCCATTCCCACTTCTTCAATACAACAATCTCTAATGTCTTTTATAACACAATAGTCTACTACCTCTCCACATAATCATATGCCTTCGGTCTCATCATAAACCCCTACGTCGACTCCCATATCTCCTCTTACACCATCTGATTCCATGCCTTTTGTGACTTCTCCTATTCCTACTATCGTAAATCTCTATTTTTCAGCCGATTCCGGATTCAAATGACCATGTCACTCGTAGCCAACATGATATCTTTAAACCAAATATCCAGTTTAAGTTTACCTCTTCAGTTTCTCAATCTCCCATCCCAAAGAATCATGTTCTTGCTCTATGTGATATGAATTGGAAAATGGCCATGGATGATGAATTTAATGCTCTCATTAAAAACAAGACATATGAACTTATGCCTCGCCCACCAGGTGTTAATATTATCCGCTCAATGTGGACTTTTGCTTATAAATAGTTTTTGGATTAGTCATTTGAACGATATAATGCTCGTCTTTTAGGCGATGGAAAGATACAACAAGTAGGGGTGGATTGCGGTGAAACGTTTAGTCTGGTTGTCAAACCAGCGACTATCATAATAGTCCTCAGTCTAGCTCTCTCCAAAGCATGGTCTATACATCAATTAGATGTAAATAATTCCTTTTTATATGGGGAGTTACATGAAAGAGTTTATATGCATCAACCATTAGGGTTTCGAGACTAGTCATGTCTTGATCATGTGTGTCTTCTCAAGAAATCCTTATATGGCCTTAAGCAAGCCCCCAGAGCTTGGTATACCTGGTTTTCCGACTTTGTAAAGCATATAGGCTTAACACATAGTGTATCAAATCACTCATTATTCATCTACATACTTGTTGCGGATATGGCATATCTCTTACTTTTATGTTGATGAAATCATTTTGACCACCTCATCTGATTATCTTCGGGCCTCAATCATATCTTAGTTAAGTTATGAACTTGCAATGAAAAACTTAGGTCATTTGAGCTATTTTTGGGGAATAGCTGTTACTCATCATTCTAATGGTCTATATTTATCTCAACTTGCTCTTCTCTTGTTTCATACAAAGATGCGGATTAAGGGATATCCCGACACACGACGATCCACCTCAGGATATTGTGTGCATATGGGTGCCAATCTTATTTCATGGTCCGCGAAAAGACAACCTACGGTATCTTGCTCTAGTACAAAAGTTGAGTATCGAGGATTGGCAAATGTTGTGTATGAATCTTGTTGGTTAGACAACTTACTGATCGAATTACATTGAAATTTCCAAAAATCACCCATCATGTATTGTGATAATGTAAGTGTAGTTTACTTAACCGTGAATTATGTTCAACATCAGTGAACTAAATTAGATTTCATCCTCGAAATCACTCCTTACTACCTTCCAGAAATGCTAGACATCCAGGGCGATACTCCAACAACCCCCAATACGAACTGAGAATTCGACTCATACATATGACGACCTTCCAAATCTATAACCGAACCAAGCCTTAGCAGGGCTCCCAAATCCCTACGAAGAATAGATATTTACCCCACTATCGCTATCCACTAGAGAATAACCATTACAATTCTTCCTGAAATTCGAAATCCTAAAACCATGTCTGACTCCCCGACAGACATCCCACTATGAATCAGTGTTAATTCATCTCCACTTTGTAATCCAAACCAATCATAACCCTTCTAACGATTGTTGTTTCTATTGGGAAATAGAATCCCTGACCATTTATTTCTGCCGAAAGCTTTTCACTTGGCAAAAAGTTTAGATAATCCTTCGAGTAAAAGACTCATCCCTAAAACGGTTAGACTCAGACGAAAGTTGCACAGTAGAGTCAAATCAATTACTCTGAGATTATTTAACCTATGCAGCATGACTTAACATACTCACTTAATAATGAGGCGACTCCTAACACGAGACCCAAACACTAGTACCACCTCTGGTTCATCTTGTTGCCCCATAATTACATTTTTGATCCAACCGATACCTCCCTGGTCTTGTACTTACCTACCGATTAACCGATATACCATATTTCCAACTGGTTCATGAGGAATGATAGGCTCACACAATCGCACCACACGACTCCTAAATGAAGGTCTATCTAGCAAGAGATGTCCAAACTTGCTTTCCTTAATGGCTCCAACAGCCCTCCTTGTACAATCAAGGATAACATAACCAACCCTTCATCACTGATGAATCATTTATTTGAGGTCAAGGGTGACTCCCAATGCAAGTCTCACCCCTAAGTACCAAACCATCCTAAAAAAAAAACTCACATCCTGATAACAAAAAATTCACAATTCCGATATGTCAAAGTTCTCTTGTATCCATGGTGACTTCCTACTAAACAGAGATATATACTCCTCAATCGACCGCCGATATTAACAATATTACACCTGATCCCACTAGTGACCAAAACCACACTCCAACCTATTCCACCGGGTGTCACATATACTATCATAATTATACGGGCCTCGCCTACGGGTCTTACCTAGTCGAGTGCTATACAAGCCTAACCTCACCTCAGATCCAACGATCCTCATACCATACGTATCACGTATACCTATATATATCCCCTCGCACTGGGCCCTATTTGGAACATTCATCAACCATACCATAATTATCATGAGTCGAACTCGCACCCAACTAATCCCTAATCAGGTGTTCAGGTTATATTTCGAACCCCAAAGCCTTAATCAAACAAAAATAGGAAGAGAGGTTCCAACACAACCCTCACCCTTTAGCAACCTCTATCCATAATGCCACTTAAACTAGCTTCCCTCTTGACTAGGGTGTGGAACTTTTCCTGGTTCGCACCTAATACTATCCTGGAAAATCCAAATAGTTCTCCCCCACTTGGATTCGACCACGCTCTTCTAATCCACAAAATTTATGGGTTTCCAACCCATACCACATTCTTATAATCCAAATATCAACAACCTGAACTTACAAGAAGTAGCCTTCCATTACTAGCCCATCTTAACGATCATACATACAATCCAAATCCATATGAATATTTCCTGAAATCTCAGCAAGTTCAATAATCCAAAGCACTACTCATGATACAGCTCCAATATTCAATTCATTTCAGCTCGTGGCATATAACTATGACCCTTAAACAAAATAGACGGACCATCAATTCAATAACTCACCTGCCGAAAGATCGAGACATTTAAAGTTTGCCGAAAGATACCATTCTATTTTCGTTGACAATCCCAATGACTAAAATAACTCATGAGAACGATACTTTCCCATTACTTAAGAGTAATGTTTTACCACTGCTCAATCCCTACTGATGGTAGCAGTCGACATCCTGAGCTTTAAAACAGCTAGTCTTCCTTCACCAGCCAAGCCTGTCGCTTGTACATTCCAAGATCGGGTGATCATTCCCAATACCTCAACGAATCTCAAAATCCATAAGCACTTTATGCTAAATCCACTAAAAGTCCTTGGCGACTAATCGATTGATGAAGAACAACATCTCAATATCGAACAAGTACCTAATCCGTTCAATCACTTACTTGCACCTAGAGCAATCCCCATACAACCTGCAACCGACCTCGCTTCGAAGTGAACTTGAAACTATGAACACCCTTACATATCCTGCGTTAAAATCTGATATGCCTACCTTGCGGATTCCTTGAATTCTGACTGATACCAATAAAGATTTGACCAACTGTTGGTCTCCCATGCGGAATACTCACGCCTCTTTTAAACACGGTTCACTATATGCAAAACGGCATATGAAAATTCTTTTAATGATGACTTAGTCAACCATACTGGATCCATAAACCTTAGATAGGGTTATTGGAAGCTTCCTAATGTCACAAATTCAAACCTAGCAAGAGTGACACATACACCTCTACAATACGAAGTGCCCAGGACTGAACCCCATCCTAAAGAAATTGTAGAAATTCCAATATGGTTCTAACAATTCTATCATAAACAAGATTTCTGGTCCAACAATACAACACTAGAAAGGAACATAGTTATTCTAGATATAAATATCATTACAGAACTAGGGCGCAACATAGATACCAGTAATTTCTTACGGCTCGATCTTGACTTCTTGTGGGACGATGGGTGTTAGGGCCTGCACCCCCTATGCTACCCATGTAGGACAGCTAGACTTGAAATTACCTGGCTGGTGGCAATGAAAACATATATGATCCTTCTTGAAATCTCGATGCACATGCCCTCTTTTTCAGCATTTGAAACACCTAAACTTGTGACAAGCAAACCCGTGAGTTCCCCCACACTTCTCACATATCTCATAGTTCCCCTTACTTCTAGTACCCAGTTCAGTTGCATTAAACCCTCCACCTTCCTCCAATTGTTCTGAATCGTGTGTCCGCCTTCTCTTTCTTGGTCGTGCCTCCACATCAATATTGTCTTTTCTAGTGGCCTCACTTCTCTTATAGTGCGCAAGATTGTGGTTCTCTCCTTGAATTTGGCAATCAACATGTCAATGATCTGACCAATGATACCAGGTAACTCCTCCAGTAAAATCTGTGAAACCACTATGGCAATCCAGTCATGAAATGTGGCATCATCCATACCCATCTCAGAATACTCTGCTTCCCGTCCAGATATTGATATCCTATACAATAACACCAAATCGTTGTCTCACATCCAGAATACTCTACTAATGAAACCACTTTAGTCACTTCTTAATATTTGTGCACATCATCCCTCTACCGAATTCATAGATTTCTCGTGATTCTCATTGATTCGAGTATGGATCATATGCTTTCATTATTACGGGCCCAATACTACCTTCCACACCTATCCATACTTCCTCAAGAATTATTCTGAATCCTCTAAGTCACCATCTCAAACTGGCACACCAAGTACTCGCTAAGCAGCGCATCTGAACCCACTAAAAACACTCCCTAGGATCTCCTAGGTTCCCGACCTCACCTTTCCATCAGTTGCTAAAGAACTCCCAATAATTTCAGTTAACTACTTCATGAATACACTCATATGCAACAAATCTCAGATAATCCTTTGAGTAAAAGACTCATCCCTACAACAGTTAGATTCAGACGAGAGTTGCGCAGTAGGGTCAAATTTGTCACTCTAAGATTATTTAACCTATGTAACATGTGACTTAACATATTCACTTAATAGTTAACTCATATCATCATGAGTCCCACAAAGCACAAAGCAAGCAGCATCGTGCAGTAACACTCCACGTCACAGCCAAACATAGGACATCTCAATCTTACTTCCTACCAAGAAAGATTCCAAATCTAGTATAAAATCCAATTCCTCTTGGCTACAAGGCATCACATATCAGTCCAATCCATCCAGTCATCTGAAATCCATACTAGCATGCAATTCTAAAAGCTCAAACAATCAGGCATATAAAGGCATATCTACTAGCATGAAATCTTGAGCATATCCTTAGACCTAATCTAGCATTCAGTTCACATAGCATATAATCATAACAAACATGTATGGGTATTCTGGGAATCACTTACTTGAGCTCGGTTGATTGCACGAACCACACCCCTTTTTTGTTAGAAAATTATTTTTTTTATAAAACATTCCTTTTATAAAAATATACCAAATCCTCGGTTTGAGTTCAGACATCCTCGAGAGTGTGCCTGAATCCCTCAAACCAAGGCTCTAATACCAACTTGAAACATCCCAAAAATGAAGACCAAAAATTTTAATTTTAAAAATAACAAAACCATCATTCAGAACATGTTCATAAAACCATGATAAAATTAAAGTATGATAGAAACATACAAGTACATCAGAGTCAAATAAAAATTGGAGCGATATGGTGTGTGCAATGTGATCACCCCGAGCTCTTCCCCTTGGATCCATAAGTACCTGAAACATAACTTGAAAATCGTAAGCACGAAGCTTAGTGAGTTCCCCAAAACACCACATACCATATGATAAATTATAAATAAACTTAAAGATCGATTAAATCTTCTTAACAGGTAATGCGATGAATACAAAAGCAGTAAATAACACAAGTATGGATCAATATGTGTCGAATGATTAGATCAAACAATCCTCAGCCGAGCTCGACTAAGAACTTCCGCTGTAGAGGATTTTTAGGGTTACAAGAACGATAATTATCTTGCTGAATAATACTTTGATCATTCTATTCTATCGTTACTTTCTAGGATGCATGCAAGCTCCTATATATACTAAACCCTACTAAACTCACAGATGGACAGGCCCATACCGGAGATACAAAATGGACTAGCTAACGATCCCAATAGACGCAATACTTAACACAAAACACGACCCAACAATCTCCCCCTTTGCGTCAAATTGGAGCGAGACTACTTCTTCTTCTTGCTTGGGCCAGCAACGGGAACTTTCTTCGTAGTATCAAACAGACGTGAGATTAGAGCGAGAATAGTCTGTCTGAACTGAATGTACCATTGAATCATATCATCGAAGTACTTGACATCATCCGCTGTGTTCTGCTTGCATCTGTGGATGATCCCCAAAACGTGTTCCAAACAGGCAGTAGTGTATAGATGTTTGTCTGCCAAGGCGAAAAGACATTTCTGTCCTTCGTTCCTGGTAAACATAACCGAGTTCCTCCTCGAGTCAATCTTTCCCATCTGCATTTGGTTGATATCACTGGCAGAGCCAACAGGAGATATTGTAGGTTTCTTCCTAAATACGCTCACAATCTCCTGATCCATCAATGCAACTTCCATGATGTAGCACACGAGCATCCTCTTGAAATGGTCGATGATCGGACCGTATTCAGCTTCGTTGGTGAGGAGAATGTTGTGCAAGATAATCCAATCATGGGGATTAAGGTTTGGAAGATCTGCAAGGGAAATAGCATGTTCGGTTTTGGCAGATCCCCGAAGTACCTTGAACCGAATGTTGATGAAGTTACCTTCACTATACGGCTTCAAGACCCGAACATTGACAATTTTCTGAGCGCTCCAAGTCTGATATTGGGGTTGAGCAGCCTTCAGATAAAAATTGATTAAATCTCGATCAACCTGTGGATGAGGATGAGGGATCTCTGCAACGTTGGAAAAGGCATGAAAGATAAAAGCCTTTCGGGTCAGTGGCATGTCGAACTGTGAGTCGACAGTGTTGGACCAATCTAAAAAGATCACAGGTTCCAGCCACAAGATACTCGGTGTGTCAATGGCTTCTTTAATCATCCTCTCAAGAGTCCAGGAAGGAAACAGAGTTTTCCTGCTCTCAAGAAGGTCGTGGGCTTCTTTCTGTTTACGTTCGGCTTCTTCAGCCTCTCTTGCCACACGAGCACTGATGTCAGCCTCATTGTGTCGACTTTTACGCTTCAACAAGTCGGCGATTGTCTCATTATCTTCTTTTTCTTCTTCCTCAACAATCTTTTTGTCTTTGTCTTTCACACCAGAACCGGAGGCTTGGCCTACTGGAGGAGGTTCGGTTGTGTGAGTTGCCGTTGAGGAAGGAGGTGGTTGAGACTTTGTTTCCTTCTCTCCCCCTTGTTTCAGAATGGACACAAAATCAAGTAGCCCTTTGATTTTACTGAGTAGGGCAAGGGCGGGAGCGAGCTTCTCTGCAAGGTCACGCCTCACAGTGTAGTTTAGAATCGGATCATGTGCTTCTAGGATGTTGGAGATGGAAGAGTGGACATCAGAAACACACGATTTTATCACCTCCCTTTCAGACCGAAGAGAGTCAATCTCCTGTTGAGAGTGGGAGAGTTGAATGCTCTTGACCTTCAGAGTGGTAGTCTTCCTGGCTAGAACATCCATGAGAGTGTTCTCGGAAGCCAAATCTTCTTGAAGCTTGGAGAGACGTTCTTAGATGGTTGTTCGGAAAGCTGAGTTGTCGTCAGAAATTGTTTGACGAATAGAACTGAAGGACTTCAACTCAGTTGCGACTGATGTTGCCAGCTGGTGGACAATAGGTTCCAGCGTAGTCTTGGCGGCGTTGGCACTCTCCTGTAAAGACTTCAACAGGGAAGAGGCATCAGTGAATAGTTTATCGACTTTTTCGGTCGCAGCCTGACAGGATTTGGTAAAGGCATCTATGGCGGTGGTTGCAGAAGCAAGGGAATCTTGTTGAGCTTTGGAGAAAGCGTCAACAATTTTCTGAACAACAGCTTCAGATAGTGATGATTGAGAAGTGGAAGAGGAGGCGATGAGCGAGTCAATTTTGTCATGGAGCTCCTGGAGATGCCTTTTAGTGACAGGAGCGTCGTCATCGTCATCGCTTTGAACTTGAAACGGTGGTGGTGGTGAAGCTGGTGGTTCGGTAGTATAGGTAGGTTCGGGTTGGGTTGTTTGTTCGGGTGTAGGTGTAGGTTCGGGTGCGGGGGTGGTTTCGGGTGCTGAGGTGGATTTGGGTGCGTCAGTATGAACCCCCGTATCAGATACGTTGGTTCTAACATCTGCAGTGGTTGTTGTGGTTGCTTCGGTGAATATTGGTGTAGGTATTGGGATGGAAGTGGGTGGTATTTGAGTAGTAGAAGTTATGGTGGGAATAGAAATAGGAATGGTTTTAGGTGGAGAGGAAATTGGAGAAGTAGAGACATGAACTTCAGGGGTTGGAGATCTGGGTGGAGTGTTGCCACGTGGAGAGTCAACAAAATCAGAACTCTCACCCTCAGATTCGCTTGAGGAGGAAGCGATAACCAGTTTTCGCCTCGGCTGAGTTTTTCTCCTCTTCTGCTGTGGAGACTGAGCAGCCCTGGTAGGTTTCCTCTTCTTTGGAGACGGGCCTTTTGCCCCCTTGACCACCTATTTTCCCTTATCAGCCTTCTTGCCTCTTGAAGCAGGCTTGTCGGCGTCATGAATGGATTTCAGCATCTCCGGAGTAAGATCCCTTGGACCAGAATGCTTGAACTCCTTGTACGTCCTGATAATCCGGCTATCAGCGGGAACATCCCCATACATGGTTTCCGGAATAGACCCGTTGAATGGAAACTTTGAAGCGTCCGACACAATGATCTTCGTGGTATGAAAGGTACCAATCGAAGACATTGGAGCACCAGCGACAATGGGGACGTGGTACTTGTCTGTCACCCATTTCGTGATAATGGTCCAGAACCTAGCATACGAAATCTCTGAATGTCTGGAAGTAGAGGAGAGACTCTGAATTAGTTGTTTCCACAGAACGGACTCGTAGTCCATGTTGATGCCATTGTAGATCCCATACATTATGGAGAGAAATAAACGGCTGGCTCCATCAGACCCGGCACTTCGTTCAGATAATCCCTTGAACAATACAGTGAACATCCCATTCCACTGTGGAGGTAGGAATGACTTCTTGAATTTCGTCACCGTAGTAAGCACCTCCGTGTATCCCATGTTGTAGAACATGTTGAACAAATGACCCATGGGGATTGATTCCGGATTGACCCTGGAAGAATCCACGTCAAACCCTAACAACAAGCAGAACCGTTGCTTTGAAATTGACGCCTTGTGCTCAAAGACATCAAAGAAGATTATGTCGACGAGCTTGTCGTAGTGAGCGGTGGCAAAGATCTGTGACAGGAACTCCATCGGAACAGTTTCAGCCCTGGTAAGTGCAGGAGCGATTGGAGAAAACTTCAGACACTCGATGATGGGGAACATGAATGCGTTGTAAGCATGAGGGGTTAAATCGATGATCAAGCTTTGCTGTGGGCGAATGGGCAAAATGTGGGATGTTGCGTGAACTGAGGAAGAATCTGCCATTGCTTGAAGAAAGTGGAGGAGATGATGAACAGTAAAAGGTTAAGAAGTTCTGGCTCTCTGGAAATATGGGCACGGTAAAGAGGTAAATGGTGGATTATGTTGCCTTTTATACTGTGGGTTAAGGAGAGAGAAAGATCTTCCCAAATCTTCGATTGAAAAACGAAGGGTTTTTCGGAGTTGACTGATGCGTGACAGTTGGGGTACCCGATGATCACGCATGAGAGAGAATGTCAGGCCCCTAATAACACGCCTTCCCATCAGGCGTCGTTAGGAGATGAAACGGTTCAGATTCGCACGCTTCCCTTTTGCGCCATTTGAAATCAAATCGATTAGACTCCCACCTGAGTCATCATGTCGTCATCTTATCCCTTTAAATTGTAACGGCATCTTTTAAAATTGCTCCCACGTGGATTAAAATTAACCACAACCTTTAATTAACCGCCAATCCAATTAAAATACCTTGTAATTAATAAAACCTGAATTTTGGAAAATCAAAGATTTTCGTGCTTAGGTTGTAAAAGAAAAGAAATAAAGCAACACTTTTGGGAAAATATGTGATGTCAATAAAGACACGAAACAAATGATCCCGGACACGAATCTCTTCCTTCAAAGTCAAGAGAGACTTTAAAGTGTTTGTGTGGTTTCCCGTTGAATAACGATCAGACACTTATTAAGAAGTGTTGAAAGGCTTCTTTTAATTAGGCTTATGAGGGTGGCTATCGTTTCGATTCAAAATTCCTAATTTTGATATAAGACAGAAATCGAACGAAGTACTTGTGAGACCGGTGTAGTCTATTGAACAAGTAGGTTGGAGATAATTTGATTTGGCTGGGAAATTTATAAAATCTCAACAAAAATTAAAACTGGATCCCAAGGGAAGAAATGTTATTGTTTTTAACATTTTCATAGGAATCACTCAAAAGAAAAATAGAGATTTCATGTTGTACCTCTTTGGATAAGACCGTCAATTCATCAGTGAAAGCTAGAGCAAATTAATTGTTCACCGTCAATGCATCTTGGGTATTTGAATGTTGGGTTTCACTTAGCACGTAGTGACACGAAGCTAAGATTATAAACACAAAAATTATGCAACCATAAACCTCAGTGGTAATTTCTGAGAGTCTCAAGGGTTACGTTTGTGAAGCGAATGTGATGGAGAAATGCAATGTAGATGGCGTAAAGAAATCAAAGTACCTCTGCTATATAAAAAAAATAGGACCAAGCAGAAACTCATATCTAATTTGAGAAGAGAGTTAGGTAGCTCATGATTAGAATAAATAAGAAAGCCTAATTGGGAAGACAAGGTTTGTTTATACCAAGTCAGTAAGGCTTATTATTCAGAATCAGGTGAGACTTTGGACACATACAGCAGCATGCTTCTAGGGACACTTAGCTAATGAAATTATATACCCACAAGAAAAGAAAAAAAAAAGAAAAATAAAAAGAAAAATAAAAGCCAAGCTAAATAAAAAAAAATATATATTATTGGAGTTTTTGAATTTATGAAAAAAAAATATTTTTGGAAATTTTGATAAGAAAAAAAATAAGACACACACAAAAAAAATAATTGGAACCGAACCCGAGCGTTCGGTCTATTTCGGTTGAGAAAAACTTTGGAACCGAACCCGAGCGTTCGGTCTATTTCAGGTGAGAAAAATTTTGGAACCGAACCCGAACGTTCGGTTGATTTCGGTCGCCAAAGAAAATAGATTTGAAAAAGAGAATAACTTTGACAATAAGAGAAATGAATTTGGAAAATTTATACATAAGATCTACAACTAAGGAAAATACCTTTGAGTGATGAGCGAAAAGCAGATAATGCAACCGAACCCGAGCGTTCGGTTCATTTCGGTATATTAGCACAGGACCCGAACCTGAACGTTCGGTCTATTTCGCTTCTTGCTTTTGAGCTTGAGAGATAATTTTTGGTACTGACTCCGATTCCATCATACCTAGCCCTTGTAGTATTTTGTTAAAATATGCTTCAGGAAGAGCTTTGGTGAAGATGTCAGCCAGTTGATCAGTGGTTCGAACAAAGTGTATTTCGACGTTCCCATCTTCCACATGATCCTTAATGAAGTGATACCTCAGTGCTATGTGCTTAGTCTTGGAGTGTTGTACTGGGTTATGACAGATCCTAATTGCACTTTCAGAGTCGCAATATAGTGAGATCTTTTTCATATTGAGTCCATAGTCCCGGAGTTGGCTTTGGATCCAAATCACTTGAGAAGTACAAGAGGCAGTTGCGATGTATTCTGCTTCAGCTGTAGACAGGGATACACAGGTTTGTTTCTTTGACTGCCAACTAACCAACTTCCCGTCAAGGAATTGCCAGCCTCCAGTGGTGCTTTTCCTGTCTAGTCTACAACCTCCAAGGTCTGCATCTGAGTAGGCTTGAACGAAGAAGCCTGAGTTGGATGGATACCATAGGCCTAAAGAGGTAGTTCGCTTGAGATACCGGAGTATGTTCTTGACCGCAAGCATGAGAGGTTCACGAGGATTCGCCTGAAATCTAGCACAGTAACAAACATAAAACATTATATCAGGCCTGCTAGCAGTAAGGTACATTAGAGAACCGATCATTTGGCGATATAGCGTAATATCAACTGCTGGCTTATCCAAGGATGGAGTGAGCTTGGTGTCGAACGCCATTGGAACTTTAACCTTTGAGTCTCCCATCATGCCAAATTTAGCAAGGAAAGTCTTCGTGTAAGCTTCCTGGTTAATAAAGATGCCTTCGGGCCCCTGTCTAATATTTAAGCCAAGGAAAAAGTTAATTGGACCCATTGAGCTCATTTCAAATTTAGTCTCCATCAACTTTCTGAATTCAGCCGTTAAGCTAGGATTCGTTGAGCCAAAGATGATATCATCGACATAGATTTGAACAATCATAAGGTGGTTACCTTCCTTCTTACGAAAGAAGGTTGGGTCAACTGAACCTTGTTTGAATTTGGACATCTTTAAAAACTTGGTTAGCGTTTCATACCAGGCCCTCGGTGCTTGTTTCAGTCCATATACCGCTTTGTCCAGAATATAACAATGATTGGGGTATTTTTCATTGACAAATCCAGGTGGTTGCTCTACGTACACCGTTTCTTCGAGTTCTCCATTTAGAAATGCGCACTTTACGTCCATTTGGAAAACCTCAAAGTTCTTGTGTGCAACATAGGCAAGAAATATTCGAACAGATTCGAGCCTAGCCATAGGAGTAAAAGTTTCCTCATAATCGATTCCTTCCTCCTGGCAGTATCCTTTCACCACTAGACGAGCTTTGTTTCTTATCACATTGCCTTCCTTATCCATCTTATTTCTAAAGACCCATTTGAGACCAACAACCAAGGTATCTTGAGGAGTTGGAATGAGGCGCCAAAATTTATTTCTTTCGAATTCATTAAGTTCGTCTTGCATAGCTTGAACCCAATCGGAGTGATCAAGAGCAGTGTTAACTGTCTTTGGTTCAACTTTTGAGACGAAGGAGTTAAACATACAAAACTCTACTTTTGAAAATAAGAAAGTTTGCTTTGCCTTTAGTTGAGATCGGGTCAGGACCTTTTCAGAGACATTACCGACAACCTGTGAAACAAGATGATCTCTGGTCCATTTGACAAGAGGAGGGTAATTTGGATCATAGGATGGATCCAATTCAGCATTTACCAGCTCTTCTAGTTCAGATTGACTATCATAGTCATAATACATATTTGCATTCTCCCCCTCGACAGATAAGCTTTCTGGTGTATCTTGACTTTCCAGGGCTACAGGAGTTTCGGGCGGTGTTGAGCTTTCGGGTACCACAGGACTTTCGGGTGCAGATTGGCTTTCGGGTACAGCTGGGCGTTCGGGAGCAGCTGGAGAACGGTTTTCCCCCTCAACATGTGAGCCCGGCTGTGAAGAAGAAGGTGGATCCTCCCCATCAACTGAAGCATCGTGCTGTGGAGGGTCGTTGGAACTTGATCCTCCTTCATTCATTTGCTTGGCAGCATCTTTGATGAGTTGCTTCAGATGATCTACTTTGTTGTCTGTTGCACTAGCTTCCGAGAGAGTGGCCTTCTCTGGTTCATCGAATAACTCAACAAACTTCTCAAATAGGTTTGCAATCGAGGCTGTGACTTGGCCTGTTTGAGAAAAAAATTCTCCAACTGTGTCTCCACTGGCCTTCAACTTGTTGACATAGCTGTCATCGAAAGTCACATAATAAGTTTCTTCGATCTTCCTAGAACGTTTGTTCAAAACCCTGTATGCTTTCGAAGTGAGAGAGTATCCCAGAAATATCCCTTCATCGGCTTTCACGTCGAACTTGTTACGATGTTCTTTAGAATTGAAGATGAAACACCGTGAGCCGAATACGTGGAAGAATTTGACATTTTGCTTCCTGTTGTTGATGATCTCATAAGGAGTGAGATTAAAGCGTTTATTGAGATAGGACCTGTTCTGCGTAAAACATGCTGCAGCAATAGCATCAGCCCAACAATATAAAGGTAAAGAGGCAAAACTTAGCATGGTTCGGGCCGCCTCAGTTTCAATTTATCATTTTCATCCAAAAGGTTTTTCAGCATGTCCTTATGGTCCTTGGACTTTATGAAAGATTCGATTTTGTCTAGTCCATACATGTAAGTCAGATTTACATCCTCAGACGAGACTACACTTTCGCAATTATATGCTTCAGCGTCGATTTCATCTTCCTTAAACTCAAGGAAGGGCAAAATCATGCGATGAATTTTCTGTCCTATTTCACAGTTAAGATGAAGTTGAGTGATGTTAGAATAAAGACGCTTAGCAATCAGACAAAACACATTTCTTTATTTCAAAAGTTTTAAATTGTCTCTTTGTAAATAAATATTTTCGTCTTTGGATTTGATCAACTCCGACTCCTTCATCTCTATCCACATCCTCCGTTCCTCACTCTTTGAAGACACCCTGCTTATTTGGTCAGTTAGGTTAGAATTGGTGACCCGTGTTTGAGTTAAACTGCTGTCTAGATGAGAGATTCTTGAATTTATATTTTTTTAATTCTTTTTCATATGAACTTTGTGGGACTTTGAATGAAACAAAAATGGATTGTACCTTCTTGATTAATTCATCAAACTCATTAAACTGCACGCTGAGAGGTTTCGCTGTGAAGCACAAGTCCTCTCGCTCCTTCGTGTCTTCATTCCCACCGTCTGTGTTGTATCCCCTTATTTGAGATACATCCGACGCCACCAAACACTTTCCACCGCTTCCTTCACCTTTTGCAACATAAGCCTTTCCATGAGAAGGCTTTCTGACTTCATCATCCTCAGAGTCGGTTGACCAGACTTCCACGCCACCGAACTCATCATCTGCTACCGAACCCTGCACAATTAAAGCATTCATTGAAGGGTTAGCAGTAGTTTTCTTTCTCTTAATCTCTTCCAGATTTTTCATCAACACAGCCTCTTCATCATTTTCTCCATCCTTCTCTGCCATTTTCTTTAGGACACAGTCTTTGGCATAGTGGTTCTTTCCTCCACAGTAGTAGCAGTTCACACCAGAATCCCCTTCAGCTTTCGGCTCTTTCTTTGCTTCTTCTACCTTCGGTTCCTCCCTCACTTTTTCAGAACTATAGCTTCCCTGCCAATTCCGGTTCTTATTGGTAGGAAACCTTTTCTTAATAAACCTCTTTGGATTTGACACCATCATTGCATAGTCTTCAGAGGTAAGGTCATAGTCTTCTAAGTTAAGGTCTTCATCTTCCATCACACTTTTGCTTTTAGAAAGAAGGGCCAAGGAACCCAAGCTTGAAACCACATTCTTCTCCTGCAAGACAATCTTTTCTTGGGGTTTCAAAATTCCTACCAGCTTAGCCAACGAATAAGATTTGAATTGATCATGAGCTTTAACAGTGGACACAACCGCTCTCCACTCAGATCTAAGTCCATTTAAAAACGTAACCTTTTGTTCAATCAGCTTCCTTTCAATATCGTGTTTAATCATCTTACTGAGAAGATGATTGAAGCGATCGAACGTCTGAGTAACAGTTTCCTTTGGATTCTGCTTAAATTCGCCAAACTCAGACAAAAGTAGGGTCTGAATGGAATGCTCCAGATCTTCGTCTGTGGAATATAACTCTCGTAGCCTATCCCATATTTCTTTGGCAGTGTTGCATGAACTCACTAGCCTGAAAGTATCCGATTGAAGAGCGAATCTGATTAGTCTCAATGCTTTAATATTACACTGAAACTTATCTTTTTCGTCTTGAGCAATATCTTTTACGTCCTTCAACAGATCATTATACTCTTTCTGAGTTTTAATGATTTTAGACGTTGCTGAATGAGCGAATGGTCCAGACACGATTGCTTCCCAGATAAGATATCCATTGTCTTCAGATCCAATGACATAATCTTCAAAGTGATGTGCCCAGACTTCGTAATCCTGGGTGTAAAGGATGGGAATTTTCGTCGTTGATCCAATGCTATTTGAGATGTTTATGGGATTTGATTGTGACTCGTCCATGCTTGATCGTATAACCTGTTTGAAAGATCAGACTTGTAATATATATAAGATTAGGGCAAAACAAATAAATGCTGAGTTACGTCAATTATGGAATGACGGCTCAATAAATATTAGTAAATGCGGAATAACCCTAATCGCAACCTTTCTCACAGAAAAGATGTGTATGAATTACACAGCCTCCTGCTCTGATACCAATTGATAAATTATAAATAAACTTAAAGATCGATTAAATCTTCTTAACAGGTAATGCGATGAATACAAAAGCAGTAAATAACACAAGTATGGATCAATATGTGTCGAATGATTAGATCAAACAATCCTCAGCCGAGCTCGACTAAGAACTTCCGCTGTAGAGGATTTTTAGGGTTACAAGAACGATAATAAACTTGCTGAATAATACTTTGATCGTTCTATTCTATCGTTACTTTCTAGGATGCATGCAAGATCCTATATATACTAAACCCTACTAAACTCACGGATGGACAGACCCATACCGGAGATACAAAATGGACTAGCTAACGAGCCCAATAAACACAATACTTAACACAAAACACGACCCAACACCATACATATCAAATAGTTAAGCATATCTGGGTGCTTGCAATCCCTTTCGGTTTATTTCAACCGCATACAGTTAAGCATATCTAGGTGCTTGCAATTCCCTTTGGTTTATTTCAACCAGATACAGTCAAACATATCTGGGTGCTTGCAATCCCTTCGGTCTATTTCAACTGGATACCAGGTCTATTTCACCCCTACAACTACCACATAATCTCATAACAAAAGAATAACAAAGACATCAAACAATTACAATTATAACATACAATTATCAAAAAAGACAATTGTCATACTACAGGTGTAACTTAGTAGGCCGACATTGGTGCCTTCAACCCACATATATAGTGAAGGAAACTCACCTCATGCTGTTGAATATCTTAGATAAAAGCTCAGACTTCTGAACCGGAAAAATCCCCGCGAATAGTCCAGAAACAATATAAGGTGATGTTGATGATGATTCCTTGCAAGCCACACACACAAGACCACCTTTTTTCTTTTTCTTTCTTCCTTCTTCCAATTTAAGAAAAGCTCCAAAACCACCCACGATCAAGCAAGGATGGGCATTAGGGTTTTTATGAGGTGAAAGAGGGTTTGGGGCTGATAAGAAACCCTAAAATTGGGTTAGAGATGCTTAAATACGAAGGAAACCCTAAAACATCATGGGCTTGGGCTGCACCGCTCCTCACGCCGTAAGCTCTTATTACTCATGTCGTGAGCTCAGTCCTAGACAAAATCTTCATGCAACCCATCTCACGTCGTGAGCCTCCCTGTCTCACATTGTAAGGATCCCTTTTCTTCCAAATCCAACCTTTTGACTCCTTGAAACCCTAATTCGATTCGTCCTGGAAAAACGGGTGTTACACACCCCCAATCTAAAATATCATTACACAACTAGTTTTGAAAAAAATACAACTTGAATCCTGGACTTATATATTCCAATTATTTTTATTATAACTAGTGAGTGAACCCATGGAAAACTACAAGTCACTTATATTTTTTTCATCGTATATTTGTTGTTGTAGTTAAATCTATTGTCCTTTGTGGACGGAACAGTCAACGGCGAAAATAAAAGAACAAAAACAAAGAAAAACCTAATTGTGGATTAGTAAAACATTATTGAATAAAATACAAAAGGACAAAAAAGGATAGATGATAAAAGTATTGCAGCCATTGTCAAAACTATATAAAGTCCTAAAGTCTTTCGGCAAAGGGAAAAGGGACAAAAGAAAGGTAAAAGTGGTCAAAAGGACTAAATGTGGCAAATATTAAAAGTTTTGTGGCTAATGTCTAATATACAATAAATTCACTGTCCATAAAATTTAAAAAGGATAGATGATAAAAGTATTGTGGCCATTGTCAAAACTACATAAAGTTTGTGGGCAAAGGGAAATGGGCAAAAGGAAGGTCAAAGTGGTCAAAATGACTCAACGTGACAAATATTAAAAGGTTTGTGGCTAATGTCTAATGCACAATAAATTCACTGTCCATAGAATTTAAAAGGGATAGATGATAAAAGTATTGTGGCCATTGTCAAAACTACATAAAGTACGTCGGCAAAAGGAAAAGAGGCAAAATGAAGGTCAAAGTGGTCAAAGGGACTGAATATGACAAATATTAAAAGATTTATGGCTAATGTCTAATGCACAATAACTTCACAAGGACCATGCTCATTTTATTATTATTATTATTATAAACATAACTATAATTATTATTATTATTATTATTATTATTATTATTATTATTATCATTATTTTATTATTATCTTTCTTTTTAATAAATATCAAACTTATTAAATATTTTCTTTTTATTCATTTACTTTTTTTTCACTCTCCATAAAATTATTAATTCACATAAACTAATATTTTTAATATTTATACACTCTTTTAATTAATTATTTATTTCAGTTATCTTTTAATTGCATAATCATCATCTTTAGTTGTTAAACCCTTAAAAAAAAGTAGCATGGAAAACAGGATGTTCACATCTTGAAGGCTTGAAGAGAAAAAAGAACCCAAAATTTGCTTGTAGCTCTCATTTGATATCAGATTTAGCAAATATTAGTTTTCATTTTCCTTTTGATGGGCCTCGAAGAAAGGAGGGGGACATGTCAAGTATTAACTTCAGACCATGTCTTTTTAAGACTATTATGGATTCACAACTCAATTTCAATAGTTATATTTCATTTCACTGGAAAATGCAATTAGATGTTTAGGGAAAGATAAGCGGTTAAGAAATAGTAACGTATATGACGGTAGAAAACTTTACAATGAATTTATTATTATTAGTGGATGACTCCACGATTTCTTATGGGCACAAACATCCCAGATAATTTAATCATATATCTTATGGTTCTTCATTATCCACATATGACTTTTTTTGCTCAATTTGTATGAGTTTTTAGTTTAATGTTTTTATTCATTGGACATGGTTATTGGCAAGAACTAATTGAATCCGTCTTTTGGGATCATAATAAATTAAAATGTTCCTATTACCCTGAGAGCCTTAAGCATTGTACAAGGATGTGTTGTAGGAGTAACCAATTACCTTTTGGGTGGAACTATCACAACATTGGTCTTCTTCTTAGCAAAAATTATTACAGTAGAACAATGACTACAATGATTTGTAAGACAGTATGACATTAAGATTTTTATGGTTTAGCCAAGGCTTAGCTCAGGGTTGCACTACTCTACTCGGTAGAGTTCCTCTATTAGTACGCACCCCACAATAACAATCAATCAAGATCTTCTTAATTTCTATGGCACCAAGATGAAATTGCAAACCATAGAAAGGTTTTTCCTTATGTTTTGTGTCGTCATAAGAAGACAATGTGGAGAACGAATTCGTGAAAGTATTTTTGGCTAATCTATCAAGGATTTACATGCCTATGCACAAACCGTGGAGACAATGTTCATATCCAAGTTTGCATAATTATAGTATTAATTATATAATTCAAACTATGGACCTTTATTGCATAAAGGTCACTCTCCTTTATAGTTAGCTCATTATTTAGTAATGATTAACAAATTAGTTTCTTAATTATTTATTCTTTCTTTTTTCAAGTTTGAACTATGATTATAACCCAATAATTCCATGTATTTATTATTGTGTCACTAACTTTTGTTTCCGTTGACATACTTACAATATATGGTTCATCCACTTGGAATTGGCTTTGTGATTAATCTTGTCAATTTACTACAACTTTTCAGGTGAGTTAAGTTTCAAGAGGGTATGACGCAAGTCCCTCCCAAGTAAAATTAATATTGTAGCTTGGAAAATCTACCGGTGCATTTGGTTTTGGAAAATTTTCCAGTTTTTTAGGAAATTTTTTTAAGAAAAACGGAAATTTTGAAAACGCGTTTAGTTCGTTCAGTTTTCCAAAGTTTTCTAAGAAAATGAAAATTTTCAGTTTTCCAACCAAACGCTTTTTCATTGAAAATTGAAAACGAAAACTCAACTTTATTTTCTGAAAACATTTTCATAGAAAATGAAAACAATTTTCCACAACCAAACGCACCCTAAGGGTGTGCTTGGTGGTGGAAAATTTTCCAGTTTTTCTAGGAAAATTTTCTAAGAAAAACGGAAATTTTGAAAACGCGTTTGGTTCGTTCAGTTTTCCAAAGTTTTCTAAAAAAATAAAAATTTTCAGTTTTCCAAATGGTATGTAAATTAGAAAAGTGATTTATACAGTTTTCCAAAGTTTGTAAATTAGAAAAGTGATTTATACAGTTTTCCAAAGTTTTTCAAATTTCTAAGATGAAAAATGAAAACTCAACCTGTTCCAACCAAACACGTTTTCATTGAAAATTGAAAACTCAACCCTATTTTCTGAAAACATTTTCATAGAAAATAAAAACAGTTGTCCACAACCAAACTCACCCTAAATTTTGATGGAATTGGCTTGTTGCTATTTCTTTTTTTTAGTTATTAATTTTTACTGTGGTTCAGCATAAAAAAATCCTTCAGGCTTTAACCTACTATTGATTATATGTTTCCCGTTAAAAACAATATTAAACTATAGTTCAGTACGCATATACAATTTTAAAATTTTCACATTATGCATCATAGATCTTTCTTTAAACTATAATTGCAATAATAAATGCCATATGCTCATATCGTGATCGCTATATTAAAAAGATATTATAACTAATAATTTTGATTCATGGTTGCAATACGTATGCTTTAGATACCTGAATTTAACAAATTATACACAAGATCATTGACACCATCTCTAGTTTTTCACACCAAAACTCCAAGAACATGCAAAGTAATCATCTAATCTAATAAGATACGTAGTTAACCTATAACAGAGGATGCTTTATAAGGACGAATCTTTACCATAAACTCATAAAGAAACTAGCTTTGTTTAAATGACAAAACGAAACAAACACAAGATCCTGATTCCCACATCTTGATGCCCTTATCAGACAACACAAAGAATAAATCAAATTTCCATTAAATATACGATCCAAAAGGAAATTAAGCTTAGTTTAATCTATATCTCAATTATGGCTATGGAACAAAAGTATGATATAACTTAACATCTGATCATGACATGAACATATACGCACTAAGCTACACTCCTGAAGAAATGGAGAAAGTAAAAGGGTATTGATGTACTTCATTCAATGGTACAGTGGTACCATTTTCTTCTACAGAAAAACAAGAAACATCTTCTTCAGACCAACAATGGAGTTCATCTTCAGAAAAATAACTCAACCCATCTGAAAACGACAACATACTCATCTCATCATCATCATCATCATCATCGTTTTCAGAAATGACAGATAAACAAATGGCATTTATGTCCAAAACTTCACCCAACTCTTCAACTGTATCATCATCTTCTTCATTATCATCACCGACTCCTTCCAGAAATGGATGAGCTAAAAGCATCTCAGCCGTCCATCTAAAACAAGCTTTCCTCGAGAAACAACTCTTCAAGAAACTTCTCCCTTCTCTTGATATACTGCTCGGAATTGAAGGTGATTCGTCGTTGTTGGTTTCCATTTTCGAGTTCCATGGAGGTTTTCCGGTGAACATCTCCAGCACGATGCACCCAAATGCCCAGATATCAGACGGAGCTTCTTGGACGCCGTCGGTTTGAAGTTCCGGTGAAAAATATATCGGGGTGCCTCTCTGATAACGGACGACTTTGCTTTTCTTGCTCTGTTTTGCCCTTTTTGCTAACCCCAGATCGCCAATTTTAGCCGTGAAATCACCATTAGAGGAACTACCGATGAGTAGAATGTTTTCAGGTTTTAAATCGCAGTGGACATACCCGTTATGATGTATATGACGTAATCCATGAAGAATTGACCTAGTATGACGTTTGACATCCGATTCCGGCAACCCATTTTGACCGGATTTTTTGATGAGATCAGCTAGGGTTCCTCCGGAGCCATACTCCAGCAGCAAATTGTACACCATTTGTCCATTCTCTCCGGTTGTAATCTCTTCCCCAAAACATCTGATCACATTACGACACCCTCTCAGATTATTCAAAACCTCTCTCTCGTTTTGAATTGAAGAAGAAACAGAGACCTCAGCCGATTTCACAGCCATAATTGGTGGGTAAGAGCTGTATCTCGATTTGGGTTTCTTCAAATTTGCAAGAAATACCGACCCAAAACACCCTTTACCAATCAAACAACCTCTAAACCATGCCATTCCATCGCCATACTTGCTCTGTTCAAGCACCTCATGTTCTTGCTTCCTTCTCTTTCTCTCATCGTTCACGACCCAACTCTCGGAACTGATTAAACTCCTCTTTTTCTCATTCCCTTTCTTCAAAACCGAATCCATTCCCAAATGCTGTAGGTAACTTGATTACGAAAGATAGGTCGACAGATTAGAATTAACAAAAAGAAAAAAGAAAAAAATTGACTACTTTCTCGTGAAAAGATCGATCAATCTTTTCCCCTTTCTTCTTGGTTGTCAAGAATTTCAAGAAGTGAGAGTATATTCGATGAATTTAGGGTAAAAGAGGGTTATGAGGTAAATGAAAGAAAAACAAAATTTAGGGTTTACGAGCGTGGGGTTGTGAAATTTCGTTGTTTCCATGGAGTTTCTAATTTTAGGCATGTGGGGGGGATTGGCAAAGAAGCAGCCGCGTTTTCGTTGGAGTTGAAAAGGTAGGACATACATAACACAGGACACCAGTATTCCCTTTTCTTTTTAACGGAATAACTGTCGCCCTTTGTCTTCGTTTTCTTTTCAAGTACATATACAATCGTTACCATTTATGTTTATATGTTATATAATCCATAAACGATTTTCAAATAATGTCTAACTTGTGACATGTCGAAGCTCGAATTCTCAAGATACGTCACATGTTTTTAACATTAAATAATTATATCGATCAAATAATAAGTTTTGCTTGTATTTCTTTTATGGTTAGTTCTTAATCGAATTGATATATGTACTTGAAGCATTAATATCACACAAGCCACATTTGCACCATGTTTGCCTACGAAATGAATGTTTATGAATGAATCATTAACTACGTTACTCCGGATTTATGCCAACTTACACTCCATGTGCTTGTGAGAACATGCTAATTAAATAGTAAGATTGCAACTTGTTGCAAAATGTTTGAATAAATTTGTTTTTTTAAAAGCTAAATTATTATTAAGGTATCTTTAATGTATAAGTCTTTGTAAAACTTATTGTATTCGCGCACTAGATTTTTCACTAACAAATTTATATAAAAGATTTATAAAAGCTTTTATCCAAATACACATAAATTTGTATAGAACTTTTTTATCTCTTGAAAATGACTTATAAAATAAAAAACTTTTGTTTAAAAAGCTTTTCGCTAGGATGCCATAACTCTTTAAATGATTTATTGAGAAGGTAAAAAGTTTTTCAAAGAGCTTTCATTGAAGATGTTCTTAGAAGCTCTAGCAAGGTGCTAGAGGAAAGACTAAGAAATTACAATGGGATACTCATAATCGGGTTTTTCAACCAAGAGCTCCGATCAATATTAAATTTATGGTTCCTTGTAGCAAATCCCTTTAGGGCCATGACCACCCCAATTTTTGATGTTATATTTGTCATATGCTTAGATAAAATATGAGTTTAAGTGTGTAGCCAATATGAATCTTGATAGAGAAAAGTAAAAAGACATTAAATTATATATATATATATATATATATATATATATATATATATATATATATATATATATATATATATATATATATATATATATATATATATGGATTTTAAGTTTAAACCTTTTTTATACCAAAAAAAAACACTATTAGTAATTTACATTTAAAACAAAATCCTAACAAATCTAATCACCATAAGACTTCATCATATCATTATGATATTTAGACTCTTTTAATTTAAAGAAAATATGTAAATGATAATCATATTTAGTATCTATCAAATCCTTCATAATAGCTACAAAGTTTTGAAAAAACAAATATAAAATGTCAAAAGTTGAGAAACCATAAATGTTCATAGAAGTTATGTTGGTAAAAGGCATAACACACCCCTCTCTATCGATTTTCACATCATAAGCTTCCGCTTTCCATCGCCTTAGATTACACGCCAATCGTTGCTAACCATCACATACGCCAATCGTTGCTAACCATCACATTCGAGTCTTGCCATAGCTCTATCCTCTTATTCAATAATTTTTTATTCTCACTAAACTTGTTTGTACTTTCTCTCTCTTTCAACCAGTGTTGCAAAAATCGTCCTACTCGGCCGAGTACTCGGAATTGGCCCTCCATCAAGACAAGTTATGTGAACTCGGCAAAAAAAAGATTCGGATTAAGTCAAAATCGGTCAAAATCTCTCTAACTCGGGCCTACTCGGTCAACAAAGTCAAACTTGGCCTACTCGGTCAAACTCGGTCAAAAGGTCAAAATTGTCATAAAAATAGAAAAAAATAAAGAATTTCAAGATTAATATGTATAATACACTTAATGATTTATTATTTAACACACATGTATTTAATTCTGTTATATATTTCAATCAAATTATGATTTTAACTTATGATTTTGACATATATAATTTTCCTAAAAATATTTCTACATAAATTACCGAATCTGAGTAGTCCCAAGTACTCGCTACTCGGTAGTCGGCCGAGCAGGCATCGACTAACGAGTTCTACAACCTTGCTTTCAACATACTCTTTTTATTGTGATTATTATAGTGAAGTATGTTGGGGTGGAAGATTTGATCAAAATGGTAGAGAGAGAATTCCTCCAGGTAGGTGAGAGAATGACCATAGACAGAGTGTGCTCTCATGGTGAGAGAATTGCCAAAGAGAATATTCCTTTCACAAAATAATTTTAAGTCTTTAATGTGACCTGATATTTGGCAAAGTGACAAAGTATTTAGAGAATATGTCGGAGCATTTCACTAATGCACTCCAGACATCAACCAAATGCACTCCAACTATGCCAAATGCGCTCCTCGCTTTGTAAATGTGTTGTTTGCTTCTAAATGTGCTCCAAGTTTTGTAGAACGCATTTTAGGCTTGGTGAATGTGCTCTACCATGAAGGATGCACCCATGTTACTAATGAATTGTAACGCCCCAAATTTTCAACCAATTTTTCCAAAACCATGAAGCATAATATAAAACAAAGCCATCTAAAAAAAGAACGGAAGTCTTAACACAATATCAAACATGGATGTGAGTGCAATATAGTCATGTCAAACTCTTCCCCTTATTAGTGGAACTACCTGAAAACACATAATCAACAACTATAAGAACACAACTTAGCGTGTTCCCCAATATAGCAAATACTCCAATACACATGCAATGCATACGACCAGATGGCCCATGACATTACGTCATTCATCTAGACTCTCAACCTATCGTCGACCCATCATCAACAGCTAACTCACAGCCTAACTTTGATCTGCCATCAATAATGAGTATTTAGGTTCACGACCTATCATCTTTCTGATGGGTTTTGAGCATTCTAACACTCCTAAGGTGTACATGCAACCCTAGAAACCTATGATCTATGTTTTACTAAGATACATGCAAATTTGATTTTCCAAGGTTCTTAACCTAACTAGCATGGCATGGGGAACTTTGAAACATAAAAGCTAGTGGAAGAACATACCTTTCTTGTTGCTTGGATTCCTTGAGAACCTTGTGAGCCTAGCACCTCAAGTATGATGCCTCAAATGTTTCACACAACACCACAACTCTTGGAATAACCTTGAGAGAAGTACAATATCACTCAAAATCGGCTATCCCTCTTGTTCTACACATATAGTGTCGATTTTGGTAGCCCATGGGGTCCTTTTATAGTTGTGTCACAAGTAGGGTTACAACATGTAAACCCTAGTTGACATGGCTTTTCATATTCCATGATCCATGGGTTTAAAACCTCCATGGACTATCCATGGAGCACCTTATGGATTTTAGCCCAATTCAATAAACCATTTGCACAATCAACCCCATATATTTAATTAGCCTCCTTTTGATCACCAAATTAATTCTAAATTAATTCTTGATCAAAACTAATTAAATAATATTATTAATATATTAAAACTTATAATATATTAATAAACCATAAGTGTCCTTTATCTCATTTAGTATATCCAAGTGTTACAATGCCATGCAACCCAAAATAGACCATGCTAACCGGGTCAAGTACATTCCAGAAATAGTTATGAACTTAGACACCTAATCCAACAATCTCCCACTTGGATAAGTCTAATAACTATAACTGCAAGAATGACTTTAGGAACCGATCAGCAATCGTAGCTCTTTCAAGGCCTCGCAAAACTGGGATGATGATGATACGCCATTTAAGATAAGTGATCATATAATCCTTTGTTCTAGATATCAACCGGACAAATACATGGAACAATGTCTTACTTATTGTCCAACAGTTTGTTTCCCGATTTTTGATTTGTTTGACATAGAACTTAATCGAACACATCAATTTAGTTCTGACTGGGCCCCGTACATAGGTCAACACAAAATCATCGAGGGGCCCAAATATTTCTTCTAATCCAAGAAGGAACATATAAACTTCGAATCATATTCTTGTTTTACTACTTGTTGAATCATACACAAAGGCACATTTTATAACATCGAGTTACCAATGTGTTTTCGTACAATCAATGTATAACCAACTCATAGTCAACAACTCATATCTCTAGGTTTGAAGGCTTATATGATATTACCGTCTCACGATCACTCGAGATAAATTCCATGAAGTGATACAAGTGAGCGTGGGTTGAATCCAATACTCAGAACTTATGAGCACTCATGAGTGTTGTAGTAACTCTTGCTATGTCCAACACCTTAGACATCAACAAGCCAACTTCATGACAGTCTTGATTCATATCTACTTCCAACATATGACCGACTGTGGAGAATGTGAATAATATGATATACCATAATATAATTATTATGGAAGTCAAAACATGCAAAATGAAATGATAGTAAACGATTGACAGATGATAGCAACACTTTACTTATAAATAAACAACAACTTTTATTTATCATCAAATGTCAATTACACTTTACCAATTTTAAAAGCTATCTGATTTCCAAAACTAATATCATCCTTTAGCTCTATGCGCCTCGCATGTTGAAGATGCTTAACCATACCCAGTCCCTTCATGAGGGGATTTACTGGGTTCTCATCCGATGATAGCCTCTTTGCCATGAGGAGTCCTTCTTCTATTCGATGTCTGATGAAATAGTATTTTCTGCTGATGTGTCTAGATCTTCCGTGATCCCTTGGTTCCTTGGCTAAGGCAACTGCACTTTCACTATCACAGAAAGTCTCTATAGGCTCCTTTATAGTTGGTACAACTCCAAGGTCTCCAATGAAGTTCTTCAGTCATATCGCCTCCTTTGCTGTCTCGCTTGCTGCTATATACTCTGATTTGCAAGTTGAATCAGCCACTGTATCTTGCTTGGAACTTTTCCAAGTAACTGCTCCTCCGTTTAAGGTAAAGATCCAGCCTGACTGAGAGCGGAAATTATCCCTATCAGTTTGGAAGCTAGCATCACTATACCCTACTACTCTCAAGTCATCACTCCCACCGAGGTAAGGACCCAATCCTTAGTCTTCCGCAGGTACTTGAGAATGTTCTTTACCGCAGTCCAGTGAGCCTTGCCAGGATTCCCCTGATATCTGATGACCATGCTCAATGCAAAAGCCACATCAGGACGAGTACAAGTCATAACATACATGATCGAGCCTACAGCGGAAGCATACGGTACTCGACTTATCTCTGCTATCTCAGCCTCTGTACTCGGGCTCTGAGTCTTACTCAATTTGGTGTTACTCGGAATCGATAATTCTCTTTTCTTGGAATTCTACATGATGAACCTATTCAGCACCTTATCCAAGTAGGTACTCTGACTAAGTCTAATTAGTCTCTTACTCTTGTCTCTCATAATCCTTATCCCTAGGATATAGGCAGCTTCTCCAAGGTCCTTCATAGCGAAACACTTCCCAAGCCAAGACTTCACTTCCTACAGAGTTGGGATGTCATCCACATACAATACCAAAAAGCGAACTATACTCCCACTAGCCTTGACATATACACAAGATTCATCTTCGCTCCTCGAAAATCTGAACTCTTTGACTTTCTCATCGAAACAAAGATTCCATCTGTGAGGTGCTTGTTTCAATCCATAGATGGATTTCTCAAGCTTACACACTCTATTAGGGTACTCTGCGCTGACAAAACCCTCTGGCTGACTCATGTAAACATCCCCAGCCAACTTTCCATTAAGGAAAGCAGTTTTGACATCCATTTGCCATATTTCATAGTCATGAAACACGCAACAATGGCTAGCATAACCCTAATAGACTTAATCTTCGCTACTGGTGAAAAGGTCTCATCATAATCAACTCCCAAAGTTTGAGAAAAGCCCTTTGCAACCAGTCGTGCCTTATAAGTGTGTACATTACCATCCATGTCGGTCTTCTTCTTGAAGATCCATTTGCACCCGACTGTCTTATGACCTGGTACATTGTCAACCAAGTTCCAAACTTGATTGTCATAAATGGACTGTATCTCGCTGTCCATAGCCTCTTTCCATTTAGCAGCCTCAAGGCCTGCCATGGCTTCCAAGTAGCTGTTAGGTTCATCCAGACTTACCAGTGTGCTATCACTGATAAGTGTATCGCCTTCCACAGTAATATGGAATCCATAGTAATGCTCAGGTGCATTCCTAACTCTCGTGGAACGCCTCAAAGGTACATAATCGTATGTCGGATCAACAGGAGTTTCCTCCTCGGGTTGATTGCTAGGGTTTGAGGTTCCTTCACCACTTGACTCTTGATTTCTTCAAGGTCAATTTGCCTCCCACTGTTTCCTTGGCTTATGAATTCTCTCTCGCGAAAGACTCCTCTCCTTGCTACAAATACCATATTATCATTGGGTCTGTAGAAGAGGTAACCAAAGGATTTATGTGGGTAGCCGATGAAAATACACCGCTCACTTCGAGGTTCGAGATTTTCGTGAGTCTCGCGCCTCACAAATGATGGGTTTCGAGCAATACATCATTCCTATGGTGTACATGCAAACCCTCATAGCTTTTGGATCTAATTTGTCTAATGAACATGTAATTGAATATCCAAATCTATAAACCCTAGATCTAACATATTATGAACTGAAATAAGGTTTAGAGATTACCTTTGATTGTTATGTAGCAATACCAATCAATTCCTTGTTTTGATTGGCTTTAGAAAGCTTAGTGCCTCAAGTGTTTCACCTCTAATGGAGTCACAAACACCACTAAGCAACTTGGATGAAGAGGGAGGAGAGAGGAGGCACCAAAAATGGCTGGAAACCCTAAAGGAAGTATTCCACACGTTTTTGGGGCCATAAAGGTTCCTTATATATGCTGGCTATTAGGGTTTACAGCTAGGAAACCCTAATCTGACTGCTTAAGCCCTAAGCAGCCCATAGACTCCCTCTTTAGAAGCCTTGGACGATTTCTAATGGGTTTCCCCATAGAATTCGTCCACTCCAACTTCTACGGAGTCCATTAGCCCATCTCTGTAATTATCTTATAATTACACAATAAGTCCCTTAAGTTTAATTAATCTCTTTTAGCCACAAAATTAACTCTTAATTAATTCTTGACTAATATTAATTAAACAATATGATTTCTCCTTTAATATATTATTCTCATAATATATTAATAAATCATAATTAAACCTCTCTCTCCTTAATTCATCCTACATATTGCTATGGTGAAGGTAACACAAAAGGACCATGCTCATAATCGGGTCAAGTACATACCAAAATAGTTATGGACTTAGACACTAATCCAACAGTCTCCCACTTGGATAAGTCTAATAACTATTTTGCATAACTTCAGAACCTGATCAGCAATCGTAGCTTTCAAAAGCCGTTGTCAACTCTAATCTTATCAGATAGCGTGTCCTTTAGATAAGGGATTATATATTCCTCCATTCTCAAGATATTGTATAGACACAAGACATGAATTTCGATCATTCTCTCTATATTGTTTCCCGACTTCTGATTTATGACGACTGACAACAAACTACAATTGAACACATCAACTTAGTCCCGGCTTGGCCAAGCGCTTAGGGTGTCATCACTAAATCATCGAGGGGCCCACATATATCGCTTTTATCCCACTTTGGGTAAAAGAAATGGATAAACTTTGACTCAGATTCTTGCGTGCACCTACTGATCGAATCACACACAACAATAAGTTTTATAACACCAAGTTACTGGTGCGTTTACTTATCATCAATGTGCAACCGCCCAACAAATAACAACTCGCACGTCTCAGTTTCAAGAATATACAATATTATCGTCTCACAATCACTCGTGATAAAATCCATGAAGTGATTCACGTGAGAGTGGGTTTAATCCAATACTCTAATCTTATCAAAGCACTCATGAACTCTGCAACAAACTTGTGTTATGTCTAAACACTTTAGACAATCTACAGACAGATTCATGACAGTCTTCCTTCATACCTACTCCCAACGTATGACCGACTGTGGATGTTTGAATAACCTAGTTATTCTGGAAGTCAAAACATGCAGAGTGAAACGCAATAATAATATTAATCCTATATGGCCCCAAAACTTTTGAGTGTAAATAAAACACTTTTATTTAAACACCATATTAATTACTCATTATTCATTGCTTACTGTTTCAGAAAATCAAGTTATTACTTGAATTACAACAATAGTTGTCCCATGCTCCGAGCATGCACACTATGTTTCCTATGGTCCATGCTTTGTGAAATAGATCAATTGAAAACTTTTCCAATGATGCTAATTTCACAATTCCTAATCCTCAACGATAGTGTAAGAATACAAGGTTCTTGCCACTACTAGAATATGTTAGATTCTAACATTTTATGCAACGATCCTTTCGTAAAGTCATTGCACAAAAGTCACCAAGACTTGGCCAATGAAAATGCAAGGTTCTCTATTAGAATTTGTTACAAAAAAATTCTATAGATGTGATGTCTATCACTCAAAGTACATTCCTTTGAACATCCTTTTTGCATAATATTTTCTAATCTATACATAAATTCTTAATTTCCAACTCCGAATTTCCATATTTGACATATGACAACTCATTCTTAATAGAATCTTATCTATTCATAATAATGTCGATATGGTCCATCCAACACTATACTTCCAACTACTCACAAGCAAAAAATCCTTGGCGAACCTTAGATCGTCCTTTGGTAGTTGTTTAATTATTTTAGTCAAAAACCGTTCTAGTCCCTTTTCCCTCTTAATGCGCTAAGCATTTGGAAAATTTTAGAATGATCAAACATTATAGCATATGCAATCGATCCTATACCCGAAGCGTATGGAAAATGATTGATAATGTCTCACATGAAGACGTGATACTTTACCAGTCTTCTGCTATAATATTTCTAATTGCCATCTTCTCACAAATTCGATTATTAAAAGGGATGCCGTAATCATAACCAAATTTTGAGAATGCAATTATCCTTTCCATATATAGAATTTCTTCATGTTGAACCATTCCAACACAACATTCATATATATTTGACTAAATTTGATTAGAATTCCACAATCTAAGCCTTTATATTTGAAATGAAGTATAATATTCTCTCCCTTAATTATAGCAAAACAACTTTTCAACCCCTACAACTCTGTCAAGTGAATTTTTGTTTTCTATAATTAATATTGCTAACTTGCAATACTTGAAATAATAATCATGCTCCCACTAACACGATGGTTATTACCATACAAGCATAACACTTATGCTCCCACTAGCTTTGACATATATCTAGAAAACATCTGAACTTTCAGAAAACAATGCTTATTGAATTCCTTAAGTTCATATTTCTAAATACTTGATGCTTTGATAAGCCTTTATCTAAGCTTCTTAAACTCATACACCTTTGTCTTAGAAAGCTCACATGTGTGTCTAAAGAAATTCAGAACTTATGTTACTAAGTCCCAAATGTTCATACTAATTACCAAATCTCACAATTCAAACTATGAAGAGGGATGCCGTAATCATAATCGAATTTGAGAATACACTTCTCACAATTGCAATCTTCTTAAAATCTTTCTTAGTGAAAGCATTTCCTTACAATCATTTTCATGAAGGAGGGAAACCTTGTGACACTTAGATTTTAAAGTGTATGTGTTCCTATCCATGTGAATTTTTCATAGCAACAATCATAAGACAATGTTTGTGACAAATCCAACTCATATGGATTGAACTTGTCCAATCTTGATTTCTCGCCTTGTGGCAGCATGAATGCCCACCATTGCTTCCAGGTTGTTAACAAGCTCACCCTTACCTTATCAATGTACTTTCCATTGATCAGGGTGCCTTGACTTTATGCAATCCAATTTAGAACTCATAGAACTCATATTGCATAGTTAACTTAATCTGGAATGGCACAAAAAACAAAATTATGTCAACACGATAGCTCGCCAACCTCAAGTCGTGTGCTAGTGATGATGACCAAGGTTTATTCTTGATTTGTTCTTGAAACTTTTTCAAGACCATTAAGACTCCCACTGAATCCTTGACATATAAGGTTCTCTTGTCAAGAAACATTTTTGACAAACAAATATTCAAGAGTTAGTGTAGTTATTATCAAGACAAAACACTTCACAAAATTGGTCCTAGTTGGTCTTTGCCTTATCCAAGACATCACAACTTACCAATTTCAAATGTGCAAGAATAAGAAAACTTTCCAAATTCCACATTTGATTAGTGATATAATTTATAAACCTACTTAAGATTTGTCACTCAATTCGCAATCTTGGAGTATAACTCTAAGATTCGATATTGGAACGAAGTATGATTGACTTCTTGATTTAACCATTTCCACAATTCACAATTCCTCTTCTTAGACATACAAATGTACTAAGAATCACTTAGAGTATCAATTGAGATATGATTCTTAATCATTAAGACTTATCATAAAACACAATAAAAGGTACTCTCCCTTCTTCTTAGAATAGAGAAACTTTTATCTTTTTGCCTACTTGATTCTTCTTATTCGTTCTGCTATTTATTGAAACCTTTTCAATCAACTCGGAATTACACTTAATTTTCTAAGTATAATCATATTCACTAAACTTTAGTAAATTATGACGAATACTGTATCTCTCTTTGTGGTGGACTTTACCAACGCACAACCAAGTGTACCTGATCCCTAGCCCTTCACTTGACTCTTTGTCAAGGAATTAGTCTAATTTCCAAATATGAAAGTGTTTTCATTCATCACACAATGCAGGTTGCATGATTCCAAGTTTCTGTCCAATTGAAACTTGGGCGATGAGAAACTCTCCCTATTTGGTAAATTCTTGACATGTCTACAAATAGCAAAGCAAGAATCATATCCAATTTAACATTGCTAAATTTAGAAATACACAAACATCCATTTTCATACATGCCCTTGTAAGGATAAATAAATAAATAAAACTAAAAATTTATTTTATTGCGGAAAAACTTGTCCTTACAATGCAATTCAACTGAAAACTATGCTATTACATACTTTCTTAGCAATCTATCTTAACTCCAAAGTAGCAGCTCAAAAATTTGATCTTTAAGCAATGCGATCGAAATCCATTTCTTCACAATCAGATTCAGCTCACTTCTTCCCTTAAGCTTCCTCTCTTTTCTTCGATCCTTCAAAACATCAAAATGTAATCTTATCACATCATGTATTAAGAGTCTAGAATAGGAACTTAAAAGAGTTAGATGGTGGATTTCACCTGAAGTAGAGCCATACATCTTGAGTCTCCCATCTCTTAGATCTCTCAGGTAAATAGGGCAGCTTCGTCTCCAATGCCACTTCTCTTGGCAATAAAAGCAAATGGACTCCTTTGGAATGGCACAAGGAACTATCTCACAATTTACCTTTTCTGGATCTCCATTGTCACCATTTTCAATGTCCATTGAAGTTTGGGATTTTGATTCACCAGATAAATTTGCTTGACCAGCTCACCAAATCATTGCTGATTCAGCAGCTATAAGCAAATAGGTGAGATCAATGAGGGTCACGTCGTGGTCCATCATATAGTACTCTCTAACGAACTCACTATATAATTCAGGAAGCGATTGAAGAACCCAGTCAACAACCAACATCTTTGAGATATCGACACCCATCATCCTTAACCTATCAATGTGTGAATTTATCTCTAAGACGTGTGTACACACGGGTTTCCCATCTTCGTGTTTACTTTCCAAAAGGGCTTGAGTTAGCTTGAACTTTTCAAGCCTTCGAACTTGTGGGTAAGGGAGAATAATTGGAGGAGGTGGAGGAAGTGAAGCATGATCTCTGGTTCCTCTAACATATCGTGGAATATCATCTTCATTTGGAAAACTTGTTCCATGGGATTTTGGGAAGACCATTGTTAGATTCAGACATCTTCAAAACGGGAGAAATTCAAGTCAATTTGATTAGAATCCTTGATGTAACACCCAAATGAAACATCAAGGCAAGGATCCAACACAATACTCTACAACCTAGAAGAGGGATGTCGTAATCTAGTTGCAGAATATTTGAAGGTAGGTAAATGACGATTTACCAATATCCACCATGAAAAACGAAAATGAAGTTTAAGTTTTAAATGAATTGAAACTCCTAGATATTTTGAGATTCATTGAACTTTTCAATGGCATGTTAAATCTAGATTATGCCATTCAAGTTTGCAACTGGGATGCCGACAATCACAAAATAGGTGTGAATAACCATACGAATCTACGTGGTGCACTCAATGCTACTATCACCTAATCAATGTGTCGGTTAGCCACACACGCTCCATTGATCTATGATAAACATCGAGTCACCCTTCGCTACCAATGCCAAACCCAAATTAGTGTGTCGGTTAACCACACACGCTCCACTAATGTCTCGGCAAGGGTACAAAGTGTCATTCCATGGATTAGCATACAATTTCACATTTTGCCTAAAGTAACTATGATTTGGGAATTTGTAAAAAGCATGTAGTTACTTTGTACTTCATTATACTTATAATGGAAGGTTTTTATCCTATCCTACCCATTCTGCTAACGACCATCCACTAGTCAAGAGTGCGGTGGGTAAGAGTGGATACCCATTCAATCGCCATTTTATAGGCAATTTCCTTAAACACCCCTTATAGACCAGCTTCGTGAATGAGGCCTACTAACGGTAAGACTGACTCTTTACTCATATATATATATATATATATATATATATATATATATATATATATATATACATATATATATATATATATATATATATATAATATTAAACTTTTAATGTTACATATATAGAGTATAGGGTGTATTTTACACTTTTAAAATACTAGGTGGTCTAATTAAATTAATTATACTTTTAATTTAATTAAATGTAAAACAAAACTTTATGGATTTATTAACTCTCTTTTAATTATACACCTTAATTAATTAACAAAACCATAAGGGTGTAATTTGAACTTTTTCAAAATACGAGGTTTTTAGAATTTAACATTTCAAAATTAAACTTTTAATCAACTTTTAAATTCCAAAACTTGAAGGCAAGTTTTGAAACTTTTCAAAACATTAGGGTTTAACTATTTAAATTTCAAAAAACAAAACTTGTAAGTTCAAATTTAAACTATAAAACCTAAAGGGGAAAAACGAAACTTTTTCATAAGATAAATCAAATCTAAATTACAAATAATCAATCTTTATCTAATAAAACAAAAGATTATCTAAAATTTGACAATTATCTTCTATTTTGGCAAGGATAATCTCCTATTATTGATAAAATTCAGATTTTATTAATAAAAAACGTTTTAGGTAATTATCCAGAGCCAAAACAGGTCAAAATCTCGAAATCTGCTCCATCTGAACCTCTGACTCGTCGAGTGAGGCTTGGACTCGACGAGTTCACTATGGACTCGGCGAGTCAAGTCGAAAAACCTCAAAAAATTCGATTTTCAGCTAATATTTGATCAAATATGCATCAAATTCACTAACAAACAGCCCTAGGCTCTGATACCACTGATGGGTTTCAAGCAATACATCATTCCTATGGTGTACATGAAAACCCTAATAGCTTTTGGATCTAGTTTGTCTAATGAACATGAAATTGAATATCCAAAGCTATAAACCCTAAATCTAACATATTATGAACTGAAATAAGATTTAGAGATTACCTTTGATTGTTATGTAGCAATAACAATCAATTCATTGTTTTGATTGGCTTTAGAAAGCTTAGTGCCTCAAGTGTTTCACCTCTAATGGAATCACAAACACCACTAAGCAACTTGGATGAAGAGGGAGGAGAGAGGAGGCACCAAAAACGGCTGGAAACCCTAAAGGAAGTAGTCCACACGTTTTTGGGGCCATAAAGGTTCCTTATATATGCTGGCTATTAGGGTTTACAGTTAGGAAACCCTAATCTGACTGCTTAAGCCCTAAGCAGCCCATAGACTCCCTCTTTAGAAGCCTTGGACAATTTCTAATGGGTTTCCCCATAGAATTCGTCCACTCCAACTTCTATGGAGTCCAATAGCCCATTTATGTAATTATCTTATAATTACACAATAAGTCCCTTAAGTTTAATTAATCTCTTTTAGCCACAAAATTAACTCTTAATTAATTCTTGACTAATATTAGTTAAACAATATGATTTCTCCTTTAATATATTATTCTCATAATATATTAATAAATCATAATTAAACATTTCTCTCCTTAATTCATCCTATATATTGCTATGGTGAAGGCAACCCAAAAGGACCATGTTCATAATCGGGCCAAGTATATACCAAAATAGTAATAGACTTAGACACTAATCCAACAACAAAAGCCTCACAACCTTTTTGGTAGGCACTAGATTTAGAATATGGGCGGCAGTCTCTAAGTCATACCCCCAAAATAAGATTCGTAACTAAGCTCGACTCATCATGGAATGAACCATATCCAACAAGGTTCGATTACGCCTCTCAGTGTAACACTAGCCAAAATAAGTCAATAACAATCACATGTGATTATGCTAATCATGTAATGTGATAAATGTACTATGTATTTCATGATAAATTCTAATACAAATATGAAGTTTCTTTATTATACAACTCAAAGTATACGTCCATACGATTCCAAAAATATAGAGAACGTCTGAATCTGAATTCGCATGAAGAAGTTATGATAAACCGAACACTATAAATCTCTATAATAAGATGAATTTAAAATAGACTTAGAATTAGCTATTTACGTCTAAAAGAGAGTTCTAGTACTCGTAAATACCTACGTGTGCATATAAAGAACGTCAAAAACGGAGTTCGTATGTGAAAGTTACAACCTTTCGAAGATTTAGCTGTCAGAAACCCTAGTCTGACTAAACTCACGAGGTGAACATAAATGTTCACGAGGTGAAGAGTCATAAGGCCAGATTTTAGAGCTAGTAGGCACATGTCAAGTCTACGAAGTGATAAACCAAAGATTCACGACGTGAGCAAGGATTGATTCACGACGTGAGGAATAACATGGCCACCTTCCGAAGCTAGAGACGCAAATGGAAAGACTACGGGATGATCATGCAAGACTCACGACGTGAGCCTTATGAAACTCACGACGTGAGTTTCTAAAACCCTTACTATAAATAGCAGGTCCGACTTCAGCCATTCTTACACCTAAACTTCTTTCCTTTCTCTCCTTTGCTAAGGCCATTTTGCATCCCGAGCCCCGACGATCTCGTACGCTGACCATTTTTTCTTAGATAACATAAAATCACGCTACTAGGGTGAGTTTCACGACCCCACTTTCTAATATTTTGGGGGAAAACACATTCTAGTTATTATATATATGTTATTATTATGTCTATAAGATAGTATATAGTTATGATAACCGGGATATGATTGTTCTAAATATAATATTTTGAATATATACAACTATTATCAACTTATCAGTATGTTAATTTACTAATGTAGATCTTGACTTATACTTAGGATTCTATATATATGTTGTGTGCGATATAATACCGAAGTTATATTCGAAAGTTCTATATGTTAAGTTATATAGTATGTTGCTATTAATAGTTTTATGTCAAGATAAAACTGGATATGTTATATGTTGTTATTGTTAGTTTTATGTCAAGATAAAACTGAATATGTTATATGTTGTTATTGTTAGTTTTATGTTAAGATAAAGCTTGGTATTGTTATTGATAGTTTTATGTCAAGATAAAACTAGAAACGTTATATGTTGTTATTATTGGTTTTAGGTCAAGATAAAACTTGGTTTTACTTCAAGATATAGTTGTTATACTGCCTAAATATTATGAAGTTAGAAGTAATGTTTAAAAGCATAGTCTAGTAACTTAGGGTTTTAGACATGAAGATGCTTTTGTCGTTAGAACTATAGGAAGTCGTCAAAGTCTACATGAGTAATTGTATTCATCAACTAAGATTGGGGATCTTAGCGAAAATCCTCTGAACTGTAACCGTTAATCTCGTGTGAGCAAGGAAGTCGTGTATAATTAGTATACGGGTTGACCACCCCACTTGTGACTGTTAGCTACAGTCAACCAAAAGCAAGTGATGAACTATCCTTTTATTTGTTATTGTTCCGGCGTCGATGAAGCGTGCGGTGTTGTTTCTCATCGTAAATCATGAGTGTGTTTGTTTCTCATGGTAAATCATGAGTGTGTTCTATCAGAGGTATTATGTCATAGCAGCGGTTACAGGCTCATGGTAGCAAATTGTTAGAAACATTATACCTTGTCGTATACAAGTATTAATGTTAAGTATAAGTTTTCCCCTACTTATACCTTAGGATTAAGAAATGTTTAGGTATAACACTTAATTGATAAGTATACTATTATACCTAATATACATACTAAATGTTGGAGAGTCAAAATGATACTTTCAAAACTATACTTTTGAATGTGGGAAAATGCATTATTTTAAGGAGTCAAAACCTGTGGACTCACAACTTTATGTTGACGTATTTTTAAAATGCATGTGTTTTCAGGAACTTGAAAAGTTGGTATGTATTCAAACATGATAAGTTTTATTATTATCTTTCTGTTCATTAAGAAGTATGCCATAGTCCGATATTATGTAATAAATACTAGGAAAACAATAATGTAACTTTATATTATCAATAAAGGTATGTATTTTCTTTAGTATTGTTCAATGTATGTTATATAACTGTGATATGAAGAATGACGTTACACTACGCAGTGTTTCCGCCGACGGCCGGGGTGTGACACTCAGCCACACCATTAAGTTGTGGTGTCCTAGGAGGTGTCAATTGTGAGACAATCTCACATTCCTTAAGATAGTCAAGGAACTCTGTACTAAGATACTCAGCACCTCGATCGGATCGAAGCATCTTAATGTTCCTGCCCAACTGATTCTCCACTTCCTGTTTAAACTCCTTGAACTTTTCAAAGGTGTCTGACTTATGCTTGATTAAGTATACATATCCATATCTACTAAAATCATCAGTAAAAGTCACATAGAAGCGGTTAGCATCCCTTGTGACGGTTCTGAAGGGTCCACACACATCAGTATGTATGAGATCCAACAAACCCTCACCCCCAGCACAAGAACCAGTGAAGGGTGACTTTGTCATTTTCCCAAGCAAACAAGATTCACAACTATCATCCGAATTTAGGTCAAATGACTCCAAGACTCCATCCTTTTGGAGTTGGCCTATGCGTTTCTTGCTTACATGTCCAAGACGACAATGCCATAATGATGCTTTATCCAAGTTAGTGGAAGAATCAATACACAACACATTATTTCCTAGGTTATCAACAACCGACACAGTTTCATACACACCATTACAAGGTAATGCTTAAAAATAAAGAACATTATTAAAGAAAGCATTAATACCACCACATTGATTATCAAACGAAAAGGTAAACCCTTGTTTGCACAAACCATGAAAGGAAATAATATTTCTCGCCATTTCAAACGAGTAACAACACTTATTCAAATCTAACACTAACCCACTAATTCGCAATAAAGAATAAACTCCAATCTTGGTGACAGGTGAAGATTTCCTATTCCCCATGATTAATTTTATCTTCCCATGCTCCACATTCTCACTTCTTTTTAGTCCCTTCAAATCAGAACATATGTGAATACCACAACCATTATCAAGGACCCAATAATTAGAATGGGGTGAGTTATTAGACAATATAGTGTAAATACCTGCATGGATGGCTTTCACTTTCCCATCCTTAACATCTTGCAGGTACTTTGGGTATTTTCCCTTCTAGTGCGACTTTTCATGGCAATAGAAGCATTCAGCCTCTTTAGGGTTGGCAGAAGGAGTGGCAGAACCTCTTTTGGTTCCACTCGAAGAGGAGCCATCAAGGGACTTTCCCTTGGTACCCTTCGAAGGGCTCTTCCTCTTCTTCCCTTTACCCTGCCCGATTGGCAAGATAGGGGCCGCGGTAGGAGTAGGATTTGTAACAACCGATTTACTTTTAAAACCACTTTCGGCAGTCTTCAAAAGTCCTTGAAGTTTGTTGAGTGTAACTTCCTCCCTGTTCATGTGATATGTCATTCGGAATTGATCATAACAAGATGGTAAGGAGTGCAAAATGATGTCAATTGGCAAATCCTCGGGGAAGTTCACATTCAATTTCAGCAAACGGTCCACATATGTTTGCATTTTCTGCATGTGACCCGTGATGGGTTCACCATCCTTCATCTGAGTTGTTATCATGGAGGAAATGATTTCATACCGCTCTTGAAGATCACTCTGATGGTATCTATCCATGAAGTCCTGGTGCATCTCAAAAGGGTAATAGTCCTCACAGGACTTTTGGAGCTCGGCTGTCATCGTGGCCAACATGATACATGCCACTTTGGTGGCATCTCTCTCATGAGTCCGGAATTCAGTGATCTCCTCAGGAGTAGCAGACGACTTATCAAGTTCCTTAAGCTCCTTGTCGAGGACATATTCCTTGTCCTTGTAACGAGTGACCATCCAGATGTTCTGGATCCAATCCATAAAGTTGGAACCATCGAAGATGATTCTCCCATAAAGGTTCATGAGAGAGAAGGAGCTGGTAGGATTTGAGCCAGAAGCAGCATTGTTAGAAGACATCTGAAAAGAAAGAAGGACAAGTTTAGATTAGATATAAAGATAGTCCTTAATAAGACACCCAATTATAATATTAAGGCTAGGACCCAACACAATGTTTATAACTTAGAAGAGGGATATCGTAATCCAATCTATAAAATATTTGAAGGTAGGTGAATGATGATTCACCAATTTCCACCATGAAAAAACGAAATAAATTATTAGGTTTTAATTGGTTTTGAAACTCCTAGATTCTTTTGAGATTCATTGAACTTTTCAATGGCATGTTTCAATCTCGAATGTGCTCTTCAAGTTTTGTGACCGAGATGTCGAGGATCACAGAACAATGTGTGAATTAACCATGCAAATTACTTGGTACTTTTAATGTTTATCACCTAAACGATGTGCCGGTTAACCACACACGCTCCACCGATCTATGATAAACCTTAAGCCACCCTTTTCCTACCTTGTTAAGTCAATGTTAGTGTCCCGGTTAACCACACACGCTCCACTAATGACTTAAGCAAAGTGCAAAGTGTAATTTCATGGGTAAGCACCATATTCACATTTTCCTAAAGTAACTAAGATTGAGAATTTATAAAAACATTTAGTTACTTTATAACCATCATACTTTTAATGAGGATTAAAGTCATTATCCTACCCTTTCGGCTAACGACCCTCAACCAGTCAAGGAAGCGGTGGGTGAGAGTGGACACTCATTAAACTACCATTTTATAGGCAGCAACCTTATACCCCACTTATAGACCGGCTTCGTGAATGAGGTCTACTAACGGTAAAACGACTTGTTCTTATACATATATATATATATATATATATATATATATATATATATATATATATTATTAACTTATAATATTATTAAGTATAAGGGTTGAATTTTAAATTTTAAAATTCTAGGGGTTGGAACTAAATTTTTTAAAGTGACTTTACAAGTTCCAAAACTTGAGGGCAAGTTTTGTAACTTTCAAAACTTTTCAACTTCATAACTTATGAGTTAATGGTTTATTAAAATGACAGACTCTTCATTTTATGTAACCTATGTGTTCATAATGGACTTTAAAAGAAAGACTTTTGGTAATCCATAACTTGAGGACAAATTATGGGTTCCATTAAAACACATCAAGATCAAGAATTAAACTAACAAAATAATTCCTATGATCTACCAAATTCATAAGTTCATGAACATTCATATCAACAATTTCAAGAATCATAAACAACCTACAAAACTTGAAAATTTGATAATAGCCATTGTAAATGGATTAGCATAACCATAACACCATCTAAAACAAGTTTTATAAGACCAAAACAGTTTAGGGTAATGTTTCTAGTCCATTTCCATCAGCAAAACTCGAAAATCTCCATTCGGCTCCTCCTACTCGTCGAGTGCAAGAACCTACTCGATGAATAGGATGAATTAACACATAGACTCGTCGAGTCCCCCCCCTGTGTACTCAACTAGTTCACTCAGTAGAATGCAGAAATCTTGAGTTTTTTCAACAATTTGCATCAAGTATCAAGAAAACAAGCCTGGGCTGTAATACCACTGAAGGGTTTTGAGCATTCTAAAACTCCTAAGGTGTACATGCAACCCTAGAAACCTTGGATCTATGTTTTACTAAGATACATGCAAATTTGATTTTCCAAGGTTCTTAACCTAACTAGCATGGCATGGGGAACTTTGAAACATAAAAGCCAATGGAAGAACATACCTTTCTTGTTGCTTGGACTCCTTGAGAACCTTATGAGTCTAGGAACTTAAGTGTGATGCCTCAAATGTTTCACACAACACCACAACTCTTGGAATAACCTTGAGAGAAGTACATTATCACTCAAAATCGGCTAGCCCTCTTGTTCTACACATATAGTGCTGATTTTGGTAGCCCATGGGGTCCTTTTATAGTTGTGTCACAAGTAGGGTTACAACATATAAACCCTAATTGACATGGCTTTTCATATTCCATGATCCATGGGTTTATAACCTCCATGGACTATCCATGGAGCACCTTAAGGGTTTTAGCCCAATTCAATAAACCATGGATCATTAGCCCGCTATAAAGAATGGATGTCACAACCCGAAACCGATGGCGGAAACGTTCTGGGGCGGAGGACGTCATGTATAACATCACAACCAATGAATAACAACAATCATAGCAACACAACCATTACAGTGAATACTTGGGTAAAAACGTTTACATCTGTTTTGAAACTTAGTTTGAATTACATCCAATAGTTTTGCATTGTAAAAACTTAAAAACTCTAAATGCTTCGGTTCCTCGAAAATCCAACAAGTACCTGTCTACTGATTTCCTGAGAATACAAGCAGTTTGAAAAATATCAGCATAAAGCTGGTGAGTTCATAAGCAGTAATTTTGTAATGAAAACTTATTGATGAGCGAGCCGAAATGATTATGTAGTTTCAAGAAAATCCGATATTTTCTTTAGTTAAAAACGTAGTGAGATCGATTTCGTATACAACCATGAATGTTTGTTTCTGAAAATCGTAGTGATATGAAAAATACTACTTCATGTGGCTAGCTAAAGCTAATCATGAAGTATACGTATTTAAATGTAAAACCATAGCATAAATGATTCGATTTTGAAAAAAAAAACCTGGCTCGACCAGTATGCATAGTGTATTTAGTTCTATTTGGTATAAATATAACTACTGAAGAAAACCAGGTTGGTAAACTATCGGTGATTTATACATAATGTGAGTCATATAACCATGCTTGATATGACTAGTGACCTTTCCAACGTTCTTCAGGCGTTGATGTTAAACGATATTTGTACATCTCAGGCGTGCCCGCCTAACTGTAGTTAGCAGTCCAGATGTGGGATTGTCAGTCCCGAATAGATCTATTCACAAATATCACGCTCTCCCTCTAGGAGACTCTGGTTATACAGTGGTAGGATTTATCCATGTACACCTAAGGGTACAGTTGTGAAGTAGCGCCTCACAGTATCGTACAATCTAGTTTACAAGTGATGCAGTAGCGTTCTACCATAGTGAGAATCCGAATGTATACCACGTATAGTGATAAGTTACAGTTATTTGTGAATAATGTGTCCATAAAAACTATGCAATATTTGTGAAAACGTCCCTTATGCTCGACATAGTACGAAAGGGAAATAAAGTATAAAATATTGCATAAGTTTTATGTGTATTTCAGAAAACATTTATGTTTAGCTTGTATTCCCCCCCCCCCCTCCTGAAAACCTTAAAAAAAATACGAAAAAATGTAGGGGTATGAACTCACAGTTGTTGCGTGGAGTTGTTGACTGAAAAGGAGGTTCCCGAGTTGTTGAACGTGACACTTAACGAAATCCTATTATCAAATAAATAGGTATATGTATCTAAATTAGCGATTTCGATAAATAAAGTGTCATAAGAACACTTGAATTCGGTTGAGGAATGTTACCGAGACTTGCTTGAATCGAAGAAATGGGTTTTCAGCCAAAAGTACCACCAAAAAGGTGTTTACGGTCTCTGAAGGTTGGCGAGTTTACGGTTTCTGAAGGTTGGCGAGTTTACGGTTGTAAACTCAAGAACAGAGTTTACGGTCTTTGAAGGTTGGACCGTAAACTCGGAAGAATGATGTTTGGATGTTGATTTCGAGGAGCTGAGTGTTTCCAGACGTTCCAAAGGGCTCCAAACGTGGTTTTCTCGATGTGTTCCGGAGTTTAAATGCAATTTTGTGAGTTTACGGTTGATGAATCTTAGAGAGAGGAGGAGAGAATGCGGCTAAAAACGTCCCAATGAAGTCGGAGGCATCGTATTTATAGGGGTGAGGTGAGGGGTCCACTCGTCCTTGACCGTAAACAGAGTTTACGGTCGTAAACCCACTTCGACCAGAAATGTTTGATTTTTTTTCCAGATTTTCGGGTTTCCGCGCGATTTTTGGTTTCAATTCGTAAATAATTTAATTAAATATAACAAGATTATTTTAATAAACCAAAGAGTTTGACGGAAAAGTTAACAAATTTGAATTTTTATTAACGGAATCACGTAACGGAAACGAGATAAGTTTCGGGTTGTCACATCATCCCCCCGTTAGAGGGAATTTCGTCCCGAAATTCGAACCTAGAATACAAATCATGGATTAGGAAAGAGATGCGGATACTTCTGTTTCATCTGATCTTCGCGCTCCCACGTGAATTCAGGCCCCCGCTTGGCATTCCAACGAACCTTCACTATAGGGATTCGACTTTGTTTCGTTCGTTTGACTTCCCGATCCATGATTTCAACAGGTTCTTCCACGAAGTTGAGGTTCTCCTTGATTTCAATCTCGTTGAGAGGAATCACAAGTGTCTCATCGGACAGACACTTCTTTAGGTTCGATACGTGGAAAACAGGATGAATGTTGTTGAGTTCTCACGGTAGCAGGAGTTTGTATGCTATAGGACCGATCCTAGCAAGGATCTCGAATGGTCCGATGTACCTTGGGTTTAGCTTTCCATGCTTTCCAAAGCGTATCATACCTTTCCACGGTGAGACCTTCAGAAGGACACGATCACCAATCTGGAACTCCAAGGGTTTACGTCTCTTATCGGCGTAGCTCTTTTGTCTATCTCGAGAGGCTTTCAGTCGTTCCCGGATTTGTACAATCCTCTCAGTTGTCTGTCGGATGATTTCAGGACCGGTGAGAGTACTGTCGGGGATTTGACCCCTGGCTAGCTGTGTGTCGCCTACGTCAGCCCAGCACAGAGGCGATCTGCACTTACGGCCATAGAGGGCTTCAAACGGCACAGCCTTGATGCTGGTATGGTAGCTGTTGTTGTAGGAAAATTCAACCAAAGGAAGATGAGTGTCCCATGACGCGCCGAAGTCAATGACGCAGGCTCTCAACATATCTTCCAAGGTCTGAATTGTTCTCTCACTCTGTCCATCAGTTTGCGGATGATAAGCCGTGCTCATATCCAATTTAGTTCCAAGAGCCTTCTGTAAAGACTGCCAGAACCTCGATGTAAACCGGCTGTCTCGATCGAAGATAATGGATACAGGTACAGCATGAAGGCGAACTATTTCTTGAAGGTAGATCCGTGTGAGTCTCTCCATCTTGAAGCTTTCTTTGATTGGCAGGAAGTGGGCGGACTTCGTCAACCAATCGACAATTACCCAGATGGCATCGTGCCCACTCGGAGACCTGGGTAACTTGGTGATAAAATCCATGGTTATCCTTTCCCACTTCCACTCAGGTATTTCTGGTTGTTGAAGTAAACCTGAGGGTTTTTGATAATCAACCTTCACCATGGCGCAAGTCAGGCACTTGCCCACGAAGGTAGCAATCTCTGCTTTCATGTTTGGCCACCAATAGAGTTGTTTGAGATCCAGGTACATCTTATCCGAACCTGGGTGAACGGAGTATTTAGTCTTGTTCGCCTCATTCATGACAACCTCTCTGTAACCGTCGAACTTTGGGGTCCAGATTCGGTTCATGAAATAGTACACTCATTCTTCTTTGACCTCCAAGTTCTTGTCCATTCCCCGCAAGGCTTCCCATGTCACGTTCTCGGGTTTTAAGGCTTCCAGCTGAGCCTCTCTGATCTGCGTGGATAGGTGGGAATGGATGATCATTGTTAGTGCCTTCACCTTACGCCCTGAATACTCCTTTCGACTGAGGGCGTCTGCTACCACATTGGCCTTGCCGGGATGGTAGCGAATTTCGCACTCGTAGTCACTGAGTAGCTCGACCCATCGTCGCTGTCTCATGTTTAACTCCTTTTGATTAAAGATGTGCTGTAAGCTCTTATGGTCGGTGAAGATAGTGCACTTGGTTCCATAGAGATAATGTCTCCAGATCTTTAACGCACATACCACTGCTCCCAAATCCAAATCATGAGTTGTGTAATTGACCTCATGTGTTTTCAACGGCCTCGAGGCATAGGCGATAACCTTGCCTCGTTGCATGAGCACACAGCCTAGGCCCTGATTGGATGCATCGCAGTAGACCACGAAGTCTTCCGTCCCTTCGGGCAGGGACAAGATAGGTGCGCTGCATAGGGCCTGCTTCAATGTTTGAAACGCAGTGTCTTGCTTGACTCCCCAACCGAAGGTTACACCCTTTTGTGTCAGGGTAGTTAAAGCCTTAGCGATTCTGGAGAAGTTTTGGATGAATCTGTGATAGTAGCCCGTGAGACCCAAGAATTGTCGGATTTCTATAGGTGTCTTCGGTGCAGACCAATTCTCAATCACTTTGATCTTGGATGGGTCAACATGTATCCCTTCCTTGCTAATCACGTGTCCAAGGAAATTCACCTTCCTGATCCAGAATTCGCACTTCGAGAATTTCGCGTATAGCTTTTCCGCTCTTAATGTTTCCAACACCTGCCTCAAGTGTTTTTTATGATCATCTTCACTCTACAAATAAACAAGTATATCGTCGATGAACACAATCATGAACTTGTCTAAGAAAGAGCGGCACACCCAATTCATCAGGTCCATGAATGATGCCGGTGCGTTAGTCAGACCAAAGGGCATTACTACAAACTCGTAGTGTCCATAGCGAGTTCGGGATGCTGTCTTGGGCACATCATTCTTGTGAACTCGCAACTGATGGTACCCTGATCTTAAATCGATCTTTGAGAAATAACTGGCTCCTTGAAGTTGGTCGAAGAGATCATCGATTCGGGGTAAAGGATATTGGTTCTTGATGGTCAGCTTATTCAGCTCTCGGTAGTCAATACACATCCGAAAGGATCCATCCTTCTTTTTCACAAATAAGATCGGAGCTCCCCAGGGTAAGGAACTTTGCCTTATGAATCCTTTGTTGATCAACTCATTAAGCTGACTGGATAATTCTTGCATTTCTGATGACGCTAAACGGTAGGGAGATTTAGCTACAGGAGTAGCTCCGGGGATCAAGTCGATACGAAACTCAACTTGACGTTCGGGAGGGATTCCTGGGAGATCTTTAGGGAAGACATCAGGAAAGTTACAAACTTCTGGGATGCTCTCGAGGTCTCTAAGTTTTTTTGTTTCGTTGACAACATGAGCTAGGAATGCATGACATTCCTTCCGCAGATACTTCTGAGCTTTGATGCACGAAATGATACGGAGGTTCTAACTGAGCTTATCACCATAAATCATAAGGGTTTCGCCAGAAGGAAGATTGAGACGGACAGCCTTCTCGAAGCAAAGAATATCAGCATGATTGGAGCTTAACCAGTCCATGCCGATAATGACGTCGAAGCTCTTGATGGACACATGCATAAGATCGATAGGAAAAGAATAATTGTCTAGAGTAAGAGAGCAACCTATGAATATGTCGTTAGTGCTCTCCTTCTTTCCGTTAGCCATCTTGACGGTAAATGTTTCGGTTAGAGGTTGGGATTTACATTTGATTAAGTGTTTAAATGAATGACTAACAAAACTCCTCTCCGCACCAGAATCGAAGAGTATGCATGCATAAGAGCTGTCAAGGAGGAACGTACCCGTAACAACGGTAGGATCAACAACTGCTTCATTTTGGCCCATAGCGAAAACTTTCCCTGTATTGCCACCAGTTGTTGCCTTGGGGCAGTTTCTCCTATAGTGCCCAGCCTCTCCACATCCATAACAAGTTTGACCAGCGCCCACTCCCGGAGCCTGGTTAGTTGGTTGAGCCGGTGTTTTGTAGTATCGAATTGTGTGTCCTTTCTTCCCACAGTTGTTGCAGATCAACTCACGGCAGGGCCCGTGATGATGGAAGTTACACTTGGTGCACAAAGGCAGTTTTCCAGCATAACCACCTGTAGGGGATTGGGTGGTTGGAACAGCAGTGGGCGCAGCAGCAGGAGCAGTAGCAGCATGAACTGCTACTATTCGTTGTTTCTTGGAGGGCTCCTGCGAAGACTGACCCTTTCGCTTATTGCCAGAGTTCTTCTTCTTCCCACCGCTATCCTTTTGGGGTCTAGGGACAGTTTTCACTTCATCCAGATCGATTCCATGATTGATCAGAGTCTGTGCCAGATCCTTGGCGCTTTCAAACGTAGTTGGCCTAGCAACCAAGACATTTCCTTTGGTGGGTTGTGTCAGTCCCCAGATGTACCTCTCGATTTTCTTGCTTTCCGGGGTGACCATTCCCGGACAGAGAAGCGCCAGATCACAGAATCTAGCAGTGTAAGCAGCGATGTCGGAACCCTTCATCTTCAAGTTCTAGAGTTCGTGCTCCAACTTTTGCACTTCGCCCCTCGGGTAGTACTCCACTAGCATGAGCTCCTTAAGCCTTTCCCAACCCATGGCATTAGCTACTGGCAGGGTTAGGCTTTTGACTCGACCATTCCACCAGGTTAAGGCTCTGTCAGTGAAGGTGCAGGCGGCAAAATTTACCTTGTTGGCTTCAGAACAAACACAATTTTAGAAGATGGATTCGATCTTCTCGAACCATCGAGTCAGGGTGATGACACCTCCATTTCCATCGAAGGACTTGGGTTTCGTAGTCATGAAGTCCTTGTAGGAACACTCTTTTTGGTGTCCCTGACTTCCATCATGTCTCTATGGGTCGGTTCCACCTCCATCTCCTCCACCGTTTACTTGTGCCATTGCTGCAGTCACGGCGGCGGTAACTGCTGCCTGGAACATGACAGGGTCGAACTGAGGAGGTGGTGGTGGCGGCGGAGCGTCGTTGTTCCTTCTGATGGGTCTTGGTCGGGGTGGCATCTTGTTCTAGAAACAATCAGGAAGAAGAGGATGGTAAGTCCTCGAGATATATATAAAAGAACAAAATATATCTCATCCTGATAATGAAAGTATTCTACCGAGCGATGATCATAGAAAGGTTACTAACACAAGTGAGTTATCGGTTAAGGAAGGAGAGGTAGCAATACTTAGAGTGAATCTGCATACTGAGTTTGGATCTAGCGAAAATACTCCTATAGTATTTTATGTGAGATGATTTTGGTAAGCTTTAGGCCTGCTGTAGCACCACAGTCACTCCCAAACACATGTTGGTCATGTCTCGGCTGAATATAGTTGATCAGGCTATATTCACCCTAGACATGATTACATAACTGCCCAAGTTTAACCGTAGCGTTCCAGCATCCAAAATACTTTTGTTCAGTTCTACTAGCAACATGAATCCTGTTATGTATGCATGCTCGTATACTTCTTATAAAAATACTTATATTTTGAAAGTATACTTTTAGCGTAGAGCATTTAGGCCCCTTGGCGTTTATAGTTGTATACCACGTAAGGTTCGGTATACTAGTTCGCTATAAACATGGGCTCTGATACCAATATGTCACACCCCGAAACCGATGGTGGAAACGTTCCGGGGTGGAGGACGTCATGTATAGCATCACAACCAATGAATAACAGCAATCATAGCAACACAACCATTACAGTGAATACTTAGGTAAAAACGTTTACATCTGTTTTGAAACTTAGTTTGAATTACATCCAATAGTTTGCATTGTAAAAACTTAAAAACTCTAAATGCTTCGGTTCCTCGAAAATCCAGCAGGTACCTGTCTCCTGATTTCCTGAGAATACAAGCAGTTTGAAAAATATCAGCATAAAGCTGGTGAGTTCATAAGCAATAATTTTGTAATGAAAACTTACTGATGAGCGAGCCGAAATGATTATGTAGTTTCAAGAAAATCCGATATTTTCTTTAGTGAAAAACATAGTGAGATCAATTTCGTATACAACCATGAATGTTCATTTCTGAAAATCGTAGAGATATGCAAAATACTACTTCATGTGGCTAGCTAAAGCTAATCATGAAGTATACATATTTAAATGTAAAACCGTAGCATAAATGATTCGATTTTGAAAAAAAAAACCCTGGCTCGGCCAGTATGCATAGTGTGTTTAGTTCTATTTGGTATAAATATAACTACTAAAGAAAACCAGGTTGGTAAACTATCGATGATTTATACATAATGTGAGTCATATAACCATGCTTGATATGACTAGTGACCTTTCCAACGTTCTTCAGGAGTTGGTGTTAAATGACATTTGTACATCTCAGGCGTGCCCGCCTAACTGTAGCTAGCAGTCCATATGTGGGATTGTCAGTCCCGAATAGATCTATTCACAAATCTCATGCTCTCCCTCCAGGAGACTCTGGTTATACAGTGGTAGGATTTATCCATGTACACCTAAGGGTACAGTTGTGAAGTAGCGCCTCACAGTATCGTACAATCTAGTTTACAAGTGATGCAGTAGCGTTCTACCGTAGTGAGAATCCGAATGTATACCACGTATAGTGATAAGTTACAGTTATGAAAATCATGATTAAACAATGATATAAAGTGTAAACGGTTTCTATTCCAGTGCATATGTTTAGTGGAGAAGTTCCTATGCTTGATAAGTTTTTAGAGAAATCCCAAACTATACCGATTATAGTTTGCATGTATAACGTAGCGAATAACGTGTCCATAAAAACTATGCAATATTTGTGAAAACGTCCCTTATGCTCGACATAGTACGAAAGGGAAATAAAGTATGAAATATTGCATAAGTTTTATGTGTATTTCAGAAAACATTTATGTTTAGCTTGTATTCCCCCCCTGAAAACCTTTAAACAATACGGAAAAATGTAGGGGTATGAACTCACAGTTGTTGCGTGGAGTTGTTGACTTAAAATGAGGTTCCCGAGTTGTTGAATGTGACACTTAACGAAATCCTATTATCAAATAAATATGTATATGTATCTAAATTAGCGATTTTGATAAATAAAGTATCATAAGAACACTTGAATTCGGTTGAGGAATGTTACCGAGACTTGCTTGAATCGAAGAAATGGGTTTTCAGCCAAAAGTACCACCAAAAAGGTGTTTACGGTCTCTGAAGGTTGGCGAGTTTACGGTTTCTGAAGATTGGCGAGTTTACGGTTTCCGAAGGTTGGCGAGTTTACGGTTTCTGAAGATTGGTGAGTTTACGGTTTCTGAAGGTTGGCGAGTTTACAACCGTAAACTCAAGAACAGAATTTACGGTCTTTGAAGGTTGGACCGTAAACTCGAAAGAATGATGTTTGGATGTAGATTTCGAGGAGTTGAGTGTTTCCAAACGTTCCAAAGGGCTCCAAACGTGGTTTTCTCGATGTTTTCCAGAGTTTAAATGCGATTTTGTGAGTTTACGGTTGATGAATCTTAGAGAGAGGAGGAGAGAATGCGGCCAAAAACGTCCCAATGAAGTCGGAGGCATCGTATTTATAGGGGTGAGGTGAGGGGTTCGCTCGTCCTTGACCGTAAACAGATTTTACGGTCGTAAACATGTTTACGGTCGTAAACGAGTTTACGTTCGTAAACACGTTTACGGTCGTAAACCCACTTCGACCAGAAATGTTTGATTTTTTTCCAGATTTTCGGGTTTCCGCGCGATTTTTGGTTCCAATTCGTAAATAATTTAATTAAATATAACTAGATTATTTTAATAAACCAAAGAGTTTGAAGGAAAAGTTAACAAATTCCAATTTTTATTAACGAAATCACGTAACGGAAACGAGATAAGTTTCGGGTTGTCACAATGGATGATTTGCACAATCAACCCCATATATTTAATTAGTCTCCTTTTGATCACCAAATTAATTCTAAATTAATTCTTGATCAAAACTAATTAAATAATATTATTAATATATTAGAACTTATAATATATTAATAAACCATAATTGTCCTTTTATCTCATTTAGTCTATCCAAGTGTTGCAATGTCATGCAACCCAAAATGGACCATGCTAACCGGGTCAAGTACATTCCATAAATAGTTATGAACTTAGACATCTAATCCAACACTTTCCACTATCAATCCCTCAACAATCATATGAACATATCATACAACCAATTAATCAACATACAAAGGACTTTCCTAGTCTTTTCAAAAAACAATCACTAACAGTACACTTACATCCTATCGCACAAAAGATATGTATTGTCACACATAGTATATTGAGAAAACTCAAATGAATTTCTCAACCACAATCATGTTAGCACGCTCCTCAAAACAACTACTAAGAACTACCTAAAACCAAAAAGAGGTCTAACCTCTGTCTATATCTCGAATCCATCAAACTTTAACCCAAATTTAAATTGGTTAAATTCAAAAGTCAACGGTCAATGTCAACGGTTAATGGTCAACGGCTAGACGCACCGCGACTAAGACCTAGACGTGTTGCATCCATTAGGTGACAAAATAGTAGAGAATGTGTAATGTCCTGATTTTCGTAGTAAATCTTTCATTTTCAAAGTAAAGTATACTGATAATACTTATACCTAACAATAATATAAAACTCATTTATATAACATTATAAAGTATAATTTCCAAAGGTAATAGAAAAATCTCTTTTATTTAATCATTGTCAAAACATAATCCTAACTATTCAAATCAGAGTATAAATAGAACCTGCGGAAAGCTAAAACATGACGTTGATCCGCGTGTATAGTCAACTCTTGCTCTTCCCCTAATCTGAAGAAGTACTTGAACTCATTTGTAATCAACTGGGTAAGCACGAAGCTTAGTGAGTTCCCCAAAATACCATATATATATATATATATATATATATATATATATATATATATATATATACACACACACACACATACATACATACATACATACAAGCATCGAGTATCTAGGCTCACAACACTTTAGTTGATTTTGCCATCAACTCGCCTTCGTGAGTGTCTAGACTCACAACGCTTAATGTTGGTCTTGTCATCAACTCACCCCTTGGCCTTCAGCGTAAACCTAGAAAGCCCGCATCTTCGAATTCCACACAAATTTGGAACACCTCAGCCCTTATCGTAATATGTTGACATATATAAATATACAGACAAGATTACAAGTAACAAACTAACAAGCCTACCAGTCTCACACCATATTACAACCTAACAACATACTATAGCCTAACCATATCCTAGCACACAATGATACATATTGTTATATAAAGTATAATGATAAAACTCACTTGAATAGTCCTTGGAGAAGCTACGTAGGTAGCTTTGCAGACAACATGACCAATACGTATCAATCTATAATATATTATATTGTTTATTAACTATTTGAGCGTAAAGACTAATATTTAGATTCTTTAATAATCCCGAATATACTTTCATGGCTATCAAAAAAGGATCACCCAGCCAAAACAGTCGGGAGGCAGGACCATTTCAGCATATAGCTTTTCTAAAATTCAACAACCATGCCAACATGTCTATCCTAGACACCTCCCTCATAAGTAGAGCAATCAGAACATTTAACTAGAATTAATGACTAATCCGGTGCTCATAGGTTCATAACAACGATTGTGACTATAATATGCTATAAGTAGGAGTAAGTATACCTTACTTGATTTTGATGAAGTCCGAATATTTGCGAGTAGAACTTTGATGCCTACTTTCTTTTATCCTATCAAAAAGTCTAGAGTTTTGATAATTAAACTATAAAATGAGAAGTCAAATCATGAGGGACCGAAATGCTCGAGGGTGAGAGATAAACTATTTGAAGAGAAAGATTAGTGTAACAAATGAGGAAGGGAGGCCTCTTATTTATAGTCATTCTTGAAAGGAGAATGAATCGCAGCCATATGCATGTCGTGCCATGGTGGTTGGTGGATTTGGTGGATCCAAGTGTTGCTACATGTCCTGTGTTTGGTGGGAAACTTGGCTCCGGTACTACCACGTGTTAGCTACCTGCTATTTGCTCATTTTCTTCGGATAATAGTAACTTTCTCTCATGAGCTCTATTAACGACATTCTTTATATCCACGGCTTCGTAATTACGAGTACTATAAATTTTAGTTATACGGTGAAATTATATTTTAAAATTCATAACTTCATATGAGCTATGTTTCTTACGTTCTTTATATCATCAAATTCATATTTTCGTCTACTAGAACTTTCATATGCAACACATTGGATAAAACACAATGTATTAACACTTTAAATTTCATAAATAGATGTAAATACTAAATTATATATCATGGTGAAAACGGGGTGTTACAAATATCCCCCATTTACAAATATTTCACCCTTGAAATCTAACTCCTAACAAACCTTAAGACAATGCCCACACATCATCTTATTGGGGTTCTCGAGACCAACTTGAAACCTAGCCAATGTCTCCTAACCGATTTTACCCATCTGCACTTATTTAATCGTAGAACTTCATTTTCTACCTAAACCTATCCACAAACTCTTGCGAAATCTCTCAAAAAAGGGGACTCGTCGGTATTAACTTCCAAAATTTGTACTAGATAACTGATGATCACTTCCTGAAGTAAGATGTTGATCCTTTCCTTCAATGAAGAACATTAGCAACCCACTATAAAGCAAGTACTTAGGGCAATCTATCTACAATAACTCAATAGAATCCACATTCTGGAACATGTCGCTAGAAAAGGCTTCTAGTATATCATTCTAACTACATGTCATGATGATATATTTCTAAGGCATACCCTTTAAACACACACAACCCTATATTGTAAGGGTCCCTTCTGCCTAGTTCATGTGTTCAAAAACTTGTAGAATCAGTACTCTATTTATGGTAATCGACTCCTCATAAGGCTCTCATATTCCAAATCACTAGATTATTATGAACACTAGGTCGCCAATACCCTTCTTGTAAGTCTTTCACTACTCTACCCGCATTAAAATACAACCGACATTCGAGCAATTCGCACACACGTATGTAAACAATATGAGATAATAAGATTTATATGATAATTCTTTTAAGAGTTTGAAAAAGTGCAGAAAGGGATGAGAGATAAAGTGATTTTGATAACTAAAATATTAATTTTGACATATATGTCTATAGTGTAAGAGTATAAAGCACTTATATTGAGAATAAAATAACGATTTGTTATGAACTCATAATATGAGAAAACATTTTATGTAAGATGAGAGAAACCCGAGTATAACAAGATGTAAGATAAAATTGAATTAAGAGACGAGTGAAAAGAAAAAAATTAAGGAGAGTATTGGAAAATAACCCAAGAGATGAGATAGAGTATGAGTATAATAAGTAGTGAGAAAAGGATTAGATAGTAAATTGATATGTTGGATTGAGACAACATATATGAGAGAAAGAAAGAGAAAGATAAGTGATTAACATGATTGGGTAAAAGTGGGACAAATGATGAAAAATTATATTAATCACACATTGAAATTGCATGAGAGTAGATAAAGCAATAGATGTCCCATAGTAACAATTTATAGTAAAGAGATTGAGAAAGATTAGCCATTGCATTGATAACGCAAAGAATTGGAAAGTAGATTGCTATTTCGGGTTATAAGGTTAAATAAGAGAATAATATTATATTGGAGACCATTAAGTGAGAATATAAATGAGAGATCAAGAAAGATTTCGAGGAAGAAATACCTTAAAGGGGGGGGGGGGAAGAGTTGTAGCAGCCCAAAATTTAGAAAGATTGACTTTTAGTCAAATATTGACCAAAAAGGGCAATTTGGTCATTTATGAGAAAAAGATGGGAATATGAAGTTGTAACTTCATTTATATGGTCAAAACAATTTTAATTTGCTACAAGAGGTTATATTAGTGAGTTCTAGAGAAAGAATGCATGAGAAATGCATTTTTGGCCAAAAGGGTAAAATTGGTATTTTTATGCTTTTTAGGCCAACTTTGTGACTTAATAGATCAAGATCTGTATTAAATCAATTATATATGACTTAACAAACATTTATATTATGTTTCCACCTTCGTGTGGATATAAAGATAATAAAAAACGGATAAGAAACGAAGAAGATATGCGCATTTGAAGTTGGGACAAAAAACTGCCTAAAGCTGGAACGAAATCAGCAACATACTTTGCTTATTGCTAGTATTCATGACGTGAGCAAGGTAGGCTCATGATGTGTACATGTTCTGACCATAAAAATATGATATGTGAATGATTCTATTCGAAACCAAAACACCCAAACACACCCCCAGGCATGAAAAACACACACTTAAGCCGCATGGGTCGATTTTTGAAGGGATATGTAACGTCCGTAGATCAGGGCTAGTTAATTTAGAGACGATAAGCATCAAAAATGACTTTTTTTATAAAATATTATTTAGGGTGAATAATCTTAACTAAGTTGTAGTATATGTTACAAGGATTCCGTACATATAAAGAACGCCGAAATCCGAGTTATAACAAAGAAGTTATGACCTGTCGAAGTTTCGCGACAGAACCGGTGCGACACTGAATGACGTAAATAGTGAATTTAAATTGGAGTGATTTTTAGTCTTAGTGATCTAAACTAAAGTCGTAGTATTTGTTAAACCGAGAGCATGCATAAAAAGAACGCCCAAATCTGACTTCGCATGAAGAAGTTATGATTTTCCAAAGTTTCAGCTTAGCGGTATGCAGTAGGGGTGAGCAAAAACCGCACCGCAACTAAAATTAACTGCAAAAACCACATAAACCGCAACCGAAAAACCGCAACCGCAATAAAAACCGATGGTGAGGTTTTCTGTTTTTTAAAAACCGCAAATTTGCGGTGCGGTGCGGTTATTAGTTTCCAAAAACCGCAAAAAAAACCGCACCGCACCGCATATATTATATACATTTTTTTTTATCAATTATTAGTTTGTTAAATATTAAAAATAAGACAAGTTTCATGAATTGAAGACGTATACATTAGTAGAAGACAAAAATGTTTGTTTTTTCTTATGTTTCACTTTGAAAAAGGATGAAATTAGACAATTTTAAGATATTTATTGTTAATTACTATTGATTTGACGTTTTTAAGATATTAGTTGTTTGTGGTTTAAGTTAAATAGTTAATTGTCTTATACCTTATGGTTTTTTTATTACAAGTAATATGTTTGAACTCTTAAAACTATTTGAGCTCTAAATTGTGGTTAAAGACCACACAAAATAACTGCACCAAATCCATGCGGTTAATAACCGCAACACAGAAAAAACAAAATCGCACCGCAAAAATAACCGCCTAACCGCACCGTAAAAATAACCGTACCATGCGGTTTTGAAATTGGATTAACCGACTTGCGGTTAGTGGTGAGGTTTTGGCTAATAACCGCACCGCACTCACCCCTAGTATGCAGCCCGAATACTAGATTTGAGATCGACTGATTTCTAGCCGAAACAATCTAAACAAGATTCGAAGATCTCGTTAATAGTAGTGCAACAGTAAAAAGACAGACGAAAAGGAAGTTCAGATGAAGGAGTTATGAATTTCGAACGGAGTTTTCTTGTATCGGCCTACTAAAAATGATATATTAACAATATATTAAAAATAGAGTCAAAATTAGCCGACGAAGTCGAAATGAGAGTTGTAGAGCATAATCTCATCTACGCGCGGATATAAAGAACGTCGAAAAGGGAGTTCGTATGCGAAAGTTATGAATTTCTGAAGTTCGGGGCGCGAAACCCCAAGACTGTCAGAGACCACGACGTGAAATCAGTGGTCACAACGTGGCATGTCTTCTGACGCCTCCTGGAGTCTGCCAGACCCAACTTGCGATGACGCATGCAGTGACGATCAAGCCCACGATGTGAAAGTATTGTTCACGGCGTGGAAAATGAGAAATTTGCCCTATAAATAGAAATCAAGGGCCATCCGATTATGGTTGCTCCATCTCTTCTCTCCCACTCCCGATACACTCTCTAAGCCCTATTTTAACCTGTCACACCCCAAAATCGGAACGGCGGAAACGTTCTGGGGTGGATGACGTCATGTCAAGTATCACAACACATGCATTATAGTAATCAAAGTACAACAAAACATTGAATTAATGGTAATAGTTTTACATGGTTTACATTACAATACAACAAAGTAATTCAGAAAATAATATAAGTACAGCTTGGTACTAAGCTAACTTCATGAACAGCTCCGGAAATGTACCTGTCTAAAGCTGACCTGAGAATACAAGTTATTTGAAAAGCGAGTATCAGCATTTTTACAAATTTTGGTGAGTTCATAAGCATTTAGTGTCATTTTATTCAAATAACTTTAATAAAAGTGGTAGTTCTAAAGTATTCATTAAGTTAGAGTCCTTTCTAGAAAATCCTATATTTTGTTTAATAAAAGCAGTCTTCTACCAAGACTGGACGGAGTTATGTGGTAAAAAGGTGGTTTTCCCTTAATCGCTATCATTATCAAAATACAGAATTTGATTATTAAGAAAGCAGGAGAATTCGGGGAAATAACATATGCCTCAGCAGTGAGGACTGCTGACTAAGGCAAGGGAATCATAAACTCCAGGAGAGTATCGAATGAACGACACGCCTGATTCAGTCTAACAGAAAGAGACACAGACCCCTAGACGATACCAAATGAAAAGTACATCTAGTAAGGTCTAAAACAGTGAGCACGGACCCCAGACAGTATCAACTGAATGATACGTCTAGTAAGGTCTAACGCAGTGAATACAGTGAATACATACCCCAGACAGTACCAAATGAATGATTCGTCTAGCAAGGTCTAAAACAGTGTGACTCCGAGAGTGGGTTTCCAGCATACAGTGTAAATTGCCGGTGAATTACCATTACCTTCAGGCCATGAATTATAAGGTAACCTGGGATACTCGTAACCATACTAACCGACACTAGAGTACCTGACGCCCTACAAGCGTCTAGAGAATATGACATTTGTCACCCCTTGGCTTGGTAGGCCGTGGACTGTAGCTAGCAGTCAGGGTGCGGGGGTGTCAATCCTGTATAGATCTATACACACAATGTCCGCTCTCCCTACAGGAGATTCTGGTTACCAACTCGACGAAGGAGAAGGCCGTGTCCCGAAGATACATCCCAAATAGTGGGTAGTGGGTTTCCAATGTAAGTGCTGAACTGGTGGTAGAGACTCTTAACTGAACTGACTAATGTAAACCTATATGTCTACGCTTGTGTACATAATATATAACTAATGAATCAACCGACCTTCGGATGGACATCCGATCCCACCAGACCACATCTCAACGAAGAAAAGGAAATAGGGCAGACAAGCCTTCCTAAGTTCTTCAATCATTATTTATATGCATCTAAACAAGCACATACATACATCTAACTACGCTTGAGTGTGTATAACAAGTGGAATCATATCGTGAAGTATAACCGAATCGTGATGTATAAGCGTACAGTGTGAATAACCGACTCATGATGTATAACCGAACAGTGTGGAATAACCGGATCGTGAAGTATAAGCGTTAACTGGTATAAGTGTATCACGAAGTGGAAGCAACAACAAGTGAAGTAAGAGCGTCTAACAGGTATAAGCTATCACAAGTATAAGCGAAGTATAGGTAATAACAGGTATAGATGCATCACAAAGTGAAAGCGTTATCAAGTAGGAACTTTAACTAAGAAGGAGTATTAAAACATGGAAGAAAACCTTTATTCTTGAGAAAATCACGACAGGGTATTCTGTTGTAAAATAAGTTTGAAAAACCTTTAGAAATCCTTTGGAAACTTTTCATAAACCAGTTTACAATGAACTTTGATAAAACAGCATAAGTAAGAGTTTTGAAACAAGTGAAAACCTTTTAGAAAACCATTTATAGTGTCCTACTTGGTAAAACAGTTTACAGTGTGGTAAATCCTTGTGCATGCGGGTTATCAATCACATATGATTGATATGATAATTGGCATGTTTAACTTGTATTCCCCCCTATAAAACATGTGAAAAACATTTAAAAGGTTCATTCAGGGGTATGAACTCACCTGGTGTAAGTAGATCCGACGAAGGTGTCGGTTGGGTGCTCGGTGTCAAGTAAAGACTTGGACACTCTTAATGACCTATTTAACATATGATAACATATGTTCACATATAATTAGTACATTTAATACTAATCAAACAAGTATACGCAACCTATAGAGCGGAAAACACTTTGATTAAGTGTTTGGGGTGTCCCGGGTAACATTTAAGGATGTAAATGGCTTAGGAATGGAGTTTACTCTCCAAGAGTAAACTCACCTTATGGTTTTTACGGCCCAGGGACAACTCCCCATGAGTTTACGGTCTTAAACTCATGGTGAGGGGTTTCTAGTGTGTTTAAAGGCTTTAACTTGCTTGTGGAATTATTCTAGGTCCAAATCTAATTTGTATATGTGGATTTAAGGCTTCTAAAGGGACAATATGGGAGTTTACGGCCCATGAACCACCCCTATGGGAGTTCACTGCTGTGAACTCCTACCCTTTTGGTTTCATTGAAGTTTAAGGCCCTTATATCAATCCTAGTAATTATTCAAGGCTATAGGGGTGTTTGGGGTTCCAAGAGTGCACTTCTTTGGAGTTTATGGTCCAAATGACCACCCCTTGGGAGTTTACGGCCGTAAGCTCTTGGCTTGGACGTGAACTCTCATATACCCCCCTTAAACTATGATTTTAAGCCCTTGATTCAACCCTAGCATTTTCTAGTGAAGGTATATGGCCAATTTGGGGGTTTAAACTCTCATTTGGTGAGGTTTGGGGGTGTTTACGGCCTAAGCATGTGCTTGGGCCGTAAACTCCTTTTTACCCCTCATTTCTTAGTGTTTAATTGTTCTAAACCCGAAATAGCATGTCCCTAATTTATGTCTTAAGCCTAAGGGTGGTTTGGGAGTGTTTTTGGGGCATTTTTGCAAGGGTTTGAGGTGTTTACGGCCTAAGCATGTGCTTGGGCCGTAAACTCTCTTTTATGCCCTAAAACTAATTGTTTTATGCTTCAAACACTCCTAGGCTAAATCCTCAATTAGTCTCCAAGCTTTTAGGGACAAATTTGGGTCATTTTGGCCTCTTATTAGGGGTTTACGGCCTAAGCATGCTCTTAGGCCGTGAACTCCTTTTCAACAGCTTCTAAGGTCGATTTTTGGGGTTAAACCACAATCCATAATGTTTAGAACAAACTAGGGTAAGGGGACTTACGATTGGGAGGCGTTTGGTTGCGGATTTGAGGCGAAATCGGGCTTTATGGGAGAGATTATAGAGAGAGAGTGATATGGGAGTGGGAAATGAGTGGAATGAAGTCCACTCCCCCTTATATAGGGGCTCGAGTTGAGGCTCAGTGGAATTCTACCTGATACTGCAGTTATACGGGGCTTTTGGTCGCACCCGATTTAGTGGTCGTAATAATAAAAACTAACTTTTTCCAATTAAATGGAAATGTAAGGTAAGTGTCTTTATTTATTTTATTACGACTTTAACGACATATTGTATAAATAAATAAAACATTTATTTATTTGGCGACCTCCAATTAACGGAACTTTTATAAACTGGAATATTCCGGTAACGGTAACGGGGTAATGTAACGGAATAAACTTGGGTTGTCACATCATCCCCCCGTTAGAGGGAATTTCGTCCCGAATTTCAGTTCTAGGCAAGGGAATAGGTATGAATGGCCACGTAGAGGTAAGAAGGTACTTCCTATTCTGTTCATCCTCGCATTCCCAAGTGAACTCTGGTCTGTGTTTGTCATTCAAACAAACCTTCACGCACGGGATGCGGATTCCGTCTCGTGTAGTTAGTGGGTTCCGACTGGTGTATCTACGAGGTTAGGGTTCTCAATAGTTCCTCATCAAGATGAGTGGGATACGAAGAGTGACGTCGGGCAACACTGATCATGTCTAAGGAGTGGATCGATCTAGTGTGAAACTTAAGGGATATCCGGAAGGAGTAGTGGTCTGACGAAGGTTGGACCAAATCTCCATGAGGATTCTCAGATGGTCCTAAGCTCTCGGAAGGGTAGAGCTTTTCAGTACTCAGAACATAGTGTACTTCTATGGCAAGATCATCACTGGTGTGATCGCCATTCCGAAATTCCTAACGTTCTCACTCGTACTGGATGTGTAGTCCTTCGGGTTGGTTCTTAGGAAGCTCGGGTTGTCTTTGGTTTCACGTTTCCTGTCAAGTGGCTCTTAGAGGCTTTCTAGACCATCGGATGGGTTGCGTGTCTACAGTTATCTGTTTGCTGTAGAGTGGCTATCTCAATCTTGTGCAAAATGAACCTGCACTACTGATCATTGAGATATTTCCAACGGAAACCCCCAAGTTCGGGGGGGGGGGGGGGGGGGGTTAGGGTTTCACCAGACGAGCATTGGACTATTTCGGGAGGTGGTTCTACTATTTCTGCGTGAGATAGTATTCGTGGAACACCTGATAGTCCAGTGAATCTCTAAGACTTTGGTTTATCCTAGTGCGTAAAGCGCATGCTCCTGCATAACCCCTCAACTAACACTAAGGCTGGTGTCAAGCCTATAATCTCTTCGGGATTTGGGTCATGAGGCTTAATGCAACTACTTTCACACTTTGATCAAGGATTCTTGGTTGCGGAGGTTATCCTGTGGTTCTCGGTATTCTAGGGTTTACTTCGGAGAATGAAGTCTATCGTCTACGGGGCGACTACGATTTCCTCCATACGAGAGGGTGGAGGGTTATAGGCACTACTTGTCTGTACAATGTGGATGAAGTGCCTGAGTAGTGCGGGCATCTACTGCAACTACTCTTCCGAAGGTTCTGAGTTTTCTCAGTCTAGGTCAAATCTAGTGAGTATAGGTTCCATTACTCGGAACTTCAATCCCTTTTACCAACTGAGGGTGTTAGCTACTATGTGGGCTTAAGCAGGATGACAACAAATTTCGGATTTGTGGTCATTATAGTAGCTCAACCCGCAGTGGTTCTCTTGACTCCAGCTCCTATTTTATGGAATATGATGAAGGGCTTTACTATGAGGTTCGTGGTAGAGCTCATACTCGGCTTAACCACTAATACTCGGTGTATGCAAGCCGTATATAATTGAGGTCGGCATGATGTTTAGCTGTGCGACTCCACCCCAAACCCACAACCCAACGAGGAACAGGGAGTAGGGAGAAAACACACACCTTAAATCTTTTTGATCTCAATTGTATACCACCTTTACGCATATACCTGGTTATAGTGGTCATTCCTTATGAGTTCTATCCTCTGGGTTCACGAACCTAGTGTGCGAGGTGCGAAGGGTCTTTCTGGGGGATCCACGGAGTATGCTTCGGATGGTTATCGTCTTCTGGAGTATCTTGCAGTGTCTTTCGCTTTGGTTTCCATATGACTAAGAGAAGTCGGTCAACAACGCGCGGTACCCTTCTCTCGGGTACTTCGGAAGGTTTGAGATAAGAGGGACGACTGACGGATCGCATTAAGTTTAATCATTTGTGTTATGTTTTAGGTTTGGAAGAACCTTTATTTGCCGACATGGCTACGGAGAAAGTTCTTTTTACACAGCACTAAGGATGTACACATGATGAGTTAATAATAGAGCATTAACATACATAGATATCATGTATTTGAGCATGTATGTATATGAATGGCATATATGTATGAGATATACATATAAAAATGTAGCAGAGCATGCGATGAGCATACTTCCTTCGGGATTTATGATGATGTATGAGTATTTTTCTTCGGGATTGATGATGATATATGAGTATCTTTCCTTCGGGGTTGATGATGAGATATGGGTATCTTTCCTTCGGGATAGATGATGAGATATGAGTATGCTTCCTTCGGGAACAATATTGAAATATGAATATACTCCCTTCGTGGATAAAACTGAGAAATGAGTAATATCAAAGTTATTAGTGAAATCTTTGATTATATAAACAAATATGATTTTTATGTAAGTATATGTATAAAAGATAGATAAAAATGTCAAAATAAATGATTAAACCAACGAGGGTATTTGGTCAATTTGCGTAATGGTCAAATCGATGAGAGTTTTGATACTGATAAAAGATTGATGTAATCTTATAGTATATATATAAGTTTTTAATGGGAAGGACTTAATTCAGTGAGAGTGGGATAAGATGAGTGAAGGTAAATTGGGAAATTAAGGAAGTTGTTGAATTTGCAGTATTCACGACGTGACATAGATGAGTCACGACGTGAGAAAGTACAATACCATTTTCTTTTGTAATAAAAACTTTTAGCAACGAATCAGAACATACAACATAGAATACAAGATTAAATAAAGATGAGATATATAAAGTATATGAGCGGGAGTATGAGATGAAATATACATATATATATATGAAGCAAATAAGATCGAGAAAGGATATATAAAATGAGTGAGATTTAACTGAAATAAGATATAATAAAGTACATTATTCTGAGCACAGATGAAATTAAATAGAGTATGAGAGATAGAATAGAGAGGAGAAAAAGTCAAAGACAAAATCAATATACGTACAGAATATGTTATGAGTTGAACAAGTAACTATGAGGAGAATTAATAATTATGAGAAAGTAATAAAAGATGGGAGAATAACTCACCATACCTAATGTCTGATGTAGTGGAGATTTCTATGTTTTTGCAGGTAAAAGTAATAACCGCCATGGTACTAGAAGAGAAGACAGGATCCCAAAATCAAGATTTAGATTGTAGGATGTTATTGTTGTATTCTTCATTTTATATGAATAGATAAAATTTATGTTATGTTTATTTGATTTAACCTGGGATATAAAAGTTTTAAATTTTGAGCATATTTTCCGCATTAATAAATAAAATCTTGATAATTCTTATAGATTAGATGTTTTAGATCGAGGGTGTCACAAGTTGGAAGTAGGTGATGGTGTAGAAGGTTCATGGTGGTCTTGGGGTGAGCAAGCTTTTTGCTTTGAATCGTGCTCTTATTTTCAAATGGGTTTGGCATTTTCTTTCTTCTCCTACTGCTCTATGGGTTAAAATTGTTAAGGCTATTCATGGTGTTCATGGTTTGATCGGTAATATCACATAAAGGAATCCTCACAGCTCAGTTTGGGTTTCGATTATAAAGGCGTTATATAATTTACATTCTAAAGGTATTAACCTTTTTTCTTTTTGTAAAAACAAAATCGGTGATGGTTCAGATAAGAGATTTTGGGAGGATATATGGATTGCTGACATGCCTTCGAAGACTAAATTTCTTAGGATTTATGCTTTGGAGTTAGATAAGCAAGTTTTCGGTGGCCCAAAAACTTATGTAGACTAATGGATCCGGTTCGTTTCATCACGCGCCTAGACAAGGTGTCGAAAGTGTTCTGTGGGAGGAGTTCTCTGTTTTGCTAAACACGATGGTTCTTTCCCCTATTCCTAATTAATGGTGTTGGTCGTTAGATGGTTCAGGTTCTTTTTGGGTTAGCTCTGCTCGGTTGGTGATTGATAAGAAAATTTTGATTTGTTCAGAGATTGCGACTAGATGGTGTTCTCTTGTTCCTATAATAATTAATGTTTTTGGTTGGCGGTTGCACTTGGATAAGCTCCCTACTAGGGCAAATTTGTCTATTAGAGGTCTTTATTTGTCTTCTATTATGTGTCCAGTTTGCGATCAGGAGTTGGAAGGGTAAACCGTCTTTTTTTTTTGGTGTGATTTATTGCTTCTTTTGGGTAGATGGTGGAATATTGTGATGCCTACTTTGACCTCTATGTGGAATTGGTTTATTTGGTTTTTCTATCTTAGGATGTCTAAGGTTTATAAAGAGTTCTTGGAAGCCTCATTTCTTACTCTATGGTGACATATTTGGCGGTTTCGTAATGAATATATTTTTGGTAGAGAAATTCCAAAAAAGAGTTTGATGTTTGACCAGATTGAGTCTTTTCTTTGGCTAATTTTAGGTGTCGTAGTCTAAACTTGAATTGGGTTGCCTTGTTACAGGATCCAACCCTTGTTATCTCTTGCATGTAATTTTTGTTGGTTTTTGTCCAGCTTCTTGCTAGCTTTAATATATTTGCCGTGCGAATATATATATATATATATATATATATATATATATATATATATATATATATATATATATATATATATATCCAACGGAGCCCATACACAATCAATTTCAACAAGGAACAACATAATATTTATACAAAGTGGTTGACATTCAGGATGCAAATAAATACAGGCAACTTCAAAACGACTTGACGGATTATATATTTGATGATAACGATGATGAAGATCATTGTTTACGAAAAATATATTACCTGTTGTTTCGTCTTGTAATGTTTTTTTAATTTTAAATTTGGATGTTATGTGTAGTTTAAATGTTATGTTTTTTTTACGTTTTTAAATATTATGTTTTATAAAAATATATTTATTTTAATAAAAAAACTCGAAAAAAAATAATGACATAGAAATTAATGGGTATTATAAGATGACATCAAAATAATATTATATATACACAATCCTTTTAGATTCCTTTTAAATTTATTGCCCATTATATAAGAAATGAATTATATTTTCAAAAGAATGCAAGAAACATCAAATTAAGCTTAATGTTTGTCTCACTTTAGTCTTGCACAATCACGTCAAAAGCAGCATCATTCAAGAGACAGACCGCTTATGGCCAAAGTCGCCACCATCAGCTAAACCACCGCCATTTTAGTCAAAGATGACACCCAAAGCACCACCATCACATGGCCAGCCAGATCACCATCCAGAATGCCACCGGCCATCCACAAGATTTAGATATCGATTCCTTAATTAAAAAAGTAGTTAAGAAAAGGATGAAACACTTTGAAATAGCCTAAAATATATTGAAACATTTATAACATTTTAATTTGTTTTACTAAAAAATTAAACACTGAATCACGACCCATCACCCATCCAATTTAACTTAGGATTGAAAACAAATGCTCGTAATATAGCATGTATGAAAAACGTTTTACGTCTAGAGATAGACAACAGTGCCAGAAAGTACCATGGACCCAGTCTTCATCTGCGTCTCCAGTGGGGAATGGGGATCCCCATCAAATAATCAGAAAATTGGAGATTTTTTTTTCCGTTGTGAAGTTATATTCTTTTATGTAGTACAATGACATAATCACAAACTACAATCAACTAAATAATACTAAAAACAACCATGATATTAAATTTTTAGCATCTTTAGTGGTGTCTTCTCATACTTAAATTGTAGTAATCTGCTTGTACATATGTAGAACGTATTACAGTAACGTTACTACCATTACACACATTAAATATCCAAAGTTTATAAACCACATGTTATTTTAATAGTTGTCATATTTTTTATTTTATATATAAAAGAACCTACATTTAACTGAAATTTGGTAGACCTGTATAAACTTTTGCACAAAGAAACACATTATTGGCATACATAATAAAAGATGGTTAATGTATTATAATTATGAAACAATATTATGTACAAATTTAATAAATATAAGTTTAAGTCAAAACAAATACCACACAAATATATGCATGTTTCATGTACCAATCAAGTAAAATAATGTAGTAGTTCTACCCCATATGCAAAACAGTGATTACGATAGTTATTGTGCTTTTATTCCTTGTTATCATGTACTATACTTTCAATGTAGGAAAGATGTTTTTTTAATTTAGAATTAGAATAAGTATTTACAATCTTATGAATATTAAAAAGAAGAATTTCAAAACATAAAGAATGATTTAATAAAGTTAATTTCATAATATAATATATATTATGTTGATCTATTATATATAGGGACAAATTGGGTTCAGGTATCGGGTCCTCTCATATATAGTGTTTTTTGCCATCTTAGTTACATCCAATGAATGAAAATCAATGTAGAAAAAGAAATTATAAAAGATATTTTATTTCACTCGTATCATATTAGAGGTGATTGTGGTTTGGTTTAATTGATTTGATATAAAAACTCTCAGCCAAGCCTTTAAACTTTATATGTAATAATCTCAAACCACAGGTTTTCTGTTTGCCCGAGCAGGCCAAACAAGTTTGGTTATGTTTGGCAATTTGGACCTATACTTTTTCTTTTCGCTAAGTTTAATATGTACTATATAATATTAACCTTTAAATTAAGTATTAATGATATAAGTTTAACTAATGCATATTTAATTAATTCAGTCATTAATATTAAAGAAAGACATACCAAATCAACTTCGATTCATTCGTACTTAAAATAATACATACCAAATTATTAGAAAGTACTTACTTAATGCATGTTGATAATGATTAATAAAAAAAATATATCAAGGAATTGAGGCAAAATATAACTTTTAGTGTGTTTTTGACTTTTTGATATTGTTTATTAAAAATGTTTTTATGTATAAATATGTTTTTTTTTGTATATAAAAACATATTTTTTTTTTGTAAGTAAAAGAATAACACATCATCACCCGATATTAAATTGTTTATACCAACTAGACCAAAAATCAGACACGTTACTAATAAAATGGTTTTAATAATAATAATAATAAATCGTAATTAAATGATTTTTTTCGAACAATTGAATTTTTATTAGAAAGTTAGCAATGAGCTCACAAAAACTTACAAAGGAATAGATAATATAGGGTTTAAAGATCATGAACTCTTAATACTAAATCTTCTATTCCAAGTTTCCAACTGACAAACCAAATATATAAATAATCGAGCAAAACTATCAAGCAACAAAGCTTCTTACGTTATGATCTTTAAAAAGAATATTGTTCAACAAGTTCTAAAAAAAACACCACATTATCATAGTTATTGATTCCAGAGCCATAATTATTTAAATGATTTTGATAGGTAAATAAGATTTCTTGTGTTTTTCTGAATTTTGTTTTTATTTTGCTCTAATTTATAGAAAATTAATTTATATGTTATTACTGTTTGAATAAGTCTTTGTCAAGATTAATACCATTGAAGTGAAAAGTCATTTTTTTTGTGAGATTTCCTTTAATCACTTAATATTCTAATGTGCTAGTTACATATTACTGAGCTACCCATCATCTTAATATCTATTTTCTTTTCGCACATCTAGTCATATTTAAAATTTAAATCTTTGTTATATTCGACTATGTTATATTTGACTAACTATTATTTTTCTTTTTTTAATTTGGAATTACAAATATATTCTACTTCTAAATTATTTTTTAAATTTATTGTTTATGTTTCAAACAAGACTTAAACCATTGTTTTAAAAACTGAAATTCAACACCTTACAAAATAAAATTAAATATTTTTGTATGGTCTTTCTAATTATTAAAACTACATATTTGATTAATGTCAAATACGACACATGATGTTTTTATATTAAAAATAATTTATAAAAATAGATTTTTTTCTAGAATAAAATTAGTGAAAATCGACAAAATAATAATACAAGTAGTGATGGTATGTGCCTTGTGGTAGGGTTATTAATTTTGTACTTTCAGCTGAGTAGTACAAAATATTGATATCTAAAATTACTTACGTAATTTATATATTTGATATACACACGCAAAATGATTAAAAAACAAAGACACAGATGAAGTAATTATTAAAACAAATAATAAATAATTATAATTATATGTTAATAAATAAAGACAGAAATGAAGTTAAAACGGTCATATTATATTATATAGATTTAACATAAGAAAGTTGATGGTAACGACCTTAAGGTAACGTTTGGTGAATGAGACTGGACTTGACAAAACAGAACAAGATTGTTTCAGATGGCGTTTGACATGAATGGAACAAGAACAAAAGTAGTTGTTGACCAAGTCAAATGAGACTATTTTATTAGATTTTAGTCCCACCGAAAAAGATGGAACAAAGTGGAACAAAAACAATTTGACACAAAATACCCTTAAATAATTTTCTTCTCTTCCTCGTTTATTATTCTACAACTACCTTTTATTTCAGTTCATCTCTTATATTTTCAATTGTTTCTTCGAAGAGGCTTCATGTTGTAGGGAATAATTCATTAATAGCAACGAATACAACATCAATTTCATTGATGCTTCCTATGTCTTTTTTTATATTTTATTATTTTAATCTTATTTCTTATTTGTGATTATAGATTATTATCTTCGACGTTCCATTTTAATATTTATTCACTTTTTCTTTATAAGATTAATGATGTATAACTACTCCCCATAAGAGCCCCCAAAGGGAATTCCAATCTGCTACAAAGGTGTGTGTAAAATGTTTATATATAAGTATTCTTTAATAATATTACTAGAATATCACTTACAAGTATTATATTCGAAAACAAATTGGAAAGAGTTTATAATTTTTTGATAAATACAAGGATAATTTAGTAATTTTACAATCCTGTTCCATCGAGTCCTAGCCTTACCAAACACTACATAGATAGATCATTTTAGTCCAGTCCAATCCAGTCCCTTCTTGTTCAGTTCAGTTCCGTTTTGTTCAGTCCCGATACCAAACTCTACCTAAGAGCCAAGCATATAATTTTTATAAACCACGATGATAGTCCATGTAAAATTTCAAAACATCCACTTAAAGCGCATAACAATGCAAACCTCCCCTACTAAAACTATAATTCAATAATTCTTTATTGATACTCCCTCCGTTTCAAAATTATTGTCCATCTTTTCTTGATTTGTCCCAAAATAATAGTCCATTTCTAAAAATAAATAACATTTTTACCAAAATACTACATCATTATTACTTAACCAACTAAGCATTTAATGAAACATAATGGTAATTAATGTTTCCTTAATCTGTGTTTTTTTGTTGTTTGTAGACGATAATTTTGGTACAGAAGGAGTATAATTTTAGAATTGAAAATTACAAGGACCAAAAACATAATTTTCTAAGTTAACAGTTATAAAGACAAAAAATGTAAATAATTCATTTCCTTTTAGAATTAAAAGCTATATGCATCAAAATTATAATCTATTAAATTAAAAACTAAAACAGATTAAAACTGTAATCAATTCATCGTAAATTATAAAGACCAAAACTCTTATTAATTTTTTTTTAAAATCAAAACTAAATTAACAAAATTTATAATTTTTTAAACAAAAAACTACAGGGACTAAAGAGTAATTAGACAATTTCTTTTAAATCAATAGGAATATAGGATAGTATAAAATGTATTAATGTTTACTCCTTTTTTTATGGGCTCATACTCCATAATCGTTAGACCATAGTCCTTAATATCGTTTGACCTATATGGGCCGGGGGCTTAAAAACGAAGCGGGTTCGGGTATCCTCAATGACCCTTCTTCTTTTCGATTTCCAGTCGCTTTTACTGAAATAGCACCGGTGAATGTGAATCTCGATTCTTGCCCTTCTTACTTTCGATTTCGAGTTTTATTTTTTCTTGAAATTAAGACGAGATCGAGAGTAGAATCTGTGTAGAATCTGAGTATGAGAGTATTTGACCCTCTGATTGTTAATATCTGTAAGTTCTACTTTCTAGTATTCATGAAATTTCTGATTAATTTTTGCAATTCGTTTTTTTTTTTAATCAATTTCTGTCTTTATTCATGAAGCTTCTTGCCGTGTTTTCTCACCGATAACAAACTTACATCAATAAAGCTAACGTGGAGATGAAGGATAAGAAGAAAGGCCACAACAAAGTTTCCACAAGCGGAGGCGTCCTATCACCTTCGAAACTACTATTATCGCATTTGATTTGCGGCATTGGGTTAGCTTCATCATTTTGCCTAGCAATTAATGTGTACTCCATCAATTTGATCGATAATCCAGCCGAAACTCTTCGTTTAGTATGGGTAATAATTACTCTATAAACTCATCGTTCTATTTTGTGATTTAAGAACTGTTTTTTAGTAAAGTACTTGTAATAATGTTTCCCTGTGAATCAATATGTAAGGTTTATTTTATTCCATACTTTTTGAATGAAAATCTGGACGATAAGTGATGTTATGCCCAATTATCACCATCAACTGATCTTCCTACCTTTCTATATCTAGTAAGATCTATAGAAAACCAAGAGTTGTATCTGAATTAGAGATTGCATGATTTCCCAAAAGTATACAGAGTGATATCACCCATTTGCTCGTATGTGATTTTGGTAATTGAAGAGATTATTCACTGATTTCCATAACAATAAGATTTGAACAAGTTTCAGAAATTTCCAATCAACACGTTCGTACCTAAATCATTGAGCAAAAACATACTCCAAAAACTGAATTTTAATCTGTTATTGCAGCTGATTGAAGTCCCAGTTGTGATTTTGATATACAGTCTCTTTCGGAAAGATAAGAATCAGAGTTCGGTAATTCATCATTTCCTTTTTTTTACAATCAATTAGATCATCATCATCATCATATATATATATATATATATATATATATATATATATATATATATATATATATATAATCTATTCTATACAATCAACTAGGGTTTACTTTACATTGCAGTACTTGAAGGCTGTAGCTAGAGGTTTACTAGGGCTTCCAATTGGTTAGTCTTTACTCTTAATTCTTCTGCATAAAACCCTAAAATTTTATACTATCATCTCTTCTTAATACCCATAGACAACACACAACAAATTTAAACTTACAGGGGCAATCATCAATGCACTTGGAGCTATTGCTTTAGGGGCACCTATTGGAACTCAGTATGCGATTTATCCTTCAAACTTTATCAAATTTAAAAAGCCTAATTTTGTTTTTAAAACTAAAATTAGAAAATTTTCTTTCTAAATGCAGCTACTTCCAAAGAACCCTCAATTGGTCTCTTCTAATGTCTGCATTTACAGTGAGTGTGAATCTATAAAAGAAGTATTTTCTAATTTTTTAAAAATTATGAAAATATGTATTTTTATTTGCAGTTTGTTCCTGCAGCTTGTGTGTATGGGTCTTCATGGGCCGATTGGCAACAAACATTTGTGCATACAAAGTAAGTGATTATCCATTAATTAATAATAATATAAGTTGTTCAATTTCCATTTTTATAAAAAAAAAAAAATTAATTAAATTTGCAGGCTAATTGGAATTATGGATTATATGATCTGCTTACCTGCACATGGTGCAGTAATTGGAGCTTGGTTTGGGGCATGGCCTATGCCCCTTGACTGGGAAAGAACATGGCAGGTAACTTTTTCTTACTTTATAATTCTAAGAACATGATTTGATGTTGTGTAATTCTAAAGTGAAGGGTAAAATGGTCATTTTATGTTTTTTTAACAAGTAAAAACGTTTTTTTTTTTTTTTTTTTTTTTTTTTTGTTATAGGAATGGCCAATTTGTGTGACTTATGGAGCTATTTTTGGGTACTTGGTTGGAATGTTGGGTTCTATCTGTTTTGTAGGCTTTTGTGTTTCACGTCAACACAAAAAGGGAGATTAAACTAAAAGGGCAACGGTCCTTCCTTTACCAATTAGAAAATTAGATTTGTAAAATAGATTTATTATATGTTTTTAAGTTGAATTTTTTCCTAGGTTTTCTGTGTATTGTTTGTTTGGATGAAATTTTGCCATGCTAAGCTAGATCAGTTTTTGTTTGTCATTATGACAATAGACTTTTAAGATATGTCTTTGAGTAAATTGCAAATTTGGTCCATGTAGTATCCCAAAAAATGCAGTTTGAATTCAAAAAGAAATTTCCGTGCACAGCAGGTCCAAAATTGAATATATCTTGCAGATTTCTTTCCTTGAAAATTTGAATGCACTTGAAAAGACGAATTTGTTGTTATGATTTTCTTTTTCTATGTCTTATATTTACTTTATTATTTTTTGGATTTAAAAAAAAACAATAAATAAAAGATTAACACTACCCAACCTACACTCCTATAGTCCTATCTTTAACACAAAGAAACTTCAAGTGCATTCAAATTTCTGAAATTTTTCCTTCAATTGTCAAATGTTATTAGTAATTTTTTGTGAAATGAATAGTTTGTTCATTTGTTGTGTTCTTACTAAGGTTGTGTTTGGCGCGCCACAGCGAGCTGATAAGCTAGCTTATTTTTTGAGCTTTTTTATATTGTGTTTGGTAAGCCAAAAAGTAGCTTATAAGCTAGTTTTTTGAAAAGCTACTTCGACTGGCTTTTTAGGAGCTTTTAAAATTTTCCAAATACACCCCTTGACTAATTATAGAAACACATACTCTTACATGTCTTTTTATGTAATTTTATATATTTCAGCTAGTTTTATCAAATGTTATTTTTTATCAGCTAGTTTTTTAGCTATCAGCTAGCTTTTCAGTTAGTACACCAAACATAGCCTAACTGTACTTTATAAAAACTTGATGAGATTTGACTTGAACAAAATATTTGACATTTGATATGGTAGGAAGAAAAATATGAACAAATTGTAGGAGAATATTTAATTTCTCTAAAATAAAATTGAGTTTGAACAAGAATATTTTGATAAAACCTCCGACTTTTTTGCTACATCATCCGTTACACTTTATGAGACGAATATTTGAAATATGTTGGTACCATAACAAAGCTTTTACCTCCTTTGGTTGCAAAAGCTGACATAGTTTCTTAAAGAAGAATAAAGGACATTGAATAAAAAAGTTGACATACGTGGTTATTTAAAGAAAATTAATTTATTTAGAGTGACTTGTTGAAGTTATTTAACTAAATATAGTCAGCTATTTTAGATTCAAAAATTGATAAAAATCTATAAATAATTATTGTCAAAACATGATTTATTCTTCCTACTTATTCTTATTATTTTCCTATCTATTTTAGATGGTGACAAGTGTTATTGAATTTAATTTAAATTTGATTGGAATGTTAAATTTATATATTTATCATCATGTTAAATAGATAGAAAGAAAAATAAAAATAAAATATATGAAGATATTTAATTTCTCTTGTAGTTCAATATAGACTGCGTGGTTTTCAAAAATCTCAAAAAAATATAAGAAGTGGTTTACAATTTTAAGAGTAACGTGTAAACTTTTTAATTCTTATTTAACTGTAAATCCCTAATATAGGTTGTGCGTTCACTATCCCAAAAAAGTCTTTATCTAAATGAAAACAAGTCCACGAAATTTGCCAATAAAAATATTGTATTTAAATATCTTCGATAAAATAATAAAAAGGATCTATTAAAGTGCGTGTTGTCAGACAGTATTCCTTTTTTGACCATGCCTCCACTGAATATTACCTCCTGGTTTTTCGTAATATCGCAAAAAATCCTGTGCATTTCAGTAAATTTGACATTTTGTAATCCTTTGTTGCAGGAAAGAAAAGGTCCCAGAAATCAGAATAGAAGGATAGAGTAATATGAAAGCAGACGAAAAGAGACAACAAACCAAACCTCATCCACCGTGGAGACTCAGTCGACCCTACATCATCAAATCCTAGCCGTCCAATTTCCATACCACTGATCCTATCGGCACCATTAAAATAAAACTCTTGTGCGTTAAGCGACAACTACACGATTTACAAGAACAACAACTAACAACAAACAATATACCAGAAGAAAACGAAGCGAATCTCTCTCTTTCTATCTTTCGCTTTCTCATTCTTCCTTTTAAATTTTATCTCTTTGTATCGTATTCTGTGATTTCAGTTTTTTGAAGTTATAAACAACGAGAAGATTGGTGAAGTTGATTGATTGCTGAGTTTGTAAACAGAGGAGAAATGGAAGAAGGTAAGAAGGAGGTGCAGAGTATTCTCGTTAATGGCTTCTCTCCGGTCACTTCTACGCCTGTTTTCTGGAAATCTCGCAAGAGAGCAGGTAATCAACGTTTTTTTTCGAAGTTTGTGTAATTATTTCACGATTAATGAGTTTTATGTGTAACGATATAAACTGTTGCTGATTTAATTGTTAAGAGCTGTAGATCTGTGTTCTTTCATGTTGGAAATAGTTCGACATTCATGATTTTTGAAGCGGATATTATTATGAATTTAATGTTACTTTGATCAAACGAAAGAGGTAACCGGAGTCGTTAAGGTCAAATTTTCATTTCGAAAAGTCAAAACTATTTATAAAAGTTAATAAAATTTATAGTTGTTCGTAAGTTCCTTAATACAATTATGAACATTTAATAAACGATCAAAATATTGCTTTTAATAGATGAATACAACTATACAAGGAGATACGCAATTATTTTATGTGATTTGATGGCCAACAGGCAACAAATTTTGACTTTTCATTGCTGATATTATAATACATCAATTTGGAATAGGAAAAATAATGTCTTAAAATATAATTACGTGTTTTTTTTTCTTATTGATTTAGCAGCTTTATGGTTGCAGCTAGTATGAAGAATTTGTACAAGGACAATATTAAAGACTCAACTGAAGATAAAGATAAAACAAACGAGCACAATAATGATAACAATAACAATAAAGATGATTCCATTGATGAGAAAATGGAAGAAACAAGTATACTTTCAGAGAAACGTAAGGCTCTGTTTGAACCTCTTGAACCAATAATGGATTTGAATGGGAGAAGACCTTCAGCTGAATCCTTACTTCCCCCACCCGACTTTGACTCTGCCAGTTACCCTCGCGGATGGCTCATTGGGAAGAAACGAAAGCTTGTAAACGTTGACGTTGTTGAAAGCATGCGCAGGATTGCCGTACAAGAAATGAACAGAAAGGTATACAGTACATGACAGACAAAACAAATTGTATTGCATTTTTTGACGTCAGAGGATAAAATTGCAATTTTTTTGCTGAGATGGATGTCATAGGACATAATAGCCCAAGAAAATTGTACACACTAGACAGACTGGTTTGGTCTTGTTCAGTTCAGTCTAGTCTAATCTAACCTAGCCCATTTAGTTCAGTACATTCTAGTCTAGTCCAACCCAATCTCATCTATTACTAGTCCAGCCCATCTCATCTATTAAGTTCAATCCAATCCAGTATAAGTCTAGTCTCATCCAAGTGAAATATGAAGATGGATTGATTAATTGCAGGATAGAGAGATTGATGGGCTAAACGAGCAGTTGGAAGAGGATTCGCGTGTGCTTGAACATCTTCAGTTGCAGTTACTAGATGAACGAAGCAAGCGTAGTGATGTTGAGAGACAGAATGCAATGTTGCAGAATCAGGTTGATATGCTTATGAATATGCTTCAAGAACATGAGAACTTGGAAGATGATGAAATCCCACAAGATCCTTAGTTTAGTGTACTTTTATTTTTTTTGTTATGATGATATTATTTCATTTGGCGTTGTTTGTGAGTCTGATATAATATATACAAATTACAAGCATACGTGTCATCCAGAATAAACTGAAATAAATACAAAAATATCATACCATCTCCAATGGAGTAAAGAGTGATTCATCTCCAACCCATTAATACCAATTTTTACATCAAAAATAATATTCCAAAGATATATTCTATCATGGAGAGAGTGAAGAACACAAACATATATATACATCATAATCAAAAGCTTAGATAACTTCAACACTTTACAAAAGCTACCTCAATCTCCATAATATACTCTTTTTTTTTTTAATCTTTATCTACTTTGATTCCCAAAATCATCCAAGTTGAAAAAGAACCTTGGTAGAGATGCTATCCGAGGTAGATTCAGCAACAACTCACCCACAGAGTCGTTCCTACGCATCCCACCTCCACCTCCACCTCCATTATTATTCTCATCACCTTCATCACAACTCTTTTCTATTTTATCAGTTTGATTTGTATCTTGCACAGTTTCAGGATCCGTTTGCAAAAGACAACAAAGAGAGTTGACTCGTGACATTATTGATTGCTCATCAGAAGCCAATGATCCATTTTGGGCATCGTTGAATAAACATCGACTGATATCTTCAAGAATCACTAGACTTTCTTTTTCTTCATTAGAAAGCGGATGATTATGATGATGATCACCTGGAACTCTGTGTTTTATGATCTTGTTTTCAATGTGATTCACCAAATCACTCATGGACATTGACGATTCTACCCCTCCCACTTTTATCTCATGCCTCTTCAAGTCGCCTCTTTTTACTTCTTCATTCGCTGATGCTAATCATATAAAAACCAATACCAAAAATACATAAATAACTTGGTTAAATACAAAATAATCACACCACATTTTCATACAATTATCATTTTTTGTTTTTTTTTTTAATAAAGTAATGAAATGCTTGAAACGACACAGTATTGTGTGTAAATGCAAAGTTTACCTGAGCTGGGTGAAGGTGTTTCCCGAATGAAATCTGTAGGCCTAGAAGAAGAAGATTGACCTCCTGATGTTGACATTGTTCCATGTAAGTCAACTGTGGTGGGTCCCTCATTACTTAAATTATATCCAATAGATTCATTTGGCTCATCAAAAACTGATCTTTTGGATTCAAAGTAAGGGGATACTAATGGTATCTCAGGTTGTTGACTTAAGAAGTTAAGTCGAGGATCACACTGAATAAGCTTCTCATAGTGTTTGCCTAATAACCCTTGTGGACACTGTAGACAATGGCGCCTGTATAAACTAGCCTGTCCACCTGTAAAGTCTGATGTCGCCTGCCATAACGTGTGCTTTCTAGGCTGTGGATTTGTCTCTCTGTAGAAGAGAGGTTGCCTAGCTAGCTGCAAAGAGAAAAGGAAAATCAATGGTGGGTAAGAATTAAGATAAGATGAAAGGGTAAAAACGACATTTTACCACTATGTCTAGAGTTCCAGGGCCATCGTCTGGATATGTTGCTTTTAGAGACATGATGTCAGACCATTGAATTTCAATCTTGTTCTTGAGTCCACCATCAAGAACTTCCCATACGAGTTTATGTTTTGCAAAGTAACATTTTGCCACTAGGTCTCCTTCGTGTTTGGATGTATACTACAAGAAGTTCATGATGAATTTATCAAAAGAAGTGTTTGAAAGGGGGAAAAAAGAAAGATATGTATAGATATGAAGACGTTATTTACCTCCCAGGTACCTATCTTGAGGAATGATGCAGGGAAGTTTGAAGCTTTTAGCTTGTCTGTAGCAGCAGAAGCAGCAGTGTTTTTGTGTTCTTTTGTAGAACTGGAAAAGGAATTTCCTTCTGAGAGCCTCATCTGAATCAAATCCAAGAGTGATGGGCTCTTCCTCAAGCGTAACCCTAATGGACTTGGTTCATCTAATAGATTGATTTGCATTTGTGGTACAGGAAAAGCATCAACTCCAAAATTATGATGCTGCCAATACGAAAGAGATGATTAAAGCACCGAAGAGATTCATTCGCCTCAACAAAAATACCTTATCCAGAGAATCTAGGGCACAAAGTTGGATCATTCTGTTCTTATCACTCTCTAATTTATAAAATAACAACTCTAGATCGATATCTAGAACTTTTCGATCTATCGCAATTTGAAAGAAAAAAAAAATCAAACGCAAGTAGATTTACGATTATACCAACAATGAAACTTCATAGATTTTACGAACTCGTTGCACGATTTTTCGTTAACTGTAAAGTAAATAGGCAAAAAGCACCTTAGATCGCTTGTTGGGAAGATGGTGTTGGTCGTCAGATTCCTCTGTAATCTCTCTCTTCACCGACGCCATTAGTCCGCACCGCTACGACGGCGACTACGAGAAAGCTGTGTTAATTATTATTAATAAAAACGTCGAGTTTTCCTAAAAATTGCAAATTGTGGCAACACCGATTACTGTGTTTTTCTGTCTCTTTCTGAAACCTATTTCGCTATGTTGTTGATGATGATAGGCAGAAACTGAGTTGAGTTGACCCGGTGACAAAAGCTTGGTTCTTCAAACGATAGCACATCTGGTCAAGCGGTGGCGTGTTAGGTCATTTCAACGCCATGAGTTAATGCGGCAATTTCTTTACCCTAACCTCTCGACTATCGTACGACCAAAGTACATAATTGATAAAAAGGTTTGTTTAAATTTTTTGGATAATTCTAACAATTTTAGTTTTAAGAAAAATATAAATATAAACAATTTTATATTAATTACTATATATGAAATCATCCATGTATTATATTAGTTTATTTAAAAAAAAATTAATATAAAATTCTAAATATTTGAAAAGTATGAATTTATAAGAAAAGTAAGAAAAATATTGAATTACAAGAATTAAAGTGTTTTTTTTTAATTTAAACAAATAATTTAGATAAATAAATAAAGAAAATTAATAAATGGAAATTTTGAAATTAAAAAAAAAATTATTAATGAAATTGATATACATTTATTATTGAATATAAATACTATCTATAATTTAATAAAATGAAAAAAAAAACTATAAAATGACATGTAAAATAAAAATTAATTTAAAATAACCACAAAATTACATGTGACAAAATAAATAAGAATGTGTTTATTAGGAAGGATTATAAATGACATGTGTAAACCATAACCAACCAAACTTTTAGTGTTTAACAAAAAGGAAAAAGAAAAAAAAATGCAAAAGTTATTTCTAAATCATTGAAACTAGCTATTACTTACAATTTAATTCAATTTGCAGGTTAGTGCAAACAATGGATGGTTAAATTTTATGGCAAAATGTTAAGGGTGGCTTTTTATCAATAGGCCAAAATTATATTTTTTTTAATACATAATAATTTTTAAACTCGAGTCTTATCTATTTTAAGATTAAATTATAATCTATTTTTTTCTGAAACCATTATTACAACTTATTTGATTTTTAATGTATAATAATAAATAAATTCAATTTTTTTAATTATATTATTATTTAATAAAATATAAAAATCGATGAAAATGTAAAAATATATTTTTATGAAATGTATCGTCAGTTTTTTATGATGGAACTAAATCAAAAATTAATACGAAATAATCCACATACCAAAGACTTGGTTGAAATATCTTCATATGGGTTGGTGTGTATCAAAAACACGATTAAAATGAAGATGATCAGCAGATGAATTTTTTTGTCAATTGCATAAATACGTTTTAAACAATTATGAAACCAATGTTGATATTGGTAACCAGTGTTGTAAAATTCACCGGGTTTGCCGATTACTCGGCCGAGTACTCCCTACTCGGCCCCTTACCGAGGCGAATTGCAGAATCCGAGTACTCCCCGATCAACCTCTTACTGAAGCGAACAGTGTTGTAAAACTTGGCCAAATCGTTGATTAATATGTATAATATACTTAATTGTTTGTTATTTAACATACCTACATGTGATTATTACTACATATATATCTTAAATTTTCAATAATTATTCTCGAAGTGAGGTCATTGCGTGTTTTTTAGTTGTATTCGCATATATCTAGTTTTGTAATATATTTCAATCAACTTATGATTTTGACATATATAATTTCTCTAAAAGTATTTCTAAATGAACTACCAAATCTGAGTACTCCGGAGTACTCGCTACTCGGCAGTCGAGTGAACAGGTATCAAGTAGCGAGTTCTACAACCTTGTTTGTAACCATTATGAAAATCCAAGAGAGAAAAAGATCATATGGCGTTTATTGTTTGAATTTTTAAAATCGTAGACATATTGGTGTCAATATGATATATTATAATCTATGTTCTATATAAATTACGAATACTTATGTTGAGTTAGCGCAAGAATAGAGCTTCTATGTCATGCGGACGAGATTGTTTAACATCTTCTCAATCGATCTATAAATGAATTAATGCAATAATTTCAACCAAGTACTTGGTATGCGGATGTATATTTCGTATCAAATTTTGATTTAGTCTCATCATCAGAAAGTGACAGATACATGTCATAACAATATATTTTTATATTTTAATTTGTTTTTATATTTTATTAAATAGAAGTATAATTTATTTATTATCATATACTAAAAATTAAACAAATTGTAATGGTTGTTTCAACAAAAATATATTATAATTTAGATGGTATTTACAGGAAAAAAAAGATTTCAATAAGTTAGAATTTCTCACTTTTCAAAACTCCTTATAATTTTTTGGGTTGCGAAAGTTAAATAACCCTTATAATTTTTTCCCGGTGGGGCGTAACTCGTTGTTTAATACTTTGATTCCAAAAGTTGATAATCCAATTCATATTAATGATTATTGCCCTATTAGTCTTATCGGTTTGCAATTTAAGATTATTGCTAAATTGTTGACTAATAGGCAAGGTTGTAAAAAACGTTCGACGTTAGCTAGTCGGTGGACTGGGGTTAAGCGATTAATCGGTCAGACGGACATTAATCGGGGACCATTAATAGTTAAGTTGCTAGATTTTAAAAAATTAAATATAACTAATATCATATCAAAGTTCATAAATACCACTAATATCATAACAAAATAGGTTAGTATGATTAATACAACACTAATCATGTCTCAAATAGTTTCCATTGAGATAAAACTTCTTCAAAATCTTATAATTTCATCGTTTTATATTGTTTCACTCATTGTATATGTAGGGATTAATCGTTAGGCGTCCTCTAATCGGTCGAGTAGCACCTAGGGATTAATCAGGACCTAGTCGGGATTTTTACAACAGTGCTAATAGGTTAGCTCCGATATTACATGATGTTATAGGGATGAAACAATCTACTTTCCTTAAATCTAGGCAAATTTTGGATGGTCCGCTGGTGGTAAACGAGTTGATTAGGTGGTTTAAGAAGAAAAAGAAAAAACTTATGATTTTTAAGGTTGATTTTGAAAAGGCTTATGATTCGGTGAGCTGGGAGTATCTGGATACAATTTTTTTGTTTCTTGGGTTTGGTGAGAAATGGAGAGATTGGATTCAGGTATGTTTTCAAATGCTAGATCTTCTGTGTTGATTAATGGAAGTCCTACGGATGAGTTTTAACTTTTTAGAGGCCTAAGACAAGGGGATCCTCTCTCTCCTTTTTGTTTATTATAGCTATGGAAGGTCTTCATATTGCAATAGAGGATGTGGTTGCAGAAGGGGTGTTCCGGGGTGCCCCTTTAGGATCTGATGATGTTCTTATTTCTCATTTGTTTTATGCAAATGATGCTTGTAACACCCATAAAATTCGAGCCAATTTAAAAAAAAAAAATCATTTGAAACCATTCAATTATTACAATTTGTTTTCAAAATAGTTTATACATTAGAGTTCCTAGAAATCATAATCATCAATCGATGAAGTGCACGGTCACGCCTTCGCCTTCCCGCGACCATCCACCGAACCTGAAACAATAAACTGAAACTGTAATCCTGAAAGTTTAGTGAGTTACCCCCCCCCCCCCTAAATACCAACCTCATATAACCACAATCATATCATATCATATCAACAAATACAGAACAACATGCGTAATGAGCCTTGAGCCTGACTGGACCGCCTTGCAGGGCCTACAGCCTATCTAGACTGCTCCCGAGCCTTCAACATGACTGGACTTCCCTCTCGGGGCCTTTAGCCTATCCGGACCGCTCTCCGGGTATGTTGGCCTTCAGCATAAAGCAGGACCGCCTCAACCCAACCCCCAATCAAACAAACATGTGCACATAAATATCATATGCAAGCTCATATCATATAACAGTCAAACCGATCTATCATATTACTAATCATAGCAACATCCCACTAACCGGGATACAGACCTAACCGGTCACTAACATAGCATCATCCTATAACCAGGACACTGACCTAACCAGGTCACTAAGTGTAAGCATGTCACCATCCCAACTACCAGGATGTAATCAATAAACATATTATGCTATAAACCGGATACAATCCATAAAGGGGCGGCCTTGGTGCCTTAGACCCTATTGATATAGTGAGGATAACTCACCTCACAATTGACGCGCTGAAGTGATAAGCTCCACTCTCGGATCACGTTCACAACTCCACCACCTATATTCACCATAAAATCATATCCATAAATTTCTAATTTCCCAAAATGCCCCCAGCAGTTAACTAGTCAACCCTTGGTCAAAGTCCAAGTCAATGGTCAAGGTCAACAGTCCATGTTGACCTCAACTCGTTGAGTACAACTATCCACTCGTCGCTTTCCTTGAATAAATCTTCAACTCGCCGAGTCAGTTGACTGACTCGTCAAGTTCCTAATGTTTGCGGCCAAAAACTCATTGGCCAAGTCGTCGATTTTCCCTTGCAACTCACCAAGTTCATGCGTACCAACAACCGGGAAAACCCTAACTGACTTGCCGAGTCACCCCACTGACTCGCCGAGTCTACGACAATCTTCATCGGACTCGCCGAGTTGACCATGCAACTCGCCGATTCCCTTCAGTCCATTTTCCATTTAGATGTTTTTAAGCCATCTTAAGGTTCCATATTGCAGATCCAGCTTCCCAAGGCATGTTTATCACGTAAAGTTGCAAACTTTACGTGCATGCAAGGCTCTAAAGTCTTATAATGACAAAACCAAGCTTGCAATGGAGTTTTACACTTAATGAGGGGTTCATAATTGCCAAAGCTAATAGATTTATGGACTTAGAGACCAAAGAGAGTTCAGATCTGAAGTTACAACTTCAGATCTGCGCTCATGCCCAAGAATAGCTTCATAATATGCTAGAAAATCCCAACTCTTTAACCAAATGAGATCTAGAATGAAATGAGGTCAAGATAACGACTTGAGACCTTCCAAAATATGCCAACTGAGGCAGATATCATATCCCCACATGTTCCTTGCTTCTGGCCACTTCCTCTCTAAGCTCTCCTTACAAAGATCCTCCTTCCAAAGCTTAAAACACACAAGAATGATGCCCACATGGATTAGGGTTTATGGACTATCAAGAGGCTCTAAAGGGAGGATGAGGAGGCCAGTGATCCTTTAAATAGGGTGCAAAACCCTGGGAATTAGGGTTTCATCCTCCATATCCTACTCGTTGAGTCCCTTCATGGACTCGGCGAGTAGGTCACTTAAACACGTGGACTAACCCACTGCTACTCGAAGAGTCAGGCAACCAACTCGTCGATTAGACCTTGAAATCATGAGAATTTATAACCATAAATTGATACTCAAGAATCGGGGCATTATAATATTATTTTCTTAGGGGAGTGGGATGCTTCTAATATCCAGAATTTGATTCATATTTTGAGATACTTCTTTTTGGTGTCGGTTCTTAATATTAATCTTACTAATCAAAGTTATTTGATATGGGAGTCAATTCATTGGAGGTTGCTAGCTTAGTTTCTTTTACTGGGTGTCCGTCTGGTGTTTTTCCTTTTGTCTATCTTGGTATTCCAGTTGGAGAGTCTATGGTGCATATTAAAGGATGGGAAGTTATTATTGATCAATTTAAGAAGCACTTATCTTCTTAGAAGGTGAAGTTGTTGTCTATTGGAGGCAGGTTGAGTCTTATAAAATCTGTTTTGGGGAGCTTGGCTATTTTTTTTCTTTCTATTTTTTGTCTTCCTGTCACTGTGTGTCGTCATCTTGAGGCCTTAAGGGCTCGGGTTTTTTGGGGTGTTGAAGAAGGCCAAAATCGAATTCATTGGGTTAATTGGAAGTTGATTTTAAATTCTCATGCGCAGGGAGGTCTGGGGGTTGGTAGTTTGGATGCTTTTAACTTAGCTCTTCTTTATAAATGGAAATGGCGATTTCTTAATGAACCGGGTGCTCTTTGGGTTAAAATTATTAAATTTTGTTATGGCAACGGCGGTGGCTTTTTGGATGTGCAGAGATTAGGTAATGGAGGAGGGATTTGGAATAAAATTTTTGGCTCTATTAACCAACTTCATGAGAGCGATATTATCCCTTTTAATTCTTTGCATAGGGTTGTTGGAGATGGGGTACATACTAGGTTTTGGAAGGATATCTGGTGTTCAGATATATTCCTCTTATGGAGCGGTTCGCAAGACTTTTTGCTTTGTCTACTAACCAAGATGCTCGGGTAAGTGAGTTTTGGTTTTCAGTGGGTTGGACCTTTCATTGGAGGTGGGGGATTAGAAGAGGGGTTGAATTGACTCAATTTGTTGATCTTGTGGAGTTGTTGTCTCCTACTCATTTAGGGGTGTTGCCTGACAAGTGGATTTGGGATTTAGATCCTTAAAGTATTTTTACTATTAATTCTACAAGGAAATGGGTTGATGATATGAGATTGCGTTTAGGTAGTTTTCCTACTAGATGGAACCGATATGTTCAAATTAAAATAAATATTTTTTGTGGTGGGTTATTTTGGATCGTATCCCGGTTAGAGTTAAACTGGTAGAAAAGGGGGTGGAGTTAGATTCCTTGTTGTTCCCGGTGTGTCATAATTCACAAGAAAATGTAAATCATTTATTCTTGCTTTGTTCGGATGCAACACATGTATGGAGGCGGGTAGGCCATTGCTAGATTTGGATATTCCAGATTTTTCTTCTATTAGTATTATGTTGGAGTGGATGGATGCTAGACCTATTATTGCTCATATGGAGCGGGTGATTATTAAATCGGTGTTTAGGGTAGTTATATGGGTGCTTTGGACGTATCGTAATGCTTTACTTTTTAGTAGTTCTAAGCCTAGAAAAGATAGACTTTTTGACTTTATTGTGTAAATTTCTTTTCGTTGGTTTACCTCTAGGAATTCTAATGCTAGGATCAGTTGGACGATGGGGGTGCAAAATCCAATCCAGATGTAATTTGTTGCTTTCTCTAGCTTCTTGCTATAGGTTTTGTTTTTGTTTTATAAAATGTGCTACTGTTCTAAAAAAACAATTACATAGAAAATGGGCAGGAAATCATTCGGCGAGCCTTTAGAAAAACACCACGTGGCAAATCATTAGTGAAGAAAAATAACATGTGACATTTTAAGGAGTCGTTTATTAGAAGAGAATATTACATCATAGATTATAAAGTAATGCCTAGTAATATTTTTGGAATATTCACATAATCTAGTAATAATCATTAATTATTTTATAATTAATTTCAAATATGCCCATTCATTAATGAATATGCATATAGTTTTCTAAACTTACAACTTATCAAGCTATTTATTTGTATCTCATGATATATTTGTAGTATTTTATTCTTTTAATTTTTTTGGTGTTTATAGCTTTATTTGGTTAAAGAAAATAATATGTTAGAACTCTATTCTTTATTGTTACAGGTCGGTTGGTAATTTGAGAGAAAATAACAAGGGAAACATCATCTACGTCGGATGGAACAAAAAAATGTCTATTCATTTGTCATTACAATTGTAAAAAAACGTTCCAGTCCAAATATATTAGAGAAATGTATGAATACAAAATCTCAATTTTATGTGATTTTAAACATTTATAAAGATAACGTATTCAATATAAACTACAGAAGAATCCCCCCTGCGTTGCGGGGGTCGGAGGGTATTTTATAGCTTCTTAATTACTATGAACTTATTTTTTTATCCACACAAATTTTGTTGATTGTGTTTGTGTTATCATATGAGTCGTTGTAAAACTTGTTACCTAATGTAAATAATTTAATAGCTTGAAGATGGTGTAGGAGATGTTTGAGTTGGTTTCAGAAAGTGATTATGTAATAGTGAATGAAAATAAAGTAATCAAGTCACAAATAACATCATCGTTCCAAAAATTACATCCAAAGACCTATCTAAAAGGAAATCATAAATCAATCATTCGTCAGAAACAACTTTGTGGCATATCAACCACAAAATAATATAATTCAGCTTTAGTGAAGCCCAAGTAGAATATACTCAAAATTTATTGACGGTAAATAAAACAGATGCATCTCTGCAATCTTAGCCCTGTAAAATGATGGAAAAAAATATTAGTTACTACTTTTTCCACAATTAGACCAATAGATAGGAACTTCAAAAAATTTAACACCACAATAAGAAAAACAAAATAGAAACAAATAAAAAAATTTCATTGGTTTCTATTGCATCAATAAGACAAGCATCAGCAAGTATCAATGGTTTAGTTTTACTTGTTTTAGGCTTGGACTTTTCAGATGGAATTAGATTTCCTGTAAGACAATGTGGAAGTGATTCATATAAATTAAAATACCAAGTAGAGTTGACAAATTCTACCAAGCCTCCAATAGCCTCTTGCCTAAGTTTTTGATTCCAATACAGAATAAAGAGTCAATATTGAGAGAAAATGACACTTTAGACTTTTCACATAGAAAAAAAATGCAAAATATGAACAACTTTGTCCCCATCTCATCATAACCTTTAATAATGCAGAAAATAGTTATTTAAATAACCATCTAAATTTCTACAAGGGCAAACCTGTCAAAATGGGACACTTTTTGTTCTATGAAGTTTTGAAGTCTTCATTCTTTTATATGCACACATACATGCAAATAAATATAAAGACAATTAAATGTTTTTTTATTAAAAGAGAACAAACAAAATAACTGATATTATGAGTTTATGACCCAAATAGTACGATCGTGTCTCATAAATATTGGATAATGAACTTAATGGGGATAGAGCATGACATATATGAAACTTGGAGCATCATAATTGAGTATTCAAAAAGTATTTTCTGCTTTGAACTAACAGATACCAAGGTGTGATCTAATGAAATGAAAAAAAAAAGATATACCAGTGTTTCTGAGTGAAAACCCCAAAACACCCTTTTCCATTTAGATAATCAATAAAATCTTACATCATGTATGGTTCAAGTCACTATCCAATATATGCTCAAGAAGGCAATCCAGTGGCATATGTGGCAAATTAGATAAGCAAACGTCATTTTTGTTATTATTCCTTTATAAAGAATATGCTTTTTAACTTATGACACTATTTTGATTGTATCAAATGGACGGAAAAAGAGTGAAACCATTTAAATTCACATTTTGAAATTGAATTGAGGTGGTGGAAAACTAAATTTAAGAAACTACCTAAAATTATAGGTGGTAACAGTAACATACATCGATCTATTCTTACACAAGGAATGTAACACCCTGTTCTGAAAGTATTCATTTATGGATTTCAGAGGCCAAGGCTAGGTGTGTTTTGGTCTTTCAAGGGTTCGGCGTTTTATTCAAGAAGTTTTGGGTCGGGGTGTGTCACTAGAAGCGTAGGCTTCTCGCCACCGTTTCGTGGATATAAAGTTTGTCAGAAACGGACTTAGGATGAAGGAGTTATAACATTTTGAAGTTGTTGTCATTTATGGCCCCTTAATGGAAATGTTGGCAAGACAGTCCCTTACATGCATGAAGGCACGCGTATGTTTAGATGGGTACACCCAACGTAAGGCTGGGGTACGCCCAACATAACAGGGCAAAGTGATCACGGGTGTTGAGGACGTACACCCAACGTATGAGGAGTACGCCCAGCGTACACCCAGAGTCCTTAAACCCTAATTTTAGGGTGAGCCACTATATAAAGAGCATAATGGCTCAAACACTAGCCGTCTTATCAGCCTACCCAACCTCAAAGAAACCTTATAACACCCCATCCTTTCATTTTGTGAGAGCTTGACCTTGGGAAGCTCATCTTGGTGGTTTTAAGCTTGGAATAGGAAAAGAAGAAGTTGTCAAAGAAGGACTTGGGAATTTAGAGCATATAGATATGGAATAACATCATCATTTGGAACTCTTTGCAGGTATAAAGTTCATAAATTTGCTTAAGAAATCTTAGATCTTTTGTTGTGTGGTTTTGGGGTTATTTTGGTCCCAATAATGGACCTTTTTGGTGAAACTTCGTTTTTAAGCTTGGGGTTGCCACCCTCAGAGCTAAAAGTGTCCCATAAGTAATAAAGTTTCAGTATTGATGGTCCTGATGAGTTCATGCATGATATTTAGCCCTTGTTATGGAAGTATGTTGTCATCTTTTGAGTTTGAGCTTATTTGGTTGGTTTCAAGCCACCAAGTTAGTGACTTTATGGATTAAGACATGGAAAAGGACCTGGATCTAAGTTGGTAGCCTCTGGAGTGGTTTATGAAGCACTTAATGGGAAAGTTTCTTAACAGGGGCAGTACGCACCAATTGCCTAGTACGCTCAGCGTACGTGAGTGTACGCCCCGCGTACTCTGGCAGTTTGGGCTTCAAGTTAATGGACCTCGGTTTGGGCCATGCTTTGGACCTTGGGCCTTAGTGGGCCATCAGAAGTCAGATGATATGGGTCAGGGATTATATTTTGGGCTTAGGGTAAGGCCCATTAATGGATTGGGACCAATATAGCAAATTGGGCCATTAGTGGGCTACTAGTGGGCTTGGGAAGCTTATTTAGTATTGGGCCTTGGTTATGGGCATTAGATCTAGACCAATTTGGACTAGGGGTAGAATGGTCATTTTACCCTAAGATGGATTAATGTATTGGACTAAGTGATATTTGGTGTTGGTAGCTCGGGGAGCCGAAGGAGCAACAGTTCGGGATTTGGCAGATAGTAGCCTAAGGGATATCAGCAAGGTTTCAGCAGTGCAAGGTGAGTTTCCTCACTATGTGAATGGGTCTACGGCCACAATGCCAGCCCATGTAGTTTATGAGTAGGAAGACCCGGGGGATAGCCCTAGGCACTGTATGCTAGAATGTGATTCCGGATCAAGTTCCGATGTCGGGCGGGCACCCGAGGGATGTTTACATGATAGTTTATACTTGTTGTCTGTGTGATATTTGTATGTGCCTGGTAGGGAGGTGAGCATGGGCAGGGTCCTGTATCTCACCATTAGCAGAGTATGGACGGGGTTCTGTATCTCTTTAGTAGCAGAGCAGGGGAGAGGCCCAAGATAGGAGAGAGGTGAGTGTGGGCGGGGGTCCGTATCTCACTATCAGCAGGAGCGTGGACGGGGTTCCATGACTCGTTAGTAGCAGGCCAGGGGCGAGGCCCTAGTTAGGCGAGGTCTTAGACCAGGAGTATTGTAAAGTGTGATAACTGCTTGTTGTGTGTTATGTTATATGTTGTATGTGTTTAGCGGGTGAGGCCCACAGACAAGCAGGGCCTAATAGAAACAGATATGTACACCGAGCGGGGCCTGGTGTGGGGCGGGGCCCGATGTTGCGGGCAAAGTCCGATATAGCGGGCGATGCCCAGTGCTTGCAGTATGTGATTATGTATGGTATGTGGTAGGTTGGGGAACTCACTAAGCTTCGTGCTTACGGTTTTCAGTTTTGGTTTCAGGTACTTCCGGTAGCGGAGGGAAGAGCTCGGGTGATCGCATGGCACAGACACCAAAGGAGTTTTAGCCCGGGATGTTTACTCTGATAAAATAAAATAATGTTTTGGACATGATGCTCTGATGTGATATGTTTTGTATGAATGATTGACATTTGTGGTTTATTTATTAAATTAAAAACGAAATTTTTGATCATGATTTTTGGGTCGTTACAAGTTGGTATTAGAGCCTTGGTTTGAGGGATTCAGGCACACTCTTGGGGGTGTCTGAACTCAAACTGAGGACGTGGTAAGAAATTTTTCAAAAGGAAATCATTTTCATAAAAAGGAACTTTGAAAAGAGAAAAAGAACTTTGAAAAAGAAAAAAAAAGTGTGTGGTGTATGCAATCAGTCGAGCTCAATTAAGTTCTCCCAAATTACCCATAAAAGTTTATGTTATGATATGATTATGTGATTAGCATGCTAGATTTAGGGCTAAGGATCTAGAAGGATGCCTTATATGCCTGTTATATGTGTTTTTTGAATTGCATGCTAGTAAAGATTCTTGTTGTATGGATAGAATTGCATGATTATGTTCTAGTTATATTTCCCTTTTTGTCTGAATGCTATTTGCTTTGTGCTTTGTGGGCCTCTAAGTGATGGGAATTAGCCATTAGGCGAATGCGTCAAGTCATATGTGACCAGGGTTAGATAATCTCAGAGTGCTGAATTTGGCCCTATTGCGCAGCTCTTGTTTGAGTCCAACCGTTGTAGGGAGGATTCCTTTACTCGAAGGATTATCTGAGTCTCGTCACATATGATGGTATTCAGGTAATGGCTAATTGGCATTATAATGATACCTTCAGTAGCCGAGGATTGGGTGCGGGTTGGAGGTTGTAACATCCCAAAATTCAAGACCAAAAATTTCTTTTTAATAAAACATTACTTTAACCAAGACATCATTCCAAAACATAATCTGAGTATAAGTTTTCAAAACACATGTTTATTATCAGAGTAAACATTCCCAGGCTGACTAATCTATGGTGTGTGCCATGCGATCACCCCGAGCTCCTCCCTCCGCTACCGGAAGTACCTGAAAACAAAACTGAAAACCGTAAGCACGAAGCTTAGTGAGTTCCCCACCTTACCACATACCATGCAAACCATATACTTCACATACTGGGCCACGCCCGCTATCCTGGGCCTCGCCCTCTACTTCGGGCCTCGCCCGCTACAACGGCCCCGCCGCTCCAGGCCCCGCCTGGCTTCGAGCCCCGCTCGGATACAGATCTGTTTCACTCAGGCCTCGCCTGTCACAGGGCCTCGCCCACTAACATATAATAGCACATAAACATATCACATAACATTACATAAACTAAACATATACTAACAACTCTTGCTCTAAGGCCTCGCCTATCTCTGGGCCCGCCCGTGTCCTGCTACTGATGAGTCATGGAACCTCGTCCATACTCCTACTGATAGTGAGATACGGACCCAGCCCACCCTCACTCCTTTCCTGACTTGGGCCTTGCTCCTGCTCTGCTGCTACTGAGATGTGGAACACCATCCACACTCTGCTATTGGTGAGATACGGGACCTCGCCCACACTCACCTCCCTACCAGGCACATACAAGTATCACACAGACAACAAGTATAAACTATCACATAAACCGCTCCTTGGGTACCCGCCCTCTATCATTGGACCTCGTCCGAATATCATACTAGCATACTGTGCCTAGGGCTAACCCCCGGGTCTTCTACTCATAACTACATGGGTCGGCATTGTGGCCGTAGACCCATTCATACAAAGGGAAACTCACCTGATACTGCTGAACTGCTACTGCTAACCCCTTTGACCGCTACCTGACCACTGACTCCGAACTGCTGCTCCGCTAGCTCCTCGAGCTACCAATATCAACATAACACTTAGTCTAACCGACCTTCAAAGGTCAACCAAGTCAACTCCGGTCAAAGTCAACGTCCTGGTCAAAGTCAACCTTCCAGGTCAACCCTACTCGTCGAGTCACCCTACTGACTCGCCGAGTTCATAAGTCCAGAGTCCTTCCACTCGCGACTCTACTCGCCGAGTCAGCCCCTGACTCGCCGAGTCTACTGATTCCCGATTCCTATCCTGTCCAACTCACTGAGTCCTGGCTCGATTCGTTGACTCGAGACTTAACTCGAAGGGTTTGGGACCACGCGACCTGACTCGCCGAGTCTAAGAACAGACTCGCCGAGCACACGACAATCTTCATCCAACTCGCCGAGTTGTTCATCCAACTCGCCGAGTTCATGCCTATCTTCATCCGACTCGACGAGCTGTTCATCCCACTCGTCGAGTTCCTCCTCATCTTCAAGCTACTCGCCGAGTCCAATAAGATCCACTTACATGCAGAGGACTTCTGAGTCATGCATGAACTCCAAACTGTAGATCTACCCTTCCCAAGCCTATTCCCCACGTAAAGTTGCAAACTTTACGTGTAGAGAGGGAGATCTAGGCAAAATGCACCAATAATTAGGGTTAAAGACCAAGAGGCTCCAAAATCCACCCACTGGCTGATACTTTACGGGATTCTAAACCAACACAAGCATGGATCTGAGGTAGCAACCTCAGATCTGGACCTCAAGCTTGAAATTGATCTTAGGCATGGCTTAAAAGCCCCAAAACTCATAACCAAAGAAGATCTAAAGGAGGGAAACGAATTGATACCTTCCAATGCTCTGAAATGCTCCCCAAACTTCAGATCTAAAGCCACTCCTTGATGCTTCAAAGATTCCCACTTCTTCTTCTTCTTCTAAATCACTCAAAAATGGCCAAAAGAATAAATCATCACAATGGAGGCTTAGGGTGCGGCGTTCTGGGTGTGAGAGACAGTAAAGGAGCCCTAGGAAGAAGATTGAGACGTTTAAATAGGCTCCAAGCCCCGGATTTAGGGTTTTCCTCGCACAGACCAGACTCGCCGAGTCCACTTGGCCGACTCGCCGAGTTGGTCACTTACTTCTCGACCCGGATCCCGCTCCGACTCGCCGAGTCCTTCCTTGGACTCGCCGAGTCCCTCCTAAAATTTAGGGTTTCCTTTACTTTCTTGGCTTTCAAAATCTTGGGTGTTACAACTCTCCCCCACTTAAACTGAACTTCGTCCTCGAAGTTTACCATGGCCCACCGCCTGCGATCTGCCTCCAATACCCAACACCAGCCGCCTACCTCGCTGGTCTCCCACCTGGTCATTCTGACTAACATCAACCTCGCGGGTAAACCTCGGGTCAAACCTGACCCTGAACAACTTAGAAACAGAACTTACTCAACCGATAATCCTTCTGGTACTCACCGAGTATTGCACTGAACCCGTAGAGGTTCTCTACTTCTTTCCTTGCGCAATTTCCTTGCCTTCCCAAGGCAAAGCCTCATAACCGACTTTTCCTCTGACACTGTGAAGGTCCTATCCTTCACTAACTCCATCACCCCCCCCCCCCCCGCTATTCCCAGAACGGGTCATCACCGTCAGTACTCACTGACACTCCTTTCTGCCAACACTTGGTGTCGAGCACCCCTCGACTCAATTAACTGAATTCCACCATACGCTGCATACTCGCACTGCCACCGACTGGCAATTCTGCTACTCCTCGTCTGACTCCCTAATACACTGGGACCGCCCTGGTCCCTACCAACCTATCAATGACTGGATTACCGGCTCCCACCGGTAGCTAGTCTAACACCATCACTGGTCGCTCTCAGCGACTTCCAAAGAAACCTCGACCACCTAACTGCTCAGTCAATCCTGCCATCCAGGCACTACAAACCTGGGATCCCCGACCCCCTAATCTTGACACTAAGGTCCCTACCAGGTCCCACCTGCGCTGCTAAAACTCACAGGCCTCGCCCACGGGTCCCACCCGCCTCTATCCTTCTAGTCTCACTAGTCTAGTCACTCTCGCTCGGGCCTTGCCCACGGGTCTCACCCAACCATACTACTGAGCAACCCTGCTCCCAGGTCTCATCTACACTGCTAATCTCATACGGGCCTCGCCCACGGGTCTCACCCAACTATATCCTGGAGCAGCCTCTCCCAAGGTCTCACCTCTCTAGAGCTATACAGGCAACTCCCTATCATTCTTATCCACTTACCCAATCTTGATCCCTACCTGATCACTAGGAGATAAGGGCCTCGCCCCAACTCCACTAACGGAGCTACTAAGGAATGCTACGGCTTACCCATAGGCTTACATCACCATCCATTGCTGACCTCTAGTGAATGCTACAGCTGCCTTGTAGTCTTACAACACTTCCACTACTGACTGGTAATACGAAGGCACCCATGTGCCATCAGCTTCTCAAGATCCTTATTCCGACTCCCGCGAGTCCTTCAGGCGATCCACAACCTGAATTCTCAACCATAACTAACCATTACCATCATACGCGCTAGCTGATGTGGAGTTTCTCAAACTCCCAACCCTGAAATCCTCAATCCATCAAACGCTGAACTACTTCTCTTCCCTCTCGGAGGTCACGTACTCATTCTGGGTATGCGTGCTCCTCTCTGGGCACACCCAGAGGATTCTCCCCCACTTCGATCCTGCTTACCCCTTGCTGCTCAATACTCAAAGAGATCTCGATCTTTGCTACCATTTCATAACCCATCCACTGAGGAACCCAAGCCCGCCATAGCTAGGGATTTAGCCAATCCATCACAATCACTGCACCACTCCGAACTAGCGAAACGTACCAAATCCCTCCCAAGCATGCTACAGTTACTGCATCCTTCGAAACCTTCTTCAATAGAGCACATCCCCTAACTACCATACAAAAAAATATGCAGATGGCATATAACTCGATCACAACCAACCAATCAAAATAAAATACTTTTACCGCTAAAGATGCAGAACCATAACAATGAAATCATGCACGAATAAAAGAACTGAAAATGGAAAATTGCATACCTTCAATGTCCGGCGTTGCTCGCGTCTCCAAGGTCATCATCTGAAAAGCCCTGCTCCCTGCCGCAGGTGCCTCTACCCGGCCCTGACGGCCATCTGTGATCCTCAAAGTTGCAGGGGCGGGTGCCATCACCCGTCCTACCGAAGACAAACTGGGGCACTGGGCCTTCTTGTGGCCCCGCTGGTTGCAATGAAAACATATCAAGTCTGATCCCTGCGCGGCGGTAACACTACAATCCCTGCTGAAATGACCAGTCCGACCGCACTTGAAACAGCCAGACTCACCACCGCTACCACTCCTGCACGCGCCCCCGTGCGCCCTGCCACACTTTCCGCACCGACTGCAGTCCTGATGATCCCTCGATCTCGAATCCGATCCCTTGGGTCTTTTGCCCGAACCCGTAGCTACCTGAACCTCATCCGACTTCCTTTTCCGGATCTGCTCCAAATCAATTTCCCTCTCTCTAGCCCGAGAAATCATATCTTCTGGCGTCTTACAGCTGGATCTGCTCACGAACTCCCTGATGTCATCCCTCAACATCTCATGGTACCGATCCTTCTTCATCTCCTCATCTGCGACATACTGCGGTACAAGAAGAGCCCTCTCCCTGAACTTGGCGGTGATCTCCGCCACAGTCTCAGTAGTCTGCGTCAAATCCTGAAACTCTCGTGCCAACTGCTGCACCTCAATAATTGGCGAAAACTCCGCCCTGAACCTGGCTGAGAAATCGCTCCAAGTCATCGCGTCCAACGCGGCATCATCCCCCAAAGCATGACCAATCTCCTCCCACCAATCCCTCGCTCTGTCCTTCAGAAGACAGGAGGTGAGTCTAACCTTGTCCCCCTCGGGACACTTGCTCGTACGAAAAGCGTTGGCAACATCAGCCAACCATCTGCTGCTAGCAATGGGGTCCTTAGCCCCATGATAATCTGGTGCCCCGCAGGCTCTGAACTCTCGAAACGTCAAGGTACGAGCTCCCATCAATGTCATCATCTCAGTACAGAAGGCTCCCAACCTCTCATCCAAGATCTCCAGTATTCCCTCCTTGACCGTGCCAAAGATCACAGGAGTCTGAGCTAAAATACTGCGTGTAACCTCAGCTGATATCAACTCTCTCATCCGCTCCTCGAGCTGCTCGGCCCCTGAACCCGAGCCTGATCCCTCTCCGGCGCCCGATCCGCCCGCTGGTCTCTCTCGCAATGTCACCATGCTGAAAAAATATACCACAACCACTATCAGAATACTCATCACTGATGCGAGACCAAACATGCCCTACCAGGTTCCCGGTCTTGTCTCTGCCCTTCCCGAATCGAGTACGGATCCTCTGTTTTCAGTAGTACGGGCCCATACTACCATCCACATCTATCCGTACTTTCCTCAGGAATTGCTTTGACTCCACCAGGTCCCTTATCCACTACTACTGCTCCCAGCACTATCTCATCCTAGGCTGACCCTAGGGAAACCTCTGACTCAACTCAAACCAGTCCTCAGCTGCTGAAAGTCTCCTTGTGATGCCAATTAGCCATCACCTGGATACCATTACATGCGACGAGGCTCAGATAATCCTTCAAGTAAAAGACTCGTCCCTATAACGGTTGGACTCAAACAAGAGCTGCGCAATAGGACCAAATCCAGCACTCTGAGATTATTCAACCCTGATCGCATGTGACGTGTTGTATCCACCTAATGGCTAACTCCCATCACTCAGAATCCCATAATGCACAAAGCAAGCAGCATTCGAACAAGGGAAAAATCTAACCATAACATACTCAAGCAATCATATCCACATAGCAAGAATCTGAACTAGCATGCAACACAAACCCACAACCCAGGCATAACCTAAACAGGCTATCCTAATACTGTCTACTCAGCACTACTATACAGCTCAAAAGCACAAATAACAGGCACATAAGGCATCATCCCTAGATCCTTAGTCCTATTCTAGCATGATGTTCTATCAACTGATAATCATAACATAAACTTGAATGGGTATTTTGGGGTACTTACTTGAGCTCGGTTGATTGCATGCACCACACCTCTTTTCTCTTTTCAAAGTTCTTTTCTTTCTGAATTCTTTTTGCTTTTCTAAAACTGTTTTTCGTTCTCAAAATTCATTTTACAAAACTGTCTTTTCACTTTTGAAAACTTTTTATCCGACCCCTCAATTTGAGTTCAGGCACACCCGAGAGTATGCCCGAATCCCTCAAACCAAGGCTCTGATACCAACTTGTAACATCCCAAAATTCAAGACGAAAAATTTCTTTTTAATAAAACATTACTTTAACCAAGACATCATTCCAAAACATAATCTAAGTATAAGTTTTCAAAACACATGTTTATTATCAGAGTAAACATTCCCAGGCTGACTAATCTATGGTGTGTGCCATGCGATCACCCCGAGCTCCTCCCTCCGCTACCGGAAGTACCTGAAAACAAAACTGAAAACCGTAAGCACGAAGCTTAGTGAGTTCCCCACCTTACCACATACCATGCAAACCATATACTTCACATACTGGGCCACGCCCGCTATCCTGGGCCTCGCCCTCTACTTCGGGCCTCGCCCGCTATAACGACCCCACCGCTCCAGGCCCCGCCTGGCTTCGAGCCCCGCTCGGATACAGATCTGTTTCACTTAGGCCTCGCCTGTCACAGGGCCTCGCCCACTAACATATAATAGCACATAAACATATCACATAACATTACATAAACTAAACATATACTAACAACTCTTGCTCTAAGGCCTCGCCTATCTCTGGGCCCGCCCGTGTCCTGCTACTGATGAGTCATGGAACCTCGTCCATACTCCTACTGATAGTGAGATACGGACCCATCCCACCCTCACTCCTTTCCTGACTTGGGCCTCGCTCCTGCTCTGCTGCTACTGAGATGTGGAACACCATCCACACTCTGCTATTGGTGAGATACGGGACCTCGCCCACACTCACCTCCCTACCAGGCACATACAAGTATCACACAGACAACAAGTATAAACTATCACATAAACCGCTCCTTGGGCACCCGCCCTCTATCATTGGACCTCGTCCGAATATCATACTAGCATACTGTGCCTAGGGCTAACCCCCGGGTCTTCTACTCATAACTACATGGGCCGGCATTGTGGCCGTAGACCCATTCATACAAAGGGAAACTCACCTGATACTGCTGAACTGCTGCTGCTAACCCTTTTGACCGCTACCTGACCACTGACTCCGAACTGCTGCTCCGCTAGCTCCCCAAGCTACCAATATGAACATAACACTTAGTCTAACCGACCTTCAAAGGTCAACCAAGTCAACTCCGGTCAAAGTCAACGTCCTGGTCAAAGTCAACCTTCCAGGTCAACCCTACTCGTCGAGTCACCCTACTGACTCGCCGAGTTCATAAGTCCAGAGTCCTTCCACTCGCGACTCTACTCGCCGAGTCAGCCCCTGACTCGCCGAGTCTACTGATTCCCGATTCCTGTCCTGTCCAACTCACTGAGTCCTGGCTCGATTCGCTGACTCGGGACTTAACTCGAAGGGTTTGGGACCACGCGACCTGACTCGCCGAGTCTAAGAACAGACTCGCCAAGCACACGGCAATCTTCATCCAACTCGCCGAGTTGTTCATCAAACTCGCCGAGTTCATGCCTATCTTCATCCGACTCGACGAGCTGTTCATCCCACTCGTCGAGTTCCTCCTCATCTTCAAGCTACTCGCCGAGTCCACTCGAAGGACTCGCCGAGTCCAATAAGATCCACTTACATGCAGAGGACTTCCGAGTCATGCATGAACTCCAAACTGTAGATCTACCCTTCGCAAGCCTATTCCCCACGTAAAGTTGCAAACTTTACGTGTAGAGAGGGAGATCTAGGCAAAATGCACCAATAACTAGGGTTAAAGACCAAGAGGCTCCAAAATCCACCCAATGGCTGATACTTTACGTGATTCTAAACCAACACAAGCATGGATCTGAGGTAGCAACCTCAGATCTGGACCTCAAGCTTGAAATTGATCTTAGGCATGGCTTAAAAGCCCCAAAACTCATAACCAAAGAAGATCTAAAGGAGGGAAACGAATTGATACCTTCCAATGCTCTGAAATGCTCCCCAAACTTCAGATCTAAAGCCACTCCTTGATGCTTCAAAGATTCCCACTTCTTCTTCTTCTTCTTCTAAATCACTCAAAAATGGCCAAAAGAATAAATCATCACAATGGAGGCTTAGGGTGCGGCGTTCTGGGTGTGAGAGACAGTAAAGGAGCCCTAGGAAGAAGATTGAGACGTTTAAATAGGCTCCAAGCCCCGGATTTAGGGTTTTCCTCGCACAGAACAGACTCACCGAGTCCACTTAGCCGACTCGCCGAGTTGGTCACTTACTCCTCGACCCGGATCCCGCTCCGACTCGACGAGTCCCTCCTAAAATTTAGGGTTTCCTTTACTTTCTTGGCTTTCAAAATCTTGGGTGTTACAGAGGTTACCCTAGGGCAAGCCTAGGATGAGAGTGGTGTTGAGAGCGGTGTTAGTAGTAGTAAGGGACTTGGTGGAGTCGAGGCAATTCTTGAGGAAAGTACGGATAGATGTGGAATGTAGTATGGGCCCGTACTACTGAAATCAGAGGATCTGTACTCGATTCAAGAAGGGCTAAGATAAAATCGGGGAACTTGTAATGAGTGTGTGATCCCTCAGTAGTGATGAGTATTTTAATGATAGTTATGTTATGAATCATGCAGTATGGTGACGCTACGGGGTAGGCCAGTGGGCGGATTAGGCGCAGGTGGGGATCAGGCTCGGGTTCAAGAGCCAAACAGCTCGGGGAGCAGATGAGGGAGTTTATATCAGCTAAGATTACCTGCAGTATTCTAGACCAGACTCCTGTGATCTTTGGGATGGTCAAGGAGGGAATACTAGAGATTTTGGATGAGAGGTTGGGAGCCTTCCGCACTGAGATGGTGGCCATGATGGGGGGCGCATACATTGACATTCCGAGAGTTCAGGGGTTGTGGAGCTCTAGATTACCATGGAAGCAGGTGGCTGGCTGATGTCGTCAATGCTTTCTGTACGACCCGGTGTCCCGAGGGGGACAAGGTCCGACTTGCCTCATGTCTTCTGAAGGACAGAGCACGGGATTGGTGGGAGGAGGTTGGTCATGCCATTGGGGATGATGTCGCGTTGGACGCGATGACATGGAGTGATTTATCGACTAGGTTCAGGGCCGAGTTTGCACCAGTGATTGAGGTGCAGCAGTTAGCACGAGAGTTTCAGGATTTGCGGCAGAATACAAAGACAGTGGTGGAGATCACCGCCAAGTTCAGGGAGAGGGCTCTTCTTGTTCCATAGTATGTCGCGGACGAGGAGATGAAGAAGGCCCAATATCACGAGATGCTGAGGATTGACATCAGGGAGTTTGTGAGCAGGTCCAGTTGCAAGACGCTGGAGGATATGATTGCTCGAGCCATGGAGAAGGAGATCGATCTGGAGCACCTTAGGAAGAGGAAACCGGAGGAGGCTCTGGTAGCCTCAGGTTCAATCAAGAGACCCAAGGGGTCGGACGTGAGATCGATGGATCATCAGGGCCGCATTCGCTGTGGCAGGACGCACGAGGGTGCGTGCAGGAGTGGTAGTGGTGGTGATACTGGCTATTTCAAGTGCGGTCGGACTGGTCATTTCAGCAGGGATTGTACAGCTACCACCACTTAGGGATTAGACCTGATATGTTTTCATTGCAATCAGAGGGGCCACAAGAAGGCCCAATGTCCAAGTTTGTTTCCAGCAGGACAGGTGATGCCACTTGCCCCTGCGACCATGAGGATCACCGACGGCCGTCAGGCCGAGCAGAGGCGCCTGCCGTGGGGAGCAAGGCTTTTCAGTTGTCTACGGTAGAGGCTCGAGCAGCACCGGACGTTGCAGGTATGTATCTTTTGGCTTTCCTGTAAGTTTTTATTTATGATCATATTAGTATGTTATTGCATTTATGTTAGCAAATGTATGTTAGAATTCTATTTATGTTCGTGTTCGATTCATATGTCATCTGCATACCATGGGTTTTCGGGCAGTAGTTCATAGCAGTACCCCCCTCCTTTTTGGGTTGGTTCCGAGACGCAGTCGACGTAGCAGGAGAGAGTGGGACTCGGGAAGTGTCTTGTTAGTCTGCACGAGTGGTTCGGGTTTGGTATTGTTTATCTTTGGAGCTCCAGCAGTGGTAAGCATGGCTGGCAGAAGATCGACCTTTGGATTGGGAATCCTTTCCAAGCTGGAAGCTGTAGGGATTTAGTTGAATCAAAGTGGGGGAGTATTATCCCAGTAGTTAGGCGCTGGAGTAGGAGCGCAACTTGGATGCGTTCACCTCCTGACTAAGAAGGAGAGCAGCTGAGGTAGCCGTTTGGTTTGAGCAGCGGGGAGTCGGGAGTTTGAGAAACATCCTGACGTTGAGTTCATGTATCCGCAGTAGTAGAGGACTGGTTTGGGAAATCAGGTTGTTGTTTCCCGGTAGCACGCGAGTTAGTTAGGATGTTAGTCTGTGGAGCGCTCATTGTTGGACGTTTTCAGGGTAATAGCCAGTAGTTAGAGCAGTGTGGGCAGAGGCCCGAATCTCTTAATTAGCAGAGTGTGGGCGAGGCCCGTATCTCCTAGTTAGTCGGATAGATATCGAGAAAGGATAGTTTGTTGAGGATTCAGGAGGGTTTAGGGCCCGTGTAGCCCTAGATAAGTGACATTTGGGGTAGGGTCACTCAATAGTATGGTTTGGGTAGGGCCTCGTGTAACAAGACAAGTGAGACTTGATGGAGAGACCGCTCCAAGATGTAGTTTGGGGTGAGACCCATGGGCGAGGACCGTGATATTTTTGCAGCGCATGTGGGATCTGGTAGTGGCCTTATAGTTAAGTTAGTGGATCGAGGATCCCAAGACTTAAGGAGCCAGAGTAGCATGGTAGATATAACAGTTTTAGCTAGTCGAAGTTTCTTCGGAGGTCGCTGGGAGAGACTGAGAGCTTGAGATTTGGTTCGCTAACCGGAGGGAATCTGGTATTTTGGATTGGTGGACAGAAAGGTTCGGACCTGGGAGGTCCCCGTTCTTTCGAAAGGAAGACAAAAGGCAACATGGTGTTCGGGTAGAAGCGTCTATCGTGAAGGTTCCTGTGTGCGAAGTAGCTTGGGGTTTTGCGGAAGTTTGAAGTTCGCGTTCTTCAGAATGGAAGACCGAGTCGGCTTTCGGTATCTTAGGGATGTTGTTTCGCGTGTAGAATCATTGGTTGCGTTCCGCAGATCAGTTGATGGGGTGATGGGTGTTAGTAAGGAAAGACTTCGAGGACGAAGTCTAGTTTAAGTGGGGGAGAGTTGTAACACCCTGTTATGAAAGTATTTATTTATGGATTTCAGAGGCCAAGGCTAGGGGCGTTTTGGTCTTTCAAGGGTTCGGAGTTTTATCCGAGAAGTTTTGGGCTAGGGTGTGTCGTTAGAAGTGTACGGCTTCTCGCCACCTTTTCGTGGATATAAAGTTCGTCGGAAACGGACATAGGATGAAGGAGTTATAACATTTTGAAGTTGTTGTTATTTATGGTCCCTTAATGGAAATGTTGGCAAGACAGTCCCTTACATGCATGAAGGCACACGTATGTTTAGATGGGTACACCCAACGTAAGGCTGGGGTACGCCCAGCATAACAGGGCAAAGTGATCACGAGTGTTGAGGACATACGCCCAACGTATGAGGAGTACGCCCACCGTACGCCTAGAGTCCTTAAACCCTAATTTTAGGGTGAGCCACTATATCAAGAAAATAATGGCTCAAAATCTAGCCTCCTTATCAGCCTCCACAACCTCAGAGAAACCCTAGAAGGCCCCATCCTTTCATTTTGTGATATCTTGACCTTGGGAAGCTCATCTTGGTGGTTTTAAGCTTGGAAGAGGAAAAGAATAAGTTGTTAAAGAAGGACTTGGGAAGTTGGATCTTATAGATTTGGAATAGCATCATCATTTGGAACTCTTTGGAGGTATAAAGTTCATAACTTTGCTTAAGAAAACTTAGATCTTGTGTTGTGTGGTTTTGGGGTTATTTTGGTCCCAAGAATGGACCTTTTTGGTGCAACTTCGTTTTTGAGCTTGGGGTTGCCACCCTTAAAGCTAAAAGTGTCCGATAAGTAATAAAGTTTCAATCTTGATGGTCCTAATGAGTTCATGCATGATATTTAGCCCTTGTTATGGAAGTATGTTGTCATCTTTTGAGTTTGGGCTTATTTAGTGGGTTGCAAGCCACCAAGTTAGTGACTTTATGGATTAAGACATGGAAAAGGACCTGGATTTGAGTTGGTAGCCTCTGGAGTGGTGTATGAAGCACTTAATGGGAAAGTGTCTTAACAGGGGCAGTACGCCCAGCGTACGCACCAATTGCCCAGTACGCTTAGCGTACGCCCCACGTACTCTGGTAGTTTGCGCTTCAAGTTAATTGGCCTCGGTTTGGGCCATTATTTGGACCTTGGGCGTTCGTGGGCCAGCAGAAGTCAAATGATATGGGCCAGGGATTATATTTTGGGCTTAGGGTAAGGCCCATTAAGGGATTGGGACCAATATAGCAAATTGGGCCATTAGTAGGCTACTAGTGGGCGTGGGAAGCTTACTTAGTATTGGGCCTTGGTTATGGGCATTAGATCTAGACCAAGTTGGACTAAGGGTAGAATGGTAATTTTACCCTAAGATGGATTAATGTATTGGACTAAGTGATATTTGGTGTTGGTAGCTTAGGGAGCCGAAGGAGCTGCAGTTCGAGATTTAGCAGATAGCAACTTGAGGGATATCAGCAAGTTTCAGCAGTGCAAGGTGAGTTTCCTCACTATGTGAATGGGTCTACGACCACAATCCCGACCCATGTAGTTTATGAGTAGGAAGACCCGGGGGATAGCCCTAGGCATTGTATGCTAGAATATGATTCCGGATCAAGGTCTGATGTCGGGCGGGGACCGAGGGATGTTTACATGATAGTTTATACTTGTTTTCTGTGTGATACTTGTATGTGCCTGGTAGGGAGGTGAGCGTGGCGAGGTCCTGTATCTCACCATTAGCAAAGTATGGGCGGGGTTCCGTATCTCCTTAGTAGCAGAGCAGGGTCAAGGCCCGAGATAGGAGAGAGGTGAGTGTGGGCGGGGGGTTGTATCTCACTATCAGCAAGAGCGTGGACGGGGTTCCATGACTCGTTAGTAGCAGGCTGGGGGCGAGGCCCTAATTAGGCGAGGTCTTAGACCAGGAGTATTGTAAAGTGTGATAACTACTTGTTGTGTGTTATGTTATATGTTATATGTGTTTAGTGGGCGAGGCCTAGAGACAGGCGGGGCCTGATAGAAACAGATATGTACACCGAGCGAGGCTTGAAGCCGGCCGGGGCCTGGTGTGGGGCGAGGCCCGATGTTGCGGGCGAAGCCCGATATAGCGGGCGATGCCCAGTGCTTGCAGTATGTGATTATGTATGGTATGTGGTAGGTTGGGGAGTTCACTAAGTTTCGTGCTTACGGTTTTCATTTTTGGTTTCGGGTACTTCCGGTAGCGGAGGGAAGAGCTCGGGGTGATTGCATGGCACACACACCAAAGGAGTTTTAGCCTGGGATGTTTACTCTGATAAAATAAAATAATGTTTTGGACATGATGCTCTGATGTGATATGTTTTGTATGAATGGTTGACACTTGTGGTTTATTTATTAAATTAAAAACGAAATTTTTGATCAGTATTTTTGGGTCGTGACATGGAATTTATCAATGTTTGAAGCCTTCTTCTTTTTTCATAAAACTTTTGGGCCTCTTCGTCGTGTTTCTTCTACTGTGCATATCGAAAATAAGGAAAATTATATGAAGTTCAAAAATCAGCGTCCAAAACACCCTAAGAAAGAAACAATGAAAAATTCAGAATCACCATTTCTATAATTTACAAATTACAACACCTGGTAGGAAATCTTAGCACTCTCCTCTTTCTTTTGCCTCTTCCCCGGTTGATGTAAACCCTAGAAAAACAACAAAATCTTTCAATCTTCTTTGCCATATCATACCTGAGAATGAAGATGAATGCACATGAGTTAGGGCATTGCATGTTCATTTTCAACAGATATTGAAAAAAAAACAAAGAAATTAACAAAAAAAAAAACTTTGAACATACCTTCTGCTTGAATTGGGTCTTGAGAACATCTTCCAGAAATCATAATAACCACCGACTGAGCAGTTGGTTTTGATGGCGGTGCATTGGAAGTGATGATCTTCAACGACGATGGGTCCAAAGCCCATAATAGGCCTTCAAAAACTTATAGCAAGAGAGATGGGGTAAGACGGAAATCGGGATTAACTTCGTGAGAAAATTACACTGATGAAAGAGATTTTGGTGTCGTTTTTTGGAGAGGTAAAACCGGAGTCGGTGGAAGAAAATAAGAACAAAGTGAAGAAGAGTAGGGAGGAATGATGGCCTAACCAGAGGAATAATTAGGGTTACCTTCAAAATCTTGGAGATACAGAGGCAAAAGAGGATTGATGTCCTAACCGGAGGAATAATTAGGGCTTACTTACATTCATACCTTCAAAAGCGAAGCCAAAATCGGGGGTATATCGAAGCGACGAATGCCTGTTTGTTTCAATCGAAAGAGAATATCGTCAGATTGAAATTGAATAGAAGAAGGTAGAGGAGAGGGATGATCGAGATGAAGCAGTGATTCTTGGAAGAGGCGATCACACCAATCATATTGTAATTGGCTTACCTAGTCGGGGAAACGGTGGGAGAGGCGACGGCTCCAGTCAGAATACCTTCAAACGAACGAAGGTAAAGCGTTGGTGGATCCGCCATGCCGACCGGTTCCCAAAGCTTGAGATTTTGTGGATTGAAGACCGAACAAACCTCAGGAGTAGATATAAAGAGGGGTGTGGTAGAAGGAGAGGGAAACCGTCGATGATTTAAAGCAGTGGAAGCGGTAACAAATCGATGCGGTGAATGGATCAATGGACCGATTTAAAGTAACCCCGGTGGGTACACTGAAATTCGGCACAGGCGGAAGTAAAAGGAAGCAAAAAAGGAGAAGTCGATTGAGAAATGTATGGGGGCGGACGGTGGACCTGTGTAAGCCTTTTATTGGAGAAGAAAATAGTGGAGAATCAGAAAGTGACACGTATATGTACGCGTACTCAAACAAACGGTGATGAAGCAAAAAAAACCACCAACAATATAAACAATGACATAAAATGACCCAATGTCGAAAAGAGACAGAATTGAACCCACGTCTATAAGCAAAGGACCAGTTTTTCCCATATATATATATATATATATATATATATATATATATATATATATATATATATATATATATATGGGAAAATGACTCTTGAGGGTAATTAACTTTTGCATTTGTACTCATTTGGTCCCTTTTTTTGTATTCAATATACCATCGAACTTGTTATTGGTGTTTACCATAGCCCGTTTGACCGGCTTTTGACCTGTGATAGTCGGTCAAAGGGTTATGGTGAACACAAACAACAAGTTCGATGGTATATTGAGTACAAAAAAAGGAAAGGGACCAAATGATAACAAACGCAATAGTTGGTTACCCTCCTGATTCATTTTCCCTTTACTCATTTACAACAAATCCCACATCATCTCCTACTGATATTAATGACTCTATGAGATTCATTCTTGCTTCTCTTCAAAACATAACCTACGAAATGACATTATTCATACATGTACAACTTTGTAATGTACTTGAATATTTATTAGGGGAATCTTGACTAAGCAGACGCATTTCATGACTACATTTACATTTCCAATCAAATGATTTATCGTATCATGGATTCTAGACAAGTCTACAAACGAGTGGAATCACAAGTGCTATGATTTTTGAGTTTACTTAGCTTTAAGATCGAACTCATGGGATAAGATACAACATTAATATGTACAATATTATGGTGATGTGTCTACAAAAGCAACATGATATTGTACATATTGATGTTGTATCTTATCCCATGAGTTCGATCTTAAAGCTAAGTAAACTCAAAAATCACAGCACTTGTGATTCCACTCGTTTGTAGACTTGTCTAGAATCCATGATACGATAAATCATTTGATTGCAAATGTAAATGTAGTCATGAAATGCGCCTGCTTAGTCAAGATTTCCCTAATAAATATTCAAGTGCATTACAAAGTGGTACATGCATGAATAATGTCCTTTCGTGAGTTATGTTTTGAAGAGAAACAAGAATGAATCTCATAAAGTCATTAATATCAGTAGGAGATGATGTGGGATTTATTGTAAATGAGTAAAGGGAAAATGAATCAGGAGGGTAACCAACTATTGCATTTGTTCTCATTTGGTCCCTTTCCTTTTTTTTGTACTCAATATACCATCGAACTTGTTATTTGTGTTCACCATTACCCTTTTGTAACAACGTAAATTTTCAAAACAAAATTTTCATTCTTAAAAAAACATGTTTTCATCCAAAACAAGTCCTAAAGATCCAATGTATCATATCATAATACAAATCATATAAATCCCAAGATCATAAATCCCCCATCAGTGTGTACAGATCATGTCGGCGCCTTCCCACGGTCCTCGCTAGTACCTGAAACACATAACACAACAACTGTAAGCATAAATGCTTAGTGAGCTCCCCAAAATACTTCTTACGCACATACGCCTTTCCAGGCCATGACCTTCCGGTCTTACCCGCGTCGACCTTCCGGTCCACACCACAATGCCTTCCGGCCCATAACATAAATGCCTTCCGGCCCATAACATAATGCCTTCCGGCCCACATCAAGCATAACATACAGAGCACATATAAACGGCTAACTTAATCACATATAATGCATACAACTCATAACATACCCGACCTTCCGGTCACACAATAAAACCCTTCCGGGTACAGTATAGTGAGAAAACTCACCTCGTGGAAAGTCTAGAATCTCACGTGCTCGCTATCTCCAAATCCCAAATGAAGACTCAACCTCGCTTAATCATAACGAATATCATTTTAATTAATATAGACTTCCACCGCTAGACTTTACCCCTTATTAACATTCCTCAGAGGGGTAAAAGACCATTTTACCCTCCCTTGACTCAAAGTACACATGTTGACCAAAACCCTAAAAGTCAGCAAAAGTCAACATCTTCAGTACACGGGGCGTACAGACTGATGTACGCGGGGCGTACATCGCCAACTCAATAATCGGGGTCTCCACCCAGTACGCTGCGCGTACTGGGAGTTACACCCAACGTAATAGTCAGATCTAGATACACTTCATTTCTGGTCTTAATCGGTTAAGCCACTACTTCAACTTCTAGATCCAGCCTTATTTAAGCATCCTTACTCATGAAGTCGGAACCTTTAAGCCTTGGCATGGCTGTAAAGGCTCTTATACTTCTTAACACCTTTCTATTTCAACTCAAGGATCTAGATCTCATGCATGGCTAATCATTCACGTCCAAGATTACATTTTTATGGATCTACAACTCAAATGGACCAGGAATATGATGGATCTAAGATAATGGAGACCACTTGCTCATAAAGTCTCCACCTTTGGGACCAAAACCCTAGAAAATGGTCCATAAAGCATACCACAAGATCTACAAGTCAAGATCCGAACTTTTTACCTTAGAAGGAAGCTCCAACCTTTGCTAAGCCCGGATCTACACTTGAACACCAGCTTCTAGCCTTCACAATGGACTCTTCTTCTCCTTTGCTACCTTGAAATGACACCACCAAGCTTAGAACACTCACAAAAGGGCTAGGAACGAAGGGACACTCACTTAGGGTTTCTTTCTGAAGGATGGTGGATGAGGAACCAAGCCATCTCATTCCTTTTATAGCCAACAACTCAAATTAGGGTTTTGGGTCTGGACCGGTTACGCCCAGCGTAGCCTTAGGTACGCCCAGCGAACCCGGGTGGCAACGCGTTTAATTTAAGCGCGCGAGTACGCACAGCGTACTCTTTGTACGCCCAGTGTACTCGCCCCAACACAAAAGGGCCAACATGACATTTATGAAAAGATGAAGGGATAAAAGGTTATACCTGAATTCCGGGCTGTTACAATTCTCCCCCACTAGAACCAGACTTCGCCCCCGAAGTCTTATACCGAAAACAGCCCCGGATACTGCTCCCGCATCTCTGACTCGGGCTCCCATGTCAGCTCGGACCCCTTCTGATGCTGCCACTGCACTTGCACCAAGGGCACTTCCTTGTTCCTCAGAACCTTAACCTTTCGATCCCTAATTGCCACTGGTCTCTCAATATAGTTCAGGCCCGCATCCACTTGAATATCCTCTTATGGTACCACTGTCGACTCGTCGGCAATACATTTCCTCAACTGCGACACATGGAAGGTGTCGTGAATCTGTCCCAGCTCCGCAGGTAGATCTAAATGGTAGGCTACCCTGCCTATCCTCGCGATTACCCTGAAAGGTCCAATATATTGAGGCCCCAATTTGCCCCTCTTCCTGAATCGGATCACTCCTTTCCAAGGAGAGTCCTTTAAGAGTACAAGGTCACCAACCTGAAACTCGAGCTCGAACCGACGCCTGTCCGCATAACTCTTCTGGCGACTCTGAGCGGTCAACAATCTCTGCCTGACCTGCTGTATCTGTTCTGTCGTCTGAAGCACAATCTCGTACTACCCATTACCCGGTGCCCCACCTCTCCCCAGCAGATGGGGGTTCGACACCTCCTCCCATACAACAGCTCAAAGGTTGGCATACCAATGCTGGAATGATGGATGTTGTTGTACGAAAACTCTGCCAAGGGTAAATAGGTGTCCCAACTCCCTCCAAAATCCAAAACACACGCTCGGAGCATATCCTCGAGCGTCTGAATCATCCGCTCACTCTGTCGGTCCGTTTGTGGGTGGTATGCGGTATTGAAATGCAGCCTCGTACCCAACTCCTCATGAAACTTCTTCCAAAATATGGAAGTAAATCGCACGTCTTGATCTGAAACAATCGACATCGGAACTCCATGCCGCGATACCACCTCCCTCACATATAACTCTGCCAACCTCTCAGCAGAAGAGCTCTCGCTGATTGCAAGAAAATGAGCGCTCTTCGTCAACCTATCCACAATCACCCAAATTGCATCAACTCCTCTCGCAGTCCTTGGCAATTTGGTGATAAAGTCCATGGTAATCTGTTCCCACTTCCACTCGGGAATCTCCAGCGGCTGCAGTTTACCATGCGGACGCTGGTGCTCGGCCTTAACCTGGCGACAGGTTAGGCACCTCTCGACAAACCATGCAACATCCCTCTTCATACATGGCCACCAATACTCCCTCTTTAAGTCCAAATACATCTTAGTGGCCCCGGGATGGATCGAGAACTTCGATCGATGTGCCTCCTCCATCAAAATGGTACGCGTCCCGCCTACAAATGGTACCCAAATCCGACCCTGAAATGTCATAAGTCCCCGACTATCGGTAACGAACTCCGACACCTGCCCAACAACCCGCTCCCGCTTTCGGTTCTCTGGTCTCGCAGCCTCAATTTGGGCCCCTCGGATGGTGTCCAATACCGGAGTCATCACCGTCAACCTCATACAAATGTCTCGGGTTGGAGCGCTCTCCGACCTACGACTCAAAGCATCGGCTATGACATTAGGCTTGCCCGGGTGGTACAGGATCTCGCAATCATAGTCCTTCACCACATCCAACCATCTCCTCTGGCGCATATTCAGGTTTGGCTGATCCATCAAGTACTTCAGACTCTTGTGGTCCGTGTATATGGTACACCGAACCCCATATAGATAGTGCCTCCAGATCTTGAGGGCAAACACCACAGCCCTCAACTCCAGATCGTGGGTGGGATATCTCGATTAATGAGGCTTCAGCTGCCTCGATGCATACGCTATAACGTGCCCCCTCTGCATAAGCACTGCCCCTAACCCAGATATAGTGCATCACAATATACCACAAAATCCTCCATCCCATCCGGGAGTGCGAGCACCAGGGCCTCGCACAACTTCTGACGAAGGGTCTTAAATGAGGACTGCTGCTCCGGACCCCAAGAAAATGTAACACCCTTCTGGGTCATCTTGGTAAGTGGCACGACGATCTTGGAGAAATCCCTAATAAACCTCCGATAATAGCCGACCAATCCCAGAAAGCTCCTGATCTCAGTGGGTGATCTCGGCACCTCCCATCTCATCACTGCCTCAATCTTGGCCGGATCGACCAATATCCCTTCCTTGTTAACAAGGTGTCCTAGGAACTGCACCTCTTGTAACCAGAACTCACACTTGGAGAATTTGGCATACAACCTCTCCGATCTCAGAACTCCAAGGATCTCCCTCAAATGCTCCTCATGCTGCTCTCTAGACCTCGAATATACCAAAATATCATCAATGAATACGATCACCGACCGATCCAGCATCGGCCTGCACACCCTGTTCATGAGATCCATGAATGCAACTGGGGCATTGGTGAGCCCAAAAGGCATCACCACAAACTCGTAATGTCCATAACGAGTTCTGAATGCAGTCTTCTGGATATCTTCATCCCGAACCCTCATCTGATGATAACCCGACCTCAAGTCTATCTTGGAGAACCAAGATGCCCCCTGAAACTGATCGAATAGATCATCGATCCTAGGTAACGGATACCGGTTCTTGACCGTCAACTTGTTCAACTCCCGGTAATCGATACACATCCGGTGTGAACCATCTTTCTTCTTGACAAAAAGGATCGGTGCTCCCCAAGGCGAGCTACTCGGTCGAATAAACCCCTTCCCCAACAGCTCCTGAAGCTGTGAGGATAACTCCTGCATCTCCGGCGGCGCGAGGCAATAAGGCGCCTTGGCGATAGGTGCTGCTCCCGGAATCAAGTCAATACGGAACTCCACTTGTCTTTCCGGAGGCACACCCGACAGTTCCTCAGGAAAAACATTTGGGAACTCGCGCACCACCGGAACCTCATCAACTGAACTTGGCCTCCCAGTGGCCACTCGTGCGTCCATCACATAGGCTATGAATCCACTGCAGCCCTGCTGCAAACTCTGCCTCGCCCTGGCAGCCGAACAGAACGCTGACTCACACCGGGTCCCCTCGCCATACACAGTAAGCACTCCCCCACTAGGGTCTTGCATAGTCACCAGCTGTCTCCCGCAGTCAATGACCGCTCCAAACTTACTCAACCAATCCATGCCCATGATGACACAAACATCTCCCATAGCGATAGGAACTAGGTCTATAGGAAAATCGACACCAAAAATCTCGAGCACACATCCTCGAATCACGTCGGTGGCATATACCGCTTTCTCATCAGCTATGGAAACCCTCAGAGGTCGACTCATCATCTCTCGCTCAATACCAAGGTGTTGACTAAAAGCCAGAGATACAAAAGACCGACTCGCACCCGAGTCGAATAATACCAAGGCATGTACAGAATTCACAAGAAAAGTACCTACGCATATCATAAAATAAGCACAACATCTCAGCATAAAAATAAATACACAAAAGAATACATACCAGCCACAACATCGGGCGCCGCACGAACCTCCTCCGCAGTCAACTGAAAAGCTCTCCCACGAGCCTTCGGAGCCTCGGCCTTCGCCGGTCGAGCCTCGGTAATCCTAGCAGCCGGTGCAGATCCCCGCGTTGATCCCTGGTGTAGCTAAGGGCACTCGGCCTTCCGATGGCCAGTCTGGTTGCAATGGAAGCAAACCATAAATCCCTTGGGGCAATCCCTGGCGATATGCCCCTCCTTGCCACATTTGTAGCAAACACCCGATCGACAGGTCCCCTCATGACCTTTGCCGCACTTCCCGCAAGTGCGGCCCTTCTGGCCTCCAGTCCTCGAATCAGTGGACTTGGTCCGCTTGGCTGCCGGCTGAGACTGAGCTGGCCGCCGATCCATCCTCTAAGACTCGGCCTCCTCCCTGGCCTGAGTCTCCAACTCAATCTCCCTCTTCCAGGCATTTTCCTGGAGCTCAACAAATGTCTGGTACGTCGAGTTCGACACAAACTCCTGAATGTCCCTCCTCAGAATACCCAGATATCGGCTCATCCGAGGTTGCTCAGTAGCCACCTGCTCAGGGCAGAACATCGCCCTCTCATGAAACTTCCAGGTGACCACAGTAACCGAATCATTACCCTGCTTGAGGGTCAAGAACTCCTGAACCAACCGTTCCCTCTCCACCAGGGGAACATACTCGTCTCTGAAAATGGTGGTGAACCTCTCCCAGGTCACCGCTGAAATCCTTGCAAGAGTGAAGTTCGCTGTCACGAACTTCCACCAATCCTTCGCTCCCAAGCGGAGCTGGTTCAAAGCGAACCGTACCCTCAGATGCTCCGGACATGAACAAGTATAGAAGCATCCCTCAATGTCAGCAATCCATCTCATCGCAGCGATCAGATCCCGCGTCCCATCAAACTCGGGAGGCTTCGTGTTGCTGAGCTCTCGGAACAGCAACGAGTCACCTCCCTGAGGCCTGGCAGCAGCCACGGCTGCCGTAGCTGCAGCGACTGCGGCCTCAGTCACCGCAGCGTACCGCTCATCAAAAGTCTCCAACAGCGTGGTCTTGATAGACCCAAACATCTCCGAAATCTCGGCCCGGATTGCCGCAGCCACCTCATCGTGGATCATCTGACGAATCTCCTCGTCACTCACGCCGCTCGTCTCAGGTCTGTGGCGTGTCCCAACCATGATGCCTCTGAAATACAACATAAAAATATCAAAGACCCAATCGAGCATACTCGCACTCGATAACGCAACCCTACTCGACCTCCGATACCCAAAGGATTCTTACTTGGACTGCCCACTGATCCGGTGTCTTCAGTAGTACGGGCCCTATACTACTGACTACACCACATCAGCGTTCACCCCAAGTCCTCCTCCTTGGACCCCGGATCACGAGTACTCTATTCTTTCTATGCACTTATTACCTACTCGCTCTCAAAGCATCTCATAGCAGCAGGTTTCCCCCTAGACTAAGGCATCACAAATCAGGCCACTCTAGTCCTAATATGAATACCTAGTCTACTCTAGCATGTATAACATATCGCAACACATCTTATAACACATTTTTGTAAGGGTATTTTGGGGATTTTACCGTTCGGGCGTTGGCTGACCGTACACACTGCTTCTCCTTTGGTTATTACAAAATCTCTTATAAAAATTTTATTCCTTTATTAATTGAAAAATTCCTGAAATCCTCGGTTTGAGTTCAGTTACGCCTGAAGGTGCATTCGAATCCCTCAAACCAAGGCTCTGATACCAACTTGTAACAACGTAAATTTTCAAAACAAAATTTTCATTTCTTAAAAAAACATGTTTTCATCCAAAACAAGTCATAAAGATCCAATGTATCATATCATAATACAAATCATATAAATCCCAAGATCATAAATCCCCCATCAGTGTGTACAGATCATGTCGGCGCCTTCCCACGGTCCTCGTTAGTACCTGAAACACATAACACAACAACTGTAAGCATAAATGCTTAGTGAGCTCCCCAAAATACTTCTTATGCACATACGCCTTTCCAGGCCATGACCTTCCGGTCCATGTGTCTCAGGGGACTTCCGTCCCAACCCGGTAAACCTTCCGGTCTTACCCGCGTCGACCTTCCGGTCCACACCACAATGCCTTCCGGCCCATAACATAAATGCCTTCCGGCCCATAACATAATGCCTTCCGGTCCACATCAAGCATAACATACATAACACATATAAACGGCTAACTTAATCACATATAATGCATACAACTCATAACATACCCGACCTTCCGGTCACACAATAAAACCCTTCCGGGTACAGTATAGTGAGAAAACTCACCTCGTGGAAAGTCTAGAATCTCACGTGCTGGCTATCTCCGAATCCCAAACGAAGACTCAACCTCGCCTAATCATAACGAATATCATTTTAATTAATATAGACTTCCACCACTAGACTTTACCCCTTATTAACATTCCTCAAAGGGGTAAAAGACCATTTTACCCTCCCTTGACTCAAAGTCCACATGTTGACCAAATCCCTAAAAGTCAGCAAAAGTCAACATCTTCAGTACGCGGGGCGTACATCGCCACTTCATTTCTGGTCTTAATCGGTTAAGCCACTACTTCAACTTCTAGATCCGGCCTTATTTAAGCATCCTTACTCATAAAGTCGGAACCTTTAAGCCTTGGCATGGCTGTAAAGGCTCTTATACTTCTTAACACCTTTCCATTTCAACTCAAGGATCTAGATCTCATGCATGGCTAATCATTCACGTCCAAGATTACATTTTTATGGATCTACAACTCAAATGGACCAGAAATATGATGGATCTAAGCTAATGAAGACCACTTGCTCATAAAGTCTCCACCTTTGGGACCAAAACCCTAGAAAATGGTCCATAAAGCATACCACAAGATCTACAAGTCAAGATCCGAACTTTTTACCTTAGAAGGAAGCTCCAACCTTTGCTAAGCTCGGATCTACACTTGAACACCAGCTTCTAGCCTTCACAATGGACTCTTCTTCTCCTTTGCTACCTTGAAATGACACCACCAAGCTTAGAACACTCACAAAAGGGCTAGGAACGAAGGGACACTCTCTTAGGGTTTCTTTCTGCAGGATGGTGGCTGAGGAACCAAGCCATCTCATTCCTTTTATAGCCAACAACTCAAATTAAGGTTTTGGGTCTGGACCGGTTACGCCCAATGTAGCCTTAGGTATGCCCAGCGTACCCGGGTGGCAACGCGTTCAAATTAAGCGCGCAAGTACGCACATCGTACTCTTTGTACGCCCAGCGTACTCGCCCCAACACAAAAGGGCCAACATGACATTTATGAAAAGATGAAGGGCTAAAAGGTTATACCTGAATTTCGGGCTGTTACACCTTTGACCGGTATCACAGGTCAAAAGCCGGTCAAAAGGGCTAAGGTAAACACCAACAACAAGTTCGATGGTATATTGAATACAAAAAAAGGGACCAAATAAGTACAAACGCAAAAGTTAATTACCCTCAAGAGTCATTTTCCCTATATATATATATATATATATATATATATATATATATATATATATATATATATATATATATATATATATATATATATATATATATATATTAATGTTTGAATTCATTTGTAGTATAATCATCATTTATAAATAAATAAATCAGTTTTGGTATATTCATTGATGAATATAATTTATCAGCATATAAAAATCCATTATCATATTTATGTTATATATACCATTAACTTGTATTAAAAATGTTAAATTAGATATTCTTCGATAAATACAATAAAGTTGAGGAATAAAAATGACTTTTGTTGATATATGAATCCAATCTTGTCATTTTCATTTATGAATATGTCGTTAAATTTATTTATCATTGAATAAAAAATCATTATTTGAAAAGATATAAAACACTATTTATTTATGAATATAATATTCATCATGTTTTATTACTTGTATTAAAATATATACTCTTAATTTTTATTCTATTAAAAAGAAATAAACCAACATTCTATGTATAATATAATATATTCTTCATTTATATCACAATGTTTATTTTATAATAATAGCGAATTTTTTATATGTGAAGAAGAAACAAAACTCAATTTCTTAGGAACACCACCTCCATGATCAAAAGGAAAGTATTGTTAGGATATTGTAACACCAATTTGTTTATGTTTTATTTAAAATCATAGTATCATTTTGAAGAATAATATTGTAAATTTTGTTCCCAAATATGATAAAGATATTATAAAAGCATTTCCGAAGAAATATATTTAAATTATATTTAAAAAATTGGTATGTTATCGTCAATACACTACATAATGCCTTACAAACATCTATTATTCTATTGGCCTATAATTCATAAATCTCTCATCTGTTTGTCATATTTGTGCTCTTGTGCTACTACATGTGATACAAGAAACTGAGTGGGTGAAGCTTGGGAGTCTGGTGAGCACATAGAGTTTTTAACCCACAATAATTAAATTCTTTATTTTCATCAAGTCATTTAACCATATTACCCATCCCCGTTATCCTCATTTTCTGTCCCTAAAGCATTTAATTCAAGGGACCTATCTTAAGGATTATATTAGGGATAGACAATAATGCTTACGGGTTTCCTTAGCAATATATAACAATAAGGCAACAACGGGGGGAGGGAGTACACCTGGTGAACACTTAGTTCAAAAACACCTACAAGTTGCGATCATGCTAGCGTTCCACTGAACTGTCTAGAATAGGCTGTGGTTGTCATTTATACTCTGCTAGATGACTGGATCATTTTTAAAGTCAATTCCTATCATCATTCTTCTCATCTTTCATCATCTATATCATCTTTTATCTATCCATCTTTACCCAACATATTTATAGGTATAAAATACATATACAATTTAAATCAAGTAAAACATGTATAATTCGTTCATCCAACATGGATATCAGGAACACAGATAATAGGCACATATAACATGTATTTTATCTTAAATACTTCATATCTATATGTAAGATGAAAGTAACGATGCACTCAATTGTTAAAGTGATGACTTGAAACTCGGACAACACTTCGCTTCTAGCAACTGTCTTTTTCTTTGACATAACCTAGTATCATTATCACTAAGTCTTAGTCTAATATTTCTTGCAACTAATAATTAGTCCAAATTCATCATTAATTCAAATTCTATTAATCTATAGTTGACAAGGGACAACCAGGTAAGATCATATCGGAGGCAGGGTCCGTTGGGCATACATAGTATACTGTTTGGAAAGTCCACTTTAAACACCTCACTAAATCTAGCCTTATCATCATCCCCGTAAGTAGACCAATCGGTGTAACGACTTGGAATCACTGATAAATCTTGTTTATAGGTTCATAATAATGATAATCAACTTAAATATAAGTTATACTTAAAGCACGGTAAGCATAACTCAACTTACAGGTGGTTTAGCGAGAAATCGGACTTTGTGCAGGCATAACTTCTAAATCGAAAGCTCTATTTCTTGGGAATTTCTAACGCTCCGTAGCTTCACTAATAACCCTTTGGAAGTGCTAGAACAACACCTAGAGACCTTGGGGGTTTGGGAGAGATTGGAATGAAAAGGTGTGAAGAAATAGGTGAAATTCGGGCTCTATTTATAGGTTGTCAGGAGCCCAGTGTGATGGGCGTACTACAAACTACGTTGGACGTAATGGGTACGCTGGGAGTACATAAGAATTATGCTAGACGTAATGTGCCACATGTCGCCATTTGATCACAAGCCGCTGGGAGGAAGGGGGTGTGCCAGATCGCGACACGTGTCACATGCTTGTTAATCCGAAAATTAATTATCTTGTAAAATTCATAACTTTCACATACAAGGTCCGTTTTTGATATTATTTATATTCACACGTAGCTATCGACGGGATCTACAACTTTCCTTTAGACTATGTCAGCTAATTTTGACTTTTTTTATGAAATTATATTTTAACAGGCTTAGACAGTTAAAGTCTATTAAAAATTCATAATTTTGTCATCTGACGTCCGTTTTCAACTATCTTTATATCTTGACCTCCTATTAACGATATCTTCAATTCTCGTTTAGATTGTTTTGGATAATAATCGACCAATCCAAAATTAAATTTCCGAGTTGTATACTATTACGTTGAATCTTCGAAAAATCATAACTTCCTCTAATGAAGTCGACTTTTAACGTTTTCTATATGCACGCTCTCTGTTTAACGACGGCTACGACTTTCATATAGACCACTTAGGCTAAAAACTAATTTATCAAAAATTTACTTTTTATGATATTCAGAGTCGTGTCATTTTGATCGTGAAACTTTAACGGATCATAACTTCTTCGTTATAAGTTGGATTGGAGCGTTCCGTATATCTATGAAATCATTTGCAAGGCTACTTCAACTTTGTTCAAAGATATTAGGTCTAATTATTATTTTATTTTAGACGCATATTTTATTCCTATTTTATTATATCGTCATAAGCACGTAAATTGCACATAATTTACACATACATCACATAATACTCAAATATTTCTTCATTCGTTACATAAAATATGTTACAATTGTTGACCCTAACTACTACATCATCTTATTAATGCTTAGCGAGAAACGCGGACGTTACAATTTTCTCCCCCTAGGATGATTCCATCCTGAAATCATGCATCAACAAACCGATGTGGATTGCGACTCATCATGTCACTCTTTGTCTCCTAGGTGAGGTTCGGTTCATTCGAATGTTTACATGGCACGGGCACTAATTCGACCATCTTGTGTCGTAATTTCTTCATCTTATGGTCAACAATCGCTTCGGGCTCTTCGATTAACCTCTTATCTTCATCAATCCTTAACTCCATTCGTGAAATTCCTCAAATAACACACATGAAAAGTGTTATGAATACCGTCTAGTTATTCTGGTAATTCCAGCTTGTAAGCTTGGGTCCCAATCCTCTAAAGAACTTTGAATGGTCCAATAAACCTTAGACTCAACTTTTCTCTCTTTCCAAATCTTATGAGTCCCTTCCACAGTGAGACTTTGAGCAACACCGAATCTCCAACTTCGAAAGTCATTGGTTGTCGCTTCTTTTCAGCATAGCTCTTTTGGCGATCTTGAGCTGCTAACATCCTTTCTCTAATTACTTTTCTCCGGCCTCAAGCCAACAAGACGGGCGTACGACACTTCTGTCAGTAGAAGGCTTTATAAGATGTCATCTTAATGCCTGAATGGTAACTATTGTTGTAGGAAAAATCTACTAGGGGTAAATTATCATCTTAGTTAACTTGAAATTCTAGGGTACATGCTCTTAACATGTCTTCTAGTGTTTGAATTGTCCTTTCGCTCTAACCATCATTTTGTGGATGGTAGTCTATACTTAAACACAACTTCATACATATTTCCTTTTGTAGGCTCTTCAAAAACCTGATGGGTTTTGGTCATAAGACATCCTATGTGCTCATACAAACCCTAAAGCTCGGATCTAGGTTTCTCTATTGTACATACTTTGAATCCAAGACTTTGAACCCTAATTCTAGCATATGGAAATCAGAATTCACATGTAAATAGGTTTAAGAACATACCTTGATTGTTATATAGCAATAACAATCCAATTCCTCCTTGAATTGACCTTGGAAAGCAAAGAGTCACAAGTGTCACTCCTCTAATGGCTCACAAACACCATAAGCAAGTGGAGAAGGTATATAGAGAGAGGAGGGAGGTTAGAATTCGTGTTTGGGACTTCTTGGGAAGGGATACTCGAATTCATGACCTTGGGGTTGTTTATATAGGTGTAGAGATAGGGTTTCAGTCATTATCCTTATCTAGTTGATTATCCATTAAGCAACCAATAAGATAATCCTTGAATCCTTATCATACTCGAATTCTAAGGCTTTCCAACCTTAAATTCGTTCACCACACTTATAAGATAATCCTTACCTTATTTTGTAACTATCACATAATTACAAATCAGCCCCTCTAGTTTAATTAATTACATTTGATCACAAAACTAATTATTAATTAATTATTGACCAATATTAATTAAACAAATATGATTTCTCCTTTAATATATTATTCTTATAACATATTAATAAATCATAATAACCTCTCTCTCTTTATTTATTTCTCCAATCAAGTTGCTTTGGTGAAGGCAACCCAAAAGGACCATGCACCATCGGGTCAAGTACATACCAAAATAGTTATGGACTTAGACACTAATCCAACAGTCTCCCACTTGGATAAGTCTAACAACTATTCTGCGTATAACTTCGGATCCCGATCTGCAATCGTAGCTTTCCAAAGCCGCTGTCAACTCTGATCATATCAAATACGCGTGTCCTTAGATAAGGGATCATATATTCCTCCATTCTAGATATCATATGATATATGATTTCAAATCATTCTCTTTGTACTATATCTCGATTCCCGATTTATGATGACTGACTAACTGAACAAATCAAATTAGCCCTAGCCCGGCCGAGCATTTACGTTTGTCATCACTAAACCATCGAGGGGCCCAAAGATATCGCTTTTATCCTACTTCGGATAAAAGGAACGGATAAACTTTGATACAATGCTTGCTTGTACTCACGCACCGAATCACACACAACAATATGTTTTATAACACCAAGTTACTGGTGCGTTTACATATTATCAATGTGCAACCGATTCGCAAGATACAACTCACACATCTCGGTTTCAAGAATATAAGATGTTATCGTCTCACTAATCACTCGTGATACAATCCATGGAGTGATCCAAGTGAGCGTGGGTCTAATCCAATGCTCAAATCACATTCATAAGCACTCATGAACGTTGCAGCAAACATTTGCTTATGTCTAATACTCTTTTAGACAATCCACACACCAATTCACGACAGTCTTCATTCATATCTACTTCCAACATATGAACGACTGTGGCCCGTTCGAATAATTCGATTATTCTTAATAAACTCAATTATTCTGGAAGTCAAAACATGCAAAGCGAAACACAAGAATAATACTAATCCCATATGGCCTCAAACCTTTGAGTATAAATAAAACTCCTTTTATTTATCACCATATCGATTACTCATTATTTGTCGTTTCGGGTAATCAACTTCTTACTTGAATTCCAACACTTGTCCCATGCTCCTAGCATGCACACAATGTTTACCTATGGTTCTTACTTTGTGAAATAGATCACATTGAACACATTTCCAATCCTTCTCATTTCACAACTCCAAATCCTTTTTCATAAGTGAAAGAATATCAAATTCTTGCTACTTATAGAATATGCTAGATTCTAACATTCTATGCAACTATCCTTTCGTAATGTCACTGCACCAAAGTCACAAAGACTATTGCCAATGATATTACAAAGTCTTCTATTGGAGATTGTTACAAGACAATTCCATAGATGTGATGTCTCTCACTCAAAGTACTTTCTTTGAACATCCTTTTGCATAGAAGTTTCTAATCTAGTCATAGATTTCTCAATATTCAATTCCCAATATGGACAGACTTCCATATGTTCCATATGACAACTCATTCTTAATAGAATCTTATCTATTCATAATGATGTCGATATGGTCCATCCAATATGGAAACATTTCCATATTTTCCAATACTATACTTCCAACTACTCACAAGCGACCAATCCTCGTCGAACTTGGATTGTCCTTTGATAGTTGTTTAATTATTTTAGTCTAAACCGATTCTTGTCCTTTTTCCCTCTAAATGTGCTCGACATTTGGAAAATTTTAGAATGGTCAAACATTAAAGCATTTGCAATCGATCCTATACCCGAAGCGTATGGGACACGACGCATAATGTTTTATTTGCTATGTTCTCAAAATTCGAATTGTGAAGAGGGATGCCGTAATCATAATCGAAATTTTAAGAACACACTTTGTACCTTTGACTAATTTTATTAACATTTCTCAACCTAAACCTTTAGATTTGAAATGAAGCATAATATTCTCTCCCTTAATTATAGCAAAACAACTTTTCAACTATTGCGACTTTGCAAAGTATGACTCATGTTTTCTATAATTAATATTGCTAACCTTGCAATACTTTCCTTAATAATCATACAATCATAACTTTTATGCTCCCACTATCTTGATGATTATTATAAAACATAACACTTATGCTCCCACTAGCTTCGACATGTATTCATAAACATCTTAACTTTCAGAAAACAATGCTTATTGAATTTCTTAAGTTCATGTTTCTAATACTTAGTGCTTTGATAATCTTTTATCAAGGATTCTTTATACACCTTTGCCTTCGATAGTTCATATGTGTGTCTAAACAATTAAGACTAATTGCCAAACCTCACAATTCAAATTATGGAAAGGGATGCCGTAACCATAATCGAATTCGAGAATGCAATTTTACAATCACTATCTTCTTAAAATATGTCTTAGTGAAAGCATTTCCTCACAATCATTTTCATGAAGGAGGAAATCTTATGACACTTAGATTTGAGCGGTGTATGTGTTCTTATCCATGTGAATTTGTTAAAACTAAAGTTTACAACAAATTCAAACTCATATGGACCGAACTTTCTTAATCTTGATTTCTTGCCTTTATGGTAGCACAGCTGCCCACCATGTCTTCCAAGTAGTTAAGCAGCTCACCCTTTCCTATCAATGTACCTTTCATTGATTAAGGTGCTTTGCCTTTTATGCGTTCAAAATGAGAACTCATAGAACTCACATACATAATTAACTCGATTGGGTTGGCACAGAATAAAAATAATGTCAACACGATAGGTTGTGAACCTCAACTCGTGTGCTAGTGATGATCGATAAGGTTTATTTGATTTGTTCTTGAAACCTTTCAAGACCATTAAGACTCCCACTGACTCCTTGACATATAAGATTCTCTTGTCATTAACCATTTCTTGACAAACAAATATTCAAGAGTTAGTGTAGTTTTTATCAAAACACTTCATAAATTGGTACTAGTTGGCCTTTGTCTTATTCAAGACATCACAACTTCCCACATTTGATGAATGTTATAAACCTTTAATACTTTTCACTCATTGTCACAATCTTAACTTTAAGACTTATTATTGGAATGAAGTATGATTGACTTATTGATTTAACCATTTCTTCAATTCTTGATTCCTCTTCTTAGACATACAATTGTACTAAGACTCACTTAGAGGATCAATTGAGATATGGTTCTTAATCATTAAGACATATCATAAAGCATAAAAGCTACTCTCCCTTCTTCTTAGAATGGAGAAACTTTTATCTTTCTGCCTACTTGATTCTTCTTATTCGTTCTGCTATTGATCTAAACCCTTTAATCAATTCAGAATTACACTTAATCTTGTAAGTATAATCATATTTACTAAACCTTTAGTAAATCATGACGAATATCTTTGTAACTCTTATGGTGGTCTTGATCAACACGCAACATTGTGTGCTCGATCTCTTAGTCCTTCACTTGACTCTTTGTCAATGAATTTGTCTAATTTCCAAATATGAAATTTCTCATTCATCGTGCAACCAAGTTGCATGATTCCAAGTTTCTTTCCAATTGAAACTTTGGGCGATGAGAAACTCTCCCTATTTGGTAAATTCTTGACATTTTCCATAAACACCATAAATAAGAATCATATCCATTTGTTGTAGAAATATGCAAACACTAATTTTTCATAACGATTTCATTGCAAGGAAATAAATAAATAAGTAAGTCAAATGAAAATTTATTTTATAAAAGCAGCGGAAAACATTTGTCCTTACAATGCAAAATCCATTGAAAACTATGTATTTCAAAAGAAAATTTTCTAACAACTCTATCATAACTATCTAAGCTCAAAATCAAATCTTCAAGTCCATGCGATCAAGATCCATTCCTTGTGATTAGATTCATCTTGCTCTTTCACCAAGCTTCCTTTCTTTTCACCGATCCTGTAAAACATTCAAATGCAATCTTATTACATTATGTATTAAGAATTAATGAATAGGAACTTAATGGAGTTAGATAGTGGATTTTACCTGAAGCGCAGCCATACTCTTTGACTCTCCCAGCTTCTGGACTCTTCAAGCTCTTTGGGCAGACTTGTATCCAACGCCCTCTCTTTTGGCAGCAAACGCAGGTCGGTTCTCCTAGAACGTCCTCGGAAGCATGGTTGGTTGACTTTTCCAACAAATACGCTCCATTGCTTCGCCAAATCATTTCTATTCAGCAGCAATGAGCATGTAAGTTAGGTCAATGAGGTTGTCGTCATGATCCATCATATAATATTTTTCTTTTGAACTCATTATATGATTCAGGAAGTGACTGCAAAACCCAATTTACAGCCAACTGATCTGGGAATGACACACCCAACATTTTCAACCTATCAATGTGTGATTTCATTCCTAGAACATGGGCACACACGGGTTTACCATCTTCATGTTTCATTTCCAATAGGGCTTTAGTGATATTGAACCTTTCAATTCTTCGATCTTGTGGGTTGGGGAGAACAATAGGAGGAGGAGGAGGAAGTGAAGCATGATTTCTCGTTCCTCGATTAAATCGTGGAATATCATCTTCACGTGGAATGCTTGTTCCACGGGATTTGGGAAGACCATAGTTGTCGAACTTTGACATCTACAAAACGGGAGAAAAACAAATTCAAGTTAGTTGATTGATGGAGTCCTTAGTAAATCACCCAAATGAGATACTAAGGCTAGGACCCAACACAATATTCTACAACTCGGGAGAGGGATGCCGTAACCCTAATTGCAGAATATTTGAAGGTAAGTGAATGACGATTCACTAATTTCCACCACGAAAAACGAAAAAGAAATTTAAGTTTTAAATCTATGAAAACTCCTAGATCCTTTGAGATACATTGAACTTTCAATGGCATGTTTATATCTCGATATGCCCCTCTTGTTTGTGACTGGGATGCCGAGGATCACAAAGCGGGTGTGAATAACCATGCAAACTTACATGGTGCCCTCACATGTTATAGTCACCTATTCGATGTGCCGGTAAACCACACACGCTCCACCGAACTATGACAAACATTGAGTCACCCTTTGCTACCTTTGCTTAGACCCATTTAGTGTGCCGGTAAACCACACACGCTCCACTAACGTCTTCGCAAGGGCACAAAGTGTAATTTCATGGAATTGCATCAATTCACTTTTGCCTAAGTAACTAAGATTGGGAATTTCGAAAAACATTTAGTTACTTTAGTAATTCATTATACTTATAATGGAAGGTTTCGTCCTATCCTACCCGTTCGGCTAACGACCCTCCACTAGTCAAGAGTGCGGTGGGTAAGAGTGGATACCCATTCAATCGCCATTTTATAGGCAATTTCCTTAAACACCCCTTATAGACCAGCTTCGTGAATGAGGCCTACTAACGGTAAGACTGACTTTTAGTTATACATATATATAATGTTAGACTTTTAATGTTATATATAGTATAGGGTGTATTTTATAACCTTTTAAAATACTATGTGGTTAACTTTAACAATTACACTTTTAATTCTATTAAATGGTTAACCTAAACTTTTATGGATTTATTAAACCTCCTTTAATTATACACCTTAATTAATTAATAAAACCATAAGGGTGTGATTTGAACCTTTTCAAAACAATACTAGAGTTTTAGAATTTAACATTCCTAATTAAACTTTTAATCAACTTTTAAATTCCAAAACTTGAGGGCAAGTTTTGAAACATTTTTTCAAAACATTAGGGTTTCACCTATTTAAATTTCAAAACAACAAAAACTTTTGGGGTTCAAATTTAAACTATAAAACCTAAAGGACCAAATATGAAACTTTTCACAACAACAAGGATCAAATAACAAATAATTCAAATTAACATTTAATCACATAATTATCCATATTTGATGATTTCTTGCAAAATAATTTATCAATTTACTTAAAATAATTAATCAATTATCTTATAAGGAAACAATTATCCTATTAATTGATAAATATCTTCAATTAGATTAAAATTATAGTCAAATATATCATATAATCGGATTAATATTAATCTAACATGATAAGGTAATTATCCCAATGCAAAAACAACAAGAAATCCCGAGATAAGCACTGTCTGACGCACCGACTCGCCGAGTCACCCTCTGAAACTCGCCGAGTAGGGGCAACTCGCCGAGTCCACAGTGGGACTCGCCGAGTCCATCAAGCAGAACACCAAAAATCGAATTTTTTTAAACATATCAAGCATCAATACAATAGAAACCAATCATGGCTCTGATACCACTAATGGGTTTTGGTCATAAGACATCGTTATAAGTTGGATTGGAGCGTTCCGTATATCTATGAAATCATTTGCAAGGCTACTTCAACTTTGTTCAAAGATATTAGGTCTAATTATTATTTTATTTTAGACGCATATTTTATTCCTATTTTATTATATCGTCATAAGCACGTAAATTGCACATAATTTACACATACATCACATAATACTCAAATATTTCTTCATTCGTTACATAAAATATGTTACAATTGTTGACCCTAACTACTACATCATCTTATTAATGCTTAGCGAGAAACGCGGACGTTACAATTCTCTCCCCCTAGGATGATTCCATCCTGAAATCATGCATCAACAAACCGATGTGGATTGCGACTCATCATGTCACTCTTTGTCTCCTAGGTGAGGTTCGGTTCATTCGAATGTTTACATGGCACGGGCACTAATTCGACCATCTTGTGTCGTAATTTCTTCATCTTATGGTCAACAATCGCTTCGGGCTCTTCGATTAACCTCTTATCTTCATCAATCCTTAACTCCATTCGTGAAATTCCTCAAATAACACACATGAAAAGTGTTATGAATACCGTCTAGTTATTCTGGTAATTCCAGCTTGTAAGCTTGGGTCCCAATCCTCTAAAGAACTTTGAATGGTCCAATAAACCTTAGACTCAACTTTTCTCTCTTTCCAAATCTTATGAGTCCCTTCCACAGTGAGACTTTGAGCAACACCGAATCTCCAACTTCGAAAGTCATTGGTTGTCGCTTCTTTTCAGCATAGCTCTTTTGGCGATCTTGAGCTGCTAACATCCTTTCTCTAATTACTTTTCTCCGGCCTCAAGCCAACAAGACGGGCGTACGACACTTCTGTCAGTAGAAGGCTTTATAAGATGTCATCTTAATGCCTGAATGGTAACTATTGTTGTAGGAAAAATCTACTAGGGGTAAATTATCATCTTAGTTAACTTGAAATTCTAGGGTACATGCTCTTAACATGTCTTCTAGTGTTTGAATTGTCCTTTCGCTCTAACCATCATTTTGTGGATGGTAGTCTATACTTAAACACAACTTCATACATATTTCCTTTTGTAGGCTCTTCAAAAACCTGATGGGTTTTGGTCATAAGACATCCTATGTGCTCATACAAACCCTAAAGCTCGGATCTAGGTTTCTCTATTGTACATACTTTGAATCCAAGACTTTGAACCCTAATTCTAGCATATGGAAATCAGAATTCACATGTAAATAGGTTTAAGAACATACCTTGATTGTTATATAGCAATAACAATCCAATTCCTCCTTGAATTGACCTTGGAAAGCAAAGAGTCACAAGTGTCACTCCTCTAATGGCTCACAAACACCATAAGCAAGTGGAGAAGGTATATAGAGAGAGGAGGGAGGTTAGAATTCGTGTTTGGGACTTCTTGGGAAGGGATACTCGAATTCATGACCTTGGGGTTGTTTATATAGGTGTAGAGATAGGGTTTCAGTCATTATCCTTATCTAGTTGATTATCCATTAAGCAACCAATAAGATAATCCTTGAATCCTTATCATACTCGAATTCTAAGGCTTTCCAACCTTAAATTCGTTCACCACACTTATAAGATAATCCTTACCTTATTTTGTAACTATCACATAATTACAAATCAGCCCCTCTAGTTTAATTAATTACATTTGATCACAAAACTAATTATTAATTAATTATTGACCAATATTAATTAAACAAATATGATTTCTCCTTTAATATATTATTCTTATAACATATTAATAAATCATAATAACCTCTCTCTCTTTATTTATTTCTCCAATCAAGTTGCTTTGGTGAAGGCAACCCAAAAGGACCATGCACCATCGGGTCAAGTACATACCAAAATAGTTATGGACTTAGACACTAATCCAACAAAACCTTGATGTGAAACGACTGTCACGAATCGACACAATCGTTAAGGGAACTACTATGTCCTTCATATAGGCATTTGCAAGCTTATCCATAGACCATCTCTCATTGACTGCTATGATGTATGCACTCATTGTAAAACGATCTACGATTACCCAAATCATGTCGCGACCATTCTTCGTCATGTGTAGTTTAGTCACAAAATCCATGGTGATGTCTTCCCACTTACCCATGGGTACAGACAAGGGATCCAAACTCCCATATGGTTTCTGTTGTTGTGCTTTAACTCTTGCTCATGTTACACACTCTGCCACATACTTTGCGACATCGAGCTTCATCACCGGCCACCGGTAGTAAGGTTAGATCCATATACATCTTTATGATGCCAGAATGAACCAAGTACTTGATCTTGTGAGATTCTTCCATGAGAAGATCTCTTATTTCTCCCATCTTAGGCACCAAAATCCTGTTTTGCAATACCTTCCCTTGACTATTTGTACTAAATACCAACATTTTGCTTAACGTTCTTCCTTTCGGTCATTTTTCTCCAAAGCTTCTTCTTGAGCTTTCTTAATGTTTTCCACAATTGACCAATCTAAAATTCGATTTATGAGTTGTATATTGTTACGCTGAATCTTCGAAAAATCATAACTTCCTCTAATGAAGTCAGATTTGGACGTTCTATATATGCACACTCTCGGTTTAGAGACTACTACGACTTTAATTTGTTTAGACCACTTAGGCTAAAACATAATTTATCAAAAATTTACTTTTTACAATATGCAGAGTCATGTCGGTTTAATCGTAAAACTTCAACGGGTCATAACTTCTTTGTTATAAGTCGGATTAGAGTATTCCTTATATCTCCAAAATCCTTGTCACGACTAATTCAACTTTCTTCAAAGATATTAGGTCTAATTATTATTTTATTTTAGACAGATATTTTATTCCTATTATATTATATCTTTATAAGCACACATATTGCACATAATTTAAACATAAATCACATAATACTCAAATATTTCTTCCTTCATCACATCAGATATGTTACAATTGTTGACCCTAACTATTACATCATCTTATTAATGTTTAACGAGAAAAATGAGCATTACAGATATAGCTAAGATATAACTAAATTAATGGAAATGGATGTTACAAACCATATAATTAGGATTGTTATTTATTATTTATATTAAATGAGAATGTAATTTTCTTACAATGCCCTTTATATAATGATTGGTCCACAATAGTTCTCGTGTTTTTTAACATTTGCATGCTCTCTCTCTCTCTCTCTCTCTCTCTCTCTCTCTCTCTATATATATATATATATATATATATATATATATATATATATATATATATATATATTATTGTGTTATTGTGCTACTATTGCAATTATTACCGAAATGTCATATTTGCACTTCGATTCATCCATGTTAGTTCAAGAATGTTTGTATAATAACTATACAAATATGTATATTCTGGAAAAAAATTCTCTTCTTTTTTAAATACCTAAAATTAAAATGACATTTTTTCAAGAATGCATCCTCTAAAAAATATGTAATTTTTGTTCTTTTAAAAAAAATTCCTAGAATAAAACTAAAACTAGTATGACATTCTTGAACATTCTTGAACTAATCTAGAGGAATAGTAGTGCAAATATGACATTCTAATAAGAGTTGCAATAGTAACACGATAACATAATAATTGTACGTAACATATGATCCTTACACCCCCCCCCCCCCACACACACTCTCTCTCTCTCTCTCTCTCTCTCTCTCTCTCTCTATATATATATATATATATATATATATATATATATATATATATATATATATATAACTCGATTCGATCTAATTCGGTCTTATCTGTAAATAACGCAAAAGGGAACTTATGACCTCGTGGATGGAAAAGGATTCGAACCACCTATGTTCCTATTAATACTTTGGTTTTCAGTTACAACTCTTTCAACCGCTAAAACATCCGTCCTCTTCACCCGCCTTACCTATATTTGCATACAAGATTGTGACATCCCCATCTTTACGGCCAGAAAAGACCGATTTTGTTTATGCTTTATAAAAGTCAGAGTACTTCTTTTCATAAAAATGTTACGGAATTTGTTTCCAGAAAAACACGATAAATACGTTATTAAAACATTTTCGAAGATACGTATTTTATTCATTTTAAAACATTTGGGATGTCATTGTCAATACATAAACATAAGCATAAACAGAACTTACATTTATTTACACTAGTGATCTACATCTCTTTAATCTCTCAGTGTAATGTGACTTCATATCAACACCTGTGATATAAATAAACTGAGTGGGTCAGGTTGGGAAACCTGGTGAGTACATAGGGTTTTCAACCCACAATAATATAATTATTATGTTTAAACAATCAAGCAATTAAACCTAATTACCCATCCCCATTATCTTCTTTACTCTTAAGGATCTACCCTAAGAATCAGCTATTTCTCGTTCATTCATTCCTAAGGATTATCCTAAGGAATCGGCACGAAGTCCATTGTTACCAAAGCTTATAGATTACAACTGGTGAACACGTAGTCCAAAACATCTGGTAAACACTTAGTTCAAAAGTAACTAGTAAACACACGTAGTTCAAAATACCTAGTGAACACACTCAGTTCAAAGATACATAGTGAACACACTCAATTCAAAATACCTAATCAGCACTTAGTTCAAAAACACCTAAAGGTTACGAGCTTACTAGCGTTCCACCGGACCGTCTAGTATCGCCCATGGTCATCATCTATACTCCACTAGATGACTGGATCACTGACAACATTGATGTCTCCCATCGTGTTATCACAAAACAACTATTTCATCTACCCATGTTTTACCCAACACATTTTGTAGATATAAAATACATATATAGTTTAAATCATTTAAAACATGTATAAAAATCTTTCACCCAACATAGACAACAAGTATTCAGACAATATGCACACACAACACGTAATTTATATTAAAATACTTCATATCTATGTGTAAGATGAAAGAGACTATGCACTCACTTGAGAAGGTGGTGACTCGGTACTCGGACAACGCTTCGTTTACTTTAAAATAATTTCCTTCGACGAAACCTAGTATTATCACCACTAGATTTTAGTCTAATATTTACCGTGACTAATTATTAGTCTTATTATTATTATTATTATTATTATTATTATTATTATTATTATTATATAAGCGTTTAAACAATACTTTCCAACCACTATGTACAGACAGGGGCCAGACATAAAACACCGGAGGGCAGGACCATTTTGGCGTATAGCACTTCTGAAATCCAACAACCCTATGCGGCCCTTTAAACCAGATTCCCCGTACCGCGAGTAGTTAAAAAGATATTATAACGACACTTATATAAGTTATAATAATAGCTCAAAAATTTATTATAAATTTATAATAACAATACTAATTTTAAATATAAACTATATTTAAAATAGGGTAAGCATAACTTACTTACAAGGGGATTTTAGTTAGGAGTCGGGCTCTGCAGGGGCAGAACTTCATCGCTGAATCTTTCTAAGAAAGATCCGTGCATCGCTTCAGCGCTCACCTTACTATACTAAAAACTACAGAAAGAGAAGTCGAATCACGAGGGACCGAAATGCTCGGGGGATAAGGAGAGAAAGACTCTTGAATCAAGAGAATGGTGCAAGAAATATGATAGCCCAAACCTCTTATTTATAGTAATTGAATTTACAAAAACTACCCTCCATAATTCCTTAATGACCTTATAGTTATATAAACAACTAAACACCCATTTATAATACTATTTTAAATAGATTTAACGATATTTGCACTAAACTAATGTCGAAAGAACTCAACATTAGTGTTATAATGACCGCATCGTCGATACCTTTCTAATGATATATACATATGTATATATATATATATATATATATATATATATATATATATATATATGTGTACGTATATATGGTTTATACTTTATTTTAATACGTAAATATGCTATTATAATTTGTAACTCGTTCATACGAACTCCGTTTTTGATGTTATTTATATCCACGCGTAGGTGGAGACGTACTCTACAGCTTTCGTTTAGACTCCGTCGGCTAATTTTGACTTCATAACTTCTTTATCCGATGTCCATTTTCGTCTGTCTTTTTATCGTTACGCTACTAATAACGAGATCTTCAATTCTCGTTTTGGTTGTGTCGGCTAAAAACTGCTTGATCTAATACTCAAACTTCGGGCTGTACACCGCTAAGCCGAAACTTCGAAAAATCATAACTTCCTCATAAGAAGTCAGATTTGGGCGTTCTTTTTATGGACGCTCTCAGGTTAACATATTCTACGACTTTCATTTAGATTATTAAGGCTAAAAGAAGCTCTATCATAAATTCACTATTTACGTCTTCGCGGTGTCGTGTCGGTTATGTCGCTAAACTTCGACGGGTCATAACTTCTTTGTTATAACTCGGATTTCAGCGCTCTTTATATGTATGGAACCTTTGAGACATATTCTAAAACTTGGTTAAGATTATTTATTCTAAATAATCTTTTGTCGAAAAGTTGTTTTCGACCCCTATTATCTCTAAATTGACTAGCTCGGATCTACGGGCGTTACAAAGATGGGCCTTATATGTGTGATTCGCTAAACTAGATGATCACAAGCTATGTCCTCCATCATGATCTCGAACAAAACTATCCATGGAATTGTGAGCTATGTGAAAATAGGTTATTACCTAAAATTAAAATGACATTTTTTCAAGAATGCAACCTGTCAAAAATATATAATTTTGTTCTTTTAAAAAAATTCCTAGAATAAAACTAAAATTAATATGACATTGTTGAACATTCTTGAACTAATCTGGAGGAAAGAAGTGCAAATATGACATTCTAGTAAGAGTTGCAATAGTAACACAATAACACAATAATTGTAGGTAACATATGATCCTCACACACACACACACACACTCTTTCTCTCTTTCTCTCTCTCTCTCTCTCTCTATATATATATATATATATATATATATATATATATATATATAACTCGAGTCAATCTAGTTCGATCTTATCTGTAAATAACGCAAGAGGGAACTTATGACCTCGTGGATGGAGAAGGATTCAAACCACCGATATTCCTATTAATACTTCGGTTTTCAGTTACGACTCTTTCAGCCGCTAAAACATCCGTCCTCTTCGCCCGCCTTACCTATATTTGCATACATGACGGGCCTTATATGTGTGATTCGCTAAACTAGATTATCACAAGCTATGTCCTCCATCATGATCTCGAATGAAACTATCCATGGAATTGTGAGCCATGTGAAAACAGGTTATCACAATATGATATGCATGTTAATGTTTTTTATAGGCAAAAAATTAACTATACTTATTTAATCTAATCCCATTTTTTATGCACGAACAAAACACATTGAAATTGACATACGAATAGTAACAGATAAAATATAAAAGGGAGTGGTAATGGTTTTAAAAGTTGATACCTATCAACAAGTGGTTGATCTTTTAACAAAGTCACATGGAGCTTCTCAACATTTTTGTTTGTGATTAACTAAATTTAGTAAATGCTTTTCAAGTTTAGGTTGAAGGAGGGTATTGAAAGTTGGCACTTTATGGTTCATCTTCCACCTTAACTTGAAAAAACAATATGTTTGAAAGTATTGTTTTAACTTGGAAAGTTCCATGATTGGATTAAAAATGGAAGGTTTCTTTGTTTTTTAAATGTGGTGAAAGATTAGGCACAACGACCGTTGAAAAGGAATCTCATGGTAGTGGGGCATTAATTAAATTGGAAGCTAAAGAACTACATTTTGACATCTTAGTAAGAGAAAACCCCAAAATTCTCAAGCTAGTGGGACATTAATATCATGTACGATTAGAGTTTCTCATTACGTCATTCTACTTAGGCTATTAGGAGCATCGACTTTATAGTCGCGTGTGGTACGCGTGAAACATGTGAACACCACCCTTGTGTGGCATTATGGGGCGTGGTGTGGTTCCAATGGTTTTTTCTACGCTTGACCACGCCTAAACTCTCTTTCTCTCTCTCTCTCTCAAATATAGAAACATTAATACAAATTGTACAAGTATAGAAAAGTGATGAGGAGTCACTACAAAAAATATAACCATTAGCGGCGACATATTGATATGTCGTCGCTAAAGGTCCATGTCGCCGTTATTGGTGTCGTCACTAAAGGGCCATGACACGGATCTGCACTTTCACGTTTTGGTAAACTAGAACTATTCGATCGTTTTTTTAATCCAACGACTGGGGTACTCTTGGAACGCACAAAAGCAATAAATGCATGTTGATTTGGTAATTTTTGTTTGTGGTGATTACTTTCTAAAAGTTTTGGTAATTGGTTTTTTATCCCAAGTGCAACAAATAGCAATGTACTTTGGTTTTTTTGTCTTAGTTTAAAAATAGCGATGTACTTTGGTATCAGTTAATGCATATTGATTTGGTAATTGTGCTTTTGTCCCAAGTGCAAGAAATAGCAATGTACTTTGGTTTTTTCTCTAGTTTAAAAATAGCAATGTACTTTGGCATCATAAAATGCATGTTGATTTGGTAATTTTGGTTTGTGGTGTTTATTTGCTAAAAGCTTTGTTAATTGGGTTTTTGTCCCAAGTGCAAGAAATAGCAATGTACTTTGATTTTTTGTCTCTAGTTTAAAAATAGCAATGTACTTTGGCATCATAAAATGCATGTTGATTTGGTAATTTTGGTTTGTGGTGATTATTTGCTAAAAGCTTTGTTAATTGGGTTTTTGTCCCAAGTGCAAGAAATAACAATGTACTTTGGTTTTTTTTGTCTTAGTTTAAAGATAGCAATGTACTTTGGCGTTGATAAATGCATGTTGATTTGGTAATTGTGTTTTTGTCCCAAGTGCAAAGAAATAGCAATGTACTTTTGGTATATCTTGTATTTAAGTGCAAGAAATAGCAATGTACTATGGTAGTTTTTATTTATGTTTGACAATTTAACTTATAAATTTATATATGTTGTTATTTATTATGTAGTTGGAAAATCTTCGGGCAATGCTTAACGACCCGGGCATGTAGGGAGGAGCTTTATGCGTTTTTTCAATCGGGGAATAATCAAGGAGGAAACGATGGGAACGGAGATGGTGGATTGTCGGATAATTAATTTATGTGTTGTATGTTAGACTTGGCGTCACACTTTGCTATTTATTAGAATTGTAAAACTTTGGTTGTTTATTTTGGTATGAAATTTATTATAACAATATTTGGTATCTAATCGGATGTTGTTATGTAGGGGTTTTTTTTTTTTTTTTTTTTTTTTTTTTTTTTTTTTTTATGTATTTAATGTCGTTATGTATCGATTTTTTATACCCAAAATCATTGATTAAAAAAAATTAAAAAAATGACAAAAATGTTATTGCAGGCGACACTATTACCGACGACACCATCATTAGCAGTGACATAGGCATTAGCAGCGACACGTAATTGTCGGCGACATGAGCATTAGCGGCGACAATTATCTTTACCGGCGACGTTTTGATCAATAGCGACGACTTATTACCGATGATGTGTCGCCGTTATTACCATTACCGGCGACTTGATTACTCTTTACCGGCGACTTTTGTCACCACTAATTGCCTTTTTTCTTGTAGTGAGTCGTGACAATTTCCTAGGTGTATGGTAGGGAAGTGTTAGCAATGTGGCGATAAGGTGACAACACTTATGGAATGATAAGTGGTGACCCCTCCTAATAGCCTTGGAGAAACCCCTAAAATGTTCTTGTCTCTTTAGTTGCAACTTCCATAAATTGTTGCCTTAGAGATAACAGATAAGTTCCAATTCTTTCAGAATTTATCTTGTTGATTTATTGTGCGGAAAGTTTTATTTTAGGTTAAGATTTAGAATGAGGTTTTTGATTTGTAAAGTTTATCAATAAAATGTTCAATGAATTATATTATATATTTAATGAACCAAAAAATCAAAAAATTGACTGAAAAGAAAAATCGACCTCACACAAAATGCACTTTTAATAGGGTTAATGTCATAAATGGCCAAACTACTTGCTTTTTACAAAACACAATTGTTATAAAATGTCATAAACCAATAACGAACTATTTGTTGTTTTTTTTTTTCACAAACTACCATTTAAATAGTGGTATTTTGTGTGCCCTAAGTTCAAGTTGCTAACTTCTGATAGCATTTTTTTTTAAAATCAATGGTGATTTATGAAAATATTATTAGTTTGTTACAATGATATTAATCTTTTTAATACATACATTCTTCTAAATTGTTTTATTACAAATCTATGGATGCAGTATATGATTTTATAAGCTTGTAAGAATGATTTAAATCTCCTAAGTGAGAGTAGTATATTAATGTGAATACATGAAGTAAATTGCATTCTATAAACCCCTACTTCATTCCCACTTACTTGTTCTATAGCTTGCATCTGTTCAGGATTGTTCAAATAATACATCTCCAAGTCTTCTCTTTCTGTGTTCATTTCCCACTCTGATTCATGATCAACAACCACCAATCACAACTCATACACCATTGTTAACCAGAGACATCATTTCCGCACTCTCAGACTCCAATACATCATCGCCCTTTTTTGTCATCAACAACTCAGATGGAAGAATTGAAGAATTCGGATCATTTCTAGGAACCAGAAACAAAAGCGCAATTGGAAAAAGCCTTGCAAAGCTCCGAATCAATATCGCGACCCACAAATTATCAAATTCAATTCTCGTGACATTTAGGGCATGAAGCAGTAGGCTTCCAGCCCACGAAGAAGACAACATTCCAACATGATCGATTGACATTAGCAAAGCAAAGAAAGTGCCTTCGATTCCAGATGGACATAATTTGGAACTGAGAACAAGAAGTGGCATCCATTTGAGACGTGCGATCATTTTAGAAACTGCTTCGTCCATTACTACAAAGATGTAATCCGGTACACCGAATTTTAGGTTTAGACGTAATACTAATGCTAAATCGAGAAGACTTGAAGCACCAAATAGGAGTTGAGTCCAAAATAGTACACTGCGGAAGGGATAGTTTCTGAAGACATTTTGGTATAGCAAAACACCCAAAAGAGAACCGATTGCACCCACGGAAAATATGGATCCGATCACTTCCTGCGTCAAATAGTGTTTGTTAGATATGTAGGGTCCAGAGAGATTAGACTCCAACATACATATAGGTGTGACTTTACTTGCTCTGATACCATATTAGATACATGTGGAGTCCTAGAATTACTTGTCAAAAGAGTCATTAAGGATACCGTGTAGACTCCAATATACATAGAGGTTGATACCATATTAGATGTGTGGAGTTTTAGGTTTTCTCTCCAAAATAGGCCATATGCAAGTGTGTATAGCTAGCTAATGTGGGACTTTATAAAGGGAAGGGTTAATCTACCTGGGAGAAAGATGGGCCAGCCTTAGCATCGGTGTACCAATAGAACATTCCTTCATGTATGCTCACCCCCAATGCAAGTGATAGATACATATACAAACTGGGTCGCCAAACATCCGGGCTTTTTAGAGCTGTCACCATAGTTTTAATAGCATCAAAAAACTTTTGGCTAACCTACATATCATTAAAGAATGGTTCAATCATAGCAATAAAAAAAACAATACCAAAAGAAACCTACCCGTTTGTGAGAATAACCGGTGACCAAGGGCTCTTCCAACATAAATCCAACCAACATAACCAACCCGGCTGGTATACTTAGTACACCAAATACACCCTGCAAACCAAATTACATTATTAGCCATTAAGTTCACATTTATTAAACTAGATTGTTTTGCTATGTCATGTCCAGTAGACTTGACAATTCGTGTATTCGTGTCATGAAAACGTGTCAGCCACGAATTTTACACGATGAGAAATAAGCTTTATCTCAATTTTTAAGATGTATTCGTGTCGTGTCGTGTCTCAGATTCGTGTATTTGTGTCTAGAATTGTCAAGTCTTGTGTGAAATGAAATCTTTTGTCCCAACTGTTTTGTCATGTCATGTGTGAAATGAAATCTATTGTCCCGCTAACCTTAGGTCCAATCATATGAACAAGAACACCGCTCAAAGCAAACCCAACAAGCTGGCCAATAGAGGAGCTAATACCACACAAGCTCTGCATGTCGCCAGCAAGAGAAGGATGGCTTATGCTATTCTCTGTCACACAGGCATCTATAGTCACATCTGCTATAGCAACCCCTGCACTTGCTGTCATAAAAGACAATATTGCCCATACAAGTGACAAGTTTGTGCTAAAAGCGGGTACTAGCATCGCCATGGAACCGATTAAACCTGAGGATATACATAACTGTCCATCAAATTGATACAAAAACTTGCTAAAAATGTAAAATTTCATCACAACATCATTTGATTTTGCACTTGAAATAAAAAAAGTGTTGGAAGTGTGGAACATACCGGCAAATATGAAGTAAGGGCGTCTTCTTAATCTGAAAATGGGAACAATATCAGTCATAAGACCCCAAAGAGGCTTAATAATCCATGGAATTTGAATAATCCCAGAGTAAAACTGTGCTTCGGAAGGTTGTAACTTCTGCACATCTTTCATGTAGTATTGTACGCTCACACGATACAGACCAATGCTTGTGCCCTGATTGATTCCGTACACAATTACGACAGCTAGAACAAATCTCCAGCTCAATTCATCGCTCAACATTCTAATCCAATTTACAGGTCTCCAGATCAAATTCCCATCTTTTCTTCTTTTAATGTTGTCTGCTTCGTCCATCTGAGCTGAGTTTCCAGCAGAACAGTCAAAAAGAAGTTGTTCCTAATTCGAGAAACTATAAGATGCCCTAATAAGTAATAAGAATAAGAAGTCGATTTTTTTTCCTGAAATGGATTGCTTGGATTTGATTCAATGATACGAGTTTTGGGGAAGAGATTAATTGGAAGTGATATTGGTATTGGTTAGTTGACTAGGTTGTTCGATGTGGCATTGGAAGTTGTGCTGTGGGTTTGTTGAAGGATGCTGACTACAATGGAGAAGGGTTTTCACCTTTTTCCAAGAAAAGGGGGAAATGAAGATCTCAACTGTGCGTGTACGATCTTCTGTCCTCACAAGTACCCAGACACCATGACGAGAGCATTTTTTTAAAGTTACATAAATGGTTATATGATTTGATTAAATTTGCACTTTTAGTCTAATTTTCGAAAAAAATAATAGTTCCTATCTTTGTGGTTTTTGAATTGTAATTTAGTTCATGATCAATGTTTTAAATACTCGTTGGACTAGAAATTGGGGAATGTAGAGTTCGACTATCATCGATCTTATGTCTATTTTTGAACCGAAAAGAACCGACCGGTTTAGAAAAATTTATTGAATCAATTAAATTAAAACGGTTGAATAGACTAAATTAAATAAGAATACATGGAAAAGTACCATTTTATATAATAATCTTTGGTGGTTTTCACATCTATTTATTTTTCCTTAAATAAAAACAGATGATAAATCATAAATATTATAAAGTTTTTTGTGTGTTTTTATTTAGCTAAAACTATATTTTGTTTCGTGTTATATTTTATTTTCTTTTTGATGTATGTCGATTGACGTAGAACTTATAGTAATGTGTTATTTTAATGTACTTGGATTGATATAAAACTTGTTTTTATATGTATTTTTAATGTTTTAACTTGTACGTCAATTTTTTTTATTTATATGTGTATGTATATCTAGGAAAATAGAAAAAATGATGAAAATTATAGAAACCGGTTGACAAGGCCGTCGAACCGATTAAACCGTTTGAACGGGGAATCGATCACCACACCGGTTCATCTAAAAAACCAATTTTTAAAACATTAATAAAAATATAAAATTATAATTTATTTTATTTTTCAATATCTTTTATTTTCATTTACTCGTTTATAATTTTCAATGATATAAACTTATAACTGTAGAGGATATCCAACCTATTCAATCTATTTGCCACGTTAGATCCACATCCGTTATCCTATCTTTCTCTCTTCTATTTTTTCTAATTCACAACAAATAAAAACTGATCTTTTCCAACTCATTCAATTTTTATATATTAAAATAAACTCAAACTAATTAAAAATATATAAAACTAATTCACAAACAACTTAAAAACATACAAACACATTTTAGTATAAGTTTTTATGCATAATATACAAATAAACATAGCTTGTGTGTAAGAGAGAGAGAGAGAGAGTGTGTGTGTGTGTGTATGCATGTGTCTAGAGAGAGAAGATTGGAATGAATTACTTATCCTATTATACTGTACCACTTTTTGCTCAAACTCGTTATCTCAACGATACTATCGGTACCACCATCCTCAACCATCAACCCGCTCCTATACCCTCCACCCTAAGAACCCAACCCTTAACCGATCCTATTTTTAGGTTTGGTCCTCTTTAAATTCTATTTTATGGATGATGTATTTTTTTGGTGAGAGGTTGTATCAAAATGTGAGATGTATTGTTTGGATAGTGAGATGTTTTTATCATTTTCTAGGAATGAAAATTAAGTTGAAAAAAAAAACCAATTTAATAGGGATATGGGTCAGTTTTGAAGAGGTTGGGGAAGTTGGGGATATTGTGGGTTGTTGTCTGCGTAAAGTCCTAAACTGTCTTTTAAAGGGGTAGGGGTCGATTTTGAAGAGTATATCATTGATTGTTTTATCTAATTGGAAAGCTTAGACTTTATGTATATGGGAGAACCATTTTGCTAAAACATATTCTAAGAAGCCTTGGTATTTATTATATTTGATTTTTAAAGCAACGAAATGAGTTCTTACGTTCTTAAAAGCCTCGATATGTTAGTTGTTTGGGGAGGGGAAGTGGTTAAGAAGATGTGTTATGTTAAGCGGATTTTTTTTGGTATTTAAAGATGAAGGTGACTTAAGAAGTGGAAGTCATTTTTTTCATTAAGTCAGCCTTACTTTATAGATGTTGGTAGAGACTTATTTATGAACTTAATTCATTGTGAGTTTTGAATTATGGTTATAAAACACATGAATTGAATGCGGCTATACTATTAGATTCAAACCAAGTGAATAGCAAAGGGGCGTGAAGAAAACTACTATGTGGAACTAGTTGTTGGTTTCTAAACACAATAAGAAGGAACTAAAGAATGAAGAAACACACAGTGATCACACAAGTTCCTGCTGAACGTATCTTCTATTTCATGTGCTCAACAAAAGAAGGGAAATACAAAGTACTTAAAGGAAACAAAATAACTAACTACCCACTAGATAGTCAAAGCAGAAAACAGCAGAAAAATAGCTACAAAGGCAACTAACTAAAACATGGAAATAACAACCTTCAACATGCAAATATTACCAAGTCAAATTGACCTGATGATGTAGACTCCATGATGTTGCCAGCCAACAAACTCCCTCTCAACATCATGCTTCTTCATTCCTAGCTGAGTAACAAACTCACTGAGAACAGGCTTTGATAATCCCCTAGTTAGCATGTCTGCAATTTGAGATTTAGTGTGTACATAAACTAAATCAATTTCTCCCAAAAGAACCTTCTCCTGGATATAATGATACTGAATTTCAATGTGTTTCGTGCGCGCGTGGAAAGTAGGATTGCTTTCTAGTTAAATTGCTGATTTGTTGTCACAGTGTAACAGTATCATGTCCTCAAATACCTTCTTGTGCAGCTATCGCAGCGGACTTGTATTCGGCTTCTGTCGTTGACAGGGAAACTGAGGGTTGTAATTTACTGCACCAAGAGACAGCTCCTTGACCGAGCATAAACATGTAGCCAGTGGTTGAACGACGGGTGTTTGGATCTCCACCATAATCGGCATCACAAAACCCCATTAGATTCAAACTTTTCTCCCTCTTGAATGAGATTCCAAAATCCATGGTAGCTTTAACATATCTGAGTACCCTTCTAACAGCATGTAAGTGTGGCCTCCTAGTGTAACGCCCGTAGATCAAGGCTAGTCGATTTAGAGACGATAAGCATCAAAATGACTTTTTGATGGAAGATTATTTAGAAGGATTAATCTTAACCAAGTTGTAGTATATGTCACAAGGTTTCCGTGCATATAAAGAACGCCAAAATCCGAGTTATAACGAAGAAGTTATGACCTGTCGAAGTTTCGCGACAGAACCGACACGACCTAGCGCGACCCAGCGCGACGTAAATAGTGAATTTAAGGTAGATAGATATCTATCCTTAGTAATCTAAACGAGAGTCGAAGATTTCTTCGATAGTAGTCCAACGATAAAAAGACAGACGAAAACGGAGTTCAGATGAAGGAGTTATGAATTTCGAACGAAGTTTTCCTGTCCCGGCCTACTAAAAATACTATATAAGTAATATACTTATAATATATTAAAAATCAATTCAAAATTATTCAATGGAGTCTAAACGAGAGTTGTAGAGCATAATCTCACCTTCGCGGCGATATAAAGAACGTCGAAAACGGAGTTCGTATGCGAAAGTTATGAATTTCTGAAGTTCGGAGCGCGAAACCCCAAAACTGTCAGAGCCCACGACGTGGAACAAGGTTGCCACGACGTGGCAAGTGTCCTGACACCTCCGGGAGGCCCCCAGATGCAACTTGGGATGACGCATGCAGTGACGACCAAGCCCACGACGTGGAACAAGGTTGCCACGATGTGGCAAGGGCCAAATTTGCCCTATAAATAGATTTGAAGGGTCAGCCGTTTAGGGTTGCTATTTTCTCTCTTCTCTCTCCCGTTTTGCATCGATTTGCGTGCCAGAAATACCCCGAAGCCCCGGTATTATTCTCTAGCCCCGAGGCAAGTCCTGAGATCCCGAAGATCCCGAGAAGTGCGGTTCCCGAGCCGAAGCTCTGCCCGCGAGAAGTTCGATTTTTGAAGAGATCTTCCAGATCTGCTGAGGATTACTACTTCTGCAAGTCGTAGTGCTGTCCGATCATCTTCTGATCAAGTGAGTGTATACTACCTTTCATAAACACTATAATAATACAAGTATGGTTTGAGTGTATTAAGTATATTGTGATTTATATGTGTGAGTGTGTGGTTACTTTCTTCTAGCACATAAGTATGAAGTATTTGCTACGAAATACGTGCTATGTGTTTATATATTGTTGTTTAATTGAGGTATTAATGGAATGGATGAACTATATAGATTTTTAATGAGTTAAACTATATATGTATTTTATATCTACAAATATGTTGGGTAGGACATGGGTAGATGAGATCCGTGAGTAGGGATCAGATCAAGAGGTTAGTTTAGATCCATGAGTAGGGATCATATCAAGAGGTTAGTTTAGATCCGTGAGTAGGGATCAGATTAAGAGGTTAGTTTAGATCCGTGAGTATGGATCAGGTAAAGAGATAAACTTGCTATTAGTCTGGGAGTATGGATTAAGACTAAGTTAATTGTCCCTAGTCCGGGAGTATGGATTGGGCACAGTTATAGATCCGGGAGTATGGATCAGATATGGATTAAGATTAAGTTAATTGTCCCTAGTCCGGGAGTATGGATTGGGCACAGTTTTAGATCCGGGAGTATGGATCAGACCAATAGGTAAACTTGTTATTAATCCGGGAGTATGGATTAAGACATAGTTAATTGTCCCTAGTCCGGGAGTATGGATTGGGCACAGTTTTAGATCCGGGAGTATGGATCAGACCAATAGGTAAACTTGTTATTAATCCCGGAGTATGGATTAAGACATATTTAATTGTCCCTAGTCCGGGAGTATGGATTGGGCACAGTTTTAGATCCGGGAGTATGGATCAGACCAATAGGTAAACTTGTTATTAATCCGGGAGTATGGATTAAGACATAGTTAATTGTCCCTAGTCCGGGAGTATGGATTGGGCACAGTTTTAGATCCGGGAGTATGGATCCGACCAAGAGATTAGTTTAGATCTGGGAGTATGGATTAGACCAAGAGGTTAGTTTTAGGTCCGAGAGTATGGATCAGGTGGAGAGATTAGTTTAGATCCGGGAGTATGGATTAGACCAAGAGGTTAGTTTTAGGTCCGAGAGTACGGATCAGGTGGAGAGATTGGTTTAGATCCGTGAGTAGGGATCAGATAAAGAGGAAAAGTTTAGATACGAGAGTTTAGATCGTGTCGTTGTGAGGATCGATGGGGTGGGATAAGAGTTGCTTTTATATGGTGAAATTATATAATTTTGGATGTTCTATATATATATTTATATGATATAACATTGTGGGATGAAAACCCTATATGCTCACCAGGCTCCCAAGCCTGACCCACTCAGTTTTCTTTGTATCACAGGTATTAAATACGAAGACATATTTCATAGAGAGATTTAAAGGAGATATAAATCAATTGTGTAATTAAATGTAAGTTCTGCTTATGCTTATATGTCTGTATCGGAACATGACACCCCGAGGTTTTATTATTGAATGAAAATACATTCTTTTTGAGAAATGATTTGATAAGTTATTATCATATCTTGTTTTCGGAACAAATTCCGCAACCGTATCTTTAAAAGATTACTCTGATTTTATAAAACAAAGCATAAGTAAAATCGGTCTTTTCTGGCCGTGAAAATGGGGATGTCACACCTAGGCTCCTGCATAAACCTGCTCAACACTCCAACTGAGTATGCAAGATCAGGTCGTGTTAGCGTTAGATAAATCAAGCTACCAACGGCCTTTCGATACATGGTGGCATCTTCTAGCAATGAACCTTCATGCTAATACAGTTTGGAGTTCGGATCTATAGGAGTAACAGCGGGTTTGGCGTCCAACATTCCAAGCTTATCCAGTAAATCAGTTGCATACCTATGCTGATGCAGAACAAATCCATCTTTTTCATACTTAATTTCCAAACCAAGGAACCTTTTGAGCCTCCCAAGATACTTCATTCGAAATCTGACACGCAAGTTGGACTTTAGTTGCTGAATTTCATCTTCATAATCCCCGATAATTATAAGGTCGTCTACATAAACCAATACAACAACAACTTTTGGGCCATAACTCTTCACAAACAAGCTAACATCTGAATTACAACTAGAGAAACCATTATGAACCGTAAATTCGAAGATCTTACCAAACCATGATCTTGGGGACTGCTTTAGGCCATAAATGGCTTTATTTAACTTGCAAACATAATCTGGATGCCTTGAATTCTCAAAGCCCAAAGGTTGATTCATGTATATAACATGATCTAAAGTACCGTATAAGAATGCATTGTTGACATCTATTTGATGCAACAACCACCCTTTGTGAGCAACAACTGCAAGGAGTACACGAACTGAGGTAAGTTTTGCTACCGGACTAAATGTTTCCTCGTAATCCAATCCGTGTTGTTGAGTGAAACCGCGAGCTACTAAACGAGCTTTACACCGTTCAACTGAACCGTCAGGTTTAAACTTGACCTTGTACACCCGTTTGCAGGAAATTGGGTCTCCCTCAACCGGTTTGGGAACTAGATCCCAAGTTTCATTTTGTTTCAATGCTTGGATTTCTTCTACCATGGCCATTTTCCATTCTTTCTTTGTGTTGGCCTCTTCAAAACTAGAAGGTTCTTTAATTTCATCCACAACGGTGGCAATATGAGCATACTTAGGATTAGGACTCCTAATTCTTGTTGATCTACGTGGTTCCTCACCTTGTGACACGGTTACTCATGTATTCCAAGGATTCCCGCCTCTGTTCTCTACTGAACTTTCTTGTTGATGTGGTTGTTCATCATCTTGTATTACATCCTCATCTGTTGATTCACACATGCCAAAGAACGGTAAATTTACTTGATCGGTTGAGGGCTCTTCTTTTTTGGTACTAGTCGAATCTGACCACCATGAGGAAGCTTCATCAAAAACAACATTTCGAGACACTGTGCATTTTCCTGTGGTTGGATCATAGCACCTCCATCCTTTCTTATCATTATCATACCCGACGAAGATACTCTTAGTTGCTTTCCTCTCGAGTTTATGATGTTGTGAGCTAGGTACAAAAACAAAAAGGACACATCTGAACACACAAAGGAAACTGACATTAGGTTTATGATTTAGAATCCTTTCGTGTGGTGATACGTACCCCAAACTCCTTTGTGGAAGACGATTGATGACATAGGCCGAGGTATGCATTGCCCCTGCCCAGAACTTTCCGGGGACGTTCTTTGAGTGCATGATGCTTCCACAAACTTCTGCTAAATGTCTATTCTTTCTCTCCGAGACTCCATTTTGCTGTGGTGTATTGGCACAGGTCAGTTGTCTTCTGATTTTGCATTCATCTAGGTGCTTCGTGAATTCCTAAGACAAGTACTCACCACCATTGTCATTCCTGAGCACTTTAATCTTCCTTCCAGTCAGTTTCTCAGCCTCAATTTGGAAGGCTTTAAACTTCACCAAAGCTTCACTTTTCTCCTTCATGAATGCTACCCACAGAAACCGTGAAAATTCATCGATAAACGTGATCATAAATCTCATACCTCCAATAGACGAGCACCTTACTGGTCCAAATACGTCACTATGCACTAATTCTAGGGGTTCTTTTGATCTATAGTTGGACTGATGAAATTTTTGTTGGTGAGCTTTACCGAATTGACAACCCGGGCACACTGCTTCCTGTTGAACTTTAAGTAGGGGTAACCCTGCAACCAACTGTTTGTTCATCATCAAATCGAGTTTTGAATAACTCACGTGGCCTAGTCGAGAGTACCACAGATCAACACTATGGGTATTGTTGGTTTTCTCTATATAGCCAGCTTCTGCGGAAAGAACATAAACCGAGTCTCGTCGATGGCCACTCAGTATGGGGATCGACGGGGTTTTGAAATCATCAAACACGCACACTTGATTGGGTCCAAATAGGACGTATTTTCCTGTAGCAGTTATCTGCGGGACAGAAAAGAGATTCTTCCCCATACTAGGTACATGAAACACATTGTCTAGCTTTACCTCTTTCTGATTTGTACTCGTGGGAAACATAGCATCTCCAACGTGAGCGATTTTGTGACGTGAGTTGTCGGCAATCACCACTACTTGATTTCCATCATATGGAACTGGATTTAGGAGTCGGCTTTTATCCCCTGTCATATGATTTGTACAGCCAGAGTCTACAATCCAGTCGTCTAATGTGTTTATTTGACTCCCAGTTGACGTGGCTAGGGCAAAACGTGGTTGCACATGATTTGGACTCATTTTGCCGTATTGGGCTTCAACTCCTTGGGTCAGATCATTATTCATAATTTGGGCCATTAGGGCTTCAGTTTCCCAACCTGCTTCATGATTCTCAGCTGCCGCCACATTGCCTTCCTCTTTAGGAGATCGACAATGCTTTGCCATATGCCCTCTTCTTCCACACTTGTGACATTTGTAGGGAAATCTCTTACCATGATTTCTTGGTTTCTTTTCACCGGACCCTTCACCTTTCTTGTACGTTCGGTTCATATTCTCACCTTCAGATTGCTTAGCACGTTCATGATTTCGGTTCGATGACTGAGATGTGTTATGTCTGGAACTAGACTTAGCCTTGTTTACATACATGGTTGTTTCCTCAGACTTTAGTTGCACACCAGAAAATTGTTTCGCGAGAGATTCTTGACTGGACAGTAGATTTTCGAACTCAGTGAGTGAAGGTTGAGTCGGCCACCCTTGAATAGTTGCTCCAAAGGATCGATATTCAGGCTTCAGGCCATGAATAATGATCCTCTTCATGCGAGATTCACCAATATTGCCCTCTGGATCCAGTTCTCCTATTTCACGGCACAAGCTCTTAACTTTGTGAAAGTATTGCGGAGTCGTTAAATCCCGTTGGGCCACAGACATCAACTCGTTTTCCAACAATTGCAGTTTCGCGTCATTCTTTTTGGAGAAAAGTGCCTTCAAAGCATCCCACGCTTCCTTGGGTGTGTTGAAGTCTCGAATGTGTTCGAGAAGTTCTTCTTCAATCATTGTTTTGATGACGAACAGTGCTTTTCCCGTCTTCATTTTCCATTTGTGTATCGCTCCGTTGGTATCAATCCGTGGTTGCGTGGTGTTTTTTTCCTCATACAACGTCCCACAAGTCTTGTCCCAACAGATAGGAACTCATGCAGGTCGACCAAGTATTGTAATTGGTTTGACCCAGCTTCTTGACACCTCCGATTGATTGGAACTCGGACATTTTTCTGCTGCAACGGTAACCAGGCTCTGATACCACTTGTTGGAAATCAGCCTTCCTTAACCCACCTGCAAACAACCCCAGAACATACACCCGGATAACGACTCTCATGTATTGCTCAAGGTTATTAGGTTTTCTCACTTCTATATTACTTTCAACAAGAAAACTGATTACACTGTTAATTAAAACTATCTAACCTATTTATAGACTACATGCTAAATACAATAAAAATAACAAACTACCTAGCCCACGTACACCTTTATTGTCTCCATAAAACCTACCATGCATATATATCTCACAATACACGGTCAACCAAAGACTCAGTAAACCCACTAACTCTTCTTTATTTACTTATTAACCCATGAGACTAAATCAAGCAGGACCATGATCTGTGACCCATAACTCGATCCATCTCCATGTACTTAACCCATCAAGATTACCCTAACATTCACCCCCATAATCTTGATGCCTATCGAGGTCTCGGCTCTTATGATCATAATCACGAACACGGTCTCGGTCTTAATGTGAATCTTCGGTCATTTGATTCAGCATGTCGGTCTTCTTCTATTAAAATGTCGGTCTTGGCAACCCTCCGGTCACGGTTGTCCCTTTCGGTCTTGAACAAATATGTCTTGAACAAATCTTACTAGATGCCTCCCGGTCTTTTATGGCTCCTCGGTCTTCAGTCTTCTCTGGCTAGTTCTTGCTAGCATCGGTCTTTGGTGGAACTCACTTTCCAGCCATGAACTTCTTTCTTCTTTCTTTCCTTCTTTCTTTCTTCTTAATTTCTTTCTTTCTAGAAAAATTCATAGCCATTGGATTATTAACCATCACCTCTGCCTGATTCTGCAACAACCTCGACAGTCAACAGCCTCCTTCATCAATACAAAAAAAAACTAACATGAAACACCATCTGTTTCATATTGGCCCTTTTTCGCTCATACATACCAACCATCATAGATCACACAGATCTGGTTTATCTCAAATCTTCTTCCTTTCTTCAACCCACACACTTGCAAGTGCACAAATTTCTCCTCTTCTGATCACACAGATCTATTTTTTTCTTCTCACGTTGACTTGCTTCTCCACACAGGTTAGTTTACCACACAGGTTCCTTTTCTTCTTAGTTCACCCAGAACATGGATTCAGCACACAACTTTCTTTCAACTCTCAAAACACTCAATCTTAAAAAAAAAAATACAATCACGCATCACACAGATGCAGTTTTAATCACACAAATTTTTTGTTTTGAACTCAGCTCACAAAGAGCTTGTTCGGGGCTCACATAGAACTTTCTTCGGCTCACACAGAGCTTCTACTTTCTCTGGACTCTATGGTTCACATAGAACCTCTTCATGATCCCACGATCTTCATACAAATGGATCCACAAACGCCAACCAATCACCACGGTTTCATCAGAACCTACCTCCCTGGTTAGCTCAGATACCACTTGTTGGTTTCTAAACACAATAAGAAGGAACTAAAGAATGAAAAAATACACAGTGATCAAACAAGTTTCTGTTGAACGTATCTTCTATTTCATGTGCTCAACAAAAGAAAGGAAATACAAAGCACTTAAAGGAAACAAAATAACTAACTACCCACTACATAGTCAAAGCAGAAAAACAGCAGAAAAATAGCTACAAAGGCAACTAACTAAAACATGAAAATAACAACCTTCAACGTGCAAATATTACCAAGTCAAATTGACCTGATGATATGGACTCCATGATGTTGCTAGCCAACACTAGTTTTTTTATTTTTTATTTTTTTGAAACGACAAATATATTAAATTGATGAACTAGTTCAGACATATACGCAAAAGAAAAGACTAACCAATCATCTTAAAGATTATATTTTTACCCCTATATTTTAACCAACAGCATACCGTGGACTTAGTGCAGCGGACTTAGTGCAGCAAAAGGTGAAATTTGTTAGTACCTATAAAATCAGTATTTGAGTTTGAGACTTTTTATTAGTTAATTTAAATAAAAGCGGTGTGGACATCGGTTCTATTTCATGTCCTATTTGTGACATGCATATTGATACTAATGATCATCTCATTACGTCATGCATTATGTCTTCTTTGATTTGCAGACAAATTAGAAGATTGTGGGACATTAATTGTCCTTTTTGTAAGGTGACACAGTGGCTTTCTTGGGTAAACCATTCAAGTCTCAACATGGTGCAACAAAATCGTTTAGACGTTGTCGTTTTAACTATTTTTTGTGCGCTTTACACATTTCGTAACCAATTGTTTTTGGGGGTGAAAAAGTTATCAAAAACGCTTTTTTGATAAGATTCTGGCATGGTCTTATATTTTATTAACTATAGTCTTATATTTGATTAACTAATAGAAGAACCAAATTAAAAGTGAACCGGAGATAGGATAGATATTGAATCCGACTTTTGCTATTGTTTTGATGTAGTTGTATTTTTCAGTACCTTGTTAGTTTTCAATAAAATTTTGGATGTTAATTTTTTTTACTAGATGTGTACAAATTTACTAAATACCAAGCATATACCGTAGACAATATGTTAATTGTTTGACGATTTACATTTCAAAGATTGTAAGTATCCAAAAAAACATTAATGGTCATTGTTAGAGGATGGTTTCCCGGATAAAACGGGTCAGTGTGTATAGTGGCCAAGAACCACGTAACTTAGCCCATAAAATGTAGGAAATGGCCCGATTAGACGTAGATTTAAATAGCTCACTCACTTGCTACTCTGTTAGACAATGACTTTTCTTCATCATATGAATAATTAAACAATATCCAAACGACAAGTATCATGTCTTGAAATATGGTAAGTCATTCCCCAGCTAAATAATAATAATGTAATAAAAAATTGGTAAAATAAGATTATGTATTTACTCCATGTCGCCAAAAAATAGAGTCAATGTCGGCATTTAATTTGTTTAACTAGAGAATTTAACCTAAAAAGTAATAATAAAATTCATCATATGAATAGACTAAATAATATCTAAAATGGCCTTTGGCTAGGTGTATGGCAAATTGTCCTCCCTTATATAGGTTGATATAAGTTGATAGTTCAAATCTTATCTATGACATATGTGGATTTTAGGTCTATAATAGGAGTAGACTAGATTATTTTTTTCAAAAAAATAAAATAAAATAAGTCCATCAATACCGCTAAGATAAAATGCTCTTTGGTAGTTATAAACTTTATACAAGACTAAAAAAACTTTTCTCATGGAGTTAATTTTTTAAACATGGAATTTTTAACAAATACACTAAAAAAATCTTAAGCTATTAACAAATAACAAAAATATAAACATTCAATCACTTTGTAGTGCATAGAGAGGGCCATGGCCATGGGCATGCATTGAAGAACAAGGGCCCCTTTGTGAAATGGTCTTTAAAAGGAGCCGCAAATATGGTACACCTAAAATATAGGGTAATCAATCCAACCATACCATATGGACCCGAATACCCATATTGAACTTAACAAATACATTCAAATCGGTTTTGGTTACAAAGTTAAATTTCGAAAACTTGGTTAGATGACAGTATGAAATAAGATGGATCGGATCGCATGTGTCAAATGGGTTCAAAAGTCATGTAAAACGTATTCAAACGTTATAACCTTTTCAATTGTTTTATTAAAATTATTATAGTAGTATTTTGTAATAATTATTTCTTATCATATTTAATAAATTGATTGTATATATATTCCAAAAGATTGTTGCAACTCAGCTTAAACCAACCTTATTTAACTCGTTTCAACAAATTATTTCGTTATCACTAATTGACGGATATGTGTTTTTTAGCTAAAGGTTGATGGTTTAAGACTTTAAGTCTTGTTATGAATAAAATATGAAGATTTAAAAGAAAATGGTCGATGTGTTTATAAGCTGAAGAAATAATAATAATAAATGATTAAACTTGGATAATAAATCAGAACAAATCTGGTCAAATAGGTTTTTTTAGGATGAGTGGGTTTATTAAAAGATAAACATCTTTTTGTAAAATACAATGTACACAGAAATAGTTTAATGAATTCGACATCCTAGTCACGATCACGTGAACACGTGATCTGCAAATAGGTTAAAATTAATCGGTAGATCTTACTTTAACAGATATAATGTAATATTTTTTAAACCATATAAATATTATTTATAACAGTAAAATAAATAAATGTTTTCTAACAATGATGCATCTACAACAATTTCCTGTTACTGTGAGATTTTGCATTAAAGCATTTCAATTAAAAGACTAAATATAAGGATATAACATCAACTCATTGGCTTAAAAACTAGTAGAATTAAGTTATATTCTATGTTTTGTAATCAAATAAATAAATACACAATATAATGTACTTTTGATTTATATAAATTCACAAATTGTTTAAGTAAAAACTAAATTATTATTATTATAATATATAGTTTTTCCATCATATTTAACCTTTTAATTATTTATGAAACATAAAAACATATTGAGTCTATCTAAGGTCCAAAAACATTATGTTCCAACACTTACTTATAGGTTATCCCATTTGGCCAGAATCATTTTGAATTTTTGACTGATATCCAACCTATTTATCCCATAGATTTTGAAACATAACAATTCTCGTGATGGGAGCTTAGGTGATTGAGATGCAGATTCCATACGATATGTGCAATATTCAAAACCTGACACATTCAAAATATTGTTACTGTTCCGCGATTGACCTCTCATGTAGGCCTTATGACGGGTTGACATGAGCCATTGATAGACTGTGCGATTTACTTTTTTTTTTGCAATATCTAACAAAATGGGTCATTTCTAATAAATAATCCAAGTTTTACCGATTAAGTATATGAGATATTGATATAGCATAATATCTATTTAAACAAATAAAATTTACAATCACCAACAACCAAAGAAGGTTGCAAGAACCTGAGTCTCTGCCTTGTATTAATGAAAGAATATAAATGTTTTGCCAACTTAACCAACTCTTGCGTGTTACTCTTGTGCTTGATTTGAAGAGCGGCATAATCATGAATCACTAGCATATCATGTTTCCAAAGATTTTTTTAAGTAAAAATTATGTTGTTGATGTAAAATACATAGTTTCGAAACTATAACATAAACCTAAGGCATGCACAAAAAAGAAAGAAGATCCTCAAGACATATTCAAATCAAGTTGAACTTTAATTTACAAAAAAACTCTCTTTATCGATAAAACCGTCAATTAATCCAACTAAAATTCATATATGCTACCAAAAACACAACATGAAATAATTTAAAATAATTCTCAAAAAATGGATCAAATTGAATCAAATTTGACTAACAAATTAACGAAACTATACAAAACCATCGAGGTTTTTGAAATTTACATCAATATTAGTAATGTAAATATTTTGGTCTAGAAACTAAAAACCCAAACACATCTTCTTTATGTAAAAAAAAAATTGGCCATCGAGCACGTTAGCGAGCATCCTAGGTCGCTGCCATGAGATTCCTTGCTTGACATATTTGAAAATCTTTAGAGCATACGGTATGAGCCATTAACGGCATGGAGATGCCTACATAGCACCTCCATAACACCGTCGTAACACCACGAACACCCCCTCCCTCCCTCTCAAAAAGTTATGGCATGTCTCGTTTGCATTATGACATTTTGTAACGGGAGAGTAAGCCAATGAAATCGTTTTTCTTCTTCTCTCTCTTTTTCTCTCTTTACCTCTTAACATATTATAACATAGGAACACCATTTCCTATATGGTGTTAAGGCGGTGTTATGGTTGAGGTGGCATGTGAAGTAGTGTTATAACATGGGCCCATACCTAATGCTCTTGTAAAAAAAGGAAGTTTTCATTATTTTTTATCAATCCTTTGATGTTGTTCCCTAACGTAGCAAACTACAAGGGTCCCAAATCCTTCCATAAGAGTTCCAACACATATTGCATCAAGACCAAATCTTTATTTCATTAAGATTAGAGAAGTCATTGAATAAAAAATCACAATCGGAAGAATGTTCATCATCATCATTATGTTTTCATTTTCACCCAGAGTAACTAATCACCTATGATCGCAATCGAATCGAGATTAGGTTATATATATCTTTTTCATATTATTTTAGGTTTAAGGACAATTTTAGATTCATTGGAGATATTCTTTTTGATTTATGATTAATCATTCGATACCTTTTTCATTATATGTTTTTGTCACATTTCTTATTCTTCTAAGTGTATAAGGATCTTTCATCCATGCTAAATCGTCCAATATGGTGTGTAGGACGTTAGGTGCAAAGTTTTTAGTTCATACCCAGACTTAGAGAAAACTGATGCTACTTAAGTCTATGTAACTTGAATAAACGCAAAACCTAGCAGTTACCCAAATTAATTTTTAATTGGACTTAGAAATGAACCGCAGGCGATCACTTTTCCCACATATTAAATCAAACCTCTTAGGATACATTTTACTCAGTTAATATATTTTTAGTATCTCTTAATCAATTTGAGAAATAATTTCTAACCATAAGTTCCTTATGCGTTTGACTCTTACTTACCATATCTAACTAGTGATGTTTAAAGTTATTTTTAAGTGAGTTAATGACCTCGATTACTGATAATCAATGTTTGAGAACACTTTGATTTTACAAAACATTGATCTACCTATTCATATGGTTTCTAAAACCGAATATGAAGGTTATGATATATTAAGACTTCTTCTGGCATATAGGTCACATTGAGCGTTTTAAGAGCAATTTTATTCTATTTATGTTCATTTTATATATAGACATAACTTGAATGAATTTATCAAGATTCATCTTGGCATAATCAAAATTTTGTAAAGATTTTATACTTTACATAAGCAAAATTTTGTAATATTCCATTAACTCTACAGAGTTAGTGATGGGTTTTAGACATTACAAAACAAACTTAAATCTTTAAGTGTGCATGCAACCCAAAACAAAAGATCTATGTCTTCTCTATTGAACCTATAACTATGAACATCAAATAAGAACCCCAAGGAACTCTATTTATTTTTTGAAATCTAGAAAGAAAGAAGAAAAACATACCTTTTGATCATTTGAAAGCAAACACCATAATTATCGTGCCTCTAGTGGTTCATACCCAAGCTAGCAATGGATATGATGAGGAGAGAAGGGAGAGGTAATTTTTTGTTTCTCTTGGAATAGGAATGGCCAAAAATTTCAAGGCTTAAGGGCCTTTATATAGTGCAAGTAGGAAACCCTAGACAAGCCCCAAACTAATAAAATAACATTATCTTATTTTTGGTAATCATCTACCTTCCTAATTATCCTCCAAGGATAATTCTAGAGCCCCAAAAGACTCCCCAAAACCGTCCACCTCTATCCACCTCTATGGTGGAAGGTTTTGGAGCCTTTTGCTCAACTATTTAATAATTTCACTTTTAGTCCCCACACTTTTAATTAATTAAATTTATCTCAAAATTAAATCCAATTAATTTCTGATTAATTATTAATCAAATATTACAATTTATAATTAATATATTATTCACATACTATATTAATAAATTATTTATTTCAATTTATTACTTAGATAATAAATCAACCTCTCCCTTCAAAAATCATCTTGTCCAATTGCTATGTTTGAGGGCAACCCGAAAGGACTGTGCTGCTATCATTTCAAGTTTATACCAATTATAGTTATGGGCTAAGACACCTAATCCAGAAGCCTCCCACTTGGATAAGTCTAATAACTATAATTGTGAGTATAACTTCTAAACTGATCAACAAATTGTAGCTTCCAAAAGCCATTGTCGAACTCTGACCCAGTCAGTTACGTGTCCTAAGATAAATGATCATATAATCCTCTGTTTTGCAAGATATCATTCGAATATGAGACATGGAACATAAGCAATCTCATTGTCTTATACTTTGTTCCCGATTTTTGATTTGTAATGACATAAAACTTCTAATAGAACACATCATTTAAGTCCTGGTCGGGCCCGACACTATAAGTCAACACCAAATCACCGAGGGGCCTAAAGATATCGCTTTTCTCTTTAAGGCAAAAGGAACAAATAAAATTCAACTTATATGATTGCAACATTTACTCATCAAAGCATGCACAACAATATGTTTTATAACATCAAGTTATTGATGTGTTTACGTATCATTAATGCACAACTGACTTGTAAACTACAACTCATATATCTCCATTTCAAGATTATAAGGTATTATCATCTCATAATTACTCATGAAAATTCCATGAAGTAATTCTCTGAGTCTGGGTTAATCCAATACTTAAATATCCATTTCAAAGTACTCATGAATATTGCAACAACACTATTACTATGCCTAAAAACCTTTTAGACAATCTACAATCTAATTCTTGACAATCTTAATTCACTACTTACTTCTAAAAGTACGAACGACTGTGGAATTTGAATAATCAAATTATTCGAGAAGTAAAATATGCAAAATGAAACACAATAATAAACAATTGACAAAAGCTAGTAAACAAACTTATAAATAATGCTCTATTATTTAATCACAAAAAGTAAACTACATTTACTTTGTTATAAGTTTCAAACTAACTATCTAACTACTAAAGCTAATATCATCTCTCAGACCAATGCTCCTAGTATGCTGAACGTGCTTGACCCTACTCAAACCCTTTGTGAGGGGATTTGCATGATTCTCTTCAGATGACACCCTCTTTACAATGAGGTGACCTTCTTCTACTCTATGTATGATGAAATGGTATTTTCTGTCGATACGTCTTGATCTGCCATGATCCCTTGGTTCCTTTGTCAAGGAAACCGCTCCTTCGTTATCATAGAAAATTTCTATTGGCTCCTTAATGGCTGGAACAACTCCAAGGTATCTGATGAAGTTTTTCAAACAAATAGCCTACTTTGATGCTTCGCTCGCCGCTATGTACTCTAATTCACAGGTAGAATCAGCCACTGTCTCTTGTTTGGAACTTTTCTAGGTTACCGCTCCTCCATTTATGGTAAAAACCCTACCAGATTGAGAATGAAAGTTGTCTCTGTCTGTTTGTAAGCTAGCATTACTATACCCAGTCACTCTTAATGTGTCACTGCCACCAAGTACCAGGATCCAGTCCTTAGTCCTTCGCAGATACTTGAGAATATTCTTAACTGCTATCCAATGAGCTCTACCTGGATTTCCCTGATAACGACTAGCCATACTTAAAGCAAAGGCCACATCAGGGCAAGTACATGTCATAACATACATGATAGATCCAACAGCGGAAGCATATGGAACTCTACTCATTTATGCTATCTCATCATAGGTACTCGAGCTCTAAGTGTTACTCAGTTTGGTATTACTCTGTATAGGTAGTTCTCATTTCTTGGAATTTTCCATACTAAAATGTTTTAGTACCTTTTCCAAGTATATAATTTGACTAAGTTCAATTAGCCTTTTACTCCTATCTCTCATAATTCTTATCCCTATAATATAATCAGCCTCTCCTAGATCCTTCATAGCGAAACACTTTCCAAACCAAGACTTAACCTCTTGCAAAGTTGGAATTTTGTTTCCTATAATAAGTACATCATCAACATACAATATCAGGAAGGTTACTATACTCCCACTAGTTTTGACATATACACAAGATTCATCTTCACTTCTAAAGAAGCCAAACTCTTTGACCTTCTCGTCAAAGCAAAGATTCCATATGCGAGAAGCTTGTTTTAATCCATAGATTGATTTCTCAATCTTACACAATCTATTGGGAAACTTTGCATCAACAAACCCTCTGGATGACTCATGTAAACATCCCCAGCTAACTTCCCATTAATGAAAGCGGTTTTGACATCCATCTGCCAAATTTTATAGTCATGAAATGTAGCTATGACGAGCATTGTCCTAATAGATTTTATCTTAGCCACTTGTGAGAAGGTATCATCATAGTCAACCCCTGGGGTTTGAGTAAAGCCCTTCGCAACCAGTCGATCCTTGAAAGTGTGTACCTTTCCATCCATGTCAGTCTTCTTCGTGAAGATCCATTTGCATCCAACTGTCTTACGACCTGGTACATTATCAACTAAATTCCAAACTTGGTTGTCGTACATGAACTTGATCTCACTGTCCATTACCTCTTGCCATTTGGCTGCTTCAGGTCTGTCATTGCTTCCTTGAGTTAACTGGTTCATCCAAATTTACCATTATACTATCACTGATAAACATATCGCCTTTTGCAGTAATATGGAAACCATATAACTCAGGTTGCATTCTAACTCTATTAGAACGCCTAAGAGGTAACGACTCGTCAACAGGAATCTCTTCCTCAGGTGGAGCCCTAACGTCTTCAGAGGTTCCGTTATCGGTTGACTCTTGAATATCTTCAAGGTCAATGGTACTCCCATTGTCCTCTTTGCATATGAGTTCTCTCTCTTGAAAGACTCCCCTTCGTGCTACAAATACCACGTAATTACTAGGTCTATATAACAAATATCCGAAGGACTTCTGTAGGTAGCGGATGAAAATACATCTCTCACTTCGAGGTTCAAGCTTGTCGTGAGTCTCTCGTCTAACGAAAGCTTCACAACACCAAACCTTGATATGTGCTAATGAGGGAACCTTCCCTGTCTACATCCTGTGAGGTGTTTTGGCAACCTTCTTAGTTGGGACAAGACTAAGAATGTGGGCAGCAATCTCTAAGGGATACCCTCATAATGAAATTGGAAGAAAAGCTCGACTCATCTTGGAACGAACCATGTCCAACAAGGTTTTATTGTGTCTCTCAGCCACACCATTAAATTGTGGTGTCATAGGAAGTGTCAATTGTGAAACTATTCCACATTCATTGAGATAGTCGTGGAACTCGATACTAAGATACTCACCGTCTCTATCGAATCTCAACATCTTTATCTGCATGTCCAATTGATTTTTGACTTCATGTTTAAACTTTTTGAAATTTTCAAAGGTTTATGACTTATGTTTGATTAAGTAGAAATAATCATATCAGCTATAATCATCAGTAAAAGTCACATAGAACCGATTAACATCCCTTGTGGATGATCTGAAGGGCCCACACACATCTGTGTGTATGAGATTCAATAAACCTTCATCTCTTTCACAAGATCTAGTGAAAGGTGATTTTGTCATCTTACCTAAAAGACAATATTTGCATTCATCGTCTGACCTTAGATGAAATGATTCCAACACTCCATCCTTTTGGAGTTGGGCGATGTGTTTCTTGTTAATGTGTTCAAGATGACAATGCCGCAAGCACACTTTGTCTATACCATTAGACGGATCAATTTGAAATACACTATTTCCTAAATTCTCTATGCACATCGCAATTTCATACATACCATCACAAGGTAAAGCTTCCAAATAAAAAATACTATTTTTATAAGCAGAAATATAACCATTCTCATCATTAAAAGAAGGAAAAATGACACATATAGCCCACAAATTTTTTAGGGTTGACCCTTTTAGTCACTTAAGTTTTTTTGTGACTTTATGAACAAATCAAGTTGTGGGCAACCTGTCCTATTAGTCCCTTTTACTTCTTTTAGCCGGTCTAGTGGACACATAGACAAAACTTAGGCTCACCCATCTCTCTCTCTCTCTCTCTCTCTCTCTCTCTTACTTGGTCGAGCTCCCGAAAAAGCACTTAAACTAGTTATCGGTCGATTAAAAATCGTTTCCAACGATGTGCTTTATAAAGAACAGTCATGGAGCTCTTCATCCAAGTTGTTTACTTACTGGAACTTGATTGACAAGAAAACAACCCCAAAATGTGCTTTATAGAGAATAATCCAAATCGATGAACACAACAGATCAATCTACGGTGCAATTATCGAATGTTATCGCTCTACCGCCTTATTGGATTTCATCCTAATCTACTCAAGCGGCGCCAGTTTAGCCATTTTATGCCTAAGAGGTACGCTTTTGAAATCCTTAACTACTTGGCGCTACATTGAAGACGATTTTAGGTTTTTAACGTGTGAGAGTTTGAAAGAATCTGTGAGATTTAATGGCATGTTGGATGCTCTTCAATCGTTGGTCACTCGTCAGGCGTCAGATAATCATTAGCAAAACAGGGGTTGTTTGTTGAGATGCATTTGTTTAATCTGCCTTCGATTTCTCTTGCAGTGAGTTTGAAGAATATAAGGGAGAAAGCGGTTTTTGGTTGGCATAAAGTTAAATCGGTGATGCCTTCTGCTACGTTTGTTGTTGAAATCAATTTGATCTCAGCGTGTATTTGTGTTGTTTTATCAGATGATGGCCAACAAACGGAGAAGACGACGATTTGATGACGAAGAAACCATATCAGAACCAGATCAGTGTTTTCATCTGCAGGAGGGGGCACTGTCTTCCTTACGTAACATGTGGTAGCTGAAGGAGGGGGTTGAGTTGCAGGTTTCAAAGTGAGGAAGGAGAGCTTGGGTTATCAAGTTCTTCAGATAAACTAACCTAACCCATGTGATGTAGAAGCTTCATATTCTGAAATGAGTTTAAGACAAAAATTTCAATTGATTGACCATCAACAACTCCATTTATGATCAATTCCTATATACTATCATTTGTTTCTTCTCTATGCCATTATTTCTTTTTCTGTATGATCGATCAATAACAAAACAAAAAGTGTAGCTCCACACTATTTGCCTTCTGATCTATGATCGATCATGGGAATAAAGGAGGAGGCGTGGTGAAGATGCAGGTTTCTAAGTTAGGGAAAAAGACAATGAGAAAGAGAGAAAGAGGGAGAGGTTCAGATGTTATGGGACCTTTTAATTTTTTTAATTTATTAAAATATAAAAATAAGTGAGCTGGCACAAGGGGTAACTGGGTTACCCCTTCGTTTTCTCAAAAAGGACATATTGGACCCGACAAAACCAAATTTGTTCCCTTAAAAAGCTACTTAAAAAGTTAAGTGACTAAAAGAGTAAACCCTAGAAACATTATATGGCGTATGTGTCATTTTCCCTTAAAAGAATATCTAAAACCCCTTTTTAAACAATGCATAAATGGAAATAATGTTTTGTGTCATTTATGACGAGTAATAACAATTTATTAAATCTATTCCTAGCCCATTACTAAACACTAAGCCATAAACTCCAATCTTGGTGATTGGTGAAGATCGCCTATTCCTCATGATTAAGTTCATCCTTCCGTGCTCCACATACTCACTTCGTTTTTGCCCCTACAAATCAGAATAAAATTGAAATCCACATCCTATATCAAGGACCCAAGAACGAGAACATGATGAGTTATTAGATAAGATAGTGTATATACTTGCCGAAGTTGGCTTCGCCTTTCCATCTTTGATATCTTGCAAGTATTTTGGGCAACTTCGTTTCCAATGCCCTTTGTCATTGCAATAGAAGCAAGTGGCCTCTTTGGGATCAGAGACAGGGGGAGCATCAAAATTGGATTTTCCTTTGGGTCCATTACTTGATGACCCAACTTGTGACTTTCCCTTCCAGTTTTGCTTAGGAGGACCTTTCCTCTTTTTCCCTTTCCCTTGACCAATGGCCGGAATAGGAGCACTAGCAGGAGTGGAGGAAACACCTTTTCCCTTCATCCCTGCTTTAGATGTTCGCAGGAGGCTGTGCAATTGAGACAAATTAGTTTCATTGTTTTTTTAAATGATAGGTCCAAATGAAGTAATCATAACAACTTAGCAAGAAGTTCAACACTATGTCGATTTCCAACTCTTCATCAAAACTCACATTTAGCTTGAGAAGCTTGTCCACATATCGTTGCATTCTCTGAACGTGGCTGCTAATAGATTCTCCCTCTTTCATCTTGCTAGCTATGAGGGACTTTACCACCTCATACGTTTCCTGACGAGCTCACTTATGGTACTTTTCCATAAGGTCCTTATTCATCCCGTACGGCCAGTAATCCTCATAGTATCTCTCCAAGTCAGGAGTCATTGTTGCCACCATGATGCAAGCAATTTTTGTTCCATCATTGTAGTGTTTCTTGAAGGCGGCCATTTCTTGAGGAGTGACCTTCTCTTCGTCGATCTCATCTAATGGTCTCTTAAGGCCATACTCCTTGTCCTCGAAACAAAGGGCCATCTTTATGTTGCACATCCAGTCATTGTAATTGGTGCCATCCAATTGCACCTTGGTGCAAATGTTAAACAAGGAAAAGTTATGATTGGAGGAGGAGGAACTAGAAGCATCATTTGAAGTGGACATTTGTAATAGAAAGATATTTTTTTAGTTAGATAAGAATAATCCTCAATATAACAACGAAAATGAAATATTAAGGCTAGGATCCAACTAAATAATTGATAAATTAGAAAAGGAATGTCGCAATCTATTTCTAAATTATGAAAATGTAGGTAAATGACGATTTACCAATTTCACATCAAGAAAACGAAATTTGAACAAATTAAGTTATAATGAAATTCCTAGATCTTTTGAGATTCATTGAAAATCTTCAATGGCATGTTTAATTTCGATTAAGCTCTTCCATTTGTGACTCGGATACCGAGAATCACAAACAAGATATGAATAACAATGCAAATTAGCTTTGCATTCTCGACGTCATTTATCATCTCATTTTAATGTTCCAATTAACCACATACGCTCCATTAATCAATGATAATTTTCGAGACATCCATTGCCACTCTTTATTAGCCTCTATTAGTGTTCCGGTTATCCACACACGCTCCACTAATGACTTATAAAGTGCAATGTCCAATTTCATGGGTTAGCATACAAATTCACATTTTTCCTAAAGTAACTAAGATTGTGAATTTTAATAAAATGTTTAGTTACTTTTTAATTCATTATACTTATTAATGAGAATTAATTTGTCCTATCAAACCCGTTCGGCTAACAACCCTCCACTAATCAAGGAAGCGATGGGTGAAAGTGGACACCCATTCAACTACCATTTTATAGGTAGTTTCTTTATGCCCCCTTATAGACTAGCTTCGTGAATGAGGCGTAGTAGCAGTTCGAGTGGCTTAATCTTATATATATAGTAATTATTAAACTTTTAATTTTACATATAGTATAAGGTGTATTTTAAAACTTTTCAAAAAACTAGGTTTAAATATTAAATTTTGAAAATTAAAAACTTAATTTTAAATTTAAAATTAAACCAAATGATTTAATAATTATCTATTAATTAAACATTTAATTAATTATATTAAATCATATAAGGATTATCTAATTAAATTAATCAAATAATTTAATCCTAATCCATACACCTAATTTTCATAAATATGGGTAGGGATTTATCCAGTTTTATGGTTATCCTATTTAATTAGATAAACTGAAAATTACCAAAAATAAGAAAACCCTATGAATACTTACCAATTTTTTGAAAATTGCATGCTTGAGGAGGAAGTTAGGATTTCAATCATTGCCTTATTTTTGAAATCTCTGCCACCGACTTCATAGTCTGTCTAAGGTCCTGAAACTCTCTCACTAACCGCTACACCTCAATAGTTGGTGCAAACTTCACTCTGAATCTGGTCACAAAATTAGGCCAGGTCATGGCCTCCACAACCAGTGCTCCCAGAGCATGGCCAACCTCCCCCCACCAGTCGCGTGCTCGATCCCTTAGCAGACAAGCAACATACCTCTCATTCAACCTCTCAGGGCAGAGGCTCGCCACCTAGTCGCTCTCCATATCTTCAACCCCTTCCTGTTGATAATGGTGTCCTTCTTCCCGAAGAACTCTATTGCACCACAAGCCCGTAAATCCTTGAACGAGAGTGTGCGGGCACCTAACTGTTCGACGGCTATCTCCGCCCGGAAAGCCTGAAAGCGCTCCTCCAACAACTCCACAATCCCTTCCTTAATCAACTTGAACATCATATGGGTCACGTCAAGGATACCTCGCATAATCTCAGACGCAATAAATTTGCGTACTCCTACATTAATAGGCTTGGCACCAGAGCCTGAACCTGAACCAGAAGCTCCTCTTCATGTCATCACCATAATGAAAACCATCACCAAAACACTTGGAGAACTTCACACACTACAAGCTCCTTAGTAGCTCTGTGACCTCCCATTTTCGACTATTAATCTTGTGTTTTAAGGAGTACAGGCCCAAATACTACCTTCCACACCAATCCATACTTTCCCCAATGGTTGTCCCGAATCCTCCAACTTGCTTCCCTATTATCAAATACTTCACTCATATGACAGAACGCCCTATGTGCTAACACCTCCTAGGCTTTCCTAGGGTTCCCTTCACACCACTCTTTGATGGGTTTTGAGCATAACAAACAATCATATGTGTACATGCAACCCTAATTGATTTGATCTATGTTTTCTCTAATTGAACATACAAGTATTGAACATAAAAAGGAAAAAACCCTAGGAACCCAATGTTATAATCAAAATTTACAACCAGGGTTAGTAAACAAACCTTTAATTGTTGTATAATAATAAAAATTCAAATCCTTAGTGTTGTTGATGCTTCGAGAGCAAGCACCACAAATGTCGTGCCTCTAATGGTTCACACCCAACACTAGAAAGAGGATGAGAGAGGAGAGAGGAGAGAGGAGAAGGAGAAGGGAGATTTTTGGATTCTCTTCTAAAAATATGGTGGCCAAAAATACAAGGGTGAAGGGCCCTTTTGTGACATCCCCATATTTCTCGGCCATAAAAGACCGATTTAATTTATGCTTTTTAAAATAAAATCAGAGAAATCTTTTTATAAGATATTTCGGAATTGGTCCCCAAACAATATATGATAAAAGTTTTATCAAAATCCTTCATTAAGAAGGTATATATTTTCCATATATATATCAAAACCTCGGGATGTCATGTTCCGATACAGATCAAAAGCATAAACAAGACATTATAAGCCTTTCAATAGTTATTTACAACTACTAGCCTATAATCCAAAAATCTCTCGTCATCCTCCGACTATGCTCGGGGTCCACTACCTGTAATCATAAAACTGAGTGGGTCAGGCTTGGGAGCCTGGTGAGCATATAGGGTTTTCAACCCACAATAATAATATACTTATTAAGTTCACCAATCAACAATAACCCTGATTACCCATTCCCGTTGTCCTCACTTTACGTCCCTAAACACCTATCACAAGAGACCTAGCCTAAGGATTATCATCGGGATGGACACTACTGCTAAGGGGTTTCCTCAGCCATACATGTCCTTAAGGCAATCATGAGGGGGATGAAGTACGCCAATGAAAATTTAATTCATCAACACCTACAAGTTGCGAACCTGCTAGTGTTCCACTGGACTATCTAGAAAGTCCGTGGTCGTCATCTATACTTCGCTAGATGGCTACAACAACAACACAACATCGACATCGAGGCCTCTCACCATTTTAACACACATCAACTATTTCATCTACCCATGTTCTACCCAACATATTTTGTAGATAAAAAGCATATACAGTTTAAAACTTGTATAAAACATCAATTCAACAGTCACCTCGAATAAACAATTAGCATATTTACACATAACACGTATTTCAAGGTAAATACTTCATATCTATGTGTAAATTGAAAGTAACTACACACTCACTTATTTTGGTGAAAATCGGGCAGCAATTCGTTTCCTAAAACGATCGTTTCTAATAAAACCGGGAGTTTTATTGAGAAACCGGGCTCTGCAAAAGTCGGGCTTCGAAACCGAAAAGATAAATTTTTCGGGCTTCTCGGGCACTTCGTGGGGTATTCCGGGCTTTACAATTGATACCGGGGCTTTGCGGGATGTTAAGATGAAGAAAATATGGAGAGAGGGGCTAAAAATGGCTAAATTCCAAAAGTAACCGGAAACCCTCGCAGGTACCCTTCTATTTATAGGGTCCGAAGTTTGATCCAAAGGCTGAGAAGTTTCCTGATCCGACGGCTAAGAGGCTTCGCAGGGGGGGGGGGGGGGTCTCGCACATGGCTCGCATGGCTCGCACATGGCTCGCACATGCGAGGGCTCGCTGTCGGCTTCTAAGTGGACCGCGGCTTGCTGGCGCACCTGCGAGGCTCGGAGCTAGGCTATGCGAGGCTCGGACACACGCGGCAGCTGGGCGAAGCTTCGGCTGGGGAGCTGGCTGCTTCGGATTGGGCCTCCTCCTCGGTCGAATCAGAAGAGGACACGTGGCTCGCATGACTCAGCAGCCTTGGTGACTCAGCAGCCTAATGACTCAGCAGCCAGGTGACTCAGCAGGACACGTGTCACTTTCTAAGCGAGGGTGACGTGGCAATTGTGACTATGCGAAATTTCTCGGTTTTCGTGCCAAAACTTCTAAAATCCATAACTTTCGCATACGAGCTCCGTTTTTTACGTTCTTTATATGCACGCGTAGCTAAAATTACGATCTACAACTTTCGTTTAGACTTCGTCGGCTAATTTTGACTTTAATTTTTATATTATTATTTTTAACAGACCGGGACAGGAAATCCGTTAAAAATTCATAACTTCTTCATCCGACGTCCGTTTTCGTCAGACTTTTTACCGTTGTGCTCCTAATGACGAGACCTTCAATTCTCGTTTAGGTTGTGTCGGCTAAAAATCGCTCGATCTAAAATTCGAGTTTTTTTAGTTGTCTACTGCTACGCTGAAACTTCGAAAAATCATAACTTCCTCATACGAAGTCAGATTTGGGCGTTCTTTTTATCGAACTTCTCGGTTTAATGAATACTACAACCTTCATTTAGATTACTAAGGCTAAAAAGTAGTTTATCAAAAACTCACTTTTTACGACATTCAGCACCGTGCCGGTTTTGTCGCAAAACTTCGACAGGTCATAACTTCTTCGTTATAACTCGGATTTTGGTATTCTTTATATCCCCAAAATCCTTGTTTCGACCACTACAACTTTATGTAAAGATATCGGGCTTATCTCACACTTTAATTTTGACGCTTATTTTTATTCTTAATTAATTAAGCCCTAATACTTAAGCATAAAACACATAATTCACATAATATTCACATAACTCCTTTTCATTTCTTCAAAATGAGTTACAATGGTTAACCTAGACTATCAACTCAATATAAATGCCTAGGCTAGAAACACGAGTGTTACAATTCTCTCCCTCTTAGGATGATTCCGTCCCCGGAATCACATATCACCAAACAACTGCGGGTAGCGACTCATCATGTCACTCTCCGTTTCCTAAGTGAGATTTGGTCCATTCGTATGTTTCCAGCGCACAAGCACTAAATCGACCATCTTGCGTCGTAACTTCATAGTCTTACGGTCAACGATTGCCTCAGGTTCTTCGATCAACCTCTTGTTTTCATCCAACCTTAACTCAGAAATCGGAATTATGTCGGGCACATCTCCTGTGAATTTTCTCAAATAACACACATGAAAGGTGTTATGAATACCCTCTAGTTCTTCCGGTAACTCTAGCTTGTAAGCTTGATTCCCGATCCTCTGAAGAACTTTAAATGGTCCAATAAACCTTGGACTCAACTTCCCTCGTTTCCCAAATCTTATAAGTCCCTTCCACGGCGAGACTTTAAGTGAAACCGAATCTCCAACATCGAAGGATATCGGTCGTCTTTTCTTGTCAGCATAACTCTTTTGTCGATCTTGAGCAGCTAACATCCTTTCCCTTATCACTTTCAACTTTTCAGCAGTCTCATGGACTATTTCAGGTCCCATAAACTGCTTTTCCCCAGCTTCCAGCCAACATGATGGCGTTCGACACTTCTCCCCATACAAAGCGTGATAAGGTGTCATCTTAATGCTTGAGTGGAAACTATTATTATAGGAGAATTCTACTAAAGGTAAGTGTTCATCCCAGTTACCTTGGAATTCTAGGGTACATGCTCTCAGCATATCCTCCAATGTTTGAATCGTTCGCTCGCTCTGACCATCGGTTTGCGGATGGTAAGCTGTACTCAAACACAACTTGGTACCCAATTCCTCTTGTAGACTCCTCCAAAACCTTGAGGTAAAACGGCTGTCACGATCGGACACAATCGTTAACGGAACACCGTGAAGCCTCACAATTTCCTTCACGTAAGAATTCGCAAGTTTATCCATAGACCATTTCTCTTTGGCCGCTATGAAATGCGCACTCTTAGTGAAGCGATCAACGACCACCCAAATCATGTCGTGACCGTTCCTTGTTCTGGGCAGTTTAGTTACAAAATCCATGGTGACATCTTCCCATTTACCCATGGGTACGGGTAAAGGTTCTAAACTCCCATACGGTTTCTGATGTTGTGCCTTAACCCTAGCACAAGTTACACACTCGGCCACATACTTAGCAACATCGAGCTTCATCGTCGGCCACCAATAATAGGGTTTTAGATCCCTATACATTTTCGTACTGCCGGGATGAATTGAGTACATGGTCTTGTGAGCTTCTTCCATCAGAAGATCTCTTATTCCGCCCGTCTTAGGTACCCAAATTCTATCTTGAAATACCTTCAACCCTTGGTTGTTTGTACCGAACACTAACGTTTTGCCTAAACGTTCTTCCTTTCGGTCATTTTTCTCTAAAGCTTCCTCTTGAGCTTTCTTTATACTTCCCACAATTGTCGAGACAACTTCAATTCTCAATGCTCTTGGCCTTTTCTTTTCAAGGTTTACCTTCCGACTGAGAGCATCGGCAACAACATTTGCTTTACCAGGGTGGTAAAGTATCTCACAGTCATAGTCCTTGAGTAACTCTAGCCATCGTCGTTGCCTCATGTTCAATTCCTTCTGATTAAAGAGATATTGGAGACTCTTATGATCAGTGAAAAGTTTACACTTTGTGCCATAAAGATAATGCCTCCATATCTTCAAGGCAAATACTACCGCTGCCAACTCCAAATCATGAGTGGGGTAGTTCTTTTCATGCTCCTTCAATTGCCTCGATGCATACGCGATCACTTTATCCCTTTGGGTCAGAACACAACCTAACCCAACTTCGGATGCATCGCTATAAACTGCAAAGTCATCAACTCCTTCAGGCAATGAAAGAATCGGTGCTTCACACAATCTCTTCTTCAACTTCTCAAAGGCTTCCTTATGCTTCTCATTCCAAGAATAAGTGGCTCCTTTGTGGGTCAAAGTTGTTAATGGAGTAGCAATCGAAGAAAAGCCTTGGATAAACCTTCGGTAATATCCAGCTAATCCTAAAAAGCTTCGAATCTCCGTAGGACTTTTTGGTTGTTCCCACTTCATTACAGCTTCAATCTTTGCTGGGTCAACCATTATCCCTTCTTGGTTAACCACATGACCTAAAAATTGGACTTCTTGAATCCAAAATTCACACTTGGAGAACTTTGCATACAGCTTCTCCTTTTTCAGGACTTCTAGCACTTCACGCAGATGCTTTTCATGCTCCTGCTTGCTTTTCGAATAAATCAAGATATCATCTATGAATACTATCACGGATTTATCTAAGAATGGTTTACAAACCCTATTCATCAAATCCATGAAAGCTGCTGGGGCATTGGTTAGTCCGAACGACATAACCAAAAATTCATAGTGTCCATATCTCGTTCTAAAAGCAGTCTTTTCGATGTCCTGCTCTCTCACCTTTAGTTGATGGTATCCCGACCTAAGATCGATCTTCGAGAAATAGCTCGAACCCTGCAACTGGTCGAACAAGTCATCGATCCTTGGCAACGGGTACTTGTTCTTTATCGTCACTTTGTTCAGCTCTCTGTAATCGATGCACATTCTCATGCTTCCGTCTTTCTTCTTTACAAATAACACAGGGGCTCCCCAGGGTGATGAACTAGGTCGAATAAAACCTTTGTCCAATAACTCCTGAAGTTGTGTCATAAGTTCTTTCATTTCGGTTGACGCTAGTCGATAAGGTGCTTTCGCTATCGGCGTCGTTCCTGGCAACAAGTCGATACGAAATTCTACTTGTCGATCAGGGGGCAATCCGGGAAGATCTTCGGGAAAGACTTCCGGATAATCACACACCACCAGAATATTCTGCACCTCCTTCTTTTCCATCTTGACATCGATCACGAATGCTAGATATGATGTACATCCCTTGGCCAAACACTTTCTGGCTTTCATTAGGGAAATTATTCCAGAGTTTACTCTGCGTTTGTCTCCGTACACCATAAACGACTCTTTCCCTGGCGGGTTTACTTTTACTATCTTCTTTCTACATAGTATTTCTGCGTCATTGGCGCTAAGCCAATCCATTCCTAGAACTATGTCGAATCCATTTAACTCGATAGGCAATAATTCCTCTTGGAACTTATTCCCATCCAAGTCAATGAGGATGTTTTTCATACGATGGCTAACAGGTACAAACTTGCCACTAGCAATCTCGACTATTATAGCATTAACTAGCATATCTACAGGCAAAGCTAGCTTTCTACCAAATTCATGCGATATAAAGGAGTAATTGGCTCCAGAATCAAACAAAATTTGGGCAGGCAATTCGTTTACGAGAAAGGTACCTGAAGCAACATCGGCTTCTTCTTTCGCAGCTTCGAGGGTCATCTGAAAGGCTCTCGCCTTCGGCTTTGGTGGTAGATTGGGTTTTACTGCATCCTTCTTCTTCGGGCAGTCCCTCAAAATATGCCCTTCTTCATTGCACCCAAAACATACGTTCTTATTGAAGGTGCATTCATTGGCATAATGCCCTGGCTTTCCACATTTGTAACAAGTGACTTCCATGCTGCACTTCCCAGCATGTTTCTTCTTACACTTGTTACACCACTTGGCTTCGCTTCCTCCTCCAAACTTTCTCGAACCAGTCTTCGAGAATTTGTTCTTTTTATTGGAACCTGAAGTTCCTTCAAACTTTCGCTTTTCGCCAACTTCAACCTTGCTGGCGGCTCTCCCTTTTATCATATCTTCAACAGACTTGGCAGCCCAGATAGCTGCCTCCAAAGTAAGTGTCTGACGTACTGGCACCGCATACTCCCATGGAAGTCCCTTTGCGTACCTGTCTATTTTTGCCAACTCATCTGGGACAATACGCAAAGCAAACTCCATTTTGTCTATGAAGTTATTTGTATATTCGTCAACGGTCATACTCCCCTTCTGCAACGTTAGAAATTGGTTTTCTAACTCAAGTACGTTTTGGGCCGAGCAGTACTTGCGCTTGAAGTGCACTAAGAACTCTGCCCAAGTTAATTGCAGTGGCTCGTTAGGGCTTAGGGTTTTCCCCAAAGTGCTCCACCAACGGGCAGCACTACCCCTGAACTGACGTACTGCAAACGTAGTTTGTAACTTGCCTTGGCAATCACAAGTCATGAAAGCCAACTCCATTTCCGAGATCCAATCCATTACTCCGACAGGATCTTCTTTTCCATTGAAGGTCGATGGCTTGCAAGTCATAAAGTCCTTATACTTGCACCCATTTCTCTCCGCTCTACCCTCGTGGTTATTCCTCCCAACCACAAGCGGTTCACCATGACCAACCGATCTGCTACTGTTCCCTTCTTCAGATCGATCGTTATTTAGTTCACGTTGTTCAACAGGAACTGAAGGTTCATCCCTGTCGTTCAGCAACATTTGCCTCAATTCCTCCCTCTGTTCAGCCAACATGGCCTGAATCATAGTTCGTACTCCAGCCATAGTGATGGGTTCGGGTGCAGCTCCTACTATAGGCACCTGTTCCACCACTGGAGGTTGAGGTTGTTGGTTTCTATTTGCATTTCCAGCTCCACTCCGAGTTCTTGCCATTACAATCTATATACCGAATAAGGCAAAATTTAGGTCTTTATCCTCGTATTCATACACTTAGAATCCTACACACATAAGGTTTCCAGATCCGGTCGGCAACAGACCATAGATCCGAACAAATAATGGCACACATGGCAAACACATAGCATTTAGCACATAAGGGCATTTTAGGCATCTTCCCTAAAATAAACTAGTGCTCGTGCCTAAAATAAGGTAGACACTCATCTCACAATCATCACTTAGCATTCTAAGTTCAAGTCTAGAAATTCTACAATTTCTTAGTTCGCTTAAACTAATGCTCTGATACCAACTATGACATCCCCATATTTCTCGGCCAGAAAAGACCGATTTAATTTATGCTTTTTAAAATAAAATCAGAGAAATCTTTTTATAAGATATTTCGGAATTGGTCCCCAAACAATATATGATAAAAGTTTTATCAAAATCCTTCATTAAGAAGGTATATATTTTCCATATATATATCAAAACCTCGGGATGTCATGTTCCGATACAGATCAAAAGCATAAACAAGACATTATAAGCCTTTCAATAGTTATTTACAACTACTAGCCTATAATCCAAAAATCTCTCGTCATCCTCCGACTATGCTCGGGGTCCACTACCTGTAATCATAAAACTGAGTGGGTCAGGCTTGGGAGCCTGGTGAGCATATAGGGTTTTCAACCCACAATAATAATATACTTATTAAGTTCACCAATCAACAATAACCCTGATTACCCATTCCCGTTGTCCTCACTTTACGTCCCTAAACACCTATCACAAGAGACCTAGCCTAAGGATTATCATCGGGATGGACACTACTGCTAAGGGGTTTCCTCAGCCATACATGTCCTTAAGGCAATCATGAGGGGGATGAAGTACGCCAATGAAAATTTAATTCATCAACACCTACAAGTTGCGAACCTGCTAGTGTTCCACTGGACTATCTAGAAAGTCCGTGGTCGTCATCTATACTTCGCTAGATGGCTACAACAACAACACAACATCGACATCGAGGCCTCTCACCATTTTAACACACATCAACTATTTCATCTACCCATGTTCTACCCAACATATTTTGTAGATAAAAAGCATATACAGTTTAAAACTTGTATAAAACATCAATTCAACAGTCACCTCGAATAAACAATTAGCATATTTACACATAACACGTATTTCAAGGTAAATACTTCATATCTATGTGTAAATTGAAAGTAACTACACACTCACTTATTTTGGTGAAAATCGGGCAGCAATTCGTTTCCTAAAACGATCGTTTCTAATAAAACCGGGAGTTTTATTGAGAAACCGGGCTCTGCAAAAGTCGGGCTTCGAAACCGAAAAGATAAATTTTTCGGGCTTCTCGGGCACTTCGTGGGGTATTCCGGGCTTTACAATTGATACCGGGGCTTTGCGGGATGTTAAGATGAAGAAAATATGGAGAGAGGGGCTAAAAATGGCTAAATTCCAAAAGTAACCGGAAACCCTCGCAGGTACCCTTCTATTTATAGGGTCCGAAGTTTGATCCAAAGGCTGAGAAGTTTCCTGATCCGACGGCTAAGAGGCTTCGCAGGGGGGGGGTCTCGCACATGGCTCGCACATGGCTCGCACATGCGAGGGCTCGCTGTCGGCTTCTAAGTGGACCGCGGCTTGCTGGCGCACCTGCGAGGCTCAGAGCTAGGCTATGCGAGGCTCGGACACACGCGGCAGCTGGGCGAAGCTTCGGCTGGGGAGCTGGCTGCTTCGGATTGGGCCTCCTCCTCGGTCGAATCAGAAGAGGACACGTGGCTCGCATGACTCAGCAGCCTCGGTGACTCAGCAGCCTAATGACTCAGCAGCCAGGTGACTCAGCAGGACACGTGTCACTTTCTAAGCGAGGGTGACGTGGCAATTGTGACTATGCGAAATTTCTCGGTTTTCGTGCCAAAACTTCTAAAATCCATAACTTTCGCATACGAGCTCCGTTTTTTACGTTCTTTATATGCACGCGTAGCTAAAATTACGATCTACAACGTTCGTTTAGACTTCGTCGGCTAATTTTGACTTTAATTTTTATATTATTATTTTTAACAGACCGGGACAGGAAATCCGTTAAAAATTCATAACTTCTTCATCCGACGTCCGTTTTCGTCAGACTTTTTACCGTTGTGCTCCTAATGACGAGACCTTCAATTCTCGTTTAGGTTGTGTCGGCTAAAAATTGCTCGATCTAAAATTCGAGTTTTTTTAGCTGTCTACTGCTACGCTGAAACTTCGAAAAATCATAACTTCCTCATACGAAGTCAGATTTGGGCGTTCTTTTTATCGAACTTCTCGGTTTAATGAATACTACAACCTTCGTTTAGATTACTAAGGCTAAAAAGTAGTTTATCAAAAACTCACTTTTTACGACATTCAGCACCGTGCCGGTTTTGTCGCAAAACTTCGACAGGTCATAACTTCTTCGTTATAACTCGGATTTTGGTATTCTTTATATCCCCGAAATCCTTGTTTCGACCACTACAACTTTATGTAAAGATATCGGGCTTATCTCACACTTTAATTTTGACGCTTATTTTTATTCTTAATTAATTAAGCCCTAATACTTAAGCATAAAACACATAATTCACATAATATTCACATAACTCCTTTTCATTTCTTCAAAATGAGTTACAATGGTTAACCTAGACTATCAACTCAATATAAATGCCTAGGCTAGAAACACGAGTGTTACACCTTTATATAGTGCAACAAGGATATCTTGGATCAACCTTATCTGAATATAATAATAATATTTCAAACTTGGTAATTATCCACCTCCTTAATTATCCATTTAAGATAATCTAGAAACGCTAATTATCTTAGGAATTTTTCCACCACCTTCTAGGAAGGTTCTGGACCATTTTACTCAGCTACTGAACAACTGCACTTTTAATTAATTCTTTTAATCCCAAAATTAATTCCAAATTAATCTCTGTTTAAATATTAATTAAATAGTATGATTTCTAATTATTATATTATTTTCATAATACATTAATAAATCTTTTACTTCAATTTATTAATCAAATAATAAATTCAACCTCTTCATCCAAAATTCATCTTGTCTAGCTGCTCGTTTTGATGGAAACCCAAAGGAATTGTGCCACTATCAATTCAAGTATATATCAATTATAGTTATGGGATTAGACACCTGATCCAATAGTCTACCACTTGGATAAGTCTAATAACTATAATAGCTAGTACACCTTCAAAAACGGATTAGCAAATTGTAGCTCTCAAAGCTGTTGTCGAACTCTGACCTAGTCAGTTACGTGTCCTAACGTAAATGATCAAATATTCCTCCGTTCTACAAGATATCGTATAGACATGTTACATGGATTATAATCAATCTCATTGTCCAAGTTTTGTTTCCCGATTTCTGATTTATGACGACTGAAATTAGACTACTAATTGAACACATCAATTCAGTCCAGGATTGTCCAAGCACTTTAGATGTCGACATCAAATCATCAAGGGGCCCACATATATTTTTTCCTGTTAGGGAAAAAGGAACGGATAAACTTCGACTTATATGCTTGCACTATTCACTCATCAAATTACACACAACAATACGTTTTATAACATCAAGTTACTAATACGTTTACGTATTATCAATGCACAACTGACTTATAAACAACAACTCTTATTTATCAGTTTCAAGAATATAAGATATTATTGTCTCAAAATTACTAGTGATAAAATCCATGAAGTAATTCTCTGAGTGTGGATTTATCAAATACTTAAAATCCCCATTTTCAAGTACTCATGAACATTGTAGTGAAACCATTGCTATGTCTAATCTCCATAGACAATCTACAATTCAATTCATAACAGTCTTAATTCACTACTTACTTCCAAAAGTACGAGCGACTACGGATGTTTGAATTATCCAATTATTCAAGATGTAAAACATGCGAAGTGAAACACAATAATAACCTAATTAACTACGGTCTCAAAACTATTGAATATAAATAAAACTCTTATTATTTAATCACCATATTAATTAGACTTTATTCATTGTATAATGTTTCGAGTAATCAACTAAACACTTGAATTAAACATCATTCATGCCATGTTATAAACATGCATACCATGTCTCTCTATAGTCGCATGCTCGATCCCCAGATCTTGATGTGGTCCAGATTGGGAATCTTTCCAGTCCACATCTTGTGAGGTTTTTTAGCAACCTTTTTGGTAGGGACTAGATTTAGAATATGGGCGACAGTCTCTAAGGCATACCCCCAAAATAAGATTGGTAACTAAGCTCGACTCATCATGGAACGAACCATATCCAACAAGGTTCGATTACGCCTCTCAGCCACACCATTAAGTTGTGGTGTCCTGGGAAGTGTCAATTGTGAGAAAATCCCACATTCCTTAAGATAGTCAAGGAACTCTATACTAAGATACTCACCACCTCGATCGGATCGAAGTATCTTAATGTTCTTGCCCAACTGATTCTCCACTTCCTGTTTAAACTCCTTGAACTTTTCAAAGGTTTCTGACTTATTCTTGATTAAGTAGACATATCCATATCTACTAAAATCATCAGTAAAAGTCACATAGAAGCGGTTAGCATCCCTTGTGGCGGTTATGAAGGGTCCACACACATCAGTATGTATGAGATCCAACAAACCCTCACCCCTAGCACAAGAACCAGTGAAGGGTGACTTTGTCATTTTCCCAAGCAAACAAGATTCACAACTATGATCCGAATTTAGGTCAAATGACTCCAAGACTCCATCCTTTTGGAGTTGGCCTATGTGTTTCTTGCTTACATGTCCAAGACAACAATGCCATAATGATGCTTTATCCAAGTTAGTGGAAGAATCAATACACAACACATGATGTCCTAGGTTATTAACAACCGACACAGTTTCATACACATCATCACAAGGTAATGCGTTAAAATAAAGAACATTATTAAAGAAAGCATTAATACCATCACATTGATTATCAAACAAAAAGGTAAACCCTTGTTTTTACAAATAATGAAAGGAAATAATATTTCTCGCCATTTCAGACAAGTAAAAACACTTATTCAAATCTAATACTAATACACTACTTAGCAACAAAGAATAAACTCCAATCTTGGCGACAGGTGAAACTTTCATATTCCCCATGATCAAGTTTATCTTCCCATGCTCCACATTCTCACTTCTTCTTAGTCTCAACAAATCAGTACATATGTGAATACCACATCATGTATCAAGGACCCAAGAATTAGAATGGGGTGAATTATTAGTCAACATAGTGTATGTTCCTGCATGGTTGGGTTTTACTTTCCCATCCTTCACATCTTACTGGTACTTTGGGCAGTTTCGCTTCCAATGCGACTTTTCATGGAAATAGAAGCATTCTGCCTCTTTAGGGTTAGCAGAAGTAGTGACGAAACCTTTCTTGGTTCCACTTGAAGATGAGCCATCAAGGGTCTTCCCCTTGGTTCCCTTCGAAGGGTTCTTCCTCTTCTTTCCTTTGCCTTGCCTGATTGCCAAGACAGGGGCCACGGTAGGAGTAGGAGTGGTAACAACCGATTTACTCTTAAGACCACTTTTCGCGGTCTTCAATAGTCCTTGAAGTTGGCTAAGTGTAACTTCCTCCTTGTTCATGTGGTATGTCATACGGAATTGATCATAACACGAAGGTAAGGAGTGCAAAATGATGTCTATTGCCAACTCCTCGAGGAAGTTCACATTCAGTTTCAGCAAACGGTCCACATACCTTTGCATTTTCTACATGTGGCCCGTGATGGGTTCACCATCCTTCATTCGGGTTGTTATCATGGAGAAGATGATTTCATATCGCTCTTGATGAGCACTCTGATGGTAGCGGTCCATCAAATTCGGGTGCATCTCAAAAGGATAGTAATCCTCATAGTACTTTTGGAGCTCGGCTGTCATAGTGGCCAACATAATACATGCCACTTTGGTAGCATCTCTTTCATGTGCCTAGTATTCAACGATCTCCTCAGGAGTAGCAGACGACTCAAGTTCCTTAAGGTCCTTGTCGAGGACATATTCTTTGTCCTCATACTAAGTGACCATCCTGATGTTCATGATCCAATCCATAAAGTTGGATCCATCAAAAATGACTCTCCCATAAAGGTTCATAAGAGAGAAGGAGTCGGTAGGGTTTGAGCCAGAAGCAACATTGTTGGAAGACATCTGAAAAGAAGAAAGACAAGTTTAGATTAGATATAAAAAGAGTCCTTAATAAAACACCCAAATGTAATATTAAGGCTAGGAACCAACACAATATTTTATAACTTAGAAGAGGGATGTCGTAATCCAAGCTATAAAATATTTGAAGGTAGGCGAATGACGATTCACCAGTTTCCACCATGAAAGATGAAATAAATTATTAGGTTTTAATTGGTTTTTGAAACTCCTAGAATCTTTGAGATTAATTGAACTTTTCAATGGCATGTTTTAATCTCGAGTGTGCCCTTCAGGTTTTGTGACTAGAATGCCGAGGATCACAAAACAAGGTGTGAAGTAACCATGAAAATTACTTAGTACCCTTAATATTTACCCCTCAATCGATGTGTCAGTTAACCACACACGCTCCACCGATACTATGATAAACATTAATTCACCCTTTGCCTACCTTTTTAAGTCCATGTTAGTGTGCCGGTTAAACACACACGCTCCACTAACGACTTCATCAAAGTGCAAAGTGTAATTTCATGGGTTAGCACCTTATTCACATTTTCCTAAAGTAACTAAGATTGAGAATTTATAAAAAAACATTTAGTTACTTTATATTCATCATACTTTTATTGAAGATTTAAAGTCCTTGTCTTACCCGTTCGGCTAACGACCCTCCACCGATCCAAGAAGCGATGGATGAGAGTGGACACCCATTAAGCTGCCATTTTATAGGCAACAACCTTATACCTCCCTTATGGACCGGCTTCGTGAATGACACCTACTAATGGTAAAAACGACTTTTTCTTATACATATATAATTATTATTAAACTTATAATATTATAAAGTATAAACATTGAATTTTAACTTTTAAAATTCTAGGAGTTGGAACTAAAGTTTTTAAAGTGACTTTACATGTTCCAAAACTTGAGGAAAACTTTTGTAACTTTCAAAACTTTTCATCTTTCATAACTTATGAGTTAATGGTTTAATAAAATGAGAGACTTTTCATTTTATGTAACTTATGTGTTTCTTTAATGGACTTTAAAATGATGACTTTTGGTAATCCATAACTTGAGGACAAATTATGGATTCCATTAAAACACATAATGATAAAGAATTAAACTAACAAGCAAGTTACAAATAATTCCTATGATCTTCTAAACTCATAAGTTCTTGAACATGCATATCAACTATTTCAAGAATCATAAATTAACCATATAAAACTTGAAAATTTGATAATAGCTATTGAAAATGGATTAGCGTAACCATTACACCATCTAAAACAAGTTTTATAACACCAAAACAGTTTATGGTAATGTTTCTAGTCTATTTCCAGCAGCAAAACTCGAAAATCTACATTATGGGGCTCCTACTCGTCGAGTGCACGAACCTACTCGACGAGTAGGATGAATTTACTCATGGACTCGTCGAGTCCCCCATGGACTCGGCGACTTCATGCTGCAGAATGCAGAAAACTTGAGTTTTTTCAACAATTTGCATCAAGTATCAAATAAACAAGCCTAGGGTCTGATACCACTGATGGGTTTTGAGCATTCTAACACTCCTATGGTGTACATGCAACCCTACAACCTTGGATCTATGTTTTACTATGATACATGAAAATTTCCTTTTCCAAGGTTCTTAACCTAACTAGCATGGCATGGGGAACTTCAAAACATAATAAGCTAGTAGAGTTTAATGTGGATGCCTCAAATGGAAGTCACAAATCACCACAAACCTTGGAAACTTGATAGAATAGTAGCACTCTTCTTGAAATCGGCCCTCTTAGTTTTTACACCAAAAAACTAATATCATTTCAAGTGACAAAGACTCCTTTATATAGTCTGGTGGATTAGGGTTACATCCATGTAAACCCTAATATCCATGACCTTTCATTTCCATGAGATCCGTGGGTTAAAGCCCCATGAATTATCCATGGACTTACCATGAAAGCCCAGCCCATTCTAAATAAGCATTAGCCCACACTATATAAGTACAAGAGTCCATATTTAATTAGTCACACTTTTGATCAGTAAATTAATTCCAAATTAATTTTAGATCACTACTAATTAAATAATATGATTTCTTATTAATATATTAGAAGTTATAATATATTAATAAATCATAGCTTATACTATTCTCAAAAGATTATCCATATAAATTGTTCGGGTAAAGTGCAACCCAAATGGACCATGCCGGGTCGGGTCAAGTACATCTCAAATATATTTATGGACTTATACACCTTATCCAATAGTCTCCCACTTGGATAAGTCTAATAACTATAGTTGCAATTATGACTTCAGGAACCGACCGAAAATCGTAGCTCTTAAAACTCTGTTGAACTATGTAGCGCCGTTTTAGATAAGGGATCATATAATCCTCTGTTCTAGATATCAGCCAGACAAATAAAGGAACAATGTCTTACTTATTGTCCAACAGTTTGTTTCTCGATTTCCGATTTGTTTGACATAGAACTGAATTGAACACATCAACTTAGTTCTGACCGGGCCTGGTACATGGGTCAACAAAAAATCATCGAGGGGCCCAGATATCGCTTCTAATCCAAGAAGGAACAGGTAGACTTCGACTCATATGCTTGTTCTACTACTTGTTGAATTATACACAAAGTTAGTATGAATTCTCATCAAGAAAAACACTTCACCGAATTGGTCTTAGTTCATCCTTTGTTTTATCCAAAACATCATAACTTCCAATTCCAAATGTGCTAGAGTAAGAAAACATTATTACTCCGTATTTTATGAGGTGTCATAAACCTACTTAGTATAGAATAAGTTTCAAGATACGATTTGTAGTAACTAGAGCATATCTCTAAAACTTGATTGGAAACCAAGTATGACACATCTCTCGATTAAACTATTTCAACAATACCCGATTCCTCTTCTTAGTCAAATAATTGCACTAAGATCTTTTTTTAGGATCAATTGTGATATAGTTCCATAACCATTAAGACGATCAAAAAACATGATACTAAAGTAATCTCCTCTCCTTTCAGATTGGAGAAACTTTTATCTTTATGCCTAATAGATGCTTCTTATTCGTTTTGACACTCTTTGAAACTTTTCAAATTATTAGAATTATGCTTAATCTTATAAACGCAAGCATATTTACTAAAAGCATTAGTAAATCATGACGTATAAAGTTATCATCCTTTGTGGCGGATCTGAATAGTCCACATCAATGTGTACTAGATCCTTTAGTCCTTCACTCGACTCACAAAAACATGTGATCAAAAAATTAGTCATATTCTTCCAACGATCAAGATTCTCATACATCACACTGTTCAAATTGCATGACTCCAAGTTTCTATCTAATTGAAACTTGGGTGATGAGAATTCCTTTTCACTTGGTCAATTATGACATTACCACAAGTGATGTAACAAGAATTAAATCCACAATTAATATTGTTAATAATAGAAATGTAACCAACACTTTCATAAATGCCATTGCATGGAAATTCAAAGTAAACTTGATAAATCAACAATTCATTTTTATTGATAATAAGCAGAAAAATTTGTCCTTACAATGCAAAAAATATGAATACAATGTTTCTAGACATTTCCTAAGTCTGTTAAATTATCATAACTCCTAAGCAATAGCTTGCAAAATCTGATCATTGAACCATGCGATCAAAATCCATCTGTCAAGATCAGACTCAACTTACTCTTCTTAATCTTCCTTCTTTCTCTTAGATCCTACAAAACATCAAAATGTGACTATCACATCATGCATTAAGAATCTATGAATATGAACTTAATAAAATAATGAAGTTATGTAGTGGATGTACCTGAAGTAGAGTCACATGACTTGACTTTACTATCTTTAAGATCTTTTAGTTAGTCTGGGCAACTTCGCATCCAGTTCCTCTTCATTTGGCAATAGAAACATATGGATCTTTCAGGAATAGCACATGGAACTATCTCAGAACTAGCTTTTCTCTTTACCATATGGTCAAACGGTTTGACCTTGATCGATCCCATTCTATTGGAAAGAGAAACCTTTTCTGGACTCCCATTGTTGACATTGTCGATGTCCATGGGAATTTTGGAGACAGATCCTTCAACATTTTTGCTTGACTTGTGCTCTTAATCATTTCTGCTTCAACAACAATCAACATATATGTTAGATCAATTAGGGTCACGTCGAGGTCCCTCATATAGTAGTCTTTGATGAACTGATGTATGATTCAGGAAGAGAAAGTAGAACAAAGTCAATGGCTACCTCCCTTAGTAAAACAACACCCAACATCCCCAATTTGTCAACGTGCGACTTCATTTTCAGAACTTGCACACACACAAACTTTCCATCTTGATGTTTACATGCCAACAGGGATTGAGTAACTTCATATTTTTCTGCTTGAAGGAAACATGACTTGGGGAGAGTCACTGGAGGAGGAGGAGGAAAAGTTGGAGAAGCATGATTTTGAGTTCCACCATTGCTTGAAGAAGGGAGCATTCTTTCACCTTGATCAACATGTGGAAGATCATCTTCAGATAAGGGAAAACCATTTCCAAAAGAATGAGGAAGACCATTGTTGTCTAAACTTGACATCTACAATATGAGAAAACAGAATTCAAGTTAGTTGATTTTAATCCTTAATTATTAACCCATAAATTTAAATTAAAGCCAGGATCCATATTTTCAATTCGGACTTCGAAGAGGGATGTCGTAATCAAATTCGAATCTATTTTACGTAGGTAAGGCCTTTACCAATTTCAATCTCATGAAATTCCTAGATCTTTGGGATTCATTGAACTATTCAATGACATGTTTAATCTCGATTTTGTTCTCACTTTTGTGACTGGGATGCCAATGATCACAAACGAGATGTGAATAACCATGCAAATTTGCTTGGTACTCTCGATGTCATTTATCATCTGATTTTAATGTGTCGGTTCACCACACACGCTCCATTAATCAATGATAATTTACAAGACACCCATTGACACTCCTATTAGTCCATATTACTGTGCGAGTTAACCACACATGCTCCATTAACGACCAATAAGGTACAATGTGCAATTTCATGGGTTAGCATAAAATTCACATTTTCCCTAAAGTAACTTAGAGTGAGATTTTAGAAAATAATTTAGTTACTTTTATCATTTTACTTTAAATAAGGTTATGTCCTATCAAACCCGTTCGGCTAACGATCTTCCATCAATCAAGGGCGCAGTGGGTAAGAGTGGATACCCAATAACAGTTATTTTATAGGCTGCTTCCTTAAACCCCTCTTATAGATCGACTTCGTGAATGATGCGTACTAGTGGTTTGACTGACTTAATCTTATACATATAGTATATTTTAAAACATTTTAAAGTAGCAAGGGTTTAATCCTTTAATAAATTAAACTTGTAATTTAATTAAATTTAATTAAATTTAAACAAATTTATGGATTTATTAATTATCTTTTAATTAATCACTTAATTAAATTATTAATAAAACTCATAAGGATGTATTTTAAACTTTTCAAAATACTTAGGTTTTTAATTCTTAAATTTCGAAATTAAACAATTTAATTTAAATTTAAAAATAAAAAACAAATGATTTAATAATTATCTTATTAATTAAACACTTAATTAATTTTATTAAACCAATTGAGGATTATCCATTAAATTAATCAAAATAATTTAACCTAATCCTCTCTCCTAATTTTCAAAAATCATGGTAGGGAAGATTCAAAATTTATAATTATCCAATTAATTACATAAAGAGATAATTACCAAAAATAAGAAAACCCTATCATGAAACCCTAATTTTCGAAAATATCAAATCTTGGGGAGGAAGCCAAGGATTTCCATCTTGCCAAATTTCGAAAATCAAGAAGGATTAGGAAACCCTAATTTTCGAAACTTGAGGGACAAGGGAAAGGGTTAAAACCCTTTTCCAAAATTTCGAAATCTAGGGTGAAGAAACCCTAATTACGAAAATCCCAAGTCCAAAGGGTTTATTTGCCTTAAACCCTAATTGATCAAATTCAACCAATTGTTATCAAATTTAATAGAAAACAAACCAAGTCTGTGATACCACTCATTGATTTTAAGCATAACAAACAATCCTATGTGTGCATGCAATCCTAATTGATTTGATTTATGTTTTCTCTAATTGAACATACACGTATTGAACATCAAAAGGAAAAAACCCTATGAACCATATGTTATAATTAAAATTTAAATCTAGGGTTAGTAAATATACCTTCAATTGTTATATTGTAATAACAATTCAAATCATTAGTGTTGTTGAAGCTTTGAGAGCAAGCACCACAAATGTCGTGCGTCTAATGGTTAACACCCAACACTAGCAACAGGATGAGAGAGGAGAGAGGAGAAGGAGATGGGAGATTTTTGGATTCTCTTCTAAAGATATGGTGGCCAAAAATACAAGGGTGAAGGGTGTTGGGTTTTGTGTTGGATTAGTGTCTAAGTCCATAACTATTTTGGTATGTACTTGACCCGATGGTGCATGGTCCTTTTGGGTTGCCTTCACCAAAGCAACTTGAGTGGAGAAATAAATAGAGAGAGAGGTTATTATGATTTATTAATATGTTATAAGAATAATATATTAAAGGAGAAATCATATTTGTTTAATTAATATTGGTCAATAATTAATTAAGAATTAATTTTGTGATCAAATATAATTAATTAAACTAGAGGGGCTGAATTGTAATTATGTGATAGTTACAAAATAAGGTAAGGATTACGAATTTAAGGTGATAATGCCTTAGAATTCGACTAGGATAAGGGTTTCAAGACTTATCTTATGGTTACTTGGTGGGCAAACAACTAGATAAGGATAAGGACTAAAACCCTAATCTCTACACCTATATAAAGACCCCCAAGGCTCATGAATTCGTCCATGCCTTCCCAAGAGGTCCTAGAGACGAATTCTTATACCTCTCCTCTCTCTTTATACCTTCTCCATTTGCTCTTGGTGTTTGTAAGCCATTAGAGGAGTGACACTTGTGACTCTAAGCCTTCCAAAGTCAATTCAAGGAGGAATTGGGATTGTTATTGCTACATAACAATCAAGATAATATCATAAACCTAATTATATGTTAATATCGATTTCCATATGATAGAATTAGGGTTTATAGTCTTGGATTCAAAGCATGTACAATAGAGAAACCTAGATCCAAGCATTAGGGTTTGTATGAGCACATAGGATGTCTTATGACCAAAACCCATCAGTGGTATCAGAGCCTAGACTGGTTTCTATTGTATTGATGCTTGATATGATTGAAAATTTCGATTTTTGTGTTTCTGGAGGCTGAACTCGTCGAGTTTTCTAGATGAACTCGCCGAGTTCATGATGAACTCGACGAGTCCATTCTTGACTCGACGAGTCGGCTGGTCAGAGTGAGGGAAAATCGGGATTTCTTGCTGTTTTTGCTTGTGGATAGTTACCTTATCATATTAGATCAATATAAATCCGATTTTATGATATATTTGACCATATTCTTGATCTAATTGAAGATATTTATCAATTAATAAAATATTTGTTTCCTTATGTGATAATTGATTAATTATTTTGATTAAATTGGTAAATTGTTTTGCAAGAAATCATAAAATAAATCAAATATGGATAATTATGTGATTAATTGTTAATTAAGATTATTTGTTATTTGATCCTTGTCGTTATGAAAAGTTTCATATTTTCCCCTTTAGGGTTTATAGTTTAAATTTGAACCCAAAAGTTTTGTTGTTTTGAAATTTAAATAGTTAAAACCCTAATGTTTTGAAAAAGGTTTCAAAACTTGCCCTCAAGTTTTGGAATTTAAATTTTGATTAATAGTTTAATTTTGATGTATATTTAAATTCTAAACCCTAATGTTTTGAAATGTTTCAAAACTTGCCCTCAAGTTTTCGAATTTAAAAGTTGATTAAAAGTTTAATTTAGGAATGTTAAATTCTAAAATACTAGTATTGTTTTGAAAAGTTCAAATCACACCCTTATGGTTTTATTAATTAATTAAGGTGTATAATTAAAAGAAGTTTAATAAATCCATAAAAGTTTTGGTTTACAATTTAATTGAATTAAAAGTATAATTGTTAAATTAAACCACCTAATATTTTAAAAGTGTAAAATACACCCTATACTATATATATAACATTAAAAGTCTAACATTATATATATGTATGAGTAAAAGTCAGTCTTACCATTAGTAGGCCTCATTCATGAAGCTGGTCTATAAGGGGTGTTTAAGGAAATTGCCTACAAAATGGCGATTGAATGGGTATCCACTCTTACCCACCGCACTCTTGACTAGTGGAGGGTCGTTAGCTGAACGGGTAGGATAGGACGAAACCTTCCATTATAAGTATAATGAATTATTAAAGTAACTAAATATTTTCATAAAATTCCCAATCTTAGTTACTTAGGCAAAAGTGAATTGATGCAATTCCATGAAATTACACTTTTTGCCCTTGCAAAGATGTTGGTGGAGCGTGTGTGGTTTACCGGCACACTAAATGGTTCTAAGCAAAGGTAGCAAAGGGTGACTCAATGTTTGTCATAGTTCGGTGGAGCGTGTGTGGTTTACCGGCACATCGAGTAGGTGACTGTAACATGTGAGGGCACCATGTAAGTTTGCATGGTTATTCACACCCGCTTTGTGATCCTCGGCATCCCAGTCACAAACAAGAGGGGCATATCGAGATTTAAACATGCCATTGAAAGTTCAATGAATCTCAAAGAATCTAGGAGTTTTCATAGATTTAAAACTTAAATTCCTTTTCGTTTTTCGTGGTGGAAATTAGTGAATCGTCATTCACTTACCTTCAAATATTCTGCAATTAGGGTTACGACATCCCTCTCCCGAGTTGTGGAATAATGTCTTGGGTCCTAGCCTTAGTATCTCATTTGGGTGATTTACTAAGGACTCAATCAATCAACTAACTTGAATTTGTTTTTCTCCCGTTTTGTAGATGTCAAAGTTCGACAACTATGGTCTTCCCAAATCCCATGGAACAAGCATTCCACATGAAGATGGTATTCCACGATTCAATCGAGGAACGAGAAATCATGCTTCACTTCCTCCTCCTCCTCCTATTGTTCTCCCCAACCCACAAGATCGAAGAATTGAAAGGTTCAATATCACTAAGGCCCTATTGGAAATGAAACATGAAGATGGTAAACCCGTGTGTGCCCACGTTCTAGGAATGAAATCACACATTGATAGGTTGATAATGTTGGGTGTGTCATTCCCAGATGAGTTGGCTGTAAATTGGGTTTTGCAGTCACTTCCTAAATCATATAATGAGTTCAAAAGAAAGTATTATATGATGGATCATGACGACAACCTCATTGACCTAACTTACATACTCATTGCTGCTGAATCAGAAATGATTTGGCGAAGCAATGGAGCGTATTTGTTGGAAAAGTCAACCGACCATGCTTCCGAGGACGTTCTAGGAGAACCGACCTGCGTTTACTGCCAAAAGAAAGGGCGTTGGGTACAAGTCTGCCCAAAGAGCCTGAAGAGTCCAGAAGATGGGAGAGTCAAAGAGTATGGCTGCGCTTCAGGTAAAATCCACTATCTAACTCCATTAAGTTCCTATTCATTAATTCTTAATACATAATGTAATAAGATTGCATTTGAATGTTTTACAGGATCGGTGAAAAGAAAGGAAGCTTGGTGAAAGAGCAAGATGAATCTAATCACAAGGAATGGATCTTGATCGAATGGACTTGAAGATTAGATTTTGAGCTTAGATAGTTATGATAGAGTTGTTAGAAAATTTTCTTTTGAAATACATAGTTTTCAATGGATTTTGCATTGTAAGGACAAATGTTTTCCGCTGCTTTTATAAATAAAATAAATTTTCGTTTGACTTATTTATTTGGTTATTTCCTTGCAATGAAATCGTTATGAAAATTGGTGTTTGCATATTTCTACAACAAATGGATATGATTCTTATTTATGGTGTTTATGGAAAAGTCGAGAATTTACCAAATAGGGAGAGTTTCTCATCGCCCAAGTTTCAATTGGACAGAAATTTGGAATCATGCAACTTGGTTGCACGATGAATGAGAAATTTCATATTTGGAAATTAGACTAATTCATTGACAAAGTGTCAAGTGAAGGACTTGGAGATCGAATACACAAAGTTGCGTGTTGATCAAGTCCACCATAAGAGTAACAAAGATATTCATCATGATTTACTAAAGGTTTAGTAAATATGATTATACTTACAAGATTAAGTGTAATTCTGAATTGATTAAAGGGTTTAGATCAATAGCAGAACGAATAAGAAGAATCAAGTAGGCAGAAAGATAAAAGTTTCTCCATTCTAAGAAGATGGGAGAGTACCTTTTATGCTTTATGATAGGTCTTAATGATTAAGAACCATATCTCAATTGATCCTCTAAATGAGTCTTAGTACAATTGTATGTCTAAGAAGAGGAATCAAGAATTGAAGAAATGGTTAAATCAAGAAGTCAATCATACTTTGTTCCAAAATAAGTCTTAGAGTTAAGATTATGACAATGAGTGACAAGTATTAAAAGGTTTATAACATTCATCAAATGTGGAAAGTTGTGATGTCTTAGATAAGACAAAGGCCAACTAGGACCAATTTATGAAGTGTTTGATAAAAACTACACTAACTCTTGAATATTTGTTTGTTAAGAAATGTTTATTGACAAGGGAATCTTATATGACAAGGAGTAAGTGGGAGTCTTAATGGTCTTGAAAGGTTTCAAGAACAAATCAAATAAACCTTATCGATCATCACTATCACACAAGTTGAGGTTTACAACCTATCGTGTTGACATTATTTTGTTTCTGTGTTGTTCTCATTGAGTTAATTATGCATGTGAGTTCTATGAGTTCTCATTTTGAACGCATAAAAGGCAAAGCACCTTAATCAATGAAAGGTACATTGATAGGAAAGGGTGAGCTGCTTAACTACTTGGAAGACATGGTGGGCAGCTGTGCTACCATAAGGCAAGAAATCAAGATTAAGAAAGATCGGTCCATATGAGTTTGAATTTGTCGTAAACCTTAGGTTCAACAAATTCACATGGATAGGAACACATACACCGTTTAAAATCTAAGTGTCATAATACCGTAACCTTAGATTTCCTCCTTCATGAAAATGATCGTGAGGAAATGCTTTCATTAAGAAAGATTTTAAGAAGATAGTGATTGTAAAATTGCATTCTCGAATTCAATTATGGTTACGGTATACCTTTCCATGATTTGAATTGTGAGGTTTGGCAATTGTTTACACACACATATGAACTATCTATGGCAAAGGTGTATAAGTTCAAGAAGCCTTGATAAAAGATTATCAAAGCACTAAGTATTAGAAACATGAACTTAAGAAATTCAATAAGCATTGTTTTTCTGAAAGTTAAGTTGTTTCTGAATACATGTCAAAGCTAGTGGGAGCATAAGTGTTATGTTTTATAATAATCATCATGATAGTGGGAGCATAAAAGTTATGATTGTATGATTATTAAGGCACGTATTGCAAGATGGCAATATTAATTATAGAAAACAAGAGTTATACCTTGCAAAGTTGTAAGGGTTGTAAAGTTGTTTTGCTATAATTAAGGGAGAGAATATTATGCTTCATTTCAAATCTAAAGGATTAGGTTGAGAAATGTTAATAAATTTAGTCAAGAGTACATAGTGTGTTCTTAAAATTTCGATTATGATTACGGCATTCCTCTTCACAACTCGAATTTTGAGAACATAGCAAATAAAACATTATGCGTCGTGTCCTATACGCTTCGAGTATAGGATTGATTGCAAATGCTTTAATGTTTGACCATTCTAAAATTTTCCAAATGTCGAGCGCATTTAGAGGGAAAAGGGACTAGAATTGGTTTTGACTAAATAATTAAACAACTATCAAAGGACAATCCAAAGTTCGACGAGGATTGGTTGCTTGTGAGTAGTTGGAAGTATAGTATTGGAAAATATGGAAATGTTTCCATATTGGATGGACCATATCGACTTTATTATGAATAGAAAATATTCTATTAAGAATGAGTTGTCATATGGAACATATGGAAGTGTGTCCATATTGGGAATTGAATATTGAGAAATCTATGACTAGATTAGAAACTTCTATGCAAAAGGATGTTCAAAGAATGTACTTTGAGTGAGAGACATCACGTCTATGGAACTGTCTTGTAACAATCTCCGATAGAGGACTTTGTAATATCATTGGCAATAGTCTTTGTGACTTTGGTGCAGTGACATTACGAAAGGATCATTGCATAAAATGTTAGAATCTAGCATAATCTATAAGTAGCAAGAATTTGATATTCTTACACTTATGAAAAAGGATGTGGAGTTGTGAAATGAGAATGATTGGAAATGTGATCAATTTGATCTATTTCACAAAGTAAGAACCATAGGTAAACATTGTGTGCATGCTAATAGCATGGGACAAGTGTAATAATTCAAGTAAAAAGTTGATTACCCAAAACGAAAAATAATGAGTAATCAATATGGTGATAAATAAAAGGCGTTTTATTTATACTCAAAGGTTTGAGGCCATATGGGATTAGTATTATTCTTGTGTTTCACATTTGCATGTTTTGACTTCTAGAATAATTGAGTTTATTAAGAATAATCGAATTATTCGAACGGGCCACAGTCATTCATATGTTGAAGGTAGATATGAATGAAGACTGTCGTGAATTGGTGTGTGGATTGTCTAAAAGAGTATTAGACATAAGCAAATGTTTGCTGCAACGTTCATGAGTGCTTATAAATATGATTTGAGCATTGGATTAAACCCACGCTCACTTGGATCACTCCATGGATTGTATCACGAGTGATTGGTGAGACGATAACATCTTATATTCTTGAAACCGAGATGTGTAAGTTGTATCTTGCGAATCGGTTGCACATTGATAATATGTAAACGCACTAGTAACTTGGTGTTATAAAACATATTATTGTGTGTGATTTGGTTAGTAAGTGCAAGCGAGCATTGTATCAAATTTTATCCGTTCCTTTTATCCAAGGTAGGATAAAAGCGATATCTTTGGGCCCCTCGATGATTTAGTGATGACAAACGTAAATGCTCGGCCGAGCTAGGGCTAATTTGATTTGTTCAATTAGTCAGTCGTCATAAATCGGAATCGAGATATAGTACAAAGAGAATGATTTGAAATCATATCTCATATGATATCTAAAATGGAGGAATATATGATCCCTTATCTAAGGACACGCGTATCTGATATGATCAGAGTTGACAACGGCTTTGGAAAGCTACGATTGCAGATCAGGATCTGAAGTCATACGCAAAATAGTTGTTAGACTTATCCAAGTGGGAGACTGTTGGATTAGTGTCTAAGTCCATAACTATTTTGGTATGTACTTGACCCGATGGTGCATGGTCCTTTTGGGTTGCCTTCACCAAAGCAACTTGATTGGAGAAATAAATAGAGAGAGAGGTTATTATGATTTATTAATATGTTATAAGAATAATATATTAAAGGAGAAATCATATTTGTTTAATTAATATTGGTCAATAATTAATTAAGAATTAATTTTGTGATCAAATGTAATTAATTAAACTAGAGGGGCTGAATGTAATTATGTGATAGTTACAAAATAAGGTAAGGGTTATCTTATTAATAGGTTGGACGAATTTAAGGTGATAAGGCCTTAGAATTCGACTAGGATAAGGGTTTCAAGACTTATCTTATGGTTACTTGGTGGGCAAACAACTAGATAAGGATAAGGACTAAAACCCTAATCTCTACACCTATATAAAGACCCCCAAGGCTCATGAATTCGTCCATGCCTTCCCAAGAGGTCCTAGAGACGAATTCTTATACCTCTCCTCTATCTTTATACCTTCTCCATTTGCTCTTGGTGTTTGTAAGCCATTAGAGGAGTGACACTTGTGACTCTAAGCCTTCCAAAGTCAATTCAAGGAGGAATTGGGATTGTTATTGCAACATAACAATCAAGCTAATATCATAAACCTAATTATATGTTAATATCGATTTCCATATGCTAGAATTAGGGTTTATAGTCTTGGATTCAAAGCATGTACAATAGAGAAACCTAGATCCAAGCATTAGGGTTTGTATGAGCACATAGGATGTCTTATGACCAAAACCCATCATTTTGAGCATTACATCAATCCTACGGTGCACATGCAAAACTTGAGGGCAAATTTTGAAATTCCAAAACTTGAGGGAAAATTTTGAAACTTTTCAAAATCTTTTAGATCAAATTTTAAACTAATAAAATAATCATATAATTTTATCTATTACCAATTTGACCTAATCCAACTAACATGGCAAAATAATTCAAATCAAATAATACAAATACTTAGTTTATCATATAATCTAGTAATTATCTTAGAATTTGACAATTATCTTTTAATTGGACTGGGATAATCATTACCATATCATAAAATCGAATTTTATTAGTCAAAACAATTTTTAGTAATGATCCTAATCCAATTATGGTCAAAATCCCGAAAAAATTGCCAACAGACGAGCCGACTCGTCGAGTAGCCGCAACTCATCGAGTCCTACTATGGACTCATCGAGTTCATCAGACAGATTGCAGATTTCGACAATTTTCAGCTTTGAACAAATAACCAATGCATCAAATAACAGAAAAAACAGCCTAGACTCTGATACCACTGTTGGGTTTTGAGCATTACATGAATCTTGTGGTGCACATGCAACCCTAATGCCTTGGATCTAGGTTTTTCTCAAGTTATCATGGAATATTAAATATCCAAAGCATGAACACTAACTAGCATACAATTTTCTAGATCTATAACATAAAACAAAGATTAAATGAATACCTTTTGTAGTACCTAGTAATCCTTGGCCTTCAAGAGCTTAGTACCTCAAACGCGATACCTCTAATAAGTCACAAACACCAAAATCAAGTTGGAAGAATATGAGAGAGGTTGGAAGGTACCCAAAAATCAGCTAGGGTTGTCCTTGGAATCAAATGGCTGAAAATTGGAGTCTTAGGGGTTCCTTATATAGTTGAGCTGCTAGGGTTTCAGTCAAAACCCTAATATGACTGTTTAAGCCTTAAGCAATCCAGTAGACCCTTCCAGAAGGCCCCATATGGACAAATTCTTCTATGGGCTTCCATAGAATTCGTCCATCCCTTCTATTCGGAGTCCACAACCCATATTGCAATTAGCAGTTAATTACAATATCAGTCCCCTTAGTTTAATTTGTCTCTTTTGATCACAAAATTAATTCTAAATTAATTCTTAATGAATATTAATTAAATAATATGATTTCTCAATTAACATATTATTAATATAATATATTAATAAATCACAATTTACCTCTTTTCTCACAATTCAGCCGATCAAGTTGCTATGGTGAAGGCAACCCAAAAGGACCATGCTACCATCGGGTTAAGTACATACCAATTATAGTTATGGGCTTAGACACCTAATCCAATAGTCTCCCCCTTGGATAAGTCTAATAACTATAACTGCCAATGCAACTTTAAAATCCGATTAGCAACCGTAGCTCTCAAATAGCCACTATCAAACTCTGACCTACTCAACGACGCGTCCTTTAGATAAGGGATGATGTAGTCCTCCGTTCTCAAGATATCATGTGGAAAAAATACAAGGAACATAGTCATACTTATTGTCCAACAGTTTGTTTCCCTATTTTCTGATTTGTCTTACATAGAACTTATTGAACACATCAATTCAGTCCAGACCGGCCCCGACACATAAGTCAACACAAAATCATTGAGGGGACCAAAATATCGCTTTTAATCCTCTTAGGATAAAAGGAACAGATAAACTTTGACTTATATTCTTGTAATATTTACTCATTAAATCGTACACAACAATACGTTTTATAACATCAAGTTACTGACGCGTTTACGCATTATCAATGCACAACCAACTCGTAAACAACAACTCATATATCTCGGTTTAAAGACTATACAATATTATCGTCTCACAATCACTCGTGATAAATTTCATTAAGTGATTCATGTGAGCGTGAGTTTAATCCAATACCCAAATCTTATTTCAAGAGGAATCGTGAACGTTGTAGCAAAGTTTTGCTATGTCTAACACCTTAGACAATCTACAAACAACTTCATGACAGGCTAACCTCATAACCTACTTTCAAAGTATGATCGACTGTGGATAATTTGAATAATCATATTATTCTGGAAATCAAAACATGAAAAAGTGAAACAATAGTAAACAAATGACACAAGATAGTAACTTTACTCATAAACAAAACTCCTTTATTCAATCATCAAATGTCAATTACATTCTATCTATTACAAGTTTCTAAACAGCTATATAATCACTAAAACTAATATCGTCCTTCAACCCGATACTCCTACCATGCTACAAGTGCTTAACCCTACTCAGTCCCTTCGTAAGGGGATCTGTTGGGTTCTCTTCTGACGATACCCTCTTCACTACGAGGAGTCCTTCTACTCGATGTCTTATGAAGTGATATTTTATGTCCATGTGTCTGGATCTGCCATGATCCCTCGATTCCTTATTTAAGGCGACCACACCCTTGTTGTCACAGAAAATCTCCATATGCTCCTTTATGGATGGTACAACCCCAAGGTCTCCAATGAAGTTCTTTAGCCATATTGTCTCCATTAACGCTTCGCTGGATGCTATGTACTATGATTCGCACGTTGAATCAGCTACGGTCTCCTGCTTGGAACTTTTCCAAGTCACTGCTCTTCCATTCAGGGTAAACACCCAGCCCGAATGAGAGCGGAAATTATTTCGGTCGGTTTGAAAGCTGGCGTCACTATACCCTGATACTCTCAAGTCATTACTCCCACCAAGGGTAAGGACCCAGTCCTTAGTCCTTCGTAGGTACTTAAGAATGTTCTTTATTGCAATCTAGTGTGCTCTACCAGGTTTCCCTTAATATCGACTAACCATGCTCAAAGCAAAATCCACATCAGGGCGAGTACATGTCATAACATACATGATTGGGCCAACAGCGGAAGCATATGGTACTCGACTTATCTCTTCCATCTCGACATCGGTACTCGGACTCTGAGTCTTACTCAGTTTGGTATTGCTCTGGATAGGAAATTCTCCTTTCTTGGAATTCACCATGTTGAAACGTTTCAACACCTTGTCCAAGTAGGTACTTTGACAAAGTCCTATTAGTCTTTTACTCCTATTTCTCAATATCCTTATCCACAGAATGTAAGCAGCTTCTCCGAGGCCCTTCATAGCGAAACACTTCCCAAGCCAAGACTTAACTTCCTGTAAGGTTGGAACGTCGTATCCTATGAGAACCATGTCATCTACACACAACACCAGAAAGTTAACTATACTCCCACTAGCTTTGACATATACATAAGATTCATCCAGTCAAGTTGCTATGGTGAAGGCAACCCAAAAGGACCATGCTACCATCGGGTCAAGTACATACCAATTATAGTTATGAGATTAGACACCTAATCCAACAAAGGGTCCTTTATATAGTGTAACATGGATGCCTGGATAAGCCTTATATGAATATAATAATAATAGTTCAAACTTAGTAATTATCCATCTCCTTAATTATCCATTTGAGATAATCTAGAAACCCTAATTATATTAGGAATTTCGTCCCCCGCCTTCTAGGAAGGTTCTGGACCATTTTGCTCAACTATTGAACAATTGCACTTTTAGTCTCTACACATTTAATTCATTCCTTTAATCCTAAAATTAATTCCATATTAATTTATGATTAATATTAATTAAATAATCTGATTTCTAATTAATATATTATTTTTATAATACATTAATAATTCATCTATGTGAATTTGTTAATCAAATAATAAATTCAACCTTTCCTCCAAAAGTCATCATGTCTAGTTGTTAGTTTTGAGGGAAACCCAAAAGGATTGTGCAACTATCAATTCAAGTAAATATCAATTATAGTAATGGGCTTAGACACCTAATCCAACACTCTCTACCATCAGTTGTAGAAGAAACTACCCATAATACCTTTCTACTACCTACCGAATACAGTTACATACTACAGGCACTAGATAATCCTTCGACTGCAAGGTCTCATACTACAACGACTTGAATCAAACAAGAGTTGTGTAATAGAGTTAAACGTAACTTTCTAAGATCATCTAATCCTTGTAACATGTAACTTAACGTATACGCTCGGTAGTTAGATGATACTAATGGAAGTCCCTAAAGCACAAAGTAAGCTGCAGTCGAGCATGAAGTGGTTCATAACAAAGCATAATATAATCAGGCGAATCTATCAAATATATGAATCATACTAGCATGCGGTTATAAAAAACCCAATCAAATTCATATAAAGGCATCTCTCCTAACACACTATCGTGCAACCCTGAGTAGATCCTTAGCTCTAAACTAGCATACATTTCTCATATACTAAAATCAACATCAATCATAAAACATGTATCGGTATTTTAGGAAATACTTACTTGATCTCAGCCTATTGCATGCATCACACCCCTTCTTTCTATAAATAAAAATTTAGAAAATCATTTCTTTTATGAAAATTTTCATCAATCCCTTATTTTAAGTTCAGGCACACTCAAGAGAGTGCCCGAATCTCACACACCAAGGCTCTGATACCAACCTGTAGCATCCTAATAATACAAAGTAATTTGTTTGTTTTAAGTCTATCAAAACCATCATCCATTCACTCCAAAACCCATTATAGTGTGAAAATATATAAAATAGTTATTAGAGTACAAATCAAATCATAAAATGTGGAACACTAGTGGATGCAATGAAATCACGTCAGACTCTTCCCTTTAGAATCGGAAGTATCTGAAACATAAACATAAACTTGTGAGCACGAAGCATAATGGGTTTCCCCAAACTACCACACACTATACATAAAATTTCCATGGGCTACCCCAGGGTCTTACAATCCAAGTATCATGGGCTACCCCCTGGTCTTTCATGCAATTGTCATGGGTTGTCCCTCGTGACCTTTCATACAAATTCCATGGGCTACCCCTATGGTCTTTCATGCAATTACCATGGGCTACCCCTCATGTTATTTCATACAAATTCCATGGGCTACCCCTGAGGTATTCCATGCAAGTATAACAAAGACAACTACCATTCCACATAACATAATCCAGTGGGTCGACATTAGTGCCTTTGACCCACAAGTACAATGATAAGACTCTATAATTCTCACACTCGAGCTGCTGGTCCACGAACCTCATCACACTATACATATCAAAAGAAACCCTAATTAATAATTAGGGTAATAATCATAATCAAGGGTCCAATACATACTTTCCCTCTTTCTAGGGTAAAATGACAATTTACCCTTCCAAAGCTAGTCCCTTCCAAACATGGCCCAAATCCCTAAATGATAAATCCCCCCCCCATGGAACTACGCCATGGATACTCCTTCACTACGCCTTGCGTAGTGTGTTTCCACAGAAAACGGGTCCAAACCAGGCTACGTGCCACATAGCCCGTAGCCAGGTTTACGCAAGGCGTAACTCGCTGATTGCCAACTTCCACATTAAGCCCTTAATATCTTAAGACTAAACGTCTAACACTCATATTTGAACCTAGTGGACATCTAAAAGGATAAAGTTCCAGACTTTATCTCTTTGCATGACTTAATAAAGCTCAAAACCAAACCCTAGGTCCATAACAAGGGCCTCAAACTCTTGCATGAGTGAAAGATAGCAACAAATATTTCATTTCTATGACACACGATCCTCAAAAACAACATAAACTAACAACCTTAAGCTCTGGAGTAGCTTTTACTCACAACAACCAAAACATGGGACCAAAAGCTTGCAAACCAAGAATCTAACCTAGATCTAAACCTTAGAACCATAAAGGTGAGAACTTTATACCTCCAGAAGTTTGCAAAAGAGATGAAAGCTCTGTATCTTCAAGCTTGAGCCACACAAATCCAAAATGATAGACTTCTCCTTCTTCAATATACACTAATAACACACAAAAGGCTCAAACAAGCTCACAAGGGATTAGGGATTCGAAATGACAACTTAGGAGAGTAGAGGTTGGTGATAAGGGAGGCCTCAAAGGACTTAAGGTCTTTAAATAGTCTCTGATCCCTAAAAAACCAGGGTTTGGATTTTGAGAGATTATGCCCTACGTATTGTTTGTATGCCCTGGGTAGGGCATAAAGTCCCTGTGTCCCTTTTAATGACTTACATCTTGTGTACTCATTACGTACGCCTTACATAAGGATCATTTTTGCAAGAAAATTTATATTTAAGCTATGAATTAAAGTACACGAGAATCATGTGTTATAATGATAATGAAGATGAATTGGTGGTGGTTGTAATTTCCGATAGTACTCCGATGACGGTTCTGATGGCAATGAGTTGATCGGTGGTTGTGCTCTCTTTGAAGATGAGCATTGTAAAAGAGATGTGGTGGGGGGAGGGGTTAGTATTTATTTTTTTGTTTTTTAGTTGTTGCAATACAAAGAAAATGGTGAATACATTAAAAGGGTAAATAACTCATTTTATATAGACTAATGACCAACCACAATAAAAATTGAAACCACATGGACCTTCAATGAGAATGAACAAAGTTAGGAACTAAACTTGATATTCCTGTAAACTACATGGACCATTTATGAAGATTACTCTTAATGTTAACATGAGATTCTATATTCCTTCCCTTAAATGATTTTTAAGGTATAGTTTGGAAAAAAAACTGTAAATGATTATAAGACAATGGGATTCTATTGGATGAAAGAGTTTAATATGATCTAAACAGATAAATCCAAATTGACAATGTGTTTCTATGTATTTCGAACGTGTTCTACGCATTCCAGAATTGTATTGGACAAGTCAGAATTAGAATGTTTCTAAGATTTGTTGATATATTATACACATAACCACATGTAATCCTATATTTGCTTAAAAACCACTAAAAATCATAGAAAAACAAATACTACCCATATAATTGCATATATTATCTACTTTTTAACATATAATCTACATTAAAAACATCATTATAAAGATAATGGAAACTTACAAATAAAAATGAAGCTCTGAATCGGTAGAAGATATTTACAGTTGGATTGGTATCTGAAATGTTGTTGAAAGTATAGTTAGAAATGAAAGAGTTCAAAATGAAGTTTGAAATCGGTTCAAAATGGTATTTATAAGGAGTATCACATTATCGAGTCGGATCCTATACCTATTACCAATTACGATATACAGACCCAAAATAACCCAGTCCGAACAAAATGGTTACTCTTTTAAAAAAAATATGGTTATTTTTTAAAAAATAACATTATAAAAATTATAAAACTGTTTGATTACTCAATTTCCAAAAAATGCATATGAGACATAACAAAATTGTCATTAATAATGGAAGGTGCAAAAACTCAAGTATGGCTTTAAAAATTGGGACATTTATAAGTACAACGTCAAAAACTGGATTATAGTTTTATTAATTGGACTTTAGTGCAACCCTACAATGTGCAAGAATTCAATATGGCTTAAAAAACTTGTTAATAGTAACTACGAACAAAATTAGAAATCAAAATAATTCAACATAATATTATTATAAATAGGGATGAGTGTGGGCCGGAACCGGAGCGACCGCTACCGTTTCTGATTTTCAGAATACCAAATTTGATCGACAATCGATCTCAAATACCGTACCGAATTAACATTATCAATATTGGTACCGGTTTTCGGTACTAGTACCGGTACTGACGGTATCGAATCCCAAAATTCATAAATTTTGAGTACCAAATACCGTCTTATATTTTTAAATTTGGTCATGTTCGGTATCAATTCCGATAGTAGTGATACCAGATTAAAATTTGATACAAAGTGTTCATCCCTAACTATAAATACAAACATATTCGCTTCATCTTTCATAACATTAACTCATAACTACAAAAAGTGACGCATTATAATTCATGGAAGTAAAACAATTGAGGTATCCTTCAATACTTAACATAAATATAAAAAAAATTATTAATATATAAATAAGAAAGTTCATTTGGTCTGTTTGGATGGTTCAGTTTCCCGTGACTAAAACCAATATGAAATCCACATTATTAATCCATAATATTAATTCGATTTCAATGAAAATCAATTTGAAATGAAAACTAATTTTTATACAACCGTTTTCTCCATAATTAAAATTTTATACTTTATTAGTTGTACCATTTGTTGAATTATTTTTTCATTTTTATCATTATACATAAAATAAAAAATAAAAAATAAAAATAGAAGAAATTATTATATTAAATAATTAAAAATTTAAAAATATATATTATATAAAATATAAGTTCCCCCCCAAAAAAAAACATTAACTTAAAGCCGTAATGACAGTCCAATAATGACTTTTAACTGGGCCTATAAATCAAATCAAAAGAAACATAAAATTAGGGCACAAATAACAATTAGAGAATAAACCCAAAGTAAAACCCCACAAATCCCAATCCCAAAATCCAATCAAAGTGAAAACAACACAAAACACAAAAACAGATCACGAAACTGAAATACAATTCGCTCAAAGCCGATTACAGACGGCCATCGTCTCTAATCTCTCCTCCCTCCATTAATCTCTCTGCCGGCTCTCACCGATTTTGCCAAACCACACTCACTTCCAAAACCCCTCTTATTTATTAACTTTTCTCTCTCTCACATCAATTCCTTTTATATGGCCAATTCTCTCGTTGGATGATGTATGTATGAGATGACCCAGTCTCCTTTCTTCATTTCTCTCTCTTTCGCTTTCTACTCTTCTGTTCTCTGTGTATAATTATCCTCGTTCCTCCGATAGAACTGAAGTTTAATGGCGAAGATCTCACAGAAAAAGAATGCGTCGTCAAATGACACTAATGATAAAAAGCCTGTAATTAGCAAGGCTAAGAGAACTCGTAAGACTGTTCAGAGAGATTCACCTCCGCAGCGAAGCTCGATATACAGAGGCGTCACGAGGTACGCTTTTCTTCAATCTGGAAGTTTTTGAGTCGTTTTGAGAGTGAATTTGACTTCATTTCATTCAACATGTGAAGGCATCGATGGACTGGTCGATATGAAGCTCATTTGTGGGATAAGAATTGTTGGAATGAATCACAAAACAAAAAAGGACGACAAGGTTTTTATTTCTTTCTTTCTCAAATTTGTAATTATTATTAATTCCTGGTTCCAGTTCGTTTCTTGGATTCTTCTATTCAAATTCCTAATTCGAATTTCGTTTTGGATTGATTTTTCATGAAAATGGTGGCGATTCCTACAGTATATCTAGGTAAGGTTCGCATAAATATCTGGATGTATATCCTTCCAATTTCATTACTGTTATGAATAAATTATATTATAAAAAGTGGGAAATTGGGTTCTTTGAATTCAAAAAAATTTCAACATTCATAGCAAAACTTATCCAAATTCGTGATATTTAGGGGCCTACGACGATGAAAAAGCCGCTGCACATGCATATGACTTGGCAGCATTGAAGTATTGGGGACAAGACACCATCCTCAATTTTCCAGTAATATTTTTACCCATTTCAATTTAAAATTTATTCCATTGAATTGAATTTAATTTCCAAATTATTCATAATTACGCCATTCAATAAATAACAGCTCCAAACATACGAAGAGGAGCTTCGAGAAATGGATAGTTTGTCAAAAGAGGAGTATATTGGATCTTTAAGAAGGTAATAATTATCATTTTTTGATTTATATTTTGCATTTTTGTTTCTTATTTTTTTAATAATATTTTTTTTTTTCTTTTTAATAGAAAAAGTAGCGGTTTTTCACGAGGAGTTTCAAAATACAGAGGTGTAGCAAGGTATTTTTGCAACAAATGTGGTATTATTTTTGTCCTTTTGATTTTGAAACAGTAAAATTATTATAATGTTTGCCTATAAATTTGTCATAATTTTATTATGGTACTTTAATATGTAGGCACCATCATAATGGTAGATGGGAGGCTCGAATTGGACGGGTTTTTGGCAACAAATATCTTTATCTTGGAACATACGGTAAATATTTATTTATTTTAATCGATTGTAACTTTATATTTTTATTACTATTTATGTTATTGTCATTAAATTAAATCAAAACTTGCATACGTACAAGTGAAAACTACAAAACCATAAAACAAATGAAAGAGTTTGCTTTTGGAAGTAAAACAATGAAAATAGTAGTCATTATTTTTGTTATTACCACTAAACATCTCCATCAAAAGAAAAGGGCCTTTTGAATCAAATAATGATCTCAGCATAAAAAATAAAAAATAAAAAGTTATACACACACATACACATAAGCAATAAATAATTTATAGTCAATTTTTATGAACTTATAATATAGTTTTTAAATGTTTCAAAAAAACACAAATAGATTGAAAATCAAATAGAAATAAAAATTTGACGACAGTTGTATTATGATAAATAATCTAATTGACGACTATACACAGTACGTAACCGTTTGAAACCAGACTCGAAACAGATTTAAAATAAATAAAAATAAAAATAAAATTTGGAAGAGAATTATATTATGATTCAGAACTGATCTAAACTAGCTTTTTGTTATTTTCCTTTTTTAATTTGAAACAATATTGTTTTTTAGGTTCTTATTTCTTATTCGTAATGTTTTTCAATGTTTTTTAATTATAGTTTGATGTAAATTAAGAGACTAATAAAAGTAAGAAAATAAAAGTAGATGTAGTTGGTTGATAGCTGAGCAACCTTCAACTGCTAAGTTAGTGACATTAAGAAAAATGAAAGTTTGTTTTGAAATCAATTTGTCAACTCCATGGTCCCAACTGTCCACCAAATATTTCATGCACATATAAGTTTGAATTCAATACCACCAAATATTGTTGTTCAACCAAAATCCCTTTATCTCCTATCGCACGTATGCTTCCACATTTTAGGCCAATATTTCCAAATTGATACTAATAAATTCAACTTTCCACACAAAATCAAATGGTTTAGCCTTTAGGTACCGGATGTATAATAAGTACAAAAATTATTCATGTCAAAAATAAGTAATTTATTATTTTGTTAAATGCAAATTTGTTATTTAAAGTAAAACGAATACAAAGTGCCAAATTTATGTTGGTTGAGCGAATAAGCTAACCTTTTAGTCGGTGCAAGAGACCTATAAAAAGATTCAGACTTGTAAGATTATTATTTTTTTTCTTTTGGTCAATTGGGATTTTTAGATAAAAAGAATTTGTTTTGATAATTAATAATTTTTCAATATAGAATAATTCATGTAAAATGTAAAAAGTCTCTAAGAATGAAGTGAATTCTAATATACAAATCATGTATATGGTTACGTGAACATAATATTTATGTTAAAGTAATATATATATATATATATATATATATATATATATATATATATATATATATATATATATATATATATATATTAAACCCAATTAAGTAAAGTGGATTATCTTTGGTTAGAATTTAAAACTAAAGTAATTTTTTGTCTTTAAATATATTTTTTTTATCTATAATAATTTTGGTTCTTATATATGTGGTTTATAACGTTTTTGGTCCTCTTCAAAAAAAAGATTATGTTTTTAGCACCAAAATTACAAAAGTACGTTATATTCAGAGACAAAGAGAATTGTACTTGGAAGATGACAAAAAAACTTTTTAGGACCACAATTACGAAAAACAGCTATAATGAATAGAGGTGGCAATCGTGTCGTGTCGTGTCGAAACACTAAACGGGTTGAAAGTGCTTGACCTTAACCCGACCCATTTAATTAACGTGTCGTGTCGTGTCAACCCGTTTATTTTCGTGTCGGGTTTCGGGTTTGGGCTATACCTCGAAATATGTCGTGTCATGTGAGGTTAAAAGATTGAGCATGTTGGAAGAGTAGGAGTTGGATAGGCGGAAAGGAAAAACTAATAGTTTGGAGGCAGAATGGATGAAGTCATAGGAAGTTCAGATGACAAAATTAAAAGAATGGGAGTTGGGGAGGCGGATGACAAAGGTCATGAGGATGCAATAGTGGTGAAAGAGAGTGGGTAGTTTAGGAGAGAATGGAAAAATTGAAATGAAGTCTTGATATAAACGGCTAAGTCATTTTAACATTATAAAACAATTCAATTCGAAGGCTATCTTTTACTTATGGTTTTGATTTTGTATCTTTCTAGTTTATTTAAATAATTCAAAATACTTGCATATGAATAAACGGGTCATTTTCGAGTTGAAATTCTCAACCCTAACCTTATCCATTTAATTTTCGTGTCGTGTCGTGTCAACCTGTTTATTTAAACGGATTGAAATATCTTACCCAAACCCGTTTATTTCGTGTCGGGTTTCGTGTCGTGTCAATTTTTGCCACCTCTGATAACGAAGGACCAAAATTATAATTTAGTCTTAAACTTTGTCATATTGTTGTTCTACTAAAATGTTACTTGTTGTGGTAATTTAAATTATTTCTGATATACCCTTAAACTTTGTCATATTGTCACTAGCTACCCAAGAAGAAGCTGCGACTGCATACGACATGGCAGCAATAGAATACCGAGGACTTAACGCCGTTACAAATTTTGACCTCAGCCGTTACATTAAGTGGTTAAGACCCGACCAAAAAGATCCCAACAACTCAAACGGAAGTCAAACTAACTTTGACCTCAATCCGCCACCAGACGCCGCTAGTAGCCAAGATCCAGGGTTAAGCTCCTACTACAACAACAGCAACAATCAAAACCAGCAACCGGAAAGCTCTAGCTCCGGCGAAACAACCACCAGCGTAGCTCCGCCACCACGTGGCTCTACCGGAAGTAATACCGCTTCCTCCGCCTTAGGGCTACTGTTTCAGTCCACAAAGTTTAAGGAAATGCTCGAGAGGACCTCGGTGGCTGACTCCCCTTCGACACCGCCGGAGTCGGATCTGCCACGGCGAAGCTTCCCCGATGACATACAAACGTATTTTGATTGTTCTCAGGAGTCCAATAGCTATGCAGAAGGTGAAGACAATATGTTCGCGGAATTGAATTCATATGCTGCGCCTATGTTCCAATGCGAGCTTGACGCTTGAACCGCTGATCGGTAATGATTTTTCTTAATAGAGATAGTGATCGGTGCAGTTTCAACGGCGGCGACGGCGATGGCGATCGGAGCAGCTTCATCGATGATCTTAGGGTTTTACTATTTGACTTGATATGATATCGTCTTTTTAGATGAGTGTTCAATTCATTTTCCTTTTTTCTTTTTTAAATTATCTGATTAAAAATTATTTGTAACTGTAGATATACTTATGAGGCATAGACATTCATTTATTTCTATATTTCTTTCTGTTTCCTGAAAAAAAGAAAATCAATAAAAATGTTGCAGGCGTCTAAAAGCCTCATTTCTTTCCTTATTATTATTATTATTATTATTATTATTATTATTATTATTATTATTTTAATTTTTATCTTTTTAGTTTATTTGTCCTATGCAAAACATCGTGCTTCCTCCACCAGAATAATGCTTTAAAACTATAAAGTAATTCAAATATGAACACTAAAAAACTATAAAGTAAGAAATCGAAGAATTAAAATTTAAAAATGGATCAATAAGTAGGTATTTTTGGATTGACGTAATACTATTGCATTTATTTTGAATAATATTATTAGGAACATTATATGTTTAAGTGAGAAAATGTCAAATAACTTAATTATCTTTAGAGTTGATAAATAATTACTTTGGTTCACTTACTTGTAAACATCTTTTAACAACTTTAAACAATTACAAGAACATTAAAACGGCATTCGATTTTAATCTTACTAGAATAATAGTGTTGCCAAACCCCTACCTCATCTTGTAGCTCTTTTTCGCACTTAATATTTGATTTCGTTGTTTAAACATTAATTTCGACTCAACAAATTTAGAGCGTATTATAAATTTAAGTGAAAAATGACAAAATGAGCCATTTTTTTAATTAGTTAATTTTTGTGGAGACCACGTATTTTCAGTGGATAATCAACCCTGCCAAATTGATTGAAAAGCTGTACCAAAACTTAATGTCTTGTATAATGGCTACATTTGTTAGTCGGCTGGTAGCTAGTTGACTTATTCACTTCAGCTGCATACATAAATGCCAACTGGACTGGAAGTATGGGTTGCTAATTTCATTGACTCTCTTTTTCAAACAATCTACTTCCAAACCAAGTATAATAATTTCTAGTCCCACATCTAATAATAATAATAATATAAATATTATTATTATTATTATTATTGAAAATGCAATAGACAAATTACTTAACTGCCTTAAGAAAATATTTAAAAATGAGAGACATCATACGTCATAAGAAATGATCATAATATCATCATCACATTGTGCAACAAAGCTTTGAATCAATAGAAGCCAAACATATGCTGAAGGCTTGATAACCGGTCAACGGATATCTGAAAAAAAAAATATTGTAATGAATAAAAACTTTTTTGAAATGAAAATTTAAAGTTTTAAAATAATGTTGATTTGTTTTTACCTGTAGTCCATCATATACTTCGACTTTCCAACCCTCCCAAGTTGTAGAATTGTTTGTTTTCCATTTTTCTAAACACAGAATAAAAAAACACAAATCAATATTTGCCATTCAGTTTCTTCGATTCATTTTGTACATTTTTAAGTTTACTTACCTCCAAAGTCAACTGGAAATTCTTGACTGAACTCTGGATTTTAAGTCCTGATTTTCCCCTATTTCTGAAATCCAACTCATATTGCTTTGTGATCTGAAAAAACAAAACATAGTTTTTCAAAAGAATGCTCATATTTTCTTAAAGCTAAGGGCTTAATGCAGAATATAATAATGTACGTTTATTTGTTTATTTATGTATCATAGGATCCTACTTCTATTTCCTTCTACTACAATATTATACTTTGAAAAATCTACCCGATTATGATAAAAATTGCTTTGTTATTTGGATGAAACTAGGATGCTATATAATAAACAAGTAAATAACATTAAAGAAGTGAAAATTTCTTTTTATATGAATCATATTGATATACCTAGTTAGATTTTTCAAGGACAAATGTTCTATGTTCCTAATTCTTGCACTTAACCCTAAATCTATTCATTTGTTTATATATGCAAACTTTACATTATCATAGCAAGCAACTTTTGAAAACAGCCAACTACCTTTATTACAACATCCTATTTTCATTTTCTTCTTTAAAAAGATTGTACTTTTAAAATATCTACGATCTTATGATTTTCTACTTTTAAAATATCTACTTTCAAATTATTCACTTTCTTTGTATTTGGTAGATTTTTCAAATATTTATATATGTAAACTTTACATTGTTGTAGCATGGAACTTTTGAAAACAGCTGATGTACTCTATCCATTCTCTCTTCCCAACCCGTAGGTAATCCATTTATATGCTGAGCCTGAATAAAAAAAAAATCAAAATCATACTAAAATTCAAAAATTCATATCATGTAAATATAGTGCTAAAAATGGTATATTTAATCTATAATCTTCTAACCTGAGTTGTATTCTTCAATTGCATAGACTGATGTTTAGGAAGCCACGCTTTCATACTCCTGTAGCTTCCTGTCCATGTTGCTATCGTAGGCACAAATCTGTTTTGAATTTATTTAAAAAAACAAAAATTGTAAATAACTTATAAGATAAGATGATGAGGTCTTCATAGTTTATAGATAGCAATGAAGCTTACGATACTGCTGCTAGAAGTTTGGAGTGTTTAGTCATGGAATTAAGACGTCGACCCTGATCCCAGATATTGTATTTGGAACCCAAGAGATTTGCAGATACACTTCCGACATAACTATCATCTGCGCAAGATATGATCCCTTTTGTATTCTGAGCAATTATGAACTCAGATCTTCCGTTGTGGCGTCTATGATGAGCTACAGCAAGTTTCCGATTTTGTCTTCCTTGGCCTTCCTATTAAATTTCAAAGAAAAAGAGAAGTAATTAAGCATAAATCAACAACATGGTAGTCTAATTGAGAGGTTCATGAGTTAGAGTAAACAAAGTTACATACATTAGTGTACAGAGTGTATACACTTCCGCCATTAATCCCGTCAACAGCTTTTTCCTTCACGATAATACAAGTACACCTTCCGACATCCACCGGCAATGGCCTACACAACAACGATCTGAAAACAAACATACAAAAATGTTACAAATTAGTGAATTACTCTCAATCGACACCCTAATGGAACTTAAATACGAACCTGTTGGGAAGTGTAGACCATGAGGAAGCTGGAGCAGCTTCGGAATCGGAATAATCCCAAATGTTACCGGAATTGTTTTTTCCGGAGTCAATCGGTTCATAGAAACTCGAACCGAAGTTTGGAATCGGGTCGTTCAACTGCATACACAGCTGCAATGAAGATGGTTTCCATGCCCTATCTTTCAAGCGGGATTTTGCGATTGGTGTAGGTTTACATCCAATTGTTATGTTGGAATCCACATTCTCCTTATCTACAACAGGATCCGAGTTTGTCTTTACTTTATTTGGTTCTGAATTCTCTTTGTTTTGACCATTGTGAAGGGTCAAAACGCCATTGTTGGCTTCACTTTTGAGCTCTGTAAGGGGATTATGATAGAGGGAACTGTAGGAAGGTTGGCGTGGAATTGGATCCTTGTTTGAATTCGACATTTGAGAGGGTAAAAATGGGTTCAGAAGGGAAAGAATGAGGTGTTTGATGCCATAGATGGTAAAGAATAAGAAGGGGAGTTTGAATTTGAAAATAATGGCTTTGGGGGAAGTGTTCCACTTGGGAAGTGGGTTTAAGACGTTGGATTTATTGAGTGGAGTTTTGTTGCTAACAACGGTAACTATTAGGATACGGAAATGGAGTAAGAAGCGGGAAGAGCATTTAAACAGGAAATTTGGTTTGGTGAGTTCTAAATGCTTGGTGGGGTCACAAACTTTATTTATTTATTTATTTATTGAAAGGACTTTGACTATTTGTACTAAAAGGCGAAAGATTTAGGCATCTTTTGTTATTATTTTGTTATGTTATTATTTATTTTTTTTCCCCAAAATATAGTGCTGATGGAAAAAAAACCCACAAAATTCTATCCTATTTTATTTTTAAGAAAATAACGTTTTAACCTTACAAACTTATGGAATTTATTTTAAAAGATCATTTAATTTTTTTTTTATATACTTTAGGTAAATAAAGTCGAAAATGTAACCAATTAAATAAATCTTTAAACCTTATATGACCGTTTTTTGGGTCATGTATGATAGAATTTGAGGAGGTGTACGCCTTGGCCCCAAGGTATCTTGAGTAGGTTTGTGGACCCGATTATAAATAGAGAATGAATCCTAATTTGGATATTCTTAAACACTTCATTATTTTTACAAAGGAAAACACAGTTTCGTCTTTCCATTCTAAATACTTGGCAATAATGGTTTCATTCAACCACATTTCTCGAATAAGGGAGGATTTCATTCGCCTGACCTAGATACTCCACCGATTGCGAGCTCCTTGAGATGGAAACCCAAGTCGAATCCTCTTGGGGCAATCAAAAGGATTGATTGATGTAACAGTTGGGTTATTTCACAATTTTCCAGGAAAAATGCTCATCACTTTTCAGACATGGCTATCTTTACGGCTACAGGTCCGTTTTTCAAGGTTACACATGGCATGCATTTATTGCAAACCGCTTAAAATTCAAAATTGGGATCACAGTATAAAAGGATATTGGGGATATCTTTTCCAACTTTATGCGATCAGGCTAAAGATTTTCCTTAATTCTTTCTTCTTATACATCTCTATTCTCTCAAACCTTCAAACCCTAACAATGGCAGCCATAAATATTCCGGTTGATCATTCTCAAACCACTGATGAAGATTCATCTAAACCATTATTGAAGATTCAAGGATCTAACTATCGGGTTCAACCTGATTTCTCAAAATACCCTGAAGAACTACAGATGTTGATTGTCTCTCTCACAAATTCAGTATTATCAACTGTGATGACGACTTCTTTCTCAGTTCTGATGACTTGATTATCGTTGGCCGGTTCTACTGTTGTGTTCAACAAGACCTCTAAGGTGGTTACTTTTCAGTTAACCAATGACAAGAAATACAAGCTCACGAAGAACAAGTTTGCTCAAATCTTGAGCATTCCCAATGTGGGCCCTTTTTATGAAGTTACTAATGAATAAGTGCTTCATATGTTCAATGAGATGGGTCACCAACCACTACTCACTAAACTTAGTCAGTTCAAGAAATTTGCGTTACCATGTGTGTGGAACTTCCTCTTTGGAATTTTTCTTCGATGCTTGACAGGTCGAAGTGTAGGTTTGGATAAGGGCAGGCTTGAAGTTTATGTCATGGTTGCTGGTCGGTATTACGATTTACAAGTTGATTATACTACTTTTCTATGGGAGGAATTTGGTGTCAATATCTCCCACACAAATGTAGCTAATGGTGTTTCATGTGCAAGATATTGAAGTCTGATTCTCCTATATGTGTATGAGAAGGAAGGTATTTTGGTTCATGTTGATGTTCCTACGGCTGAGTTTTGGATTTATCAACAACCGAAGAATGTTGAAGATGATTCTGAGGTGTCTCCTAACGTTGCAAGGTTCCATATGCGATGCTTCACAAGGTTGATCCCACAAACCCAATTCTTGTGGCTTACCTTCAAACCATCAATCCTACTGTCGCAACAGTTTTTTTTGCTACGAAAAGGAATTGGAAGGACTTCAAAACGCAGCAAAAGTCCCAAGAAACCTTCAGAGGTTGAAAAACCTAAAGTTGTTCCTGAGGTGGTCGAGAAAGCAGTTACAAAGCCAAGGGTAGATGTTGTGGAAAAGTCTATCTCTTCACCAAAAGGGGTTTTTGCAACAAAACTTCAAAAGATTCGAAAGCCCTAAATTAATTGAAACAGGGTGATTATTCGTGAAATCCCTGCTCCAGTTGCTCCAGCTTCAAAGAAAGTGAAGGCATTGAAAGATCCTCTCGATGAAGTTGTTGTTGAGAATGATTTCGAAGGTAATGACTCTCCTGTTCTACAAAGTGATTTTGGCTTCGATTCACCCTAGAGGGACTCACCAGTAAATCGACTTTTGAGGCGACTGGTAGTCTTAGTGGCTTTGTGAAAGCATCTCATGTGGACACATCTACTAATCTGGGTGATTCATCTACTTTATCCATCCCTGAGCCGACTTCAGTCATACCGCCCGAAGTTTTGTTTGCCAAGTCCATTTCGGAGGAGGTACGAACTTCAGGCATCACTGTAGACATATCTAATATGGACACAAATGTCAACATGGGTGATAGGATGTCGACACATGAAGCCCACAATATTTCGAATGTCTCTACTTCATCTGTTCCTGTTTCTATCCTTACTTCATCCACATTCGAATCCACTATTATGGATACCTCTACTTCGTTACCACCATTCATTTCACCCATTCCTACTTCATTATCTGCTTCCACCATATCACCATCTTTTTCGAATATCATGGATCAGACTATCACATCTTTATTTCCTTCTTAATCATCTGATGGTCCAAAGTCTACTTCATAGGTTGAACAAGATGATGATGATTACATGGTTTCGTTTGGTGATCCTCAATTTGATCCTGAACAAGAGAATATTCCCGATCACATGTTGATGCCAGGAAAACAATTCAAAATCTTGACTCGCAAGTTGAATTCCTTGCTTCATATTCACGCAGAGACCGAAAGTCGTAATACTGTCTCAAGAATTGAAGTTGATGTGTTATTAAAAGCCCAAGAACATCGATTGAAAACTATTATGGAACAGATTGATACGAAGACTGAATAATGTTTGAAGCACCAATCTGAATAGTTTATTCATGAGGTTAAAGATTTGAGGGTCGTTGCTAAGGAAATGCATATTCTCTTTGTTTAAGCAGTTAAGAGAGTGTAGGAAGATGTAAATTTGAAAATTGAAGAACTTCGAATTGAGTTGACCAAGGAGGTTACTACACTTGATCAAAGTAACTCTAATCTTCATACGAAGGTTGATATCATTGTAGGTGTTGTAAAGAAAGTTGTGGAGTCTTACAATTTACTTCTTACCAAGGTTGATACAAAGTCAGAATCTGATTCCCATGGTTTTGCCAAAATGGAAGAATTATTGGGAAGTTTGAAAGTATTGGTTTTGCAACTTACAGTTTCTCCTTCATCTTCGGTTTCTCAAGAATCATTGTCAAACATGTTTTCTTCGTTGGAGTCCAACCTAAGGGATGATTTTTTTCCTCTACTGAAGTTTGTTCATTTGATGCCTTCGGATGCCCCACCTGTTAAAACAAGGGTGCAAGGGGGAGAAAAGCTTGGTGGTTCTAGTTTGTCAAAACCTGGTGATGGTGAAAAAGTTGTGGGGAAAGTGTTCAGTATATAGATTCCTACTTCGTTTCTAACTTCAATGTCAACTACATCAACTACCATAACTTTGAAGCCTTTAACTAAAGGTATTATTATTGGTTCATTTGCTGGAGGATCAAGTTCGAAGCTATCTTCATCAAAGAAATAAATGGAAGGAAAAGGAAACGGTATCAACATTGAGCCAACTAAAGAAGAGAAGAAGATTGCCTTAGAAAAGGAAAATGAAAAACAAAGGCAAATTCGAAGTATTCTGAAACAAAGGCAAGGAGATCCTCCTGGTCTTGAGAAGGGTGACCCAACAAAACCATACAGTTATGAAACTATTGAGCAAATTTGTGCACTTAGAGAGATGCATGATTTTTTGAAGGTTCGAAAGAAAATTTATGAGATAGAAAATTCAAAATTCAATCAATTGGATTTTCCTATCAACCATATGACTTTCATATCAGCTCAGTATCAATTAGCTGATAAATTCGATGATAAAGAAGAGTTCAAGAAGGTGAAAATGAGGTTTCATGCAGTTATTGGAAAGAAAGAAGAAGAGATTTGGTCACTTGTAAAAATTGTCAAGGTGCTAGGTATAACCAATGATCAATTATTCGAAGGGTTATTGCATAACTTTCGTTTTCACATAGTTCGTGCTAATAATGTGGTATGTGATTTCAAAGTGGCGGACTTTCCCTAATGAATCTTAATGATCTCATCCGTGTGGCAAAAATCTTAAGTGGGTTTGATGCTTCGAAACTTTAGGTGTCTAGCAAAGAAGATCTTTTGCTTGGGATTGCACATATCAAGCTTTTCATTGAAAATTATTATGGTTGTCTTGCCTTAACGGATGTGGAGTTGGCTTTGGCAATGGGAAAACAAATTACTATGCCACAATCTCTGTTGAAAGGTGTGGGAAGCTTGAAGGAGTTTGATGATGGTGAAATTTGTGTTAAACCATTGGGTATCGTATTTATTGGGAAGAATAAAAATAACAAGAATACCGAGTTTTTGTTCAGAGTTGAGGATGTTGAAAGATACACTCACTCTCAATATACGAATCTACTTGTTTGTATAAATAATTGCAAGAGGAATACTGAAGGTGATAAAGCTGAGGTTTGAAGAACAATTGTTTGGTACATGGAGATTAGAAGAGTTCTTCACAAGGCTACAATGATGCTAATGACCTAGGGCTTGACACTGCTCACAAAGGGGGAGAATGTTGAGGTCGAATCGTGTTGTGAGATGTCGAAGTGTCAGGAGTCTATCTTAGTGTCGAAGTCTGTATTTCAGCTTTTGTTTTATGTATTTCATAAGGGTACTTTTGTATTTCGAAGCTTAATAGTGTTAGCCCTTGTCTATTTTTTGTAAACTTCTGTAATGCCTATATATAGGGATAAGTACTAGATATAGAGAAACTTTTGAACATTTCATGTTCTTACTCTATACATACTCTTCTAACCTTCAAAAGTTTTATTGAGCCATCCAGATTATATTTGCTCATGTGTTCTTAATTCAATTCAAACTTTGATTTCATTTCATATACTCGATCAATACGAACTTCATTATCAATATATTTTAGTGTAGTTATTATTAATATTGAAATATGTTGAGTTCTATTTACTGACCGAGACTGGAGAGCGGGGTGCACACTCAGAGTGATAAATGTGAACCCAGGAATATGGGGTTCTGAGGGAAGCACTCCTAGCGGGGTCAAGGGGTAGCACCCCGATGTGACATCCCCAATTTCTCGGCCAGAAAAGACCGATTTGTTTATGCTTGGTTTTTAAAATCAGAGTAATCTTTTAAAGAAAACAGTTGCGGGATTTGTTCCCAAAATATGATAAAGATTTATCAAAGCATTTCTTTAGAGAAATGTATTTTTATTATATAACAAAATCTCGGGATGTCATATTCCGATACAGACACATAAGCATAAACATAACTTACATTATTTACACTAAAGATTTTACATCTCCCCTTTAATCTCTCCATGAAATATATCTTCGTATCGATATCTGTGATACAAAGAAAACTGAGTGGGTCAAGCTTGGGAGCATGGTGAGCATATAGGGTTTTCAACCCACAATAATATAATTATTATATTTAATTATCAAACAATAGATTCAAATACCCACCCCTATTATCTCCATTTATTTCTTAAAGATTTATCCTAAGAACCAATTACCCTTCTCTCATTCATTCCTAAGGATTTCCCTAAGGAACTGACACAATGTCTAGTGCTGCCAAGGTTCTTAGATTACCTCTAGTGAACACGCAATTCACAATAATTAATGAACACCTAGTTCAAGAACACGTAATGAACACTTAGTTCCAATATTACCCAATGAACACCTAGTTCACAAACACTTAATGAACACTTAGTTCAATTATCTCTGATGAACACTAAATTCAAATATCTAATGAATACTTAGTTCAAATATCCCTGGTGAACCCAATCACCTAAGGAACACAGAGTATGAAAGCTCTTAGTTCAAACAACGTGATAATAAAGTATATCTCGATCCTGCAAAATCACTAATATTATAAACACATATAAATTATATTTCTAAAACAATATATCCCATCCCGTCGATCCCCACTTATTGACCCTATACTATGATCTTACGAGATCTAGCCTAAGGAATCGGTATGAACAACAAACTGACGAAGCTGCTTCGGAAATTCCCTAGCAGCAAACGAGGATCAATAAAGACATCAAATGAGGGGAATAGAATGAGTTTCACCACGAACCTTCGTTCGTAAAAGAAAGAACCACAAGACATTTTAAGTCAGGGGTAGTTATCTAGATAACAATGCCTAGGCGTGGTCTGACTATCATGAGGTATTATACCCCCAGACTTTACCTATCCCAGCATCGAACTTTGCCTAGCAGTGGCCTGAATACATGAGGTATTTAACCCCCAGACGCACCCTATCCAGCAATATAACACCAAACATACCTAGCAGTGGTCTATAACCGACACACTTTATTAGACAGTCTACGAAGTTCCCTTAATTACTTCGTGAAAGAAAACGCTGACATATGAAGCTCGGTCGATCACTTCATAAAAGAAACGCTGACTCCAAAGCTCTCTCAAAATAAAAGTATTGGGAAATACTACTAGAGTACTCCCGTACGCTCCCGTAACCGACACACAAAATTGTCAAAAAGACTTTGTACATGATAGTACTTCTGGCACATTATAGTACTTTGGTATGCGAAAGAATCGTACCCGAGAACATAATAGTACCCTGGCACAAGCAGCACCCAAGACACAGAGCTTTGAAAAAGACTTCGTACATAAAATGTACTTCTGTACGTAGAACGTACTCCACCGATCATCCATCTCACATCACACGTACTCTTAATAAGAGACTACCCAATGTCCAAACTTAATTGAACTAAACATCCCATTTAAGTCTTAACCCATCACTAGGCAAACCTACAATACTTATAATCAATTCCTGATACTATCTCCATTTAGGAAAAAGACTAACTAGTGTATACTTAACACAAGGTTTTAAGTAATAATATCATATATATACATCTTAACACATATTGAACCATATATGATTTGTACGTTGTATATCATCAAATATATCTAACACGTATTTCAGAAAATAACAAATACTTCACATACATATCTATACTTCATACTTTAATCAATACACGTATAAAAATCACATTCCTAAAAGGGACTATACGCATGATACCTTATCGTATGAACTCATAATTCAAAAATACATAATCCGTACTCCCGGAACTTAAATTTGCCTCATTACCTAATCCATATTCCCAGATCTAAAACTAACCTCTTGATCTGATCCATACCCTTGCATCTAAAACTAACCTCCTGCTCTACTCTCGGATCTAAAACAAGTTTATCTCTTTATACTTTTATCTCATGGTCCAACCCACCTTTTATCACATACCAACAACCTCATCTACTCATGTTCTACCCAACATATCTTTAGATACAAAATACATATATAGTTTAACTCATTAAAACTTATATAATTCACCCGTTCCACAATCATCTCAAATAAACAACAAAATATTATACACATAGCACGTATTTCATAGCAAATACTTAATATTTATGTGTTAGAAAAAAGTGACCACACACTCACTTGATTAGAAGATGATCGGACAGCACTACGACTTGTAGAAGTAGTATTCTTCGGCAGATCTGGAAGATCTTCACAAAAACTGGACTCCTCGCGGGCAGAGCTTCGGCTCGGGAATTGCACTTCTCGGGATCTTCGGGGCCTCGGGACATGCTTCGGGGCTCGGGAATGATACCGGGGCTTCGGGATAATTCTTTCACGAAAAACGATGCAAAAACGCGAGAAAAAGAAGAGAAATGAGCAAATGAATCGGCTGCACTCGACTCCCTTTTATAGGGTCTGGATTTGCGATTTACGCGGGGCGTAATCTTAGGTTACGCGGGGCGTAACCTGGATAAGCCTGGTGACTCCCCCCTTGGATAATATCGAAAATTTATATTTAAATTTAATTTCGAAAATATTTAATAAACTTCAAAAATTCATATCTTCCTCATACGAACTCTGTTTTCGACGTTCTTTATATCCACGTGTAGGTGAGACTACGATCTACAACTTTCGTTTAGACTCCGTCGGCTAATTTTGACTTTATTTTTATTATTTATTTTTAGTAGGCCGGGACAGGAAAACTCCGTTATAAAATCATAACTTCTTCATCCGACGTCCGTTTTCGCCTATCTTTTTATTGTTTTACTAAAATTAATGAGATCTTCAATTCTCATTTAGATTGTTTTGGCTAAAAACCGCTCGGTCTCAAATCGAGTATTCGGGCTGCATACCGCTAAGTCGAAACTTCGAAAAATCATAACTTCCTCATACGAAATCAGATTTGGGCGTTCTTTTTATGCACGCTCATGGTTTAACATATTCTACGAATTTCATTTAGATTGCTAAGGCTAAATATTGCTCTAACATAAATTCACTTTTTACATCGCGCTGTGTCGTGCGGGTTCTGTCGCGAAACTTCGACAGGTCATAACTTCTTCGTTATAACTCGGATTTCGGCGTTCTTTATGTGCACGAAAACCTTGTAACATATACTATAAATTAGTTAAGATTATTCATTCTAAATAATCTTTCATCAAAAATTCATTTTTGACGCCTATCGTCTCTAAATTGACTAGCCCTGATCTACGGGTGTTACACCCGAAACCTAAATGGATTTCTATATCAAGAAAGAGTCTGTACATGCATTTTCCCGCCAAAGCATGTTGTGACATCATTGTGATGTAAGAATCAATTTTTTCTTATAACCTTCTTTCTAACTACCATTTTGGCGCCAAAATGGATGCGACCACCCTTTTAACTACATATCTTCCTTGTATAAGAACGTAATGAATGTTCTAGAAAAGGGTTGGATTTATTATGCTCGAAATTTCCATCAAAAACTTTCTATCTCATTAAAATGCAAAATAACAAGGTACTTTCTGTGTTTCAAATTTGGAAGTGGCCTGACTTCTAAATTGTCATTCTTGGATTATCCCAAATTAGATTTCATGATACTCCAAACTATAGGGTCGAAATATCAAATTTTGAAGAGTGATTGCACTCATGATTCTAATTATCAAGGTCTATATTGATATTTTTTGACCTAAAACCTAACATTAAAAATATGTGATTTGTGAAGAATGCCAATGGCAAAATCTATCAGGGACATGAGTTCCAAATTTGGGAAATGGGATAAGTTTGAGGGAAATGATTTTCGTCGATGGCAAAAGAAGATGCATTTCCTTCTCACCACATTGAAAGTTGTTCATTTTTAAGCACTCTATCACCAAAATCGATAGAGGATGAAACCATTGAAGATACTAGAAAAGAGCAAGTAGGACAATAATTACTACATATATCGTGGACATATCTTAAATGGTATGTCTGACTTTCTCTTTGATCTCTATCAAAATCATGATCTCTATCAAAATCATGAATCTGCAGAAGATCTTTAGGATGCACTTGAATCCAAATACATGGCCGAAGATGCTTCTATTAAGAAGTTCTATGTAATTACTTTTAAAAATTACAAAATGGTGGATTAAAGGTCTATCATGGAACAATACAATGAAATCATGAGGACTCTGGGACAATTTAAACAACACAAGATGCAAATGAATGAATGAATTTATGTCTTAAGTGTTATTGACAAATCCACCCCCTCATGGAAAGACTTTAAGCACAACAAAACATGTAAACATGTAGGAAAACAAGCAAGACCCTGGTAGTTTAGCTAAGCATGGAATCACGTCATGGTACTATAGTGAGAAAATTCACCTGAAGCTAAAATTAGTAGTCTCACACTCTAGAAGAATAACATCTATCACAAACCACAAATAACCAAATAAAGGTTAAACTTCAGAGACTATAGCTAAATACCAATAAGTCTGACCAAAATTCAAACCGGTCAAAAGTCAACAGTTAACAGTCGTTGAGCCATGACCACTAGGCAACATAATAGTTGCAAACTAATTCAATCTGCACGTCATAACCTATCCTTGATTGTGTCGTGATTTCCGATCATAAGTCCTTTTCCCATTACACACTTAATCCATTCTGATCAAGGCCCATAACTTTAGATATGAATCTCCTAGGGGACTTAATGGATAAAGTTTGCGACTTTATCCATTTAGTGGACTAAAACATGCAAGATCTTAAACCCTAAGTCCACAAAACTCTCAAATAACATATTCTTGTGCATTGCCTTAAGAGGATACATGTATAGTGAACTTTCTCCCAAAACAAATACATGAACATGCATTGCCTTAAACCCATGTTGAAAACAAATAATTTCACCAATATCATGAACTTTCTCCTAAAAGGCACTTTACACATCGGCTCGCTCTGAGCTATGTGTGCCCGACTAAATGAGACAAAAGAGTCTTGTAACATAATGTGCCCTATGAAAACGCACAAATTCAAGTGGAGTTAAACTTGATTATAATAGGCCAAAAATTGCTTTTTATATAGTGGACATTGCACAATTGGGTAAAATGTTTTACAAAGTATATATAATGTTGTAATAGGAAAATTTTGAAATCGAATGATATTACAAACAAAATGAGTTAAAAGTATATTGTTATTTTTTAATTTAACCCAAAGGTGTCTTGATAAATGGTCTTCAAAATAGATTAAAGAAAATGTCCTCACACTTTTCGATATGCATGAAAGAAAAAAATATATAAATGGCTAAATGTAAAATAATTATAATCAGAAGTGGTTAACTTTCTGATGCTGCAATGAGATACCAATTAAAATAAATTGTGAACTAGAAGGTAGAAATGGTTTCTACTTGTAAACTGTGAATTGGTGATAGAAATGAAAATAATAACCCAATTTGGACTCGCAATTTATGGAATAAAAATGAAAACTGTGAAGTAAAAATGGAGTGGAAATGTGAATGAAGTAAAAATGAAACTATGACATGATGCTTTTTGATGCCATAATTCGGAATGAAATGTATGCATAATGCATTTGGTGGTGAGGGATGAGACAATTAAGATAGCAATATATTACAAAAGGATACAAACGATGCAAATATCCCTATAAGTGGTCTATTAATTAGTTTAAGGCAATATGGAAAAACAAATGACATGCACACCACATATTTCTTTAACAACCACTATGGTCCCATTAGTCACATGAGCAATTATACCTACAAAAAAGACAGAAAAAACTATTCCAAGCAATATAAGGGTGATTAAAGATCGAAAACGAAGACTAATATACTTAAGAACTCAAATATTAACCAAACAGAGAACTACAGTTTGCTAGGTTCACTTAAGGCTCAACACAGGAAGCAACGGAGAGTGGACCTTATTTGATCGTAAAACAACACGAGATTCAAAATGCAAGGACAAATTAGCATGTAAACAAAAATGTAGTTTCCCATTATTGACCACGCAACACAACTTTCTTCATCTCTTTAAATGAATTGCTTCGTGATTTCTATGGATTATCTAGCTAATTTTTAAGGATTATTGTTGATTTAATGGGGCGTGATCATAATAAAAAATAAAGAATTCGGGTAATGCTTGAATGGTGAAGTTTAAGCGGGAAAATAATTTTTTGGAGAGAGAGAAAAATTTTCATGTGTCATAAAAACTACTATTTTATTATATTAATAAATAGAGATAGAGATGGTAACAGGTTATTAAATGGTCGATTATTAATTCCAAATTGAATTGAGTTTGTTGCTTTAATTATTAAACGTACCGAATAAAATTGTTAGTATAAAATCCGTGTCGAGCAACATCTTAAATTCGTCATATGCACAAAAAGCAGAACAGATAGCAAAAGCATCATGGAGAAAAACATTAATCTTATGAACTACATTGTACTTCTTATGCTTTTTATGACTACAGTTTCATCCACGGGTTAGTCTTCAACTTGTATTAGCGTTTGGAAAAAATTTCTTATGGAACATTTAACAAATCCTATACACCTATGTAGGTGCTAAGGGTTTCATCACTACAAAAATACATAACATAACAACATAATAGTAATCAGTTACTAAATACTAAAACAAATAGCTTTTGCAGTTATGCTTACCGTTTAAAAATATTGTAAATCTTTTGAATGGTCGAAGTTTACGCATCTCTTTAATGTGTTTTGAAACACCAGTTCCGCTGGTTTTCATTTATTTTGCATTTTGCTAAAATATAACGACTATTGCATTATTGTGAATATTATTGTCAGATGTCGGGACTAATGGAGATGAAAATCTGTATTGCACCGAAATTCAATGTGATGCCTTGAGAATGCATTCAACGATTCAGTGCACAAATGAATGCTTAGGACGAGGATTTACGCAGGGCGTCTGTATTCCTCCGCCAGATTCTAACGCTCTTGGTCGTTGTTGTTGTTCTAATTGATATTCATTAAGAACCATGAGATTGTGTTATGCGTTTCATGCATTCTTAAATACAAAGTAAATTATAATCTCTGATTTAAGTTTTAATCCGGAACTTTCACATTGTATTATATATATATATATATATATATATATATATATATATATATATATATATATATATATATATATATATATATAAGGGAGAGTTCAATTGAGAAAAAAAAAGTTGAGAATGGAGAAATCATTCTCAGCCACTCATTTATTTTTACCGCAAAAGCCTCTGTCGTATCAGCGGAAATGAGAAAAAAATAGACATGTGTTTTCCAACAAAACATATTTCCTTAAACTATGCTAATCATTACCTTAATATATACAAAAACATAGTTTTTTTCGTTTTTTTTTAATTTTTAAGAAACTAATTTTATCGAAAAATTATTTTAAATATACCAAAATTCATGATTTTTTATTCTCTACAAATAGACATCCATATTGATATAGATTTAAAATAATTTTTTTTTTATATTTTCAGCTATCGTTATTCATATGTGAATAAAAATGAATCAAGTTTTTTTTACAGTACATTCGTTATTCACTTATGAATAAAAACTATGATTAATTTTTTTTACATTTTAAGTATCATTCATATATGAATATAGCATATACTAAACATAGTATATTCATATTTAAATATTAGACGATTCATTCACTTGTGAATATTACATAGTATATTCACTTGTGAATATTAGATGATATATTCACTTATGAATATTAGATAATATTTTTATATCTGAATATTACATAGTATTACATGGTATATCACATGTGAATAATACATAGTATATTCACCTGTGAATATTAGATGATATATTCACCTATGAATATTACACAGTATATTCACATATGAATATTACAATGTGTTTTCACAAATATATATAATTTTTATATGTTATTCACATATGAATAACATCTAGACTTGCATATTCGTTTTTTTTGTTTTGTTTTAATAATCATATACTGATTCAAGCGAGAAAACAAATTCATATATGAATATAACGTGATAATTTAGTTTATGCATTTCATCAAACAGTTGGAGTGCATACAAGTTAACTATTTTAAAAATGTTAAAAACATCAAGTTATCAATTCCAAATCATCATATACTTCCGATTTCAACTTCAGATGCGACACCTATGTCTGATCGATTTCTCATTTTGATTTTGATTTCCGAAAATCAGATTGGGAACATGTGAGTATCGATTATGAGTCCTTCAATGTCGACCGTGACTGCGAGTCAAGAACTCATATTCCAATTTCATGAACAACGAAGAAATTCCGATTCCAACTGATTTCGTTTGCGAATCTGGGAAGTTCCAGTTCCAAACTTTAACAAATCAATGAAATTGATGAATTTGGATTGCGAATTTGTCTTGAACGACGAACCTCCCATCTACGAATATTGATGATTGATTAACACTGGATGACATTGATGATGGTTTAGTTGAAGAAACTTGGATGATTGTTGAAGGTTGGAGGAGAAATTTTGAGGATGAACGAATTGTTATCGAAATCTCTATAGTTACGTATTTGACATTGAAGGTTATTAACATATTTACAAGTTTGCCACCGTGTCTTTTATGCTTATATAAATGAGTGGCTGAGAATGATTCCCCCATTCTCAACCTTTTTTATTTTCTCAATTGAACCCACCTCCCTCTCTCTCTCTCTCTCTCTCTCTCTATATATATATATATATATATATATATATATATATATATATATATATATATATATATATATATATACACACACACTAGCCGTTCACCTGCGCCAAGCGACGGGTGCAAATAGTTTGTTTCAGAATATAGTTTTAATGCGACATTTAATTTCATTTAGGTGCGAGGTAGTTCTTTACGGTCTAGGCATACGACATCGAAAGGTTAAACACGACCGAGGAGCAGTGGCATCGTCTAGGTTTTCATATAAAAGATCGATGGTGGTGGCTGTGGAGCAATGACAAATTTGAGGTCCTGGTTGTTGGTGGATGTGGGATTTTGTAGTTAGGGTTTCTAGGAAACAAATTTGGGTGAGGGATTGCAACAGAGAGTATAGGAGGCAGAGAAAATGTGGTGGGATTGGATTTTGTGGTTAGTAAACAAATAAATAGAATCAATACATATAGTATATAACATAAAAAAAATTGTACCTCCAGATTGTATCTTCAAATCATTTATAATAGGCTTATGTAACAAATCAACAACCAAGGTTAAAGGCTTTAGATAGTGATATGATTGGACTTACCAAAGATGCAGAAAGTCAAATAGAATCTACGTAATTATCACCAAAATTAGTCAAAAACTAAAAAAAATTGTTAAAGCTGTATAAAATAGTACAAATCCTCAAACCATTTAAGTGACAAACCTTAGGTTGAACACCAAAAATAAACCAATTTTAATGTTGCAAAGCAAGGCCAACCTGCTCCCTACAAAAGGATAAACCATGCCTCTAAAAAATCCACTAACTACAACAGAAATGGAGAGTAACCCCTCCCATAGTGAAACAATCAAAGTAGTTGTAGAATCGAACATTTCACTTAATCAAGCACCATATCTGGAGCATCAATCTCTTTTCTTTATGGCTTAATAGGCCAACAATTTCTTCTCCTCTTTATTGTTGCTTGGCGTCGATCCATTAAACACATTTATTGGCCCCTTATCAAAGATAATAGCATCCTAAAGTCAAGAATTAATTAAAGAAGCAAAATATAGCTTAAATCATAATGAAGTTCAAAAATAGAGAGAAGTAGATTTGTCTTCCCCATAACTTTTTCCTTTAACCTACAAACCCATAGTTAAAATCAAAAAACAAAAGGGAAAAAATCGAAATTAATGAAACTTTATAAAAATAGACAGAGAAGTTTGTGGGGTGAAGGTACCAGATCTGTGGTCGAGGATGTGAGTGGCAGAGAATGGGCTTCATCTTTGTCACCTCCTCCGACTTATATACCTCCACAGTAAGTTGAATCAGACCGTTGGTTTTAGAAAGAGAGGAAACATATATGCAACAAAACCTATAAATTGTTTACAATTGCATAGGCATGAGAAAGGGGAGAGGCAAAAATCTGATTTTAAATTTTGAGTCTTCAACTTTGACTCTTCTGAGAATGGTGTAGGAATTCGTCTGTTGTTGCGAGTTTTCTGAGAGGGTGCATGTTTCCTAAATCAACATATGGCCATAGAAAAATATATCAATCGCTTGATGATGTCGACCTGTTAATTAGGCTGCTAGGCTGCAGGTTATCAAAACTAAAGCTTCAACAAAAGGTAAACTACATGTTTTTACAGGGAAGAAGCTTACCTTTGAGAAGAGAAAGCAACCGATATGATGTCGACGTCCAAACCATTGTTATGTCTGCATATTTTTGCGTAATTCTAGAGGCTATCCAGGAAGAGATGAAGATATTAATTTTTTATAGAACAAAAACTTAGGAAATGAGGAGAATACGAGATTTCAAATCAATTGCTGGTATTCTTTCCATGATGGGTTTTTGTTATCTTTGGTAAGGATTAATTATTAGTTGTTTTGAGGAGATAAACATTAAATAATTGTACGTAATGTTATATTTTTTATACCTCTTAAATTTTAAGAAATAATGAATATGTTTAATATAATAGAATAGAATATATAAAATCTACAATCTCAAAATAAGAATAACATTAAAGAAATATTTTTCTACAAAATTTTACATCATTAGTCTTAAATAAAAGCTTATATAATATATAACACATTCTATAATTTTTCATAAAAAGCTAATCTCGACATATATTTTGGAGTTTTTCAAAAAGTTAATTAACTTTTGTTAAAGATGACGCAATAACAAAATCAATTAGTAGTAATTCTCTCCTAAAAAATAGGTTTCATAGAAACAAAGAAAAAAGAAGATTGTTTATCTCATCTCGTATAATAATTATAGTGTCATAATATTTTTTTAATATAACATGTTTATATTTTTAAATTAAGTTAGATATAAATGGTCTTTAAGATGTTAAAAAAAATATAAGATTGTTTTAATGTTAAAATAACAATAAAATTAATAATATTACAAGCAATTCATGATCTTCTTTCCATGATGGTTTTTGTTATATTTGGTAATGATTAATTATTAGTCGTTTTGAGAAGATTAACATTAAATGATTGTACCTAATGTTATATTTTTTGTATCTCGTAAATTTCAAGAAATGATGAATATGTTTAATATAATAGAATATATATATATATATATATATATATATATATATATATATATATATATATATATATAGAGAGAGAGAGAGAGAGAGAGAGAGAGAGACACACACACACTATATGTTTATCTACGCTAAGCAACAGATGCAAATAGTTTCTTCAAAAATTAGTTTGTAGAGGTAATTAGTTCTTTTTCGGAAATAGTTTACGACATTTAACCAGTTGTCAATAAGAATCATGCTAGCAAATTTGAAATCGGTAAGAATAAACAATAAGAGTTCAAATTGCATACAAATGTATATGAACCACATGCACAAATAAATAATAGGCATTTGAAACCTATGAGGATATCATTTTAATCCTATAAACCGAAAAACACACTTTAATTCATATATTAAGTGAAACATAAACATTAACTTAGGACTAAAGGAGATCTTAACTTCGGAATTTAGATCGATACAATACAATAAAAAAAGATAAATAAAGAATTATTAAGATCAGTTTATTCAGTTCATTTTCGAAACCAATAACAAATGCTAGAATAAAATGCAAAAATCATCAACAAAAAATGGTTTTATATGCATTGAAATCCAAAATGAAAAATTGAACAAAAATTGAGAAAATCTAGGGTTTTACATACCATAGATACCCTGGGAAATTTGGTGTATGTCTTGGAACTCCTAAGATCATATTAATAACAGAACCGACATTCCCAAAAAAGATGCAACATATGAGCAATTGATTAAGAAACAATATGCAAATATATTGAAGAATTCATTTTCTAGCCGTCTATACGCGTAATGTAGCGAGCGGCGAATAGTTTGGTAGACAACTAGTTGTTTTTAGGGACGAAAACTATCTAGAAATATTTTTTAATAACTAAGAATATAAAAGTTGGTTTATTTAGACTATATTCTTACTACAATAAATTATTTCGTTTAAGGTAACATTATATTATTTTTTCATTTTGTTTAAAGGGCTATTTATTGATAATATATTTTTTTGTGATATGATTATTAATATTTACAACTATTAATTTAGTTTTTGACAACAAAATATTTAAAATTTTAATAAGTTCAAACTAAAAGAACTTATAGTCGTATTTAAAACATTTTAATACAAAAAAATAAAGGTATTTTACAATTGAACATCAAAACATTCATATTAGTTTAAAATTAAAAGATATTTCAAATAAGTTGTTTTCATAAAAGTTATTATGTGTTTTAAAAAATTACTCACTTAAATAATAATATAAGGGTACAATGAAGGCATGAATCAACCCAACAAAATTATCAATAAGGTTAAATATAAAGTGTACAAACAAATAAACCATTAAAATGTTCAAACATAAATATATAAATATGTGAATTCATACAGATCCAACATAGCTTTAGAAGAGTAAAGTTTTGATTGCCGACCTACAGATCTCATTGTATATTTAGTTATGTTTAATCAATTTTTAGAGTTAATTGGTTATTTCTTTTTTGGAGAATGCTTCTGCTGAGAAAGAAATAATAAAAAACAAGAGACACAGGTTAATATAGTATTTAGTTAGCCACATTTTTAATAAATAAATGTAAGATGTTATAACAAACATACAAATAAGAGTACATTGCCGTTTCAAGCATTTGACCCAAAAAAGTTCCATACTTCCATTTCTTTCTATTACAATGTTGTAAATAAAGAAATGAAAGTAAGATGCTATAACACCATATATATTAAAGTACCTTGACTTTTCAGGCAAGTTTAAAAAAAATACAATCAATATCAAATATTTAGCACATGAAAGAACTGGGAAAAGATTCAAAGTGAAAATATGTATGCAAGTAATGAGAGAAGCATTGCTTCATTGACGTTCTAAGCAAATAAAGCTCTCAAGTTGAGCCACAAACAATAAAACCATGTTAAAGATTAACCTATAATTTTCAAACCATTCTCGAGGTCATCGAACAATAGTAAAAATTTTAGAGAATGAAAGAAATCATCCAACTCTAACTTCGCTATTAAACCAAAGAAAATGAAATCAAAAGAAAGTTACATGTACCATGTAAGTCCCAATATAACCAGAAGCTAGATGATTTTTCCACGAATCCTTCCACCTTGAGATATGTACCAAACAAAAGATATGTTAAAAAAAATAAAACTAATCCATCAGAAACATACCTTATGTAAATCAAAAATATGTAATACTCTGAAACATACCTCCTTTCCCCTTTGCCCTAAGTTCAACCAATAAATGTAGATCCTCTTTACTCCAAGTTTCAAATATCAATTTTTGATTTTTGATTTTTCATGCACCTGCATCTGCATCTGAGATAGGTTAAACAAATTATAGCTTTTGGTTTTAGGTGGAGAAATTGGAAGAGATGGGGTCAAAAGATGGTGTTTGATGTTGTCAAGTGATGTTCTTTTGTTAACATTCAAATCCTACTCTAGAAAATTAAATGTTGAATTAAAGGAGAAAAAAATACTTTTTTTCAGCAATTAATTGTAAAGCAGTGTTGTAGCAAATATCAATTATTTGTTTAGTTCTCAAGTAAAGCCACAAGTTTTACAATTAAACGGCTTCAAATGTTACTCCATCAGCCTACATAATTACATAGAGTATTTGCATATATATATATATATATATATATATATATATATATATATATATATATATATATATATATATACATACAGAGATGACAGTTATAAGAGGTTACAAACCTCCAAACATAACAATAACTAACTATTAACTAATTACATAACGGAACCTGACATTCCATTTAAACATTGTCTAGATTACAGGATTTAACTCTCCTCCTTAAGCTAGACTTCACATACTCCAAGTTTTTCTTTTAACCTTTTCAAATCTCTTGCACCCAATGCCTTAGTGAAGATATCTGCGACTTGATCCCTTGTACTGCAGAAGATAACTTCTACTTCACCAAAAGTAACTAATTCCCTTATGAAATGAAACTTAATCCTTACATGTTTACTTTTCCCATGATATACATGATTCCTGGTTAAGGCTATTGCAGACTTGTTATCACAGTAAATTGTTGCTGGACCTTCTTAAGGATGCATCAGTTCTTCAAGTATCCCTCGCATCCAAATTGCTTGACACCCCACTAAGCTGGTGCACATATATTCAGCCTTTGCTGAAGACAATGCAACCACCTTCTGTTTTTTTTATTGCCATGAAATGGCACCTGAACCAATGTTGAAAACATACCTTGAAGTACTCTACTGTCGTCTGCACTTCCTCCATGATCACTATCCCCATAAGCAATCAATATTGATTTATCAACTTTCATGTAGCAAATTCCATTTCCAACTGTTCCTTTAATGTAACGAACAATCCTCTTGCCAGCTTCCCAGTGTTCTTGTTTTGGGTGTTCCATAAACCTACTAATTAAACTCACAACATAGGCGATATCTGGTCTAGTAGCAGATAGGTACATCAGACTACCAACTAGACTCCTAAACAAACTTGAATCAACCTCTTTTCCATTTTCCTCCTTTGAGAGCTTTAAGCCTAGTTCCATTGGGGTCGAACATGGAATGGCATTCTCCATATGAAATCGCTTTAACACATCTTGAGCATACTTCTTTTGCATAATGAAAATCTTGTTAATGCTTTGTTTTACTTCAATTCCCAGAAAGTAATGTGGAGATCCTAATTCCGTCATCTCAAATTCACCCTTCATCGAGTTTTTAAACTCTAGTGACATCTTTCTACTATTCCCTGTGAAAATCAGATCATCCATGTATAGGCATACAAATAGGAACTCACCATTTCTTTCTTTGATAAACAACGTGTGTTCATATGGACATTTCTTGAAACCATGCTTCATAAAATATTTGTATATGCGACTATACCAATCCCGTGGTGCTTGTTTTAAACCATATAAAGCTTTTCTTAAACGGCATACCTTATGTTTTTCGTTTTGATTGACACAACCATGTGGTTGATCAATGTACACCTCCTCGAGTAAATCATCATTTAGGAATGTTGATTTTACATCCATCTGGTTTATAATCCATCCATTTTGAGCAGCTAGTGCTATGATTAACCGAATAGTCCAAGCGAATAACTGGTGCAACACTTCGTTATAATCAATCCCAAACTTCTACTTGTATCCCTTCACCACCAGTCTAGCTTTATGCTCCTCGAATTTGCCATTTTCTTTTAGTTTTTTCTTATAAACCCATTTGACACCAATGGATTTATGTCCCGGTGGAAGTTCTACCAAGTTCCAAGTGTGGTTCTTCATAAAAGACACTGTCTCTTGGTCCACATCGATGTTAATTTGTTCTGATCTTGAATATATGTCATTCAAACTTCTATATTTCTTCGGTGTAGAACTAGGTGTTGATGTTTATGTAGGTGATGATGGTTCTGATGGAGTGGCACTTGAATTGTTTGAGTGCATATGATCATCATCTCCATTATAACCACCATTGACATTAATGTTCTGGTTTTCATTTACCACATCTTCTTCCTCAATAAGTTTTCTTGATCCTTCATTGGTGTTTTGATGCCAATCCCATCCTTTATCCTCTTCAAATAAAACATCTCTGCTGATGATTACCTTACTGGTTGTTGGGTTGTAAAGTTTGTAGGCTTTTGAGGTTTCACTATAACCTATGAAGATACATTTTTATGATTTATCATCCAGTTTACCACTTCTTTCTTTTGGAAAATGAAAATAAGCAACGCATCCAAACACTCCTAAATGAGAAACACCAGGTTTAACCCCTCCCCAAGCTTCTTGGGGTGTTTTCCCCTTAACACTTCTTGTAGCTGCTCAGTTTAGCAGATACACTGTGCATGCGACCACTTCTGCCCAAAATCTGAGTGGTACCTTCCTTCCTTTAAGCATGCTCATTGCAATCTCCATAATGGTTCTATTCTTCCTTTCTGAAACGCCATTTTGTTGAGGCGTATATTGTGTGATTTTTTGATGTGAAATCCCATCTTCCTTTAAGAAATCTTCAAATTGATGTGAAGTGTATTCTCCCCGTTATCGATGTGTATGGTCTTGATGTTGTGTTCACTTTGTTTTTCTACTGATGACTTAAAGATCTTGAAATATTCAAATACCTGAGATCTCTCTTTTAGGAAGTAAACCCATGTTTTTCTGCTGAAATCATCAATGAATGTGAGCATGTAGTAACTCCCTCCTATGGACTTCATCTTCATAGGTCCACACACATTTGTGTGAATTAGTTCTAGAAGTTTTGATGCTCTCCATGCTTGGTCTTGAGGAAATGGACTTCTTGCATGTTTACCCAATGCACAACCCTCACATACTTGGCTAACTCTGTTGATTTTTGGCATACCATGTACTAGTTGATGCTTACAAATATATGCTAATGACTCGAAACTCAGGTGTCCATATCTCAGATGCCAAAGGTCAGATTTATCAGAAGTTGACACCTTAAAAGAAGCCAACGTATCCTTGTTGAATTTAAGAGGAAACATCTTATTGTTGGTCATATTCACTTTACCAAGAATCCAACCTTCCTTGTCTTTAATCACACATAGGAGCCCTTTAAAGTTAACCTCATAAATCATTTAATAAAAGTTGTCCTACTCTAAGAAGGTTGTGTTTTAAAGCAAGAACGAAATAAACATTCGTTATTCTTTTAGTTCCTTTATTTGTTTTTACTCGAACAATGCCATTACCTTGAACCGTGTGCCTTTTTACATCCCCTGTTCTAACTTCTAACTTCGCTTTTTACTGCTTCATCAAGTTCCACAAACAAACTTTTGTTCCCAGTCATATGATTGCTACATGCAGAATCGATGTACCACACTTCATCAGGTATTATATCTGGTGTTTCCCATGTCATGAACATGGTATCATCTTCTTTATCACCATTTTCATGCATGAAATTCGATTCCTTTCTTTCTTCTGCCAATCTTTTTTTACAGAATCTTACGGTATGACCAAAACCTTTGCAACGATAACATTGAATTTAAGACAAAGGTCTTCCCCTTCCTCACCCTTTGGAGGTTCTTTCATCTTCGTTTTCTTATTCTGAGTTTGTATCGGATGACTTTCCACTACCCCTTCCTTTCCCCTTGTTGTTTTGAATGAAACTTGCGACTGAAAGGCATGTTTGATTGGGTATGCATCAAATTGTTTTAATCTGAGTTCATGGGATTGTAATGTTCCTAACAAGCTTTCGGGAGACATTTCAGAAAGATCCTTGGATTCTTCGATTGCCACTATAGTGTACTCGAATTTCCTGGTTAAACTCCGTAAAACCTTCTCGATAATTCGTTTGTCTTCAATATCCTCTCCGTTAAGCCTCATCTGATTAGTAATTATGATTATGCGATTGTAGAAATCCTCGATTGATTCTGAGTCTTTCATCTTCAAATTATCAAATTCACAGCGTAAGGTTTAGTAGCCGTACGATTTTCACTCTTTCTTCACCACGATAAGTCTTGTGCAGAGCGTCCCATGCTTCCTTCGATGTTTTGGATGTTGAGATTCTCTCAAAAATATTTCCGTCAACTGCCCGATATATGAAGAACAATGCTTTCTTATCCTTCTTCTTGTTCTCTCGTAATTTAGTCACTTGTTGGGGTGTTTGTTCAATACCCCTTGCAGGTTCACGTAAGCCTTCTTCAACAATACTCCAAAGTTCCTGAGATTCATATAGAACCCTCATTTGGATGCTCCAATGATGGTAACTCTTGCCAGTTAATTCCAGGGTTGTATGATGTTGCTATTATGCGACGCCGTACCATACGTATCTTCGTCTACAGGATCTTACACAAAATTACTCTGCGCTCTGATACCAATTTGTTGCAGTAAAGATCAATTGTTTGTTTAATTCTCAAGTAAAGCCACAAGTTTTACAAAATAAACTCTTCAAATGTTATTCCATCAGCCAACATTATTACATAGATTATTTGCATATATATACACATACAGAGATGGCAGTTATAAGAAGTTACAAACTGCCAACTATAACAGTAACTAACTAATAACTATTTACATAATGGAACCTGACATTCCATGTAAACATAGTCTAGATTACAGGATTTAACAAATCTAAGCTCCAACTTTGATATTTGTATAAATCCACTTAACTTAAAATTTTGAATTTTTTGATCTTTATAATAGTTAAAGCAAAAACGCATATTCCATGTGAACTACTGAACCATTCTTTCTATTGTTTCAATAAGATTCATATTTCTATACTTAAGTGAAAACGTGAAATTTTTTATTGCATAATTACTAATAGTTATATTCCCAAATTGATGCTCAAATATCCAGTTCAATATATATATATATATATATATATATATATATATATATATATATATATATATATATATATATATATATTCTATTTATAACCAATTTTACAGAATTCAATTCAATAATGGCATTTAAATTATATTGTTTTTCACTTAAATAATGATTTTTTATTGGTCATATATGAATCAGGTTGTTTGGGTTTTATACTGTATTGGAAGATATGCATACATAACCTGTTATGATGCAAGTGTCTTTGTTCCGGCTAAGAGCAAAATCTCAACAAAGGACATCGGCATTAACAAGATAAGAAATCCATATATATCCTAATATTTAACCTTTTATTTATCTTTCTATTTTTCACTTACATTTTTGGTAATACCTACTTGTCTATGTGTAGTAATTTATCTTCCTCATCCATTTTTTTTAAAATATGTACAAACAAAGTAGGTTGTAAAATAAACAAACAGTTAAAGGTACATTGGTGTATTTCTTTGGTCCACAATCATATTCTGCTTAATGGTCAAGGTTAAATACATGAAATTAAAAGATGATCACAGTGGTTATGCATCTTAAGAGATGTTTTCGAATTGATTCGTAAATTAAATTGTCATACTTACCTGAATGTTAATTTAATTATACAACTTTTAAAGCAAAATGGCCGATGATTAATGAAAAGTACAACATTATTCATGCTTTCGTTCCTACCTGTTTGCTACCAAACACAGACAATATCAACATACTTATTAATTAATCTGATAATAATAATGTACTTACTTTCATTAACAATAATAGTTGTTTGTTACTTGCATTTCTTATATAGGACCATTTCTGTTACTTATTATAAAGATGGAAGATCTTTGTTCAATTACTTTAACATGGACCATTTATGTAAATAAGTTTTAATAGGACTGTTTGTACTATACATAAAGTGATTGAAAAAGGTTGTTACCTGTATTTTCTTGGAAATTAATATTGGTTTATGCCAAAATGATAGAAGAAAATAAAATAGATTCAAAAAATAATGATTTGCTCTACGCCTTCCTGTTCGGTGATAATTTTGTTGGAAAGATAAGAATCATCAAACACTTAATTAACATTATTAAAAATACTTTTACCAATTTATAAAGTACTTCCATCTGTTTGAGTAACGATATAGAAAATGTTGTTTTTGTCTTTTTGGTGAGAAATTTATGATGGTTTTAGAGTGCACCCTGAACTTGGATGGAACTCCTGATAGAGGATTTTTTTTTACCCAATAATCTCAACACTTGACTTATTTGATTTATTCGGTTTATTTAATTTGGGTTTGACTTTTGATGATAAAAGAATAATAGGATATTGATTATTAATTCATTATCTTGCATTGCACTTACTTTTTTTCCATGGTGGGTGGAAGTGGCTTACAAGTTTGAATCTATGATGCATGGAAAAGTGTATATGATAAATGAAGAAGGATTGAGAGCGTATGTTAAACTGTATTACTATTTTTCCCTTTTATTCAATTTATGAAAATTGGTTTAAGTATCAACTCCTCTTGCTTTTTCAGGGACATTTATGTCTCATCATTTGGTGGTTTATTGATGTTGTTGAAGAATGATCTGTTAATTGCAGCTAAGTTTGAGCTTGCTCATAGGTTATTCATCCTCATCAGGAAGGTAAACACCTTTTTTGATGTCTTTCTAGAACTATTTTTAATGATGAGGGCATTTTCGTCTTTCTCACAAAAGAGACCGACATTTTTAGTTAGGACAAAACTTATATATTATTTTAAAGTTTTGCTATCTTATTATTATTTATTTTTCTAAAATATATTTTTCAAATTATTTTCTAATATTATTTTGTTTCTAACAGATAAAACACATTTTGGTAGCAGATCATAATAACAATTGGTACAAATGCAAATTCAACGTTCCAATTTTTTTATTAGACTTTTGTATGTTATTCAATCAAATAAATATGTTGTTAATTTTTTAATTTCATATGCAAGTGGCAATGGAAATGAAAGGATTCTAAAATTTTGTTTTGATTTTTGTTGTAACCTCAAATAGCTAACATTTAATCAATCTATATTAGAAGTTGAGGATGAAGATGAACATTTACTTGAAGACACGTCCACCAACTGTTTGTATATATGTTCCTTTTTTACATCTTGATTAATTTGGAAATCTTTATTGTTTTCAATTTGATGTTCTTTTCATATTGAAGCATGGGTTGGGAAGCTCAACAATCCTGGAGATAACCCTTTCAAGTATGTTCATTTTATTTACAAGTTACAACCATAATTCAATCCTTCTTTATATTGTAGTTCCAGTATCATTTATGATATCTTTTGTATATTCCTGATTGATGAAAGTTGTGTTGATTACAAATATTATGAATACCTACTTATCAAAGAGGAAAAAGCTCTAGCATAATCTATGGACTCCCAAATACAAGATTCTGGTTTGTTTGCATTGAATCTGTATCAATAATTTAACCTTTCCCAATTCTTTATTTTTCTAACCATTCTACCCCTGGTAAAATTACTGCAATAGGTGTTCCAATAATTCTCAAAAGCAACAATCAAATTTTCAAATCCTTGCTTCAACTTTATATGAAGCCACCAATAGTACACAAAAGGAATACCAAGTACATTCCTGAGTTTCTTATTGTTGTTTATCTGAGAAGATCGTTGTGATTTTTTCTAGATTAATGAAATCCTTATCCCTGCATAAATAAATAGATAGTAAACTAAGAGGCTATGAAATACCCTCCAACCCCGCAACGAGGGGGCATTCTTCCCTAATTAGAATTATCATATTACATTTCTATAATGATGAATGAAAAAATTAAAAATGGATGATAAAAATAATAACAAAAACCAATATAGATGATAATAATAAAAATATATATTGTTGAAAATCAATAAAACTAACAATAATATATGTTAAAAAAAACAATGAAACTAACAATACAAATAATATATGAGCACTTAAACTTGACATACATTGGAATTTGAAAACGTATATTTAACTTTAACAAAAAACAACTTGCTTTAATGTTATCCTGTAATAAAATAAGTTTTTTTTTGACAAAAAGAGAAATACATGTTTATTTTTTACCCAAAATAGCAACTCACATAAATTTTTAACCAAAAATAACAATGTCCAGTCAAAATTGAATGGAAACTATTTGAAACACGTTGAAAGAAATCTAATTATTGTCCAGAAACTATTCATGTAAATGAAAACAATCACACCCAACAAAATACTTTTTATGTAAACCCAAATAAGTTGTGTACTTATACCTTCAAGCCAAAACAACATTGGCCACAGAAACAAAATGTTTTGATGTATGCAAAAAGGAAAGCAATTGCCGCCAAGAAACTACTTTCTGAAATGAAACTAATCGTCGCTACCGCATTGCGCGGGTTAACTATTAGTTTGTGTGTGTATATATAGAAATGTGACTTGTGATTCCTTAGTGGGCTCTTTTTATATGGATTTTTGTAATATTAGCATCTTTCAAACATTTTTTTGCGAAGGATCAATATTCCTCACGAATATTGAAAGTGATACTGCTTTATGTCAAAGAAAAATATATCTAAGAATACATAAACAGTCATTTTGGACTTTAGTAAATAACTTGATAATATTAGGCTCAAAAAAGTTTTACACTATCCCAAGTGAGTTAGACCAAGACCCGAAAATCGAAAATGTCATGAAATGGATTGTGGGCCAACTGGAACCGGATATGCCATCCTACAAACGAGTGGCTCTCTCTGCCTTGTCTCAACAAAGAAATACACACGAAACAAACCCCATCCATGGCACCCACTGCACCCTCAACCTCGCCTCAACGACAATGGCTAACTTAACAACCACCACTTCAATCTCTTCTCTTTGGTACCACTCCCACTCCACTAAACCTAATTCACTTCTTAATCTCAAATCCAAACTCCAGTCTTACCCATCATCGACATCAAGAGCACCAACAACCTCAATGGCTGCCACCACCGCCACAAAAGTAATACCCTCAATCATCGTAGGCGGTGGCCGTGTCGGAAAAGCCCTACAACAGATGGGCGCCGGCGAGGATTTGCTCGTGAAGAGAGGCGAGCCAGTTCCGATCGATTTCCCAGGTCCGATACTGGTGTGCACTAGGAACGATGATCTAGACGCTGTTCTTCAATCCACTCCTCAATCCCGTTGGAACGGTTCGATAATTAGAACTTATTCGTTTTCCTCTCGTGTGTTTTTGTGGTTTAGTTGGATCATAACAATCTAGCAGATTTGGTGTTTTTCCAGAACGGGATGCTGGAGCCATGGTTCGAAAGTAAAGGTCTAGGTGATGCTGATCAAGTGTTGGCGTATTTTGCTGTTGCGAAGCTTGGTGAGCCTCCTATTGATGGTATAACTGATACGAATCCCGAGGGGTTGACTGCTGCATTTGGGAAATGGGGTTCTGCTGTCGCTGATAGGTTACGCGCTGGAGGTCTTTCTTGCAAGGTAAATTTTGAGTCGAAATGTTGGAGTTGAAGTTGTAATTATGTAAAAGAAACTAAGGAAATATGGAAATCAGGTACTTGAGAAAGAACCATTTCAGAAGCAAATGCTAGAGAAGCTTATATGGATATCGGCATTCATGCTTGTTGGAGCTCGTCATCCAGGAGCCACTGTGGGCGCAGTAGAAAAGGACTTCCGTTCTGAGGTAACTTTACCTTCTTCATCAATATAAGACTCAAGGTTGACTTTGACTTATGGACTTATGGTTTTGATTGTATTTTGACTTCTATACAAATGTGGAAATATCACTTTTTTTTAAATGGATGAATCAAAAACACAAGTGTACATACATATCAAGTCCCATATTGTATAGGGGTAAACTTTTTAAGGAGACATGTGTAAGTGTAACCGATGTGGGACAAACAATAAACAATTTAATTGAGATTTTATACTACTATTATATAATTCATTAATCATCACTCATCAAATCTAGCATTTTGCCTAAATTTTCAGGTAGGTAGCCTCATAAGTGAACTGGCATCTGCAGCAGCCACAGAGAAAGGCATTGTGTTTGAAGAAGGGGTCGAGGAAAGGTTATGTGCTTATGCTCGAGCAGTTTCACACTTCCCTACAGCAGTGAAAGAGGTAAGTTTTTTCCTCTTTTGCAAAGAAAATCTACAACTCAACACGTTTACCTAACATGGTATAAGATCCAACATAACACAAACGTCTTGTTTTTGCTTATACTTGACCTTTGTTCATTCTCTCAAAAAGTGGTAATGAATTTTGCAGTTCAAATGGAGAAACGGGTGGTTCTATTCACTCTCAGAGAAGGCAATCGCGCAAGGGAAGCAAGATCCGTGTCCTTTGCACACCTCATGGCTTAAAGAACTAAATATCGTTCAGTAACTTATGTGTAATTGTGTACCCGAGTGTTTCAGACAACTCTTTATATTAAATAATCACACATTTCTATTCATGAAATCGACATTTCTCTCATATCATTGTAACAAATATAAAACTAATAGAATTAGATACATTATCACCATCATCATACAAGCAGAAAAAGGAGATACAAGATTTTGTTTGGTGGTTTAGTGTGAAATTATAATTTTAGTTTTCTTTTGGCAATTGATTCTTTGGCTAGTTTGACTTGACACAATGCCTTTTGAGTTGGGTTCAAGCCATAACAGATGTCCCCGGCACCTAGAGTAACAGCAAAATAGAGATAAACAGTGCAGAGGACAGCAAGAAGTACAAGAGCAGTTAGTAGGTAGCGATGTCGCCTGATAACTGTTGAGAAGCTACCCAATTCATCTTCTTTTATGTATTGTTTTTTGACTGAAGGGGAAGAGAATGGTGTCTGTGATCTACGATGAGGGGAGGTTATCACTCCTTCTAGAACCATATCTTTTTGGCTTTTTGCAACTGGAATTCTAAATGCAGAAGAAAAAAACAGAAATTCACATGAGTAATCATACATCGATCGATAAAAACTCTCATAATTGAACAACAAGCTATAATAATCTCTGATTGCAAATGTACAACTGCAAAAACCATTAAAAACAAACGGATCTAGAAGTAAGTAATGTTACTGGTAAGAATAATTAGCCGACAGTCATAAATGATAAATGCATAAAGTTTTTCTTTCACTTGAAGAGATGTTCTACTGTCATGACTTAGATTTGGTTCTTTGGGATCTGAATTTCAGCGATTCAAGAGTGAATTACTTGCTTATTGTTATGATCTGTATAGAATTCATTTATGTTTCTCACTCAAAAACTTGATCGTATAGATGAACAAAACCTAAGATGATCTAAAATTGACAAGTGGTATAATCGCAGAAACAATTAGAAACAACCAACGAGCAAAATGCAGGCAAGCAAACTTCAAATTATTCAGGTAGAAAGCACAAATTGCATTTCTAGTTACATTCATTGCAAATCAAACCAGATTAAGTCAACTATTATAAATCGGATCGATCTAAATCAAATCAACAGGAAGACCGATCTATTCGGAAGAAGTAAGGGAGGAGAAAATGACTTACCGGAGAGGAGACAGAAGTTTCCGCTAAGTCAACGGATCGGTGGAAGAGACGACGATATTGTCAGTTATACTACTCTCCGGAGACGTTCGCGCACTTTCCAGATTAAAAGTGAAGATTTGGGTCGGGTGGGGTCGTATTTGGCAGTCGGCACGATGGGCTTCTCCGTCAATACGGCGCTTGGGATGCTTGTAGGGGTTGTTTTCCGCCCAAAGGCCGCAATAAGAAAAAAAGACTATCAGCACAGTAGAAATTAAATAATTCATACCAATGTGCTATTTTTTCTACGGGGTATAAACTATTATAGGCATTAAAAATAATAATAATAATAATAATAATAATAATAATAATAATAATAAAAAAAGTAGAAACTCACAGGCCATGTTAAACCAGACAATGAATAAAGGTAAAACCAATTAGGTTAAATAAGTGATATGGTTAGTGTTAAAAATGAAAAAAAAATACATGTTAAAGTCTCAATATTTTCAATAAGTTGATAAAAGAATCTTAAACTTTATTTTTTAAATAGTAAAGTTCTAACTATCGTCAGTTTTTTATACGTTTATCATTTTTTGCCGGTTAGCCAGTAATTAAGACTTTTGTTATATATAAAAAAAAAGTTTGACTTTTTTTGTCAAATCGTAAATTAAAATTTTACTGTCAAAAAAATAATGTTTATAATTTTCTTGTCAAATCATTGAAAATATTGGGACTTTAGTATATATATCTTTTTTTTGTTAGAAATTTAATGGTATGATAGTCTTTTAACCATAAGAGTTATTGGAACCTACTCCGGTCGGTTAGATCCTATTGAAAATTTTAAGGTTTATATATATATATATATATATATATATATATATATATATATATATATATATATATTAATTTCAACAAATCGCAATTAAAAAATGGAGATAATGAAGAAAGAAAGAAAGAATCACGATTGCGTTGGCTTTATGCATCCTAAAAATTGAGAACTAAGAAACTTGAAAAGATGAAATTGCCCTTCTTACCCCTTATCCACATTCACACCATTTTGGCTAGGCGTGTGTTGTTTGTGTTTGTGCAATCTGTCTCCACTTTTCAATTTCATATTTGACGACGAACCAAGAAGAAAACTTTACAAATCTTCTCACCGTCTTTCATTCTCTCTCTTGTATCTGTTTCCCTTTATCGTGATTGTAGTAGGGTAAAGATGATAGTAAGAAAAATAGTGGTGATGCGACAAAAATCAAAATTAAAAATTCTTGGGTTTGGGTCTCACGAGACTGATAAAATTATTTGTTTCAAGGGAAATTAAGACTATACACTAAAGTCCCAATGTTTTCAATGATTTGACAAGAAAGTCAAACTTTTTTTATATAGTAAAGTCCTAATTAGCGGCTAACCAGCAAAAAATGATAAGCGTGTAAAAAATTGTTGGTAGTTAGGGTTTTACTGTAAAAGAAATAAAGTTTAGGACTTTCTTGTCAAATTGTTGAAAATATTGGGACTTTAGTGTATACTCCCTCCGTCCCAATATTATTGTCCACAGACAAAAAACACACAGATTAAGAAAATCATTAATTACCACCAACTTTATTTAACAAAATGATAGTTTTGTCTTTACTTTGCATTTAGTGCTCCATTAAATGTTTAGTTTGTTAAGTAATAATGAGGGAGTATTTTGGTAAAAATGTTATTTATTTTTAGAAATGGACTATTATTTTGGGACAAGCGAAAAATGAAAGATGGACTATAATTTTGGGACGGAGGGAATATAACCTATGAAAATGAGTTGTTTATATATATATATATATATATATATATATATATATATATATATATATATATATATATATATATATATATATGACAAATTCAATGAAATATATGTTTTTCCCGTTTAAAAAGTAATTATAGTGCGATAATAAGTTATGATAAAATAAGTTGTAATAGATTGTATTGAATAACTAAAATTAAGTAATTCATTACAAAAAAAAACATATGGTTGGTTAACCATAAACAATAAAATTTCATAATTTGATATATATTGTCTTTTTCTTTTATCATTTTATGTGAAGTTATTGATAAAATGGTAAAAAAAAAGTAATAAGTTTATAAAAGTAGGTTTGTAAAATTGAATAGTTAAATATCATATTCTGTTACATTAGATGATTAAAAACGATGTGAATTGAATTGGTAATATACTAAAAAGTATATTATATTTTCTACAAGTGGAGATTTTTTGGTAGAATTTTCATTAAAAAATTTCAATTAAAAATTTTCATTTTTATTTCTGTAATAAAAGAGCTTCATCAGTTAATTTGCTTATTTTTGGTTCACAATTAGTTATCTATTACCTAACTAGTTGTAAGACTCATAGGAATATATTACATGAGTTAATAAAAGAGCTTCATCAATTAATTTGCTTATTTTCAAATGTTTTCACTATCTATTGTGTGTCCGTATGATTGATTCTGGACCAATCATTTTAGTTATTTTAAGAAAGTTATTAATACATATTAAATGCTGAAGATGTAATTAATACCTATTATATCTTCAACATATGCATTAATTACTTTCTTAAAATAACTAAAATGATTGGTCCAGAATCAGTCATACGGGCACACAATAGATAGTGAAAACAAAATAACCTAACCTTATATATATATATATATATATATATATATATATATATAAGAACTTTGGATTTATAAGAAAATAAGAAAAATAATGAATAATTAAAATTGAAATGTTTTTTTATCTTTTAAATTTAAACAAATAATTTAAATAAATAAATAAAAGAAACTAATGAACTTTAATTCAAAATATTATGTGAAATTTAATAAAAAAAATAAAAAAAAAATAAAATAAAATAAAATAAAAAAAAACTCATAAAATGACAAGTGAAAAGAAAAATAATTTAAAATAACCTCATGACATTTGACAAATTAAATGAAAGAATAACATGTAGCAAAAAATCTTTATTTATTAGAGTAGATCATTGAAAAATCTTGATAAAAGAATGTAAATTAACAAGGTTTTTGAAAAAAACTTCCATTTAAAAAAGGTACTCTAAGTCTCTAATACCTTTTTCAAATTTTAAAATCTTTTTAGTAAAAAAGGTTTTGAAAAAACTCCCTAAAAAACTTATGTAAGCTCTAAAGGATCATAAAGTTTAGTAAATTATTAAGTGAATTTTATAAATGGCCATTACGGTTATCCAAGTAGTACAGATTTGGTCATCATCTTTAAATTTTAACCACTTTGGTCCCCAAAATCAAGTTTTGTAATGTATTTCAATATGTGTACCATCATCATTTACAACACAAGTGATGCTACCGACATTTCATGTATTTGCAATGATTAACCTTGCAAAAGCAATCCTCCTATGACACTTTAAACAATTCTTCAAAAGAAAACCTCTTTAGCTCCATTGATCCTCATTTGTAACCATCTATGTTAATCCAAACCCTAAGACAACTTTTGGAACCATGATCGTGGTATTGTCAATTGTAAATTTTGATAGCTAAGATGGTTGACAACTTGACTTTGACCTTCATAAAGCATATGATATGTTGCAGAACTTACATTGTTTGTCGATGATTTAAGGTTTTTAAACATAATCAACAAACTGAAAAATGATACTTGGAAGAAAAGTAAGTCGGGACATTAGCAGTAACAAACTGGTCAGACACTAAAAAAAAAATCAGGGTCACACAAGTCAACTGAAATGCACAAACAAAATCCTCTTCATCCCTTCATATTTGGGAGAAGTATAAAATAAAATTAAAAAAAAAAAAAAAAAAAAAAAAAAAAGATAACGCAAATAAATAAGAAAAAAGAAAGCCTCAGTTCCATGGACAATACAATAAACGTCCAAACTGTATAAACCACCACCTAAAATGGGTCTCGTAAAACCTCCCAAGTCAAAATCACCTGTAAATATAAAAATATTTTATATATATTATATCAAATAAGTAAAACAAAAACAGCAATATATATTATATATTATATACCTTTCAGAATACATAGATTTGTGATCTCTATTTAGTCCTCATAATCACCAGCGTTCTCCAATAAAAAGTTAGCTGCCAATTCCTCATTTCGATCACATGCTAAAAACGCCTCAATAACAAGAGTTCTATCAAAACCCATTGCCTCAAGCTGAAAACACAACAAAAATTAATTAACTAATTCAAAAAATAAAACTATATATTATAAAAATTAAAAATATAAATATAAATACCCGTTCAATCGCCTCCTGTTCTTCTGGAGTAACACTGATAGCATGTGGCATTTCCTGATCCGGTTGATCAAACAGATCCCTGAAATAAAAGTTCAAAGTACAATTTTGAATTCATAATCAAATAAAGCCTCTTAAATTATTTTACTAAAATAATTTGATTGTCATTATAAATGTGTAATAGTAATTATAGTATATAGTTTACTGACCCTTCAGAAGCATCTACAGGTTCATTAATTAGTTGAAGAAACTCAGCATGATTTTCTTGGATTAATCCTAAAAGCTGAGGGTTTTGTTTTCCAAGCTCTTGAAGCATAGGCTGTAACAAATGAAAACTAATTTTTAAAAAAGTAACAAAAAATAAATAAATAAAGAAAGAAAGAATAACAAAAAGTGTACCTGTAGTATTTGTGGATTTGATTGTACCATAGTTCGCAATGCTTGGAACTGAAATGCAGATTGGAATTTAAATGATTAATAAATTATATAATATCAACTAATTTGCCACATAGGAGCCAAGCTGGACGCCACATCGGCACTGATAACTAATTCATCATTAAAAAAAATGACATTAATTTGAAGGGTTGGATACATAAATACCACCTGTTGGTTGTTTCTAAGAAAATCAAGGGATCCAAGATTGCCACCTGTACCACTTGAAGGCATTTCCTGCACATAAATTAAAAATAAATAATCATCTGCATCAATTACAAAAAATAAATAAATAAATAAAGACGATAAAAACATCTCAATGATTAGTAACCTGAGGAAACAAGTTCAAAGGAGATGAATTAGGTCCTCCAGAAAGAGGTGCAACTTGAGTAGTAGGGAGTTGAGTCACAGGAACTGCAACTTCTACTGTATCTGGAATACCCTGAAAAAAAAATTGGAACATTATTAGTGTATTATAAGTTTTAAAAGATATTTAAAAAAAAAGATGATTTGGAAACATACAGAATATAAATAATCAATTGCTCGTTCTGGATTATTGTAAGCAGCTTGTAGTGCACGAGTAACAGTTTCCTTATCCCAAACCCCACCTCCTATGTCCATTATGTGTTGAACAGTTTGGTCAACACTACTATTGTTGACTACTACATTTGAAGCAGCTTCACCATATGTATCAGAAATAACACTGTAGTTTCATAAAACACAAGTTAAAATGTTATTAGCCATTTCTTATAAAAAATAAGAATTTTGGACAAAAAGCTCATACGGTGGTGCAGCAGGTGGTGTTACTGTTGCTGTTGCTGGGATAGAAGAAGATGTACTGGTGGGATTGGAAGCTGATGCAGTTGTTGGAAGGGGCTGTTTTGTAATTTACTAATATGAGATTTCTATAGTGAAGGTTATATATAAAGAGGATGGAGATAAATGTTTACCTGAGTAGATGAAGTTCCAGCTGAGGTAGAACTTTTAGTCTGTTGAGAGATGGAAGTAAACAGAATTATGATATGAAGGTAAAAAAAAGAAACAAGGTAAAAACTAACACTGTAAATAACTAAATTAGTAAGAAAGTTTGTAAGAAAGTTACCTTGCTTAGCATGACAACAAGAAAACCTTCTTCTGAGACTTTGTTATCTGATAATGTAGTTTCGTCTTTTAGAACCTTACCATTGTGAATCAATAACTGCTGCCCACATGGATAATTATCTTTTCCTTGTACATCTTCAATGTTTTTCTTGACTGCCATAATCTGGTAATGTAAGAAGTCTTGGATTAGTAATGAATGTGGAAAAAGAACTCAGATGCATCATTGGTAAAGATAAAGTTCCTGACTTTCTTCGTCAATTTAACAGAATGGTAGACATAAAGGTTCAGATTCACAGAGAAAACATACAAACTGGATAATAAACTACGAGGTATGGGAAAGATATGACATGCGTGCTTCTCTAATCATATGTAAACACATCAAAATCAGTAATTTTGGTCTATTTGGAAAGGAATTGCAAACACATTTAGGAGTAAGGGGACTCACAGTGTCGGAAGGCTGAACCCTAATTTCAAAGTGGCTCCCTTTAAGAGTCTTTACGGTGAGCTTCATGATGAAGATCAGCGGAGCTCGATCCCACAAATGGTACGGATTATGTGGAGCTTTAGTAAGCCGAAACCCTAACGGTATAGAAACGGATCGAGATTTTCCAGAACGAAGGGAAAAGCGACTGCTGTGTTTTGCAGGAATGCAAACGGAAAAGGCAAAAAGGGAGGAGAGGGCTTTACTTTCCTATTTTGAGCACGAGCTTTGCACGTGACCACCATAGTTATTTTTGTTACTTTTTTGCTCCACACAATTATGTGGAGAAATAAATTCTCAGGACAAATATTTTACCGAAAATAACTAAGTTTTGTAGTATCAAATTTTTTAGGGATGATGATTTGAAAGTCTAATCAATTATAGCATTTGAACATATTCAGTCATATAATATTTTTTGGTGCATTTTTAATCTTGATATTTGTTTTTTTTTTTGTTTAAAACATACCACTATTACCTGCAATAGTAGGTAAAACCTGTTTTTGGGGTTCACCTATGACATTTCCAACGGATACAAGCTCCGACGGACGCCCAAAATGGTTTTTTTTTTCAAATACGGATCCTACCTTGTCTGAATCTCAAGCTTCATCAAGGTAAAATTAATCCTAATCCACCATAACCAATTCTTGAAAGCATCATTTGGGTGTTTTCCTATTGTAGATTTTACTAATTGATTACAATTTACAAAGAAAAAAAGGATTTATATAGATTAAGAGCAAGGAGAATCGAAGTGGCATCGCTCCCACCGCTTGACTGCTTGTCGGTAGTGAGAATTTTGTTCAGATCCCATGGAAAGGGGTCTGTAGCAAAGATCAACATAGATGCTCAGTCGTTCAACAAGAAAATAAATTTAGCTACAACCTGACTTGTATCACAACACTCAGGCTCAAGATGGTTATTTTCGACATCTTTCAACCACTCTACGACCTAATCAAAAATCCTACCTCCCATAGTAGCAGAAATTAAGTTTGAAATTTCATATCCTTGTAGTCAAAATTCGATTCCTTTTACATGATTACATCTAATAGTTTATTTTAGAGTTTGTGGATGCGTCCAGAGGGTGTTGTGGGACAGGAAAAGTGGAGATGATGGTATTTTTTGTAACGCTAAATTGATCGGGACATGTCCTAATGTGACTCAGTTTGTGTGTTCTGGGATGGTTTTCAATCATCTAAAGCTTCTAATCAAGTTCAACCATCCGAAGCTACTAATCAGTTGACATTCCATTTTTTCTTATAAACTTTGTATTACTTCATGTACACAATGTTCTATAATTCGAAAAAGGGGAAAATCAAGTTTATGTTGCTATTATTATTGTTTTTCGTTATGTCTAATTCAAATCATTGATTACAATTTGTATTCAAAAATCTCATATTCAATCTTAGATGTATTTGTTTCTATTTGTTCCATGACTTCGGATCTTCTAAAGCAAAACTGCAATTACAAGAGCTTGTTTTTGTATCATTTACTTGATTATCATTATCTTTCTAAAATTTAGTTTCCAAATACTTCAAGTTTGGAACTTTATATGGGAAGGTGAAGGGAGAAAGGGTTGTAATATGCAGGAGAAAAACGAACCTAGTAGTTCAATGGTGGCTTATGACGTGTAACACCCAAAATTCATAGGAAATTGCTCATTAAATAATTAATAATATCAACCACATTTATTTCAAAAAATCCCATTATATGACTACATTGTTTAAAAGATCATAGTATTCAAATACTAATTGAAGAGATACTGGGAAGTGCACGTTGTGCCATCAAGTCGGGCCCTTGCCCTTAGAAACAAAAGTACCTAAAACACCCAAGAAAACTATAAGCACACGCTTAGTGAGTTTCCCAAAAACACATAAACACATAACCATATATTGCCATGCACACATAAACATAAATTTGCCATGGACTCCCTCCATGGTCTTCATTTGGAATATCGTAGGCTACCCCCATGGTCTTGCATCCCAGTGTCATGGGCTCCCCCCAAGGTCTTGTTAAGTGCCATGGGCTCCCCCATGGTCTTCACATAAGTTAATGCAAAACATAACATAATCAATTACTAACATCTCATAACAAATAATGGGCCGACCTTGGTGCCTTCGACCCATGGATGTAGTGAAAAGACTCACCTCAATCTGCTGAACATAATAGTTGCTTGCCTAATAGTCTGAAACCTCACACTGAACAATAATACAAATAACCCTAAATTAGGATTATAATTCCACCTAATCAAAGAGTCCAAACACTTAATCCTAAGAATTTCCATGGTGGCCCAAAAGTCTTTCATTTACCAATGGGCCTAGGATCCAATATAAAAGCCATTAATGGGCCTCATGGCCTAACAAGCCCAACCAATACAACTATGGGACAAAACAGAATAACAGTCCAATATACTCTAAATGGGACTAGGCCCAAAACACCATAAGGTCCAATAAGATTACGAGCCCACACGAAGCCCAAACCCATCTGAGGTGCGTACACCCAGCGTACCACTTCAATACGCTTAACATACTAAGCCCCTTAGATGTACGCACAATGTACATGATATTACGCCCAACGTACAAGCTGATTATGCACCATGACCATTAAGTGCTTAATACTTGGAATTTCAAAGTTAAACTTCAGATCTAAGTCCATTAAGATGTCCTAGGGTATAAAGTTGGCAACTTTATGCCCTTACATTCCATAAGGGTTCCCAATACTCTATTCTTCCCATTAAGACCTCATTTAAGACTTCAAGCTCATGCATGGAATCAAAACAACCTTCAAGATGGCACCTTTATGCATCTAACATTCTCAAAGAGCTTAGAGCTAACCATCCTAGTCTCTGGAGTTGCTCAACTCACAAGAGAGGGTCCAAGAACCAAAAAGGGACTCCATAACAAAACCCAAGCTCAAAATAACAAAAGAGATGACAAGGTGATGACTTTATACCTCCAGAAGTTTCTCAAGATGAACTAGATGCAGGATTTAGAAGCTTAATGACACCCACAACTTGCTCACCACCTTTTCCTTCTTGAATAATCTCTAAAATGGCCACCAAAACACTCTTTAAGCTCAAGGATCGCACTCTCAATGAAAATATGGGGTTAAGGGATGAAATGAGGCTATGGAGGCCAATTAGGGTTTGGTTCAAATGATGTAAGGTTGCTTAAATAAGGTGTAAGTCCAAGGATTAGGGTTTTAGATATCTGACACGTACGCCCTGTGTACCTGCTCGTACGCCCAGCGTACGAGTCTCAGCCACCCAATGTGCATCTCTCATGTACGCTAAGCGTACCAAATGTACGCCTAACGTACGAAAAGGTCATTTTTGCCAAAAAAAATGAAAGATACAAGGAGATGGACAATGGAATATTTGGATTGGAGTATTACAACTCTCCCTCGCTTGAACTAGACTTCGTCCTTGAAGTCGGCAATCGTAATATATATGGGTAATGCTCTCGCATCTCATCCCCCGACTCCCAAGTCCATTTGGATCCCTTCCGGTGCTGTCGTTGCACCTTCACTAGCATGACTACCTTGTTATGAAGAGCTTTAGTTTTTCTATCCAAAACTATAATGGGCTTCTCCACACAATTCAGACTCCTATCCACCTGAATATCATCCAGAGAAATAACGGCAACCTCATCTACAACACACTTCCGGAGCTGAGACATGTGGAAGGTGTTATGGATCTGACTAAGATTGATCGGAAGATCCAACCGATAAGCAACCCTGCCACCTTGGGCAGAAATCCTGAAAGGACCAATGAATCGGGGGCCCAACTTGCCCCTATTCCGAAACCGAATGACACCCTTCCAAGATGACACCTTTAGCAACACAAAATCACCCACTTGGAACTCGAGATTTGATTGACGCCAGTTAGCATAGCTCTTATGGAAACTCTACACAACCCTCAGTCTATCACACACCAGTTGAATCAAGTTAGTGGTCTTAAGCACCACTTCGGTGCTTCCTATGACTCGATGTCCAACTTCTCCCCATCAAACTATAGTCATACACCTCCGACCATACAATATCTCAAACGAGGGTCGGCCAATACTAACATGATAACTATTGTTGTATGAGAACTCTGCTAGTGGAAGGTAAGTATCCTAACTCCCTCCGAAATCCAATACACATGCTTGAAGCATATCCTCGAGCCTCTGAATCGTCCGCTCGCTCTGACCATCGGTCTGGGGATGGTAAGCAGTGCTGAAATGCAATTGAGTACCCAGGTCCTCATGAAACTTCCTTTAGAATTTGGAGGTGAAACGAACATCGTGGTCCGAGACAACAGATACTGGCACTCTGTACCTGACCACCATCTATCGCACATATATATCTGCTAATTTCTTGGCGGAGATACTCTCGAAATTCAAAATAAAATATGCACTCTTAGTCAACCTGTCCATAATAACCCAAATGGAATCCACTCCCCACGTCGTCCTAGGTAAGTTCATGATAAAATCCATGGTGATCTCTTCTCATTTCCATGCAACCTCCCCTTTCATGCAAGTCCACCAATAGCTCAGTCTCGGGTCTCGGTACATCTTTGTGGCCCCCGAATGAATAGAAAACTTGGACTTATGAGCCTCCTCTAAGACCTTATGTCTCACTCCCCCGAATGTCGGAACCCATACTTTGTCACACTGAGTCAATGACCCCCGGCTGTCTCAAACAAACAATGGAATTTGCCCCCGAATCCACTCAATCTTCCAATTTTCCCTTTTCAAACCCTCCACTTGTGCCTCCTTGATCATATCTAATAAAGGTGAAATCACCATCATCTTCAAGCAGACGTCTCAAATCGGAGCACTTGCCGTCTTACGGCTCAAAGCATTGGCCACCATATTGGCCTTCCCGGGATGGTAAGAAATATCGCAGTCGCAATCTTTTACTGTAACACCCTGACTCCCAGGTATATTTTTAAAAGATTTATATACATTTTATTGAAGGAACTCGACGAGTTGGAGGCCCCAACTCGTTGTGTCGAACTTAGTTAGCCCGCGTGATTTATGACTTCTGCTCGACGAGTCGGAGGACCCCGACTCGACGAGTAGAGGTTGTGCATGGAAACCCTAAACTTTAGGGTTTGCACATTATTTAAAGAGCTTATGGGTCGTTTCTAGTCTCCTTCATCGTCATTACAGCCAGAGGAAACCCTAGATCGAGTCCTAAACCCCATTATGTGTGTTGAGAGCTTGAAAGGTGTTATTTGTTGATTTTGGAAGGGAAACTTGAAGAGTGAAAAGCTTGGAATGGGAAGGAGCTTGTAGATCCAACATCTACATCGTTTTGGCTACCATTTGAAGGTAACAAGTTGTTACCTTCATCATTCTAGTGTTAGATCTCCTTATTCTTTGGTTTAAGGCCATTTTTATCATATATGTGGATCATGTCAGGTATTTGGCATGATATGAAGTTATAACTTCAAATCTGGACTCCTCTAAGTCCTTATAGCCATAAAGTTATTGAAATTATCAAGCTTTAGCCCTTCTATTTGGATTAAACCTCTCCCTTAGCTTGGTTTTGGCATTTAGGACCTTGCATGCACGTAAAGTTTGCAAATTTACATGGAAACCATGCCCTAGGAGGCTAGATCTGCAATTAGGAGCCTTGTTCTTGCTTAAAAGCTTCTGAATGAGAAATGGATTGAAGGAACTCGACGATTTGCATGGTCAACTCGATGAGTCAGATGAAGATTTCCTATATTGGTTCTGCATGGACTCGACGAGTCAATGAGATGACTCGACGAGTTAGTTAGGGTTTTTCCGACATTTGGACACCACATGGACTCGACGAGTTGCCTGGAAACTCGACGAGTTAACTAGAGTTTTCATGATTTATCGAGTTATGGGCTACACTCGATGAGTTGGGTCAACATGGTCTGTTGACCTTGACCGTTGACTTTGACCTTGACCAAGGGTTGACCTGTTTGAATTTTGGGGTATTTTAGTAATTTGGGAATTTATGGAAGTAGATCATTGGTGGATGTAGGTGTTTTAGTTGGAGTTGTATTTGGAGGAGTTTGATATTATCATCCTTGTAATGACTCGATTTTTCAAAAGAAAGTTTTCATTTTTGATTAACCAAAATACTTTTCCGTAAACCATGAAATCCCAAATACATTTGTTTTCAAAATTTATATCAAATACAATTTTATTTCAAATCATCAGAGTGTAACATAAGAACGCCACTAGGAGAGTGCACGCCACACCTCAAGCCTTGCCCTTGCCCTTAGGCTCAGATGTACGTGAAACAAATCCACAAACTGTAAGTTAATGCTTAGTGAGTCCCCCAGAGCATAACCCACACACAATCCACATAACGCATATCATATTAGCTATAAAACTACATATATCACATAAGTCATGCATATAAACATATAGGGATGCCGTGGAAACCTTCCAAGGTCTTACACTAAGTGCCACGGGAAATCCCCACGTGGTCTTGGCTAATTGTCGCGGGAACCTCCACACGGTCTACACTAATCATGGAGATATCATATGAGCTAAACAAGTAAACATACTAGGAAGTCGTGGAAAGCCTCCAAGGACATACACTAAATGCCATACGAACCTCCTCATGGTCTTAATATACTACCACGGGAACCCCCCAGGGACTTCCATACAAATGTCCTAGCGACATATCACATAACAAACTATCAATCCATATAACATTAAATGGGCCAGCCTTGGTGCCTTAGACCCATTGGTATGGTGAAGACTCACCTTTGTCTGCTGAATCTGAAAGCTGCTCTCCTAACAGTCCGTAACCACCCGTGCTGAACAATAATAACATTACCCAAGGTTAGGACTTAACACAATCCAATTAAAGAACCCAAACCCCAAGTCCTTTCACAATGGCCCAAAAAGTCTTCCTTTGCTAATGGGTCCAAAGTCCATGTCCAAAACCATTAATGGGCCTCATGGCCCAATAAAGCCCAACCATAGCATCCATGGCCCAAAACAGATAAGTTGGCCCACTAACTCCAAAATGTGACCAGGCCTAATGACTAATTAAGGTCCAAAAGCTTACAAGCACAAAACAAGTTTGAGTTCATCTGCTGTGAGTATGCCGCGTACCACCCGGATACGCGCAGCGTACCGAGTCCCTGAGCCGTACGCGTTGCGTACTCTAAGTTACGCCCAACGTACAAACAAATTAAGCACATTTTCGATTAAGTGCTTAATACTCAATGTTCTATCGTCCAATATCATACATGAGCTCATTAAGACGTCTCAAGGCATAAAGTTGGCAACTTTATGCCTTTACATGTCCCATATGTTCCTAACAACCCATTAAGACCTTTCCAAGAGTCTTAATCAATGCATGATGTCAAAAAACCCATCAAGACTCCATTTTTATGCTATGAATGGACAAAAGGACCTTAAATCTATCCTCCCTAAGCTCTGGATTTGCTCAAACTCTCAAGAGGTGGTTCAAGAACACAAAAAGGGACTAAGGAGAAAACCCTAGCTCTAGAAATGGAAGTGATAACCAAGGTGAAAGCTTTTTACCTCCTTAAGCTTCCTAGACTGCTCAAAATGTAAGATCCAGAAGCTCCTCTTCGTTTAAGCTTGATTCCTTTTCTTCATAGTAGCTAACACACAACAAGGATGGTGTTTAAACACTCAGAAGCTCAAGAACACACTCTCTAATGAATTTAGGGTTTTCAGGGATGTTTGAAGGTGAAGGAGGCTAGTTAGAGTGAAGCTCAAATGATATAAGGATGCTTATATAGGTATCAAGTCCGAAAATTAGGGTTTTAACATCTATCACGTACGCCCCGTATACCCTTTGGTACACCTAGTGTACATGATGGCCCTCTGCGATCATCCATGCATGGTACACTAAGCGTACCCATGAAGTACGCCCAACGTACTTAAGGGACTTATTATGCAATATTTAAAATTTCAAGGGCTTCAAAGATAATACCTGAGTTGGAGTGTTAGAACTCTCCCCCATTTGAACAAGACTTCGTCCTTGAAGTCCGTAGATGCAAACAGATCGGGGTAATGCTCCTGCATCTCATCCTCCGGCTCCCATGTCCATTCGGAGCCCCTTCGGTGCTGCCATTGCACCTTTACTAGCTTCACCTCCTTGTTCCGATGAACCTTAGCCTTCCTATCCAAAATCGCAACGGGCCTCCCAATGTAGTTCAGGCTCTCGTCTACCTGAATGTCGTCTAGAGAAACAACCACGGCCTCGTCGATGACACACTTCCGAAGCTATGCCACATGGAAGGTGTTGTGAATCTAGCTAAGCTCATCCAGCAGCTCCAAACGATAGGTCACCTTGCCTACACAGGTCGTAATCCTGAACGGTCCAATATATCGGGGCCCCAACTTGCCTCTCTTTCGAAACTTGATGGCTCCCTTCTATGGCGACACTTTTAGTAACAAGAAGTTCCCCGCCTGGAACTCAAGATCCGATCTCCGCCAGTTAGCATAGCATTTATGGTGGCTCTGCATGACTCGCAGCCGGTCGCGCACCTGCTGAATCAGCCTGATAGTCTTGAGTGCTACCTTAGTACTCCCCATGACTCGGTGTCCAACCTCGCCCCAACAAGCCGGTGTCCTACACCTCCGACCATAAAACATCTCAAAAGAAGGTCAGTCGATACTGGCATGGTAGCTGTTATTGTATGAAAACTCTGCCAACAGAAGGTATGTATCCCAACTACCTCCAAAATCCAACACGCATGCCCGAAGCATATCCTCGAGTGTTTGGATCGTCCTCTCACTCTGACAATCTGTCTGGGGGTAGTACGCCGTGTTGAAATGTAATTGGGTGCCCAATTCCTCATAGAACTTCTTCCAGAATCTAGATGTAAATCGAACATCTCTGTCAGAAACCACCAACACTGGCACCCTATGTCTAGCCACCACCTCTCGCACATATATATTCGCCAATTTCTCAGCGGATATGCTCTTGGAAATCGGAATAAAGTGGGCAATCTTTGTCAACCTGTCCACAATCACCCATATGGCATCCAAACCCCTCGTTGTCCTCGGTAACTTCGTGATGAAGTCCATACTGATCTCTTCCCACTTCCACATGGGAATTGGTAGCGGCTAAACCTTGCCATGTGACTGTTGATGCTCGGCCTTGACCTTCCTGCAGGTCAAGCACCACTCCACGAACCAAGCGATCTCTCGCTTCATGCAGGGCCACCAATAGCTCAGTCTCATATCTCTATACATTTTCGTAGCCCCTTAGATGTATAGAGAACCTGGACTTGTGTGTCTCTTCTAATATCTTTTGTTTCACTCCTCCAGTCACCGATACCCACACCCGACCACATTGTATCAGAAGACCTCAGCTATCCTGAACGAACAAGGGATACTGACCTCGATTCCGCTCTATCTTCTAATTCTTTTTCTTCACCCCCTCGACTTGAGCCTCTTTGATCATATCCAACAATGGAGAGATCACCGTCATCCTCAAACATACGTTCCCAATCTGGGAACCCGCCGTCTTGCAGCTTAAAGCATCAGCCACAACGTTGGCCTTCCCTGGATGGTATAAGATCTCACAATCATAGTCCTTTAGCACGTCCAACCACCTCCTCTGCCGCATGTTGAGGTTCTGATGATCCATCAAATACTTCAAACTCTTGTGATCTGTATAATAGTGCATCATACTTCATACAAGTAGTGCCTCCAAATCTTGAGGGCGAACATTATTTCCCCTAACTCCAGGTTGTGGGTGGGGTAATTCGCCTCATGAGGCTTCAACTACCTCGAGGCGTAAGCTATCATATGCCCCCTCTGCATCAGTACCGCGCCTAACCCTGAGATCGATGCATTACAGTACACTACCAAATCATCTAACCCCTCCGGTAGTACTAGAATCAGAGCCTCGTATAACCTCCATCTTAGGGTCTCAAAAGCCAACTGATGCTTCGTGCGCCATCGAAATGTTACATTCTTCTTGGTCAAGCGGGTCAAAGGCACAACAATCTTGGAGAAATCCTGGATGAATCTCCGATAGTACCCCGCTAAACCCAAGAATCTATGAATCTCAGATGTGTTCTTTGGTATTTCCCACCGCATCACCGCCTCAACCGTGGCCGGATCAACCAAAATGCCCTCCTGGTTGATGATGTGCTCCAAAAACTGTACCTCTCGCAGCCATAAATCACACTTGGAGAACTTGGCATAAAGCCTCTCCGCCCTCATTATCTCCAATACCTCCCTCAAATGTTGTTCATGTTGCTCATTGGTCTTAGAATAGACCAGGATATCATCAATAAAAACGATCACCGACCGATCCAACATCGATCCTCACACTCTGTTCATGAGATCCATGAATGTTGCTGGGGCATTAGTGAGCCCGAATGGCATCACCACAGCTCATAATGCCCATATCGAGTCCTGAAAGCAGTCCTCGGTATATCCTCATCTGATGATATCTCGACCGAAGATCAATCTTGGAAAACCAAGACGCCCCCTGCGGCTGATCGAAAAAATCATTGATCCTCGGTAACAAATATCGGTTCTTCACCATTAGTTTGTTCAGCTCTTGATAATCAATACACATCCTGTGTGACCCATCCTTCTTTTTCATGAATAGGATCGAAGCTCCCCACGGGGAACTGCTCGGAAGGATAAACCCTCGGTCTAGCAGCTCCTGAAGCTGCGTATATAACTCTTGCATCTCAGGTGGTGCTAGCCGGTACGATGTCTTCGCTATCGGAGCGGCACCCGACACCAAATCAATGCATAACTCCACTTGCCTTTCTGGAGGCACTCCCAGTAACTCTTCAGAAAAGACATCCCGAAACTCCTGAACAACCGGCACACTGCCCACATCTATAGTGGTCTCAACCCTCGTATCGGAGATATAAGCCAAAAATCCCGAACAACCTTGATAAAGCAATCTCCTAACCCTCGCAGCTGAACAGAGGGTCAGCCCTTAAGAGTCCCTCTCTCCGTGGATAACCAGTTCTCCCCCACTTAGGGTTCGAACCCTCACCAGCTGGCGCTCGCAATGGATCATGGCCCCACTGGCCTCCAACCAGTCCATCCCAACAATCACCTTCAACCCTCGCAACGGTATCAAGACTAGATCAACACGGAACCTCTCCCCAAGAACATTCAGGACATAGTCTCGATACACACTCACAACACTCACGGTGCGGTCGTCTGCAATATCCACCTCAAGCGGGGAATCCAAAGTTCTAGGCGCATGCCGAAACTTCTTGCTAAGTGCAAGAGACACAAAGATCAGATAGCTCCTAAATCGAACAAAACATGTGCAAACTTACCATTGACCAAAAAGGTTCTTATACATAAGCATAATATACACATAAGCAATACAATAAAAATCTAGAGCAGGAAGATAAAATACGTACCAGTCACAATGTCTGGCTCTGCCCGAGCCTCCTCGGTAGTCAACTGGAATGTGTGGCTCTTCACTGCTGGAGTCTCCGCCTTAACAGAGCGACCATCAATGATCCTCATGGTGGCGGGCACAGGCGTCACCACTGCTCCTCATCCTCCCTGCAACCTTGGGCAATCGGCCTTTTATGGCCAGCCTGGCTGTAGTGGAAACATATCAAGCCCTTATTAGGGCAATACCTACTCGTGTGGCCCGACTGACCACATGTATAGCATACCGGGACCGACCCCCGGCAACCTCCATTGTGCGGTTTCCCGCACTTGGCACACCGGCCACGACCCTGCTAGCCCCTACCCGAAGAGTCAGAGGTTTTAGGCTTTTTCGCCTGACCCCCAGCCGCCTGAACCTGCTCTGGCTTCTGCTTGGTGCATAAATCCAACTCCATCTCCCATTTACAAGCCTTCTCCACCATCTCATTCAGGGTTTTGCACCCTGCGAAGCTCACAAACTCCTGGATATCATCCCTCAACATGGAATGATACCTCGTCCTCCCCATGTCCTCATTGTTAGCATACTATGGGATCAACAATGCTTGTTCCTGAAACTTGGCGGTCATATCCGCCACAGTCCCGGTGGTCTGTTGTATGTCATAAAACTCCCTCACTAGCCATTGCACCTCAATAGGTGGTGCAAACTCCAAATCAAATCGCCGAACAAACTCGGCCCATGTCATCTCAACTACACCGGCTACTCCCACCTGACTAGTCACCTCTCCTCACCAGTTTCGGGCTCCGTCTCTCAACATACATGAAGCAAAACCCACATTTGCCGCATCAGGTCAAGAACTCGTGCGATGGGCGTTCTCTAAATCCACCACCCAATGTCGGCTGACAATGGGGTCCCTGACCCCGAAAAAATATGGCGCCCCACACTCCTTGGACTCCCAAAATGAGGGAGTTCGGGCCCCAACCTGGCCCTCAACAATCTCGGCTCCGAATGCACTAAGCCTTTCCTCCATAATCTCCATCATACCCTCCTTGTCCGTCCCAAAGATAACTAGGGTAGCGTTAAGGATTCCCCCCGTAACCTCAATTGCGATGATCTCACGTAGCCTCTCGTCGATGGGCTCGGCACCATCGCCCGAACCTGATACAAATCCCGATCCTGATCCCCCAACTCCATGTCGTGTCACCGCCATACTGAACTACAATGTCAAAAATTGTAATGATCAGGATGTCCTTATAGGATATCTTCCCACGACAGTCCTCCTTAGAGCTTCCAGATCTAACATCAGTTTGGGTACAGGTCTTGTGCTTTCAGTAGTACGGGCCCAATACTACCTTTCACACCTACCTGTGCCTTCCCCAAGGCTATACCTGATAACTCTAATTCGTCCCAAAAGAAACCATATATCATAGGCTATCGTATAGCTCAAATCCTAGGCTGACCTAAGATTTTCTTTACCCACATCCAATCAATCATAATAGGCTGCCTTTATGCATGAAAATTGTACACAAAAAAGGATCAAATAGACTTTCAAATAATAGATTCTACCCTAGGACCACAACCAGGGACTTCCATACAAATGTCCTAGCGACATATCACATAACCAATTATCAATCCATATAACATTAAATGGGTCGACCTTGGTGCCTTAGACCCATTGGTATGGTGAGAAGACTCACCTCTGTCTGCTGAATCCGAAAGTTGCTCTCTTAACAGTTTGTAACCACCTATGCCAAACAATAATAACATTACCCAAGGTTAGGACTGAACACAATCCAATTAAAGAACCCAAACCCCAAGTCCTTTCACAATGGCCCAAAAAGTCTTCCTTTGCTAATGGGCCCAAAGTCCATGTCCAAAACCATTAATGGGCCTCATGGACCAATAAAGCCCAACCATAGCATCCGTGGCGCAAAACATATAAGTTGGCCCACTAACTCCAAAATGTGACCAGGCCCAATGACTAATTAAGGCCCAAAAGCTTACAAGCACAGAACAAGTATGAGTTCATTTGCTATGAGTACGCCTTGCGTACCACCTTGGTACGCGCAATGTACTGAGTCCCTGAGCCGTACCCGCTGCATACTCTAAGTTACACCCAACACACAAACAAATTAAGCACATTTTCGATTAAGTGCTTAATACTCAATGTTCTATCGTCCAATATCATATATGAGCTCATTAAGACGTCTCAAGGCATAAAGTTGGCAACTTTATGCCTTTGCAGGTCTCATATGTTCCCAACAACCCATTAAGACCTTTCCAAGAGTCTTAATCCATGCATAAGGTCAAAACACACATCAAGACTCCATTTTTATGCTATGAATGGACAAAAGGACCTCAGATCTATCCTCCCTAAGCCCTAGATTTGCTCAAACTCTCAAGAGGTGGTTCAAGAACATAAAAAGGGACTTAGGAGAAAACCCTAGCTCTAGAAATGGAAGTGATAACCAAGGTGAAAGCTTTTTACCTCCTTAAGCTTCCTAGACCGCTCAAAATGTAAGATCCATAAGCTCCTCCTCGTTTAAGCTTGATTCTTTTTCTTCTTAGTAACTAACACACAACAAGGATGGTGTTTAAACAATCAAAAGCTCAAGAACACACTCTCTAATGATTTTAGGGTTTTCATGGAGGTTTGAGGATGAAAGAGGATGGTTAGGGTGAAGCTCAATGAGATAAGGATGCTTATATAGGTCTCATTTCTGGAATTTGGGGTTTGAACATCCGTTACGTACACCCTACGTACCCTTTGGTATGCCCAGCGTACGTGATGTCCCTCCGCGATCATTCATGCATGGTACGCTAAGTGTACCCATGAAATATGCCCATCATACTTAAGGGATTTATTATGCAATATTTGAAATTTCAAGGGCTTCAATGATAATACCTGATTTGGAGTGTTACACACCCCGAGCTACTGGTAAGGTTTGTTGTCCTCACTATACTAACATGGTCGAAGGCACCAATTCCGGCCCTTTTCGGATTTGTATCCGGGTTTATTTCATGATATCCTTACTAATTTACATCCTGGTAGTTAGGATGGTGAGATGCTTAGTGACCTGGTTAGGTCGGTATCCTAGTGTATAGGATAATGTTATGTTAGGGATCAGTTAGGTCGGTATCCGAATTATAGGATGTTGCTATGATTAGTGATATGTTAGATCGATTTGACTGTTATATATGCTAGCGTATGATATTTATGTGCGCATGATTGTTTGATTTGAGGGTTGGGTTGAGGTGGACCTGCTTTGTGCTGAAGACCAACATACCCAGGGCGAACCGGATAGACTGCAGGCCCGGGAGGGCATACTTAGGGGTGGCAAATTGTGTTATCGTTTCGTGTTTCAGTCTAACACGAAAATGTTTTATGTAACATGAACACGACACGACACGATGTCGTGTTTTTTCTAACTAACACGAAAACGAACGAAGTAAAAAACGACAAACACGGCACGACACAACAAATATAACATATACTAAACACTAGTTTATTTAATGAATACTTTATCAAATATAACACGGCAAACACGAGAAACACGATAAAGAACTACTAAATCGTGTTAATTTCGTGTCGAATTTTGAACACGAACACGGCACGACACGACATCGTGTTTTTTACAGTTAACACGAACACGACACAAACAAGAATTCAAATTTCAATTTCGTCCCAATTTCGTTTCATTTCGTGTATTTTTGTCTTGTCGTGTCATAAATCGCCACCCTTAGGCATACTAGTCAGACCGAAGGCCCTACGAGCGGTCCGGATAGGCTGAAGGCCTTGAGAGGCGATCCAGACGTGCCGATGGCTCGAAGAACGGTCCAGATAGACTGATGACCCTGCGAGGCGGTCCAGTCAGGCTGATGGCTCATTATGCATGCTGTTTGTTTATATGTTATTGATATGGTTTGTATGGCGTTGGTATTTTGAGGGAACTCGCTAAGCTTCGAGATTACAGTTGTTGATTATGTTTCAGGTACTTCTGATGATCGCGGGAAGGCGGAGGTGTGATAGTTCGCCTCCTTATGTTTTCATGATTTGATTCTGGGATACTTTGACACTAAACTATTCTGAATACAAATTTTGTAATAATTATCGATTTTGAATGTTTAAAGTTTAAATTTGGCATGATTTTTATGGGTGTTACGTTTACAACATATAACCGTCTCCTTTGCCTCATATTTAAATTATGCTAATCCAATAAATATTCCAAACTCTTGTGATCGGTGAAAATGGTGCATCGGACCCCATATAAATAATGCCTCCAAATCTTGAGGGAAAATACCACCGACCCCGATTCCAAATCATGAGTGGGGTAATTCGCCTTGTGAGGCTTCAGCTGCCTCGAGGCATAAGCAATCACATGCCCCCTTTGCATCAGAACAACTCGCAAACCTGAAATAAAAGTGTCACAATACACCATAAAAATCATCCAATCCCCCGGGTAGTGTTAGAATTGGGGCCTCGCATAATTTCTGCCTCAAGGTCTCGAAAGTCGATTGCTCATTTGGACCTCAATGAAAGATCACACTTTTCTTGGTCAAACGGGTCAAATGCATGATAATCTCAGAGAATTAATGGATGAATCTCGGATAGTACCCTACTAACCCCAAGAAACTTCGGATCTCAGATGTGTTCCTCGAAACCTCCCAACGCACCTCACGCAACCAAAACTCACATTTGGAGAATTTGGCATAAAGCCTCTCCCTCCTCAAGGTCTCCATAACCTCCCTCAAATGTTGCTCGTGTTGCTCATTGGTCTTAGAATATACCAAAATATCATCAATGAAAACGATCACAGACCGATCCAACATCGGTGCAGACCCGGTTCATGAGATCCATGAACGCGGTTGAAGCTAGAGGCGAATCTACATTAGCCTCAAAGGTGTCCATGGATACCCCTAAGTTTGGAATTGTTCTTGTAAATTATATAGAAAATTTGGAACGGACATCCGTGGGCAACACAAGGTGGACACCTGTGAGTGAAGAAAAGCAAGACAAAGATGTTTTAGAAGTTTAATATAGTTAATAGAAACAAGATATTTTATAAGTGAAGAAAAGCAAAACAAAGATGTTTTAGGAGTTTAATATAGTTAATAGAAACAATATATTTTATATTCATATCATAATCTAATCTATTTTCAAACTTCAATAGTAAAATACAAGATAATATGTGAGCAGTGGCGGAGCCAGGATCAAAGTAAAGGGGTATCTCAATTTTATTTTTATGTTAACCCAAAAAATTTTCCGGTGTACTTGGGCTTCGCCGGTTCAATTGCAGTTTTAAACCCAAACCTTGATCGAATCCTTAGCTAACCTCAAGTCTTGTTATATAAACATGAAGTTGAAGTATATTTTTATATTTGAATCGATGTGGGATTCAAAGTAGATATTAAATGAAGTATGAGGATAACAAGCTTATATAATAGACAAAAATGGTTGAGTTTACATATGTTTGGCGATGTAGGATAGAATAGTTGGGAAAATAAAACAAAAATAAACAAAGAATATGCAACGAGCAAGAATTGAACCTGAGAGCTTTATTTTACTAAGGCAGCGCCTTAACCAGTAGCTCTATTATTTGTTTGCATTTATAATTGAAAGGATACACATATATATATATATATATATATATATATATATATATATATATATATATATATATACACACACACATTATACCGAAAAAATTGAAGAATCCGTAAACAAAAATTACACTACCGAAAAAAATTTGAGGGGTATCTCGGGCTACCCCGGGATCCCCTTGGATCCGCCTATGTATGTGAGACGGAAAAGAAAAAATAAAAGAATGAAAATACATGAAAGCACCCCAATTTATAAACCCTCTGTATCTATAAAAAAAAATTCAAACCCTATGATGTGCACAAAAGTACTCACTAATTTTAATATTTATAACCTAAGAAATTTAGACTAACTATGCACTTATAGGCAGTGTACCTAGTCAGATTACAGTATAGCTTAGGTAAGTCGGGTGTCGATCACAGGGAACGGTGGTGAATTAATTTAATATATTTGATTATAGGTTACAGTTCACATGAAAAGAATAAAGAAATAGTTTAATAAATCTCAAACTAACAATTAATTAACTCTCGATAAACTAACAGGAAAGCAAATCTCTTCAGGTACTTTGGTTTAGATAAATTACACCTTAAAAACATAGACAATTGCATACACAAATTCATTTATTCATGTTCACCGATTCCTAAAATGATTAGATTCGCGTTCACTATAACTAATCCTTTAGCAAACAAGTCAATTCAAACAATGATCAATTGGTTAAACTAACATGCTTCCTAGTGTTCAGTTCGTATCAAGCAAGACTTGTAAATATAGTTAATCAAATTAATCATTCAATTAACCTCTTGGTGATGGTCATCAAACAAGGCTCACACATTAACTTACTTATTCTCAAGTTAATCCTAGTTTCACATTCGTTATTCCTAGACTTATAATCTCGATGGTCATCAAAATCATAAGAGACAAGCAATCAAGCAGATGTTCATACAACTCAATTCACTTAACAATTAACAACAAATAATTATCATTAATACGTAAGGATCTTTTAAAAAGCCTGGCAAGATAAATTAAACATAAACAAACAATTCAATATAGCAATTAGTTTAATAATCAAAGCTTCATTCAATCATAAACACAAAGTAAAAGGTTTTTACACCCAAATCATAAACTAAATACAGAATAGTAACACAATGGAATGCTAAACATGGTCACGTTAACAACCCATATGATTACCGACATGTATCCGCTCTCCAACCCTTCCGATCTCCACTCCCGTTAGCTTAACGGCCTTCCGGCCGCCTTCTAGACCCTAAAAACGGCTTAACAGAAGTTTAATATCGACTGAATTAAGTTGGAAGTCGAATCCCCCCTTTTGGTTAGCTGAAAATCGACTTTTATAACCCTTGTAGCCGACTTACGTACGCTGGGCGTAAGTCGGATTATGCTGGGCGTAGTGAAGATTATTACGCGATTGAGTTTATCCGATGCCAGCCATTACGCGGGGCGTAATCTAATATTACGTTGGGCGTAATTTGAATTTGGTCGTTACGCTTAGCGTACATGAAACTTATGCGGGGTGTAATTGGCTCCTCCAACATTTTCCTTTCTTTTAGCTTCTAAGCCCGATTTTCGCTTCAGTCTTTTCTTTTGTGCTTTATCGTCAACGAATAGCTGCAAATCACAATTCAAAGCATTATAAGTACTTTTTAGTTCTAAAAGATAATAATAAAGGCCAAAATATTAAGATATAATGCATAAAAATATATATAAAAATACATATATCAAAATACCCCACACTTAGCCTTTGCTTGCCCTCAAGCAAATTTACTTTTATTTTACCAATATCGCACTAAAGAATCCATTTAAAACTCAGCCATTATGTCAAGACCGCAACACATGCATTTGTGTCTAAAATTTTCCTAAAGTACCCCCCCATACTTTAAATACTCACAATTTTCATAAACACTCGTCCACTTTTTTCGAACAATGCTCATTTTATGCAACCCTCCGAATCCATCCGCAGAAAACCTCCTTATCCTCAAAGTATTTTTAGTTGAGCAACCTAAGCATACATAATCTAGAATTACAATCTATGATACCACTATGGAGCTCTTTTGGAATTCTTCACTTCTTTGACATTTGATCTTTGATTTCTTTGAATTCACCACCTTATTTGATTTGATTTCTGGTATCTTCAACTTTTTGAAATTTCTTGGAATTTTGATCTTTTGATCTTCACTTTATTTGCTCCAAAATTCTTCAAACTTTACTCGTAATTTTTTTTACATGTACCTCTCTTTTTTCACTCAAAACCTACATGCTTAAGCAGAGGCGCTCAACCTCAACCTTTATTGGTTAATGATAATAATTTTCTTGGATACATTTCAGGTTTAGGCTGCTAAACATATTGCATCCCTCAAACCAAGCGGGGTTATGTTTTTGTTCCATGATTTCACTAAAATAAGGGAGGCCACAAATGCACTATAACGTATATTGGCTCAACTAAACATTTGAGTTCTCATCGGATCATCTCATACAATATAGTAAAAAATTTAAATTATCACTAAATTTTTCTAAATTAAACTATTATTTCAAATTTTAAATTTTTAAATTTCCCTAAATCTAGCAATTTCCAACTATTATTTCATTTTTTCTTTTAATTTTAATTTACTTTTACCGACCCCCTACCCCACACTTATTTCATACAATGCCCTCATTGTATGCAAAAACGAATTAAGAACATAAAAAGGAAGAAAAAGGAATAGACTCCCCTGGGTGGTTGTGGCGAGATCGAATGGGGCTGCTACAAGTTGCTTCAAATATTGCTGAAAGACTGGAACTGGAACTGCTGCTTCTGAATTTGCCGAAAAATAAAATCAAGACTGCCGACTTCAAAAATGTGGTGCAAAAAATTGCAAACAAATGCAATGTGTAATAACCATGACGTGGAAAAGTGTCAACCACGTCGTCTCGCCAAGAATGACATCCTCTTCTTGCGATGAAAAATCCCCCACAACATAGGAAAGTGTCAACCATGTCGTGGCTGCCGGGATGATACTTCTTCCTCGCGTCGAAATAAAACTCTATGGTGTGGGAACAACTCATCCATATCATAAGAGTCAAAATATCGTAAAAAATGCCAATCTTCTAAACAATCGCTCACGAAATCAATATGCACCCCACACTTATGACAAATTGTGGGTCTTGACTATAATCTCCGAACTCTCACACGACTCTCTCTAGCAACAGTCGGACCTAGATGGTGAACTTACTGCCAGCTTTCTAAGGGCGAAAATTCTACAGAGATCTTAACAACCAAAAAGCATCAACATGGAAAACAAAAGTAAAACAAACTAAATTAAAGTTTAATTACATACCAAATAAAAATACTAAACTAAATAAAAAAATAACACAAAATAAAAATAAAAATAAAAAGGATAACTAAATCACTCATCATCTCCATCATCATGCTGCTGTGTCCCAGAAGTACCGGCCCTATCATGGCTGGAATGGTGGTGGGTAGGGAACCGAGTACTGAAACCCATGGTGGGCAAAGAATGTGTTCAACGCATCCCCATACCACTATTGTCGCCTGTCTACATGTGCAACATACTCACTAAGGTTCTGGACCCCCATGTCAAGACGGTCAATGCCCTGAGCTAGGTAGTGCATATCAATATCCGGCTCAAGTCCCTGCTGCGCTCCCCGAGGAGCAGGTCTACGCCGCTGGACCCGTCTCGGCTGTGGCTTGGCTGCACCATCCTCGTCCGCCACATCATCCACTCGTACCCGCAAGACACCATCTCCGCCCCGCTCTAGTACACGCATCGACTCCAACAACTGAAGGCTCATCAGCCTCACATCATGGAACACCATCGATCTCATGATATCACGCGTCAACAACTGATATGATCGAGCTAAACGCGTGATAAAATGCCCTCCGCAAATCAGGCTATCCTCCCGAAGTCCCTTGGTCCTCCGTCCCAAATATGCGGCTAAAGCAACTGGAAGGTTCAGGTGCCTCCCTGGAGTAACAAGTGCCCATAGGAAATACAAGTCTGTCGAAGGCACTCTCTCACTGTTCTTGTGATGCGTGAGAGACATAGAAATCAAACGGTGCAACATTCTATAAGTAGTTGGTCGAATCATCCTCCCCCGTGCAGTAGATGGCGTATATACTCCCCCTGTAATCTCGGCCTAAAAAGTGTTCTCGTTATAGTCATCTGGCCGGTCCGTGAGACAATCAGCAAGGAATGCCAGGAAGTGGACATTCCTCGTCTCATCTGCTGTGTATATACCCACTCGAGTCGCAAGCTCTATAACACTGCATTCCCGGCTCACTCCCCCCAGTCTGAAGGCAAAAGTTGTCCTATCATTGGGTGCCTTCTTATGATCATAGGAAACTGTAGCGTAGAACTCCAGCAAAAATTCCTGATAAACAGGCTCCTGGATCCTGAACAATCGTGCCCATCCCTGACACACGAACAAATCCACTCCACTCGCATCCGAGTGCGTGTATTGCAAAAAATCCTGGATCAGTGCAGCAAGTCCAGTCCTGGTCGCCAAGTCCCAGTCAAATGAGGGTGCTATGTCGATCTCCTTGGTGAGAAGTAGACTCAAATTGGTGACATATCGTGCCCGGGTTGCATCGTTCAGAGTTTGCGGAAATTGTAAGAAACGGTGATCGGTCACGTCCTCGGGTGGGTTGGTCCTTTGAGTTCTTCGGGCCATAATCTGCACACAAAACCAAACAAAATATAACAGCATTAACAATTTTTTTTAGACCAAAGTAATGGTCCTTGGGCATGGTCTGTACGCTGGGCGTACATCTAGCTTACGCTGGGCGTACGTCCAGATTTCACTAATCTGTGTCCTGCTGGTTCTAAAATTAATACTCATGACAAAGCTTTCAATTTACGCATATACGCAGGCAGTGTAGTAGAGAAAACGGGACCATATCTAACATATAACTGCGTGGTCCAAGGCAGTAGGAAAAAAATCGGGACCACCTTTAAACTTATGTCCAAAAAGATGAATCAATCCCCTGTTAATTCCTTATCTATTCAAGATTGGCAAACAATTAACAGGGAAACTTCATAGGGGCAGTCAAAAATCGAAGTTTACAGGGCGTACGCTTGACGTCCGTCCCCGAGCTCAAATCAATGGGTCTATCACGAGATTAAGGACAAATTAAGTCCTAGGGTTTAGTCCATTGATGGAAATCGATCCATTCAAGCCCTAATCAAAACATACATTTGTGCTTGGCGTAATTAAAGGCAATATGCAGCCAATTTCATCATTGAAACATAAATCCAAGCCATTGAGTATCCGAAAAACATACCTGTGTGTCGAATTTTACAAGAAAAGAAGCACAATCGAGATTCTTTGAGAGAGTTCGTCCGTCACAACGTGTGTGCGAAGGAAGGAATTGTGAAAAAGTAACAAAAAAGTCAAGGGTCAAAAGATATAACCTGGTCGCTGATTTACGCTGGGCGTAACCCCAACTCCATGAAAAGTCCATCCGCGATCCAGGGTTTATTATGCTTGGCGTAATTAAACTTACGTTGGGCGTAATGAAGTATTCATTTTCTTTAATTGAAATTTCTTTTCTTTTAACTATTTAATCAAGGGACTTAAAACTTAATTATTTTTCTTTTTAATTTCTTCAGCAACTGATGACTTTCCGATGAGTGACATAAAAAAAAATGAGACATCATAATCACTTATCTTTGTCAAGATCAAACAACAATGGTTGATTAAAAACCTTTGCACGCAAGAATTGGTTTGCGAAGACACCCACTTTCGGGACCCGTTAGAATATTTCCTTTGTTTTCTTTGCAGCTTTGACTAAAAGCGGAACAAGAAGTGACCTAACTAGTCAAGAACAGCAAGAGCTCGGTCTTCCACTTAGCCACCACAATACGCCTTGCTATACTACGCCTCATGGATTGAGTTGGACAAATCAACAAAGTAGTAGGCCAAGCAGGTCAAGAATTCCCTAATCGCTTTCATCCTCGAAACCCATGCAAAAGTAAAGTCAAGCAATGTGTACAATCCCAAATTCCTGCAAATAACAACAAGAACCTTCCCGGCAAGTGAAATGATATCAACGAAAATCAAACTAAAAATAAAAACTAACTAAAAACAAATAACGAATAATCAAATAAACTAAATTAATGACAAGCCGTTCCCCGGCAACGACGCCAAAAACTTGATGTGCACAAAAGTACTCACTAATTTTAATATTTATAACCTAACAAACTTAGACTAACTATGCACTTATAGGCAATATACCTAGTCAGATTACAATATAACTTAGGTAAGTCGGGTGTCGATCACAGGGAACGGTGGTGAATTAATTTAATATATTTGATTATAGGTTACAGGTCACATGAAAAGAATAAAGAAATAGTTTAATAAATCTCAAACTAACAATTAATTAACTCTCGATAAACTAACAGGAAAGCAAATCTCTTCAGGTACTTTGGTTTAGATAAATTACACCTTAAAAACATAGACAATTGCATACACAAATTCATTTATTCATGTTCACCGATTCCTAAAATGATTAGATTCGCGTTCACTATAACTAATCCTTTAGCAAACAAGTCAATTCAAACAATGATCAATTGGTTAAACTAACATGCTTCCTAGTGTTCAGTTCGTATCAAGCAAGACTTGTAAATATAGTTAATCAAATTAATCATTCAATTAACCTCTTGTTGATGGTCATCAAACAAGGCTCACACATTAACTTACTTATTCTCAAGTTAATCCTAGTTTCACATTCGTTATTCCTAGACTTATAATCTCTATGGTCATCAAAATCATAAGAGACAAGCAATCAAGCAGATGTTCATACAACTCAATTCACTTAACAATTAACAGCAAATAATTATCATTAATACGTAAGGATCTTTTAAAAAGCCTGGCAAGATAAATTAAACATAAACAAACAATTCAATATAGCAATTAGTCTAATAATCAAAGCTTCATTCAATCATAAACACAAAGTAAAATGTTTTTACACCTAAATCAGAAACTAAATACAGAATAGTAACACAATGGAATGCTAAACATGGTCACGTTAACAACCCATATGATTACCGACATGTATCCGCTCTCCAACCCTTCCGATCTCCACTCCCGTTAGCTTAACGGCCTTCCGGCCGCCTTCTAGACCCTAAAAACGGCTTAACAGAAGTTTAATATCGACTGAATTAAGTTGGAAGTCGAATCCCCCCTTCTGGTTAGCTAAAAATCGACTTTTATAACCCTTGTAGCCGACTTACGTACGTTGGGCGTAAGTCGGATTACGCTGGGCGTAAGTCGGATTACGCTCGGCGTAGTGAAGATTATTACGCGATTGAGTTTATCCGATGCCAACCATTACGCGGGGTGTAATCTAATATTACGCTGGGTGTAATTTGAATTTGGTCGTTATGCTTAGCGTACATGAAACTTACGCGGGGCGTAATTGGCTCCTCCAACATTTTCCTTTCTTTTAGCTTCTAAGCCCGATTTCCGCTTCAGTCTTTTCTTTTGTGCTTTATCGTCAACGAATAGCTGCAAATCACAATTCAAAGCATTATAAGTACTTTTTAGTTCTAAAAGAGAATAATAAAGGCCAAAATATTAAGATATAATGCATAAAAATATATATAAAAATACACATATCACCCTAGTGTCGGTTAAAATGCAAAAACACCTAAAAAAACATAATTTCTAAATAATTTGGGTCACCGGAAGTCCATGTCGTCCTCAGCCTACATCCTTCGCTAACCATTCTTTGTTGTAATCAGCAGTCTCGCTCGCTGCACATCTTCGCCGATTCTTTGATGTCGTCGGTTGGCTCAACAGTTCTGCCGATTCTCTGTCTATTCCCTCCGGTGGAGAACCCGGATGCATACTTCTCTCTTTTCTCCTATGACCAGTCTTATCTTTGAGGTATCACCGTATCACACATCATTTTTTGATTTTTTGATTTTATCTATTGATGCTTGTATTTGGTTTAGTATAGTGTAGAAAGTAGAGGTATTTTAGGAGTTTTGTAATTGACTAGCTATAAATACTTAGATAATTGTAACAAATAAAATAATTAAAATTGCTTTCATCTTTTGATTTTTTTTTTTTATTTTCATTCTTTCAAAAACACTATTTCTTTGAAAATATATGTAGTTATAAGTCATAACTATATTTATTGTTTGAATCCTAGCTACAGAATTTCGATTCCTTTTTTTTGTTATTTTATTATAGTATTTAAGTTGGACACCTGTTAGTTTAGATTCTGGATTTGTCACTGGTTAGAGCATTGGTGAGCCCAAATGACATCACCACAAACTCGTAATAACCATAACAAGTTCTGAACGCTGTCTTCGGTATGTCTTCATCTCTGATTCTTATCTGATGATACCCTGGACGAAGATCAATATTGGAAAACCAAAATGCACCCTGAAGTTGATCGAATAAATCATCAATCCTCGGAAGCGGATAACGGTTTTTCACCATCAGCTTGTTCAACTCTCGATAATCAATACACATCCTGTGTGACCCATCCTTCTTTTTCACGAACAGGATCGGTGCTCCCCACATGGAATTTCTCGGATGAATGAATCCCCGGTCTAGCATCTCCTGAAGCTACGTAGACAGCTCCTGCATTTCAGGCGGAGCTAGACGATATTTTATCTCTTATATCCATTATCTTCAAGTTTCCTTGGTTGCTAGGGTTTGAGTGTGAACCATTAGAGGCACGACACTTGTGGTTCTAGCTTCCAAATCAAAGAAGAAAAGATTTTGGATTGTTTACTACAACAATAAAAAAGGTATGTAATTTATAACTTGTTTTTCTATTTCGAAAATATCTAGGGTTCATCGGTTTCTTGTTGTTCAATAAAATGTTACTTCAATAGTGTTATAACATAGATCTAATAGGTTGCATGTGTTAATGATTTATCCGCATTAATACATGTAAACCCATCATAAGGTCTGATGTCGGAGGGATTTCGGATGAGAAGGAACGACGGCAGAATCAATATTTTCGTTTATGTGGTTAAAGGGTGAAGATGAACATAAAATTAATGATCGCTAAAGGGTAGGACGATGGCGTCAACATGTACATTGATGACCAATGTTGACTGTGTAGTGTAGCAGTTCCGGTACAGGTTATGATGTATGTCATTGGGTATGAGAAAGAAAGTAGCGAATCCAAGTATTTTTGAGATGACGACTAGAGAAAAAGAGAGAATGAGGATTAGGTCTAATTTTTTTAGAGACAGGGGGAAATAAAAATATCTAATTTTTGGTAAAGAGGAAAAAATAATAAAATTTCAGTAAAGAGGGAAAATGGACATTTTATAGATGAAAAAAAAATTGTACTTCCTCCCGATACTGGTTTCACTTTTCAACACTGTCACCATACTAACACTTATAATCGCATGTCTTTTTTTTCTTTTATGGTTACCATACAAACACTTATAGTCACATGTCTTTTTTTTTCTTTTATGGGTTACCATTTTTTATATTTGGATACAAAAAAAATGTAATTGTAACATACTTTTAATTACAAGTTTCATTTTTTAAATGTCATAATAAAATATTTACAGTCAAATGTTGTTATTCTTTAATATTCAAAATCATTAATTTTAGACATATATATGAAACTAGATTATGACCGGTGTAAAACGCGGGGGAACATATAAAATAATACATATAAAGGTATAAAAGACGGCACAATAGTTATAAAAAAAAGATAAATTAACATAAAAAAAACATAGTGTTATTGGTAACATTGAAATGTCTGGAAAAAAAACAATGAAATGTCTGAGTATCTGTAATCATTGAAGGATCTTTTTTTGACAACATTTTTTGTTTTATTAGTTGGATGACCTATTCATCACATACGAGTACCTTCAATATATATTTTTTTCTTTTTTACTTGTGACGCGAAAAAGAATATATAACTGACCATGAGTGAAGATGAACCTACGCAAATATCCTCCCTGATAAATAAAGAACTTTTTGCCACATGTCACACTTTCATTGATTTAGACACATGTCATTTTGTGGTTATTTTCAATTAATTTTTTTCCACATGGCATTTTGTGGTTTTTTTTTTCATTTTATTAATTTCCACATAATATTTAAATGTAATAAATGTAATAATAAATGCATATCAATTTAATTAATTGACTTCCTTTTAATTTCAAAATTTCTAAATTAAAGTTTTATTAGTTTCATTTGCTTATTTATCTAAATAATTTGTTTAATTTAAAAGAAAAACAAACAATTTAATTTTAATAATTAATAGTTTTTGTTTTTTTTATAAATTTAAACTTCTCAAATGTTTAGAACTTCATATTTTTTTTTAAATAAACCCATATAATACATGAGTCTTACACCTAGTAATCCAACATCTAATAATAACTCTCCTTGAATTTTGTTAATGGCAACGAATGATCAACGTTTCATCGTTATAGTAGTGTAGTATGACAAATCTACCAATTATAGTTACAACAGAGTAATACCTTTTTTAAAATAGCAAAAGAAATCCCACCATTAATAACCACTTATGTAATATTTTTCTTGCCAAATGATATATTACCATAATGGTTTTTTTTTTTTTTTTTTTTTTTTTTTTTTTTTTTGCCTAAGGAGTAATTATGTAATCTATAATGTTTTTTTGCATTGCTATTATTGGTAAAGAGCCATAAGTAGGATGCTTTTATGGGTCAAATTGAGCTTCATTTTCATTTCCTATATAAGATGTCTATTTAAAAACGGTATGAACTCTTCGGTACAAACTATAAAAAAAACTTCAAAAACAAACAAAAATCAATGATAATTACAATAAATTGCTATTTTGCATTTAGGTATAAGTATGTTGCTATGTTTGTAATGAATAGGTGCTTTTGTTGTACTCGTCTTAATTTAATTTTTATAATATCCAAGCCAAATAGCCAATCCAACAATTATTTAGAAAAAAAAAAACGACGCTTTAGCAACATATAGGGCATGAAAATCTCAACTAAATGGAGTAATTAAAATAAATCCAACCATTTAATTATTAAAAATATTGATTCTTTGAAAAATTAAACTAAAAGGAGTAATTAAAAAAATCAAAAGAGGGACAACATAGTTGGATGGTCGTAATTATCAAACATAAACAATGTGTAACACCCAAAGTCAGGAAGGCCAAGAAAGGAAAGGAAACCCTAAGTTTAAGGGACGAATCGTCGAGTCCAAGGAGGAACTCGACGAGTCCGAGCGGGATCCGGGTCAAGGAGTAAGTAACCGACTCGGCGAGTCGGCCAAGGAGACTCGGCGAGTTTGGTCTGAACGAGGAAAACCCTAAATCCGGGACTTGGAGCCTATTTAAACGTCTCATTCTCTCCCCTAGGGTTCCTTTACTGCCTCTTTCACCCAGAACATCGAACCCTAAGCCCCATTGTTGCTCATTCAAGCTTCCAAGCCATTTTTGGGTGATTTGAAGGAAGAAGAAGGAGGGGAATCATTAAAGCTTCAAGGATTGGCCTTAGATCTGAAGTTTGGGGAAACTTTCTGAGTTATTGAAGGTATTAAGTCGTTTCCCTCCTTTAGATCTATTATGGTTGTGAGTTTTGGGGCTTTTTAGCCATGATTAGCTATCCATTTGAGTTAGAAGCCAGATCTGAAGTTGCTACTTTGGATCTAAGCATATTTTGGCCTTGTGAAGCATAAAGTGTCTGTCCTTGAGTTGATTGTAGAGCCTCCTTGCCTTAAACCCTAGTTTATGGTGTGTGTAGCCTAGATCTCCTTCTCTACACGTAAAGTTTGCAACTTTACGTGAGGAATAGGCTTGGGAAGGGTAGATCTACAGTTTGGAGTCCATGCATGACTCAAAAGTCCTCTGCATGTATGAAGATCTGAATGGACTCGGCGAGTCCTTTTAGTGGACTCGGCGAGTAGCATGAAGATTAGGAGGAACTCAACGAGTGGGATGAACAACTCGTCAAGTAGGATGAAGATTGCCTTGGACTCGGCGAGTCAGGACGCGGAACCCCAAACCCTTTGAGTTGAGACTCGAATCAGTGAGTCGAGTGGAGACTCGATGAGTTGGAAAGGTCAAGACTCGGAAATCGGTAGACTCGGCGAGTCGAGTCGCGAATGGAAGGACTCTGAGCATATGAACTCGGCGAGTCAATAGGCAGACTCGGCAAGTAGGGTTGACCAGGAAGGTTGACTTTGACCAAGACTTTGACGTTGACCAGAGTTGACTTGGTTGTCTTTCGGGGGTCAGTTAGACTAAGTGTTGCATTGGTATTGGTAGTTCGGGGAGCTAGTGGAGCAGGAGTTCAGAAAGTTGCCGGGCAGCAGCTAGTGGGATCATCAGCAAGTTCAGCCAGTGCAGGTGAGTTTCCCTTTTGTGTGAATGGATCTACAGCCATAATGTTGGCCCATGTAGTTATGAGTAGAAGACCCGGGGGTTAGCCCTAGGCACAGTATGCTAGTATGATATTCAGGACGAGGTCCAATGATAGCGGGCGGGTGCCCAAGGAATGGGTTATTTGATAGTTTATACTTGTTGTCTGTGTTATACTTGCATGTGCCTGGTAGGGAGATGAGTGTGGGCGAGGTCCCGTAACTCACCAATAGCAGAGTGTGGATGGTGTTCCACATCTCATTAGCAGCAGATCAGGGGCGAGGCCCAAGTTAGGGAAGGAGTGAGGGTGGGTTGGGCCCGTACCTCATTATCAGCAGGAGTATGGACGGGGTTCCATGACTCATCAGTAGCAGGACAAGGGCGAGGCCCAGAGACATGCGAGGCCTTAGGACAAGACCCGTTAGTATGTGTTTAGCTTATGTGATGTGATATGTTTATGTGCTATTATATGTTAGCGGGTAAGGCCCTGTGATAGGTGAGGCCTAAGTGAAACAGATCTGTATCCGAGCGGGGCTCGAACCCGCCTGGAGCGGCGGGGCCGTTGTAGCGGGCGAGGCCCGAGGTAAGGGGCGAGGCCCAGGATAGCGGGCGTGGCCCAGTATGTGCGGTATGTGGTTATGCATGGTATGTGGTAGGGTGGGGAACTCACTAAGCTTCGTGCTTATGGTTTTCAGTTTTGGTTTCAGGTACTTCCGGTAGCGGAGGGAAGAGCTCGGGGTGATCGCATGGTACACACCATAGATTAGACAACCCGAGAATGTTTACTCTGATAACAAACATGTGTTTTGGAAATTAATACTCTCATTATGTTTTGAAATGACGACTTTGCTTTAAAGTAATGTTTTATTAAAAAAAATTTTTAGTCTTGAATTTTGGGACGTTACACAATGCATAAAAAAAAACCTCATAGAAAAATCGATGAATTCATCCACTTGTAGTAGCAACAACAGAAACCATGATAAAAAAAACAATATAGAATGACTGGCATGTACATCAAAGACAACTCTTTTGCTTAAAAAATCCAAAGACAACATCCCCAATCCCAATAACCATTTGACTGCAACTGTAACTATAAAACTCTTCCAACAATAAACAAAATAATTACCGTTTATTATTTAATGATGACAAGTTCATCGACATATTCATCAATCTTGTTGGCTTTGTCACACTGCATTCATTGCATCGCTTATTTGGACATCAACGTCTAGCATTTATAGAAGTGTAAACTACAAAAATAAACAAAAAGAAAAAAAAATCATCTTTTATTAAAGGGTAAATTACACCATTCATCCCTCGGGTAGGTGCCAAAAAGCACGTTTAGTCCCTATTTTCAAAAATTAACCCGAGTTGTCCCTCGTTTGCTTAAAACTTGCACACTGTGTCCCTAATATGCTTTTTTGTTGCAAATTTAGTCCACGCCACATTTAAAATGACCATAATTGGATATTTATTTTTAACTAATATAATATTATTTATTATTATATATAACTTACAAAAAAGAAATTAAAAAAAAACAACCCTCTCTCATCTTTATCTCTCTCAGTTACACTGCAAAATACCATCACCTTCAACGTCTCTCTCTCTCTCTCTCTCCCTCTCTCTCTCTCTCTCTCTCTCCCGACATTCTTGTTTAACACCTACTCTCAGTTTCCCCAACCCATCTGCCCCATTCACTTCCAAACCCTCATGCTATTTTACCGATCGAAGATAATAGAGTAACCCAAAACAAATATACACCCACACCCACATGTGTTCAAATGTGATATCGAGATAGAATCCAAGTGAGATGGAGATGTAACACGACATTGAGAGAGAAATAGGCTGAGGGAGACAAAATTGATGAAAGGGAAAAAGGAGACCAGAGGAAACATGTGAGATGGAGATGTACCACAATACAGAGAGAAATACTTGATTTCGATTTTGATTTTGTGTTTCCTCCTTCATCGTCATCAAATCTAGAAATTGAATCAGATTCCGATTATGATTTTGAGTTTCAGGTTATGTTAGGTTTGATTTTATTTCGATGGATTCATCTTGGACTTGATTTCGATCGGTTACTTATTTTGACTTTGAAATGAAGATGTGTTGAGACTTCGATTGCAATGAGATGTCGTGAACTCGTGCTTTTGATTGCTTCCGGGTGTCATATGTGTTTATTGAATCTAGTTGGTATTTTAAAGTTTCAAATTTTGAATTGTTGTTTCGATGGTGATGGATATGGTTCATAGAAATAACTTTATATGGGACCAGTGGATGGATCAATTTGATTAAAGTATGGTATTGTGTTTCATCCAGAGGTAGATAGATTGAAGTTGGTGATGGTATCTAGTGTTCTTCAGGCAAATGGGGAGAACGAAGATAGGGGATGGTGGTTTGGGGTCCAATTTGGGGTTTATGATGGTTGTCAGGAATGGGTGAGAAGAAGGAGACGAAGGTAGAAGAAAACTAGGGAAAGGAAGGGGAAGGTGTTTGCAGACTGCAGTGATGTTGATAGGTGGTGGTGTCGGAGGAGCTAGCGGTGACATGTGGTGGTGCTTTCGAATCTTGTTGTGGAACCTGGGGAAATGGAAGGGGAGGGGTGGGGATATTTGTTTTATTATTATTATTTTTAATTTAAATTGATAAAGAAATAAAAAATGAAAAAAGAATTTATTAAGGGCAAAATAGTCATTTATGTCAATAGGGATGGAGTGTGTAAGTTTAAAACAAACAAGGGACTGTCCGAGTTAATTTTTAAAAATAGGGACTAAACGTGCTTTTTGGCACTGCACGAGGGACGAATGATGTAATTTACCCTTTATTAAAAAATGAAAAGAACAAACACTACTACAAAAAAGAGCATTACCGACGGCCAAAATCGTCGGTAATCCGTCGCTAAAGCTCTTTACCGACGGAATTGTAACACACGAAAATCCGTCGCTATATTCTTGTCACTAATTAGTTGCAACGGATTTCCGACGGCTTTGGCTAATTTTCAGTGACGGATTTTTCCGTCAGAAATAGTAACAGATCACCAACAGAATATATTTGCAACGGATTACCGACGGAATTTGTTTGCAACGGATTACCGACAGAAAAATTTACTAACGGATTACTAACAGAATCTGAAATAATTTACTAACAGGTTACCGACAGAATCCCAAAATGACTACAAATTTTTTTTCTAACAGATTAGCAACGGATTTTGACATTATAAAAAAATTTACAAATTAATGAAGAAATTAAAAACTAAAAATAATTTACATATTGAACACAAATTTTTTAAACATACATTAAATCTGTATTTTAAAACAACCAAATATAAAAGTAAATCCATACATTTCAATTATTTGACATACATTAAATCTATAACTTCATATTGTCAAATACCAAAAATTTCAATCCATATTGTCAAATATTATCAACAACCAATAGAGAATTCTTTCTCGTGGATTCCACACCTATCATTGAGAGTTGTTAGCTAGAGAGATGTTTATATATTGTCAAAATGAATGTGAAATAGAAGCTAAAGGGAATCAAATGGAGAACTTAAAAGTTTAGTGGTTAATGTGCGAATAAGTAAAGTTGAAAAACATTAAGAAACAATGAAATAGAAATGAATAAAATGATATTTCACAGGGACCAGAAGTGTAAATTAGGTCTTTTTGAGTAATACAGGGTGAAAAAGCTAAGGAATTGTCCTTTATGATAAGGTATTTCCTTTTTTCGATCAAGTAAAATTTGAATGTATATATAAATAGGAAATGACGAAATTGCCCTTGGTTTGATATGACAGCCGTGTAGTGGGTCAACCATGTAAACAAACACTTCATTTGAGACATTTTGAGCAAATTTTCTTTGTTGTTTTCTTCCTAATTATTGGTTTATGTTTCCTCTATTGCACAACACGTCTTTATATGATGATTCATTTTTGATAGTTAAGCCAAAAAATCAAAAATTAAAAATCAAAATCAACTTTAAATAACCTGAGTACTGTTGAAGTTGATCAACGAAATGACGTTTTTTCTTATTTTCCCAGTAGTATATACTAGTAGAGCCATATGTTCCTATCACATCTATATTTTCATAATTTTTCAAAAAAAAGTTGATTATTGTAAAGCATATTGTTGGGACAACTAATTGCAGTTAGTTTTTGTCCCACTTAGACTAAGTCTAATATTGTTATGTTCTGTTGAAGAAATTATTGTTATTATACAGTATAACGTTTTGGTTTTTGTTTTCATTTGATATTGTTAGTGATTTTCTTTTTGGTGTAATTTATTTTTATTTTAGTTTTTTTTCTTTATTTAAATGTTTGGCTGGAAAGGGGTAAGATTTTGTAAGAAATGCCTTTTTTTTCCTTCTTTAATATTTGATTTTGGTTGTCACTGTGATGGCATCCAACTTTTGTTTAGAAATTACAACATCATATTTTGAAATCCTACATGGAACATAGTTATAGTTATAATTGAATGGATATTTTAGAATATAACAAAAAGACTTACCTGCTAAGATGTGATTATTATATTTGCACCAGCTTCAAGATAATAGAAAACACTTGTTTCAAACTGCATATCATGAAAACTACAAGTCACAACAATTTTATATAACTGGTCAGGCATACAAGCATAAAAAAAAATTAAAATTACATACCAATGTCAGGTATGTGGTAAGAGGAAAAAAAATTGACAGTTGTTAATCAATTAAGTTCATAATATAGCAATGTCAGGTATATATATCTATTTGAAGTTGTTCGAAATCAGGAAGTTCATAATATAGCAACCACATATGTTACTTAACACAAAGTCTGCAGTTTTGTATAGCATTTGTGCAGGGAACTACAAAAAAGTTCTTGGTCATACTCAATTAAGTTCTTAACAGCTATAAACCCTCTAGAACTATAACTAATGCACGGAATCTAAGAGATTGGGCAACAATGATTGAAAAAAAAAATTTGGTTGATTTTCTTACCGATTTTGTGACGACTTGTTCTTGAAAGCCTTTATTTTCTCTACAGCCTATTACCAAAATACATGATTAGTTATATATTTACATATACAAAGACCTAGAAAAAGATTTTTAAAAATAAATAAACAAATAAATCATTTGATTTCCTTGCCTTTGTGACCCTGTCACTGTTGAACCCATTTTCAGTCGCCAAGAAGTTTAACAAGCCCTGGAAAGTGATATTATCATGCCTGAAAGTTACTTATCTCTTTTTATTAAAGTATTTCAAATTTACCTTTTATGACCCTATTGATTCTGCACAGATAAGGGACACCCAAAGATCTGAAAAAGGATGCAAAGAAAGCGTCTGAATTTGATAAGTCAACATTAAAACTGAAAAAAATAGCAAAAGATAAAGTCATACAACCTGAAAATGAGGGAGTTCAGATCTAATTGATTCTGCACTAGATATAGAGAATAAAAATGCGGTTGAGACACCTGGCGAAGGCAATAACTCTGTAGAAAAGAAAACCAGTAGTGAAAAAAAAGAAAATTATTAGAAAAGTTATAAAAAAGCCAAAGCAGGAGACAAAGCCAAACAAACTGATACATTAGATTCCAAGAAATTGGATGCTGAAACCACGTCATGCTTCTTGCAGTTAAACAATACAAACTCTAAGTTCTGAAGGAAGGGAAGAATCCACCAAGATCAAGATCTCTAAAGGAAGATGAAGATATCCAGAAAATAAGGTTTTTTCTACTATTAATTTTCATATATCTTTGGCACACTGACTATTACAAACCATTAGCCTCTATTCATAGAGAAGTTTAGTAGACAATGATAAAACAAAATCTGGAATACAGGGAACAAGGAATTGACACAGGTAATGAGATGAAAACAGGTACAAAAAGGTACTGTGGGAAGCATTTCCTGCTACTTTTGTTAAAAATGTGATTTGTCTCACTTATGTATCTTTGTGGTGATAAATGAGCTGAGAATGGAGACAAATCATGGCTTGCATGGGTGATCTATTTGCACCAAAAGTGCTGGGCACACACATATGTTGATTGTTGATTGAATGTGCATGTAATTGTAATTTAATCAAGTAAATAACAGAAAAAGGCCCAATGTCATTCATTCATGGTGAAGGAAGTATGTGAAGAGACTGTCTCAGAGAAGGTTGAATCTGAAGAAGGGTTAAAACTTTCTGACAGTGTTAATATCGGTCTGAATGAGAACGAAATAGCAAGCAAAGTTGAAGATGAAGAAAAGGACCAAGAGGTTTATGTGTCAGGAAAAGGTTTAGGGGATGATGTTACAAGTTCACAAGATGCAACATTTGAGGATATAAAAGAATCAACTGGTGAGCATGTTACTACAGTGGCCCTATTTAGAGGAGGAACAGGCTCTAAACTCAACGCCTAAGGAGATCCTTAAGGAAGAAGCAGAGGACCAATCAAGTGATGCTCAAGAGGTAATTCATGTTCATTCTAAGTAAACCCTAACTATTCCTAAAACGTTTTTCGTTTGCTCCACCAATCAAGTGATGCTCAAGAGGTAATTCATGTTCATTCTAAGAGGTAATTCTACGCGTTCTTTCTCTAACATTCACGTGTATTTACCAAATTACCCAGCTATTTAAAAAGGTAAAAAAGAAATTGGAATTTCACTAACGGATTTCCGACGGGAGTTCAAATTTGTTGAATTCCGTCGGTAAACCGTCGGAATGTTGTAATGGGTTACTGACCAATTTTATCCTGTTGCGAAACCGTCGTAAAAACGTTGCTAATATCATAGTAATTTGTCTGTTGGAAATCCGTCGGAAATCTGTTGCTTTTTTCCGACGGAATTTTCCGTCGCTAAAATTCTGTCGTTGTTGCTCTATTTTCTAGTAGTGAAAGATAACTTGGAAAGTCTCCAATCCGAGTTATGATGAAACTTCATTTATATTTAAACTTCACAAAGATAAAGATGAAAGAACTGACTTTAAACAACAAAATTCATTTAGTCTGACCAACCTACATGATCACAGAGAGGCAAGCATATTCAAGATTATTTTTAATCCAAAGTAACATTTTTTGTTTTGCTACTTCCGATTTAGAATGCACCTTTCACATGCCATGCAACACAAAATTATACAAAATATAAAAATGTAAACAACAATGAACTAAACATATCACTGCCATTTAATTAAGTACACGGGAGTCAATGGTTTCAGCAAAATAGTCAATAAACATAGCAGCAAAAAGCTTTTAAAAATTCAAGAAAAAACTGGCAGAAAATTTGTAAGAAATTTGAACTTGTTGATAAGTAATAACACAACAATAACAACCATATGATAAAATAAAGAAAGACATCTACCTTAAGCACATAAATCAAGTAAAGATATCGAACAGAGGGTATATTTAGACACTTGAAAATAACTGAAAATGGATTGTACACATTTTGCTTAAAGTTTTGGAAATAAGTTCATATACCTTTAGAGATCACAAAAAGAAATTACTAATTTCTGACCAGGATCTAGCTCAAATCATCATCTGGGTTTATAAAACTTGTTTAAAAAAATTATTACCGGCTTCATAAATTTTCATGTGGCTAAATGTGGCATCAAAAAAAGAATTGGATAGTAAGAGAATATAGAATTGAATAAAAAGCAGTAGATGGTGGTGAAATGTTATTGTTTTTATCCTATCCTTCAATTGAAAAGGTATAACAATTCAACAAAATGAGGTAGTCGTAACTAGTAAAGCGTAATACTAAATTCCCAAATTGAACAAAGAAGAAGATATCCCGTAACTGTAGAGGCCTAAAGCTTCAACATAACCACAATAATTGCATGTGAAGTTGCATAAAAATGTATAAAATCTTAATCTTAATATTAAAAAAGAATGACAGGGTTCTATTAAGCATTTCGTCGAGCAGATGGTTGACGAATCTTTAAACAAAAATTTTGATAAAATACAACATCCATAATGTAATTTCCGTATAAGAACATCACACAAAGATAAAATTGAAGTCTGAAATTTTAAAAATAAATGATTACATGGAGCTAAAGCTTCAACCAAACCACAGTAATTACATGTGATAAAAGTTGAATATATCATAAACAATCAAGAAGAAGGTGGTAAAAGAGGGAAGAACTTTATAAACCTTTATTATACTTCTACCATTTGTAACACAGTGAATAAAAGAGGACGTACAAGAACTTTAAAAAAACCGCAACATGATTGTTGTCTTGTGTCCCATACCTACAATTACAAAATAAAAATATGTAGAATAAAAAAAAGATATTACTATTAGTAACCTCATAGAATCATTAAAAAAAATTACATGAATCTAGAAATTAGGGGTTTATGTTTGATACAACAAAAGTTCAACTAATGATGACATTTGTAGACGTTAGAATATAAAAAAAGATATATATATATATATATATATATATATATATATATATATATATATATTCAATTAAGTCATAAATACCGGTAATCGTATTCAATTTAACCCTTTGACCCGGTCGACAGGTCATCCAATTCAAAAATTATATTTTTGGCCCAAATTTCAAATTTATTACAAATTTGGTCCAAAATTTACACTTTTGGCCCAGATTTTAAATTTTGTTACAAATTTGGTCCAAACTTTATCCTTTTTGCCCAAATTTTAGAATTTTATTATGTATTCATCCTAACTTTAGTTTTCTTTACAACTTTTTTTTTTCAAAGAATACTTTCTAATATGTTTTTTCTTTATAAAATCATATTTATACAAAAAAACGTATTTTCACTTAAAAATCTTATATTTTCTATATAAAAAGTTTTTGTATATCAAAATATCTAGTAATAAAAATAAATATTTATTAAGTATATAAATATATACAAATCGTTTTTTATAAAAACTGTATACAAAAACGTATTTTACAAAAAAAATGTATAAAACACCTATTTTATCTATATTTTTTTTTATAAAATCGTGTTTGTTTATATTTTTTTATAAAAACATATTTGAATAATTTTTTATATAATATGTGTTTGTATACATTTTATAAAATGCATACAAACATGATTTTATAAAATATATACAAACACGTATTATATAAAAAATTATCCAAACACGATTTTATAAAGTGTATACAAACACGTATTATATAAAAAAATTATTCAAACACGTTTTTATAAAAAAATATATATATATAAACAAACACGATTTTATAAAAAAATATAGATACACACGATTTCCTTTTAGTTGGAATCATGTAAAATCCAATTCTGGTAGAAGAATCCTATAGTGAAGTTGATGTTCTTGAAGCGATACTTACAGGTGCTCTTAATGCCATTGTATTATTTGATGAATTAAAACCAAACCAACCTCAATTTTATGATAAAATATATATACTTTACATCAACCAAAATTCACAAATTGTAAACAGGTATGAAGATACATATGTATACAAAGAGATAAAAAATCATAACTAAATAATCAATCATAATTGGGGTTTTCTCAACTATCTGTTCATCAATATAGAGAAAAATGATCCAATATATGTATATTTCACATAGAACTAAAATTTAACACAACTATTATTGAATTTATTGGGAACAATGGATGCGACCAAATGAAACTCTATAGACAGAAGCAACCATGCCGATAAATAAATAAATGTATAGTCACTTTCTTACAATTTTACATCAAGAGTCAAGGTTAAGCGCTTATCAAACATAATCACATTCCACTGTCAATAATCAAAGAAAAAATTATATATATATATATATATATATATATATATATATATATATATATATATATATATTTCATCCTATCTCATAATTGAGGAGAAACCCGAAAGATGAAGTTTATATGTAAAGGAAAGTCTAATATGTTAGTATAAAGTCTTCGATTTTTGTCCTTGAAAGGTTCCTTTAAAGAAAAATTAGATGCAAACGATGTGGCTGAGGCTCGAGTTGGACTCGATTCCCTTAAACAGATTTGCCGTCTGTTCCCAGGGTACAACAACCTAAACAGTATTGTGTACTGCTGGGTATTACCACTTGCCTGAAAGAATCGCCGGAAGTAGGAGTGCAGAGAAGGAAGAAGAAGAAGAGTAATTTCATTCGTGTGTCTGAATGAGAAGGCGATGTCTTCTTTTATAGTTGAATCGTGAAATGGAAACAAATCGCTAATTGATTGAGCGTTTAATGGCAACCATGAACGACAAAACGAATATAATCAGCCACAAATTAGTTTCTTTTTTCACCAGTCAGGTTTATTATAATGAAGCAAAAGGAATATATTTTCCAAATCTATTTTAATACCAGGTTGTTAGAAATTGAAAATATTTTATACCTCACTGCCTACATATTTGCCATGAACATAAACTAACATATATTAAGGAAAAATTTATGACATAATACACTTAAATATAATCAATGGTGAGATACTGAGATAGTAAATAAATTAACAATAAGGACTATATACAATACTATCATTGTCCTTATGTAATTAGATGATAGGATATGACTGATCAACCTTGAAAATTTCTATAGCAGCATCAACTCCAACAATCCAAGGTACTAACATAAATGTAACTGTATCATAACTTGTTATGCTCACCTGTGATTCAAGTAGGCTTAACTTCATGTTAAGATAAATATAAACTTCAATCAGATCAACTACAACTCAACAAAAGACAATATCATAATAGAAAAAAAATGAAAGTAAGATGATGTAATGAACAAATAAAGAAAATTGTCTTCCTATTTCTTACAGTTAGCTCATAAAGATGTTCCAATAGCCATAGCTCCTCCTTAATACACGGAGCTATGGTATAATTTCCCTATTCCATTGTTGTGAACACTCTGAAAAAAAAGGAAAAAAAAAAAGGAAACATAAAAACCTAAATAAAATGTATGAAGTTCAAGAATGTTAGCATCTGCAAATACCTAAATGTTATAATTGAATAAGCTCGGTTAACCTTTATCTTGGTGTTTGAGCACTTGCTCTTGGATGTTGGTGGTGCAATCCGATTTTATTGATAGCAAAGCTAGTCATTTGTGTTCCTTGATAAATTCATGTCCAAATCTCATCCTTCATCAACTAAGACCTATCATATAACTCATTATGACTAAGAAAATTATCACATGTGCTTTTGTATAACACGTGTCTATATGTTAAATGAAAGACTAACAAAGAATAAAATTTGATGGCTCACTAACTCAATGAGTTGACAAAATTATCCAGACACAAACACTTATAGTGGTTTGGAAGATAGTTTACCTCATAAGGCTTCCATTTCTATTGTAGAAATCAATTTCAGTTTTTCCAATCTAAAGCAACTTGCATAACATTTTTTTCTTGAAGGTCTCTCAAAAAAATGAACAAAAAATCTATAATCATAAAAGTATAACTTATAAGTGAAATCTCTCTGAAATTCAACAAACGATCTATCCTTTACTCGGCTGTGGATTTTATTTTGACTACATGTAACATCCTAATTTTCAAGACAAAAAATTTTGTTTTTAATTATGTTACTTATAAAACAGTTACTGAAAAATATCATCAATATCATATTAATCCATAAAACCATAATCACTTGTCTCAAAAATCGTATCATCAATAGTAATAATGTTAGAGAATAATCCCATGTATCTCAAAATGCGGAATCATGTGTGTGCGATGCGCTGCTACTGTGCCAGCTCCTCCCCCTTCGACGAAGAGGTATTTGAAACCAAAACTAAAAACCGTAAGCACAAAGCTTAGTGAGTTCCCCCATCATACCACATAGGCACATACCATACAACAAACATACTGCCGGGCAATTCTAGGGTGCCTGACCTACCCTGCTAGGCAATTCTACGGTGTCCGACCTATCCATGTTAAACAATTATGGGGTGCTTGACCTACCCTGCCAGGCAATACTGGAAGGTAACTCGCCTCAATGTCGTGCAGTAACAAAAATGTCCGCGATGCTGGGATCAACTCCTCTCAATTCCTACACATAACAACCTTCCTTAATTTACAATTACATACTCTTAACCCTTACAAGGATTACTCAGGTCAAAGCCAAAGTCAAGGTCAACGCCTTGGTCAAAGTCAACTTTAGGTCAAAGTCAACGTCTGGTTGACTCGACTCGCTGAGTTTACCCAACAACTCGCCGAGTCCCCAAACAATCAAAACACTAAGACCTCGATCCTACTCATTGAGTCTTGCACGCACTCGTCGAGTTCTACTTCATACAAAGTCGGGACCTTCAACAACTGACTCGCCGAGTTCATCCTTGAACTAGTCGAGTCCTTCTTCATGCAATAAGACACATTTAGCCTTGGACTCGCCGAGTTCCTTATGAACTCGTCGAGTACGTCTTCATGTAGTTGGGACTTGTCTTGAACTCGTCGAGTTCTGTTCTTGAACTCGTTGAGTTCCATAATCTCAGGTCCATTTTCACATCCATCTTGTTGAGTCCTCTTATAGACTCAACCAGTTCGATCAAAAACATAAAAGGTTGGGGAACCGTACCCCGACTCATCGAGTCACATGGACGACTCGCCGAGTCCCCCAAAGTCCATGTCCATATAGTTGATTTCAGTCGAGTTTAACACATACAAAACATATATCTAACCTCCTAGGGTCCATAATACATGTAAAGTTACAAACTTGACGTTCGTGCATAGGGTATTTGGCTCAAATGGCCATAAAATGGAGTCTACAAGATGATTGGGACTCTTATGGCAATAAAGTTGGCATATTCATGCCATGGGAACCCTCAATGGTTCCAGATCTAAATTCATACCCCCTTAGAACCACAAAATCCCGAATATGGCTCTACTAAGGGTTAGAAAAGGTAGAAATGAACCCTAACTAGAGATCTAAGAGATGAATAGTCAAGGTATCAGCTTTATACCTCAAATGAGTTGGAAATGTGCCAAAACCTCTGGATCTTCTTGCTTTCTCTTGATCTCCCAAGCTTCCTTCTTCTTCTCAAACTTCAAATACACACAAATGGCACAAAAAGCTCAAGAACACTCAATAACTGATTAGGGTTTTGTGAAGGGAGTCTAAGGGTGATGGAGGCTGGAATGGAGACCCCATAAGCTGTTTAAATAGGGTGCAAACCCTAAATTTTAGAGTTTCATCCAAACAGTCCTACTCACCGAGTCGGGCTCTCGGACTCGTCAAGTAGGTTACTTAAAACCCGCGTCCAAAGTCTAGTCTACTCGAAGAGTTGGGCCTCCAACTCGCCGAGTCCCATTGTAAAAACATATAATTATTTAAATTTAAATACGTACAGGGAACCGGGTGTTACACTACAAATGAACATCTCCTTATACATTGTAATAAAATTGTACTTTGATAGTAGAAATTGATTATACACTGTAAAATACAAACAAAAGAGACATATAATATAGATATAAAACATACACAACACACAGCGGGAGAGTGTGTGATAGCTTTGACATGGGCGATGGTGGTTGACAATTGGAATGGAGAACCTCCACTTGCACCTGAGAGAAAAAAAATCACTTTTAGCTTTCTTTGGCGTGTTCTTCGTTGGGAAGGGTTAGGTAAGACTTTTAATTTTCAAATAAGAAAATAGTACTAGAAATTTCAATTGAGGTTGTTGTAATCCATACTATGGAGCAGTAAATTTTACTGAAAATTTCTGCAATATGTCTTCTATAAATGGTTGTTAGAAGACGACTAAAAATCTAGTGTCTTTAGAACTTTCATTATTCTTTCTTTGCTGAAATGACAATAGATCCATATTTAGAAATATCGGATACAAAATGGCAGTGCATTATTCACTACATGGGATTTTGGTCAAGGTATAATATGATCCATGTTGAGTTTTGTAACCATACCCCAAAAAAACTAACTATAACTATGCACTTTTTCATTTGTTCAAAGGTAATTGAAGAATCAATAATCAAAGGATAGTTGAAGGAGCAAAAAATATCCACTTGGGCATTTAAACAAACAGATTGTGTGCACACAATTTTCATGTTTACTTTAAAGTGTACAAACTTAGATTTCAAACCCTTTCGTTAAAAACAAATGGTGACTTTCTTTTAGTGATGATGAATGTATCGTGTGAAAAAAAAAATGAAAGATAAAGATGCCGAAATCAAAGTGTGGTACCGTAGGTGGAGTTTATAAGAGATCGTACATGGATACACCAGTGAGACCTCATACACCTACCTGATAGGAAAAAAAAGCTTTCTTTGGCCTGTCTTCATCGGGATGTCAAAGAGGCAAACACCATATTGAAAATCGTAGGTTGTAGCAAAGATAAAAATCAGTGGATTCAAACTTGCATAACTGGTTGATCGAGAAAATTAAGTAATTGAGTTTCCATTGATATACATAGAGAAAGAAATAGACTGTTGATTTGCAAACATATTGTCAATGCACAAATTATGACTTTAAATTTGGGGAGGATTTGAATTTTGAATTTTATTTTAGGGAGAGAAGATATTGGTGAAGATTTGAGCGGAAACAGAAAGCAACTGTGTTTGAGTCAATGGATGATGTCAACAAATAATCCAAGGGTGGAAAATATATGATTAAAATGCAATAATGATTTTTTCAGTTTAGAATTAAAAGTTATCTTTTAATAATATTTAGAGATTAAATTGTTATCATAAAACAATTATAATCACATGTTTTTTTAAATTTCATACAAATACTTTTGGTCACAATAATCTTCCGTGATTATTGGCTAGTATTTGTCACAATTTTTATGTAAAACAATGACAAAATGTGTGAAAATAGTTTGCAATGGTGACGGATTTTAGCTAACATGTGAGCTAAAACATTATTGAAGTTTGATTAATGATCTTTAGTGATGCAAATTCCCAAAACCCCCATGACCACCCTTTTTTTAAAAACCAGTGGCCACAGGTCCGTTTTGTACTAGTGTAAAGTCGTAATTTTATGGATATTACATCTTTTATCTCATCATTTAGCAATAAATAATCTATCATTACTGGATACAATATTAAATGTGATCGGGTGTCATAATAGATGTGTTACCCATATTTCCTATAATTACATGTTTTATGAACACAACAAGCACCGTAATATTGACCGGCCGTTTCTATCGAAAATCTATCACTAAAAATATAGCTTGTCTATCTCCCACCTCCTCCGTCCGCTAGCATACTTATGTATTTATTATTGCTTTTATCACCATGAACGCTTCTCTACTCTTATTTCCAAAAGAATTATACAAAAATGTAAATCATAATAACTTTGAGGAGGGATGATACTATTATGTATATTTCTTTTTTTAAAACGACATATATTAAGCAAAAAATGAGCCCAAGTTAGGCACAAGCTAGCGAGGAAAAACATGTCATTTCAACAATTTACATATTCAACCTAGATGAGTTTAACCAAGTACATCAATTCAAAGTAATTTTACTACTCCTAACTAGGGGTGAGTTATGAAACCGGAAAACCGGACCTGAATCGGTATAACTGGAAAATGTTTCGGTATAACCGGAAAATGTTTAAACGGTTGGGTTCCTAAATTACTCTTATCCGGGTTCTGGGTATTTCAGATATGGGGCCAACGGGTCCGAGTTATCCGGGTTTTTTGAACCGGATATGTTTAAAAAACTGAAACCGGGTTTAGTGGGCCAAGGAACCGGTTTAGTGTCCAAGGAACCGGTATAGAGTAAAAGAACCGGAACTGAAGGGTTATCTATTGTGATCAACATTCGAAAAGATGACAACTCTCTTTTCTCTTGCTTGACGACTCTCTTTTCTCTACTGGACATTGAAAGGATCCTCATCTGTTTGTGATAATCATCAAATACATTCAATCTTGTTTTTTTTTTTTTTTTTTTTTTGCCCTTCTTTGTGATCGACGACAACAAATCGGTTTTTTGGCCCTTATATGTGATCGACGACAACAACAATTCTTCTCTATGTGATCGACAATGGTGGACAATTGGATATATAACAATAAAGATACACAAGTAAGTGTCAAGAATTTTGATTTCATGTGTTATGAAGATACACAACTCGTTTTTTTCCCTTCGCTGTGATCGACAATGGTAGACATTCAAATATTATGTTATGTAATGGAATCACCTGTTGTGATATTTATGTTTCAATCGTAGCCTTGGAATCTGAAATGTTAAAAGGGTAAAATGGTTATTTCATCCCATTCAAATGAATTAAGTTCCAATCTTGATTTTGTGCACAAAAGTTATAGTTTGACCTTTTTGGTCAAACAATTTGATTTCGAAAGTCAAAATGCAATTTTTTTTTCTTGAAACTTTAGAAAAAAAAGAAAAGGTATAAGAAACACGTGACATATGCTTATCAATGGCTTTCTGTTAATCCACAATTCCACATTATACCCCTAACATTTTTCATAAAGACTTGATAATCGAAGGATGAAATTGTCATTTTAAATTCATAAAGTTGCATAATACCCACTTACCCGACATGTGCTTAATTAACACATGTGTTTTATCTAAATCACTGATTAAGAGATGGCCTAATACTTTCAATGTCATTTTACCTTTTTTCTTTAAAGAATCACATTTAGAATATTCTTGATTCCAAAACAATCAATATAAAGAAAAAAGAACACTCCCTTGCCAATTTTATGAATAAGCCGGGTACTTTCAATGTCATAGCTTTTTCCTAACTTGGTTTTTAATTTTTCAAATATATGTTATTGTTTTTTAAATAAAGAGACTCCATCAGACTAATTTTTTACTTAATATACATAATTCAATAGAGTACTTTATATAAGTGTCCACTGGACTATTTACTTAATAGATATAATCTTAATTGTCATGTATTCTAGGTCAAATTTATGAATCAAGTTGTGTTATTTTTGTGGTTCAAGTATGGATGAGAATTAATTGTCATGTATTGTAGGTCAAGTTTATGAATTAAGTTGTGTTATTGTATTTTAATTGTGTTTTTATTGTTCTCTATTGTAGCTTGATGATGATGATGTGTTCATTGACAACACTCAACAAGAAATCAATGAGGAACCAACATAAAAGAGAAAAAGAGTAGGGAAAACAAGGTCCGATTGTTGGAAATCATTTGAGAAGATTTTTATTGATGGAGTTCGGCATGGAAAGTGGAAATGGTGCGAGAGGGTTCTCAAAGCCGACGAGAATAATACCGGTACGTCTAGCTTAAATAAGCATGCAAAGAATTATAAGCAAAACCCCGAGAATTTGAAAAAACCAACAAACATTACAATTTAAAAAAGAACCAACCGGGGAGGGTAGTGTTAGCACTTGGAAACATGACAAAAAACGAATTAAAAAGGCTATGTTGAATTTGTTTGTAGTGGGTGGTCTACCTTTTAAATTTGTAGTAAATGATTCCTTTATTGAATATACAAACACACTAAATGGGAAGGTGGTTGTACCTTGTCAAACAACAATTTCAAAAAAAGTGTCATTGTATTATCAAGAAGAGAGAAATAAGTTGGTAACATTCTTATGTAATCCCCTTAATACGGTTCATTTGACCACCGATTGTTGGACAAGTCCGAGTAAAAGGGTGCATTATATTGTCATTACCGCACACTTTATTGATGATAATCGGAGATGCACAAACAGATAATCAACTTTAAAGAATTAGATATTCAACGGGGGGAAGATATCGGAAAAGAAGTGTTGAAATGTATTCAAGGGTGGGGTATTAAGAATGTCATGACTTGTACGGTTGATAATGCAAGTTCTAACGACAAAGCAATAGAGTTTCTAAAAAACAAATTACCAAACTTGTACAATGAAGGAAAACACTTTCACATTAGGTGTATGGCACACATTATCAATCTAATTGTGGGAGGCGGGATGAACAAAAATGGCGAGAGTGTTAAGTGTTTGCAAGACGCCGTAAGATATATTAGAAAGTCCACACAACAGATTGCTCTATTTAAAAAGTGCATGAAAGCCGTCGGGGTGGAATCAACCAAATTTTTGTGCAACGATTGTCCCACTCGTTGGAACTCAACCTACGACTTATTGAAGATCATGGTGGGTTTAGAAAAAGCTTTCTACGAGTATGAAATGGAAGGTAATTTTTTCTGCATTGTTGTTGAATTTTTAACCTATTTAAACTATCATATCTGCTTCATTCGGAGTTCGTTTGGGCTGAACTTTTTTTTAAATTGTAGTTCACTGGTTGACAATAGTTATAGACTCTGGAAACACCTAATTTGCATATTTATTGACTCACTTACAGCCCTCCAAAAATGATATATCAAACTTATTTGAATCTGTTACAACATTATTGTAGAATTTTTAATTAACTTTAAACTGTTATATCTACTTCGTTATGAGTCCGTTTGGGCTATTTTTTTTTTTTTTAAATTGTAGTTCACTGTTTGGCAATAGTTTTAGACTCTGCAAACACTTTATTTGCACATGTACGGAGTCATTTACAGCCCCCCAAAAATGTTATATATATATATATATATATATATATATATATATATATATATATGTATATTTATATATTTATTTTGTATATATATTTTGTAACATATATTTATATATTTATTTTGTATATATATATATATTTTGTATATATATATATATATATATATATATATATATATATATATATATATATATATATTGTAACATTTTTTTTGATAGATCGTTCCTTTACACGAGATGTGGTAACCCCTGTGAGTGAAGATTTTGTAACTTGTCGAGCAATGGTTTCCTTTCTTGAGAAGTTCAAGGTCAAAACAGAATTGGTGTCGACGACTTCAAAACCATTGGCAAATCGGTTTTTTGGAGAAGTATGTGACATTTACAAGCATATACGGGTTTGGTCAAAAAACAAACAATTTTATTCAATTGGGAAGGATATGATAGATAAATATGAAAAGTATTAGGGAGATTTTGAAAATTTGAATGACTACATGTACTTTGCGACTATCTTGGATCTGCGAATGAAGACAAAATTTCTTTGACATGCTTTTGAAACATTGATCAAGTACAAGATGCCGGAAAATAAACCCCTTTCCGAATTAGATATTACTGCAAAGGCTAAGTTATTAATCAAGGATATTGAAACGAGATTTGAGAACTTTTTTAATGGTTACAATACCAACTCTAATGTACCATTTGAAACTGGTGGTAGTCAAGATGCCATGCATATTGATGATGATGACGACTTTGTGGGTGACTATTTTGTTCAATCGGCGAACTCATCGACTTCGAAGGAAAACGAAATTAACATGATACTTGAACGAAGGACAAATCCAAGGCGTTAAAGACTTTGATATACTAGTTTGGTGGAAAAATAATGCATCTCGTTACCCAATTCTCTCGCGGATGACAAAAGGTATAATTTTAATTACATATATTTTTTATTATAATATAGTATAATTTAACATTATATGTTTATGTTATTAGATCTTTTGGGCATTCAAATATCTACTGTGGCATCCGAGTCCGATTTTAGTACAAGCAGCCGCATAATTGATAGTTACCGAGCAAACTTGTCCGCACCTATAATGGAGGCTTTGGTTTGCACCCAAGATTGGGTAATGAAATCAAAGAAGCCGATTGTTGACAACATCGAAGACATTCTTAAAGATGATGACATAGCTAAACGTAACAAACAAATTAATTTTATTATCTAATAACAAAACATTGGTTACATGCTCACTTTCACATTAATTTTTTTTCTCGTATGTATTAGAGTTGGAAGATGCCATACACACCTAAAATGGAAATGGAAAAAGGCCGACAGATATTAACGAGTAGTTATACTCTTTTTGTTTTTTCTTTTTTTTGTTGATAAATGATTATTGGTTTGTAAGTGTTTGTTTTGGTTGATTAATGTTTTTGAACTTGAATCAAAATTTACTTCTTTGGTATTGTGCATGTGGGTGTAAACAAGTATAAATGAATGATATTTTAATCAATACAGTGCACATCCACATTCCACTTTGAAAATCTTTCGTCTCCGACAAAATTTATATCATTTGGTATCTGAAGAACATATTATTTTTATTACTTTTATTTCCACGTATCTTAAATAAACCACACAACCCAAAATAAATTATCCAATAATCAAATACATAATTTCTTAAAAAAAAAATAGTATAAACTATCAAATATGACGTACAATACCTTCTCCAAAATAAATCATCCCTATGAACGTAACTAAAAATTAAAAGGCTGCTAATGTCACATAACTAGCTCATATTTCATAGTAACCTACATGTAATTTTTTTAAACCAACTTTGTTATATTTAGTTACTTAAAAAAAAAAAATCAATGTCGTCAATAACCTAATACCCTAAATGTAATTTTTTGATTGTTAACGGTTAAAAGATTATGCGATTGAGATAATTACAAAAAAAATCCGGGTATTCCGGTTCTAAACCCATTTGACCTGGTTCTACCTTACCTACTTTCCTATTTCCGGGTTTTCATACCGTACCCGGAACCGAACCGGAACTGGTTTCTATATACCGGTCGGTTTCCGGTTCTAAAAAATCTCGTTAAACGGTTTCGGGTTTTCCGGGTCGGGTCCATTCAGGTTTGGACCCACTTTCATCCCTACTCCTAACCGAAATCCAATAACACGCTTTCACAATACTGTTTTGAAAAAAGAGTCTCCAGTTCTCCATGCACCCTTTTTAAAAGATTCATTGACAATGTCGTTTCTGAAATCCCACAGTCCCCCTAAAAGCTGTAAACAGAAAAAAGAGGGTTGGGAACCATAAATAAATAAACAAATAACGTTGGTTGTCAGTTAATTCTGAATTAGTTACCCACACAGGCAATAAAAAACAAATGAAAAATAACAACTTGTCATTTTAAAGAACTGTATATTGCATGTTATTCAATTATAAACCGAAAAATAAAGGATGAGGTAGGTATATGATGATGCCTGCGTTTCTGTAGAGGGACTGGGAGAAATTAAAGAGTTTTGTTAGTCCCACATCGGTAGGAAAGTAGAAGGTGTTGAAAGAGAGGGAAGAATAAAAGGTGAGGTGGAGGAGCATTAGAAGCATCTTTGCGCTTGGGGCAATGACGCAGCTAATGAGGTATTAACCGAGGCGCGTCAATTGCTGGTTGAAAACTATTTCCAAACCCCCTCTTTGGCCTTGGGTCTCCCTTGGCCATCGAGAATTTCTGGAAGGGTTTCCTTTGACTGGGAAGCCCTAAAAATTCTTAGTTTGTCAAAACTTTAGTATATCCTAATCCTCCCTCCTAATTAGATGGCCTAAGAGTAATATTAATAATCAGACAGTTTTCATGTAATCAAAAAAAAGTCTGTTAGTAATTATGTGATTTTTTTTTTGTATTGTAATTAAATATGGATAGTATTTTTGAGCAATTAAATGCATTGATGTTTGTGAAGTCTACATATACGGGAGATTAAATCAGCAAAAATGAAGGTTTGCTCTCCCACATCGGGTGAGAGAAGATTACATACAAGATGGCAGTGGCTATAGAAACCAAGCCCCAAGAAAACAAAAAGCATACCTTTCTCGGCCTTTTGGCTAAGATCAAGTGTAGTATCTGTTCTTATCAGTTTAATATCTGATATGTAGGCCATCGGCCTACTCGATATTAATCTTATTTTTTATGGGGGAGAGTCCATCACAGAGGCTTGCTGCTGGGTCTCTCGAGTGTCGCCTTAGCGTTGCACTACAGCCAGGGCGTGGCGCACCCCTCTAATCCTAGTCTAAAAGTACTTTTAATAGTTTTGAATGGAAGACTTTACTTCTTACCTTGTTATGTCTAATACTTCTATCAGTTTATTCGAACTAGGATCCAACATTCCAAAGAAGAGGTTGGAATTGTTTTTTAGCCTTGGCACACCCGTAGCTCCAATGTAAGTTTAAAACTTATATATATCGGCCTTTAATTAGTAAGATAGGAAGCAAGCTTTTCCTGTGTTCGGAAGGCATATATAGTATAACAGATCCTGCTCAATTAGTAAGATGGTGATCACTTTTATCAACGTTTCCTGATCGCACTACTGTTCCTGTTATACACTGCATCTATAACTTGACATCGGTAATACTACTACAGAACAAATAAGCATATTATGTGGAATTTGATTATGACTATTTATTTGATCCAAAGAAAACATTGTAATTCAGAAGCATGCATCAACTTTGTCTTAATCTTCAATTTTGGAATGGACTTCTCCCATTTACCACAATCAAAGATTACAATTCTCTTAAGAGGGAGAGACCGTATTGATCTAACAGGCCCAGACACACTTGAAATAATGCAATTATATAACTGCCATTTGGCTGTGCGTTTTGCCCAGAGGAAAGGGGAACTAATGGAACACTACAATAGATGATGTGAACCTGATCCCACATTGGAGGCTGAAGAAAGAAAACAGAAGCTGGGTTGTTGCATAAAAGGTGAGGGCAGGAGAATGGAAAACTCACTTACCTGGACAGGGTCTATGGGCGATCAAGAAGGTCCATGGCCTAGGTTGGTGATCTCCATTGCACATTACGGAGAGGTGCCTGTCTAAGGTCGGCCCAAGTTGGTCGAACCTATGTCATAATTTGTGCCAGTGGGGGCCTGCGTTCGCGCGGCCCCTACCAATATCCTAGTTTCAACATTGAACTTTTTTATTGCTTCTTTCATTTTTTTCAAATAACTTAAATCTGAAAATAAAAATTAAAGAGGATATGTTACAAAATACGATGCTTTCAAAATTTCAGGATTTGTTCAAGGTGTAGATTTTTGTCTAAATATGGAAGAACGTGTTGACCAAAACTCTGTGTCACATTTTTCCTTTCTCGACTTTTCAATATCAACTTTCTCTTTACATCTTAATCATGAGAGCTCCTCATGCTATGTTGGTTACTCTATCTGGACCGGGCTTTGTAAGAATGGGGAAATCGTAAAATACAAAAATGTGTCCCTTTAGCCATTTAAATATAACATGTCTAAGTCCACCGTTACAATGTTCATCTCGTGAAATTCTTATTTAAAATATATTTTATTATCACAATTCTCCGATTCGGATTAATAAACATCGCATAATAACTTTCAAATTGCACGTCCAAATATCTTTTATCATTCAAATTTCACATCCAAACATTCTTTAGTATGATAAATTTAGTTTTCTAAGGAAATATTAATATAAATTAATATGTGGAGGGTTATTTGGTAACTTAACCAAAGTATAGGTTCCAATACTAATTTAGATAAATTAAATGGACTTGGTTTGTAAATGATTTCCAAATAAGGACTACAAATGGGTCATTTAGTTTTTAAGATTTAAATCTTGGACTTATATTCATAGATTTTTCAAGTAAGGGTAGTTTGTGACTAGTTTTGAAATGGTTAGGACTAGTTTTGAAATATTTCTAGGATAGGGGTGAATTTTGGACATTTTAAAATGAAGTTTAAAAGCTTAGGACTAGATTTGTAAATTTTTTGAGAATGGGGTGAGAAACATTTATTTGGCATGTATGTTTGGTTAACCGGAGGTTTGTAACCTCCTCTCTTCTCGTCGAGTCCGTGCACACACAAAAAAAAAAAAGGTCCTGTGGCTTCTGATCGATCGATGAAGGGCAAGAATCAACAACTAAAAAACAAGACGGAAGTGGAGGTTACTTACAGTCATAAGAGGTGGCTGATGGCGGTGGCACACGGTGGCATGAGCTCCGACGAAGTGGCAGGGGGGAGGGTTCCGAGTAGTTGCTGCCTTTGGTTCTCCTTCTGTTTTCGAGCTGAAATCGACGAGGGGAAGGGTTGGGCTGGTGGTGGGGATTAAGTATAGGTTATAAGGAGGTGCTGGTGGGTTTAGGGTGGTGGAACGGTGGTGTATGGTGGGGTGTGTGTGTGTGTGTAACTGAGAGAGTGAGATAGAAAGAGTTTAGTGAGAAAGAGATCAAGAACTAGAGAGAGGAGATGATGGCTGATGTTATGAGGATTGAGGGAAGACATGAGCTTCTATTTATAGCCTAATGAGGCACTCACATGCCTAAGGAAGCCATACTCTCAAATTAAATTAAACACTCAAGATGGAGATATGCCTTGTACAATTGGAGATGGAGTGTAAGCAAGAAGGAAGGGAGTGGTGGACGGAGATAGGCACGTGGGCTTGAGAAATTGGGAAAAGAGCTGATTTTTCTTTCTACTAGCAAAGCCATATGGGCCCCACATGAGGTTACACTCTTTAAATACCCTAAAACACACATAATCGGGTGCATCAGGGTGTCAAGAAATTTTTCGTACGTGCCGATAGATATAGTTTAATTCAAGGATTTCAAAAACTCAAACAGATTAATTTATCAAGTTACGGAACTCCAGGAAATCGCGTTTAAAGTTTCGCGTCTAAATAGCCCATAATGCTCGATTTTTCGATTTTCGCAAATATTTTTGCTAAAAATATTTTGAGTATGTAATAAAATATTAGGCTATAACATGAGCCCAAAAATGCTCGCGGAATTTCCATCAGAGGTGTGTAAGTACCTCAATGAATCGATTCAGTTTTACACGATTAAAGAAAACTAGTGTTTTACTTTCTGTTTTCTTAAAACTATCGTATATTTTTCATACGAACTCCGTTTTGGACGTTCTTTAAATTTTCAGAAATAAAGTAACACGTACTATAAGATTTTAATGTTTGATTTGCTTATAACTACTTAATACAAAATTTCAGTTCCCCAGAGGCATTACCCAGTGTTACAGTTTGAGCTGTTTGATTTGATTGACATTTTGCACATTTGGAAGTAAGGTATCGTTTGATATCTTATAATATTTGAAATGAACTCATTTATTTTACATTAGATGCACTACAATTGAATGAGTTAAATTACAAACATATTTATTGTAATTTAGTCGTTTGTAGTCTATGACCTAAATTCCGGGATGTTACAATAAGTTAAAATTAAGAAATATATTTTTTTGATTACCTACCTGCCATATATTGGGTTCAACCATTCAACATATGCAACCCTTTTCTTTATCTCTTCAGCTAGCTTATATGCATGTCCATATGTGGAATAATAACCAATATAAGGATCAAAATGAACTAATAAATCTCTCTATCAAACTCATTTACATTGGGAACTCATGTAATTTAGCATGATCATGCCATCTATTTAAACACATGGTAAGCGTTATTTATCAGATTGTCAGAACAATATGAGATAAAGAAAATCTGACAAATTTATAGTTTCTACAGACAGAAAAAGCAATGCTGACTAGAGATGCTCCTTTTTACAACCTAAACTCATCCATTATTCATCAAACACACACAATCATGGATAATTGGTTATCAAAATTACACATTTAAAAATACTCCAATATTTTCACATCAACATAAACAGATAACTAGAATAAAATTAAAACCTAAATGAACTAAATCGATTAACTGAGTTAAGAAAGCAACAACGAAAACTCAATACCTTATTTCAATTGATTTCCTTTTGTTCTAGTTATCTCAGTTTTCTCTAAATCCAACACAATACCAATTTTAAACAAGACAATGTTAAAGACTTAAATCTAAAGACAGTCAAATATATAAAGAAATAAAAAAGGAAAAGACAAAGGCTAACCAAATACAATAATACAACGAACCTGGATACACAAACTTCTTCCTTTAGTGATTACATATGTTGGAATTCGAATAGATTATTTCCTAGATTCAGGTAATGCAAAAATAATAGAATGCATAAACACAACGGAGAATAATCATTACTCTCAAGGTAACTCAGTCACCAGATTGAAAAATATTTTGATTTGGAGTAACTTTTAGGAGTCTTTAAGTATGAGAATCTACAAATATTAAAGAATATGGTGATAAATTAACAACTATTTGCATCGTAAACCCACCAAAAGACCATAAAAAGAAAAGAAGCTAAAAGAGGCTGTGGTGGTGATGGTGAGATGGTTTAGGAAATCGAAATTCATGCCTGAACCCGGCGTAAAGAGGTTGTGGTGTTGGGGAGCAGTGTCGATGGTGATGTGGGAAAGCACATGTAGTTGTGTGGAATCGTTTCACCATAGAACAAATGATGTCGACGAAATGTGTTGATGTGGAATCGAACACCAATAGAGGATAAGGTTTGATGTCAGAGGGATTTCAGAGGAGATGAGGATGTTCGAGGAGAAGGAACGACGAAATAATCGATGGATTCATTTATGTGGATGAAGGGTGAAGATGAACACATAATCGATGATCGCTTCAGGGTATGATGGTGGTTTCGGCGTCGACATTGATGATTGGCGTCGAATGTGTAGCAGTTCTGATAAGGGTTGTTATGGATGTAATTGGGTATGAGAAAGAAAGTAGTGAATCCAACTGTTTTGGGGACGACGGTCAGAGAAAAATATAGGATGAGCGATTAGATCTAATGTTTTAGAGACAGATCGAAATGAAATCTAATTTTCGTTAAAAGAAGGAAAAATATTAAAATTTTAGTAAAGAGGGATTTTTTTTTTATAGATGATGGAGAAATAATTGTAATCCCTCAAAATACTAGTTTCACTTTTCAACACCCTCACCATACAAACATTTATAGTCACATGTTTTTTTCTTCTATCTTTACTATTTTTTAAATTAATACCATCAAAATTAGAATGTAACTATAAAATATTTTTAATTATAAGTTTTATTTTCTAAAATGTCATAATAAAACACTTACAGTCACATGTTGTCAACCTTTAATATTCAAAATAATTAATTGTAGATACTCGTATGAACTTAAACTACTATCATTAAACACTTACGGTCACAATTATCTACCGTGGTTATTGGCTAGTATTTGTCAAGATTTTTATGTAAAACAATGACAAAATGTGTGAAAATAGTTTGCAATGGTGACTGATTTTAGCTAACATGTTGCTAAAACAATACTGTAATTTGATTAATAATTTTTAGTGACTCAAATAACCAAAACCATGACAACCCTTTTTTACAAACAATGACCGTAGGTCCGTTTTGTACTAGTGTAAAATCTTAATTTTAAGGATATTACATCTTTCATCCCCTCATTCAACAAGAAATCATCCCTCGTTAGCAGATATAGTATTAAAAATATTTTAACGGTACTTTTACTACTTAAGAAATTGTGTGTTTCTGTTGGCTTGTATAAGTTCTGGGTATTCTATTTCATCACCAAATGTGATTGGGTGTCATTATAGATATGTTACCAATATTTCCTATAATGACATGTTTCATGAAAACAACCACCTTAAGATTGATTGGAAGTTTCTATCGATAATCTGTCACTAGAAATATAGTTTGTCTATCTCCCACCTCCTCAATCCGCTAACATATCTATGTATTTATTATCGCTTTTATCACCATGGATACTTCTCTACTTTCCTTTGAAAGTTTTTGTTATATAAAAATGTCAATCATATATAATAACTTTGAGGAGGGAGGATACTATTATGTATATTTCTTTTTAAATGATATATATTAAGAAAAAGAAAGCCCGAGTTAGGCACATGCTAGCGAGGAAAACCATGCCATTACAACAGGTTACATATTCAACGTAGATGAGTTTAACCAAGTACATCAATCGAAAGTAATTTTACTACTCCTAACCAAAATCCAAAATTTTTTATTTCTTAATATTGTTTTGAAAAAAGTGTCTCTATTTCTCCACACACCCTTTTTAAAGGATTTATCGATAATGTAATTTCTTAAATCCCACGGTCCCCATAAAAGCGAAGTAGACAGATCATACAGAAGAATTCTCTCTATTTGACACCCGTAATGAGGTATTAGAGTATCCAAGTCTTAAATTCCGTAGTTCCCCAAGTTACACATGCCACATGACCATGACATGAGAGAAACGTCACATAACACTAACAAGCAAGGGATGATGCATGGGTTCTAATGCCAACACCAACAATATAAGACTCCACATATCAAACGATGGGCTCCGGTTGCAGGGACACCTTTAAAAGATGGGGGCGGTAGGGCAACATATGCTTTTTTTTAAACTCAACCATCATTTACCAAATACAAACAAGCATCGATAATTGGTTATCAAAATTGCACATTCGAATATACTCCAATAATTTCACATCAACATAAACATATAAATATAATGAAAATAAAACCTAACTAAACAAAATTTATTAATTGAGTTAAGAGAGAAACATGGAGCACCCGGTGTAACGACCCGTCTCCGGTATGATGATTCCATGGTATTTATTTTGAAGTTTTGCAAGAGGGACTCGGCGAGTTCATAGCCTGACTCGCCGAGTAGGGACGGGATTTCGAGCACGTGTTAGCTGGCGACTCGGCGAGTCCATATTCTGGACTCGGCGAGTCTGTCTGTCTGGGAGAAACCCTAAATCCCCGGGTTGCTCACTATTTAAGCCACCTTATAGCCCCCAATCTCGCCTCCTTCACCCTCAGAGAGCTGTGAGAAAACCCTAATTCGTTCTTGAGTGTTTTAAGTGATCTTGTGTGCATTTGTGAAGGCTTGAAGAAGGAGAAGAAGAAAGGAGCAAGGTGAAGAATTGTAGAGCAAAGATTCAAGGGAAAGCAAGAGTTCTTTGAGGTATTCTTCGGATTTCCTTCCCTTTTATGCTTTAAAACCCCCTCTAGATCTAGTTGATGCTTTTCTCAAGCCTTATGTTGATATGGAAGCCCTTTTATGTCGAGATATCCTTAGATCTGTTCATTTAGGAGTTGTAGAGCCCAAATCTATTGCCTTTATGGAGCTATTTTGCATCATAACCCTAGATCTACCCTTTTAAGTGCCTTTTTAGCCTTTATTCCCTTTTTCATGTGTTTGTACACGTAAAGTTGGAAACTTTACGTGGTAAATCAGCTTATTGGACTCAGATCTATCATTTGTATGTAATGGATTCAAGCAGAATCGAGTGTAGAATAGTTGCATGGTTGTGACTCGGCGAGTCGGAAGAACGACTCGGCGAGTCGAGTCGCGAGTCCCCGATTTCTTCCTTTTGAGCGGTGTCGAGTGGGACCAATGAGTAGTGGAGTGGACTCAGCGAGTTTGAGGGTAGACTCAGTAATGGAGGGACTCGGCGAGTTGTTCATACAACTCGACGAGTCCAAGGCAATCTTCTTAGCTCGAAGAACAACTCGTCGAGTTGTTCATATGACTCGGCGAGTCGGATGCAGATTGCCTAAGTTTTTGATTCAAAAGAAGAACTCATCGAGTTGATGCCATACTCGACGAGTAGCAGCGAGTAGGGTCGAGGAGTGAGAATAGGGACTCGGCGAGTTGGCGGCCCAACTCGGCGAGTCAGGTCAACTGTGAGTTGACTTTGACCGAGAGTTGACTTTGACCGAGAGTTGACTTAAAGTAGTCATTTTACCCAGTGCAGTGTTTAGTATTTGATTGAGTGTGTTTATGGACTTGTAGCCTGGGAGATACCGGAGCAGCAGCAGTTAGCTTCCAGAGCCATTCACACAGCAGCCAGTTCACGATGTGAGTTTCCTTTCAGTAGGAACGGGTCTACGGCCACAATGCCGGCCCGTTTAATTAGCAGTAGTCCCAGACTTTGGTCTGATGCAGTAGCTAGAGTGCTTGATGTCTTTGTGATTCAAGCATATTTGTGTTATGTGTTCCGGACTCTGTTCCGATGCAGTATGTAGTATATGTGATTATAATAGTTGTTATGTTTTATGCTATGCCATGATCAGTCAGTTCCGGACTTCGGTCCGATGCAGTCAGTTCCGGACTTCGGTCCGATGCAGTCAGTTCCGGACTTTGGTCCGATGCAGGGGACAACGTCCCAGTCAGTTCCGGACTTCGGTCCGATGCAGCTAGTTCCAGACTTCGGTCTGATGCAGTGGGCAAGGCCCAGTATGTGCTTTATATATGTATTGCATGGTATGTGGTAGTTTGGGGGAGCTCACTAAGCTTCGTGCTTACAGTTTCAGTTTTGGTTTCAGGTACTTCCGCAAGCAAAGGGAAGAGCTCGGGATGATGGCATCGCACACACCACAGCTTCAGCTTTTATCCTGGGAGTTGATTCAGTTTTTGATTTTGATATGACATAGATATGATACAGTTTTCCGCACAGTGTTTTTATTATGATTGGAATATATCACGTATGGTTTTATGATATGACACTCAGATTATGGTTTTTGGTTATATTGAAAAATGAAACTTTTAGGTCGTATTTTTGGGTCGTTTCACCCGGTCTTCTCTGAATCCAACACAATACCAACTTTAAACAAGACATTGCTAAAGACTTAAATCCAAACAGGTTACAATCAAAGACATACAGAAATACAAAAGGAAATAAAAGACAAAGAATAACCAAATACATTCATACAACGAACCTAGATACACAACTTCTGCATTTGGTGAGTAAATATGTAGGAATTTGAATAGATTATTGCCTCTATTCAACTACTACAAAAATAATTGAATACATAAACTCAATGGAGATGAATTGGTACTCTCAAGTTAACTCGGTCACCAAATTGAGAAATATTGTGATTTTAAGTAACTTGTGGGAGTCTTTAAGAAAGAGAATCTGCAAAGATTGAAGAAGTGGGTGAAAAAATAACAAGAAATACTTAGAATCATAAACCACCAAAATACCATAGAAAAAAAAAGAAGTTAAAAGACCAAGAAATAAGAAGATTATATATATCTCCCCTATGAAAATCAATTCATCAGCAAAAATTTAAGAAGGGAGGAAGAGGTTGTGGTGGTGATGGTGAGAGTGTTTAGGAAATCGAAATCCATGCATGAACTTAGCGTGAAGAGGTTGTAGTGTTGGGAAGAAACATTGATGGTGATGTGGGAAAAGCATAGGTTACTACTAGAAAAACAACCTTTTACGACGCTCATTGCGCGTCGTAAAACGCTGAGACGACGCGCAAATGCGCATCAAGAAAGGCCCTGTCATAAAGAGAGACGACACGCTTTTGCGCGTTGTCTATAGATGACGCGCATTTACGACGCGCATTTATGACGCACATTTACGACGCGCGGTTATGAAACGCAATGCGTATCAAGGAGGCCCTGTCATAAAGGAAGACGACACGCGTTTGCATGTCGTAACCTTACAACACACATGCTTATGACACGCAATGCGTATCAAGGAATCCCCTGTCATAAATGAAGATGACACACATTTGCATGTCATAAATTTCAGTGACCATTTACGATATGCATTTACGACGCGTCTTTACGATACTCATTTACGCATAATACAAAAATATGTAAACAAATATATACCAAAACAATCAATTTCATCCAATAACATCATGTCAAAAAATTTGTAATACAATGATATTAAGGGGATCTAATTGAACATTGTTATTGATAGGTTTTCCCTGACTATATAACCTAATACTACATTGTTATTAAGGGACACCTTCTGCAATGTAATGTTATACAAACTAAAAGATATACACAAAGATCATAAACATCAAATTCCAACTAAGTAGAGTTGCATATTGCCTTTCATAATTCTTTAAGACTAATGAACCCCTGCTCCGATAATTCTTATGACCTGATCCAATAAAAGTCAAAAAATTAATATGCTAATACAATTACCAGCTTGTTCCAGCTGCATTAAAATGCTCCATAGCTTGATGCCTCACCTCAACCTTTGTACTTCCATCAAGCCTCTGATACTTGAACCCCTTAATTGATAAGTATCCTGCTAGAATATCCTACATCTTAACCATCTACAATGCATTCAAATATACATATATATTAATACACAACACAATGAATAACCAACTAATAAAAGAGCAAAATCATTTTACTAATCGAAGTTAGTGAAATACAAGTAATATATACTTGTAAATTCTTGAGCCTTTAATAAAGTTTGTTTTTTGGGAACTTCATCTGCTATTGCTCCAAAATAATAACATTTAACATAGTTTATTTACAACATTTATGAATCCATATAATATTAATAGCATAAGCTAGGAGTAAGGATTTTGAATAAGAATTAAGAAATAGAAAAAACCGCTGAAACAACTTGAAGCTTCCATCAACTATATTGGTCAATAACGTTATTTTTATACCAATATTTACACATTAATGTTATTTTTATACCAATAAATTATCCTAAGGCCAATAATCAAGTGTTATAAGTAAAAAAAGTACTGGCCGTTAAATTTCATCATTTTAAATAAAAATATTGGCCATTAAATTTCATCACTTTAAATAAATATAAATAAGTAAATAAAAAGAAACCACCATTCTATTTAGATATTTAATTATAATATTATTCATAAACGATATATTTATTAGTAATATTCCAATATTTACAATTTTGCCCTCACCCGCATCTCTTGAAACTGAAAGCATACAGAGGCCTTGATCTCCTGAAACTCAAAGCATCTTCAATATTAACAACTTTGCCCTCGCCTGCATCTCCTGTGTCCTCTGTAACATGTGTGGTCGAGAAGACTTGCACACTTAAAGCCTTTTTTTGTGGAGCACCCGCTTTTATATGTTCATCAAAAAATTGAATCATTTCTGCCTTGCTCAACTGCTTCAATGCAGCCACCTGTCTCATTACATTGCCAACAATTAACTTCTGTCTTTAGATAAATAATATTTTAAATAAAAGTATCAAGAAAATGACACAACGGGCAAATTTGTAAAAAACTCCATACCTCGTGATCTTTCCTATCAAATTTGAGGGCACCATCTTGGATTCTCGCCAAAAGTATAGAGATTCTTCTCTTAAGTTCTTGTGCTTCTCAAGCTTCATCTCAATCAGTGCATTAACATTGTTCTGCACCATTATAGTATTAGATATTTAGATCAATAAACAATATTCAATATTTCATATGATAATTCCAAATTGATAAAGAAAACACAACTCTTGTGACCTTGAATTCATCATCTGGCATCTCATAGAGTTTAGTCTCAAACATCTTGAGAAATGCTTGAACCCTTGACTCGATATGTTTAGGGCCCTGTTAAATCCAAGAAACGGGATTAGTATAAATGAATGTGACTGTAATAATCTGTTATATATGAATTTTCTCTCTTGGTTTTTTTTCGTATTGGAGTTTTCCACATATATTTTTGTGTTCTTATTTCTTCATCATCTTTTATTGGGCAAACCGTTGGAAATCTTTGAAACCCTCTTTAGTATAGCAACATGTAACACCCTTTTGTAAGTTGTCCACCCTATTTATCAGATGCTGTGATGGGAATAGAGCTTGAGACAAAGGTTTTGTCCCCATAAAAAGTACATCTTCAACATGTTGAATCATGAATCCGGCTTCATTTGATTCAATATTCTCTAGTTGTTGTATAGCTTTAGATAACAAAAGAAGAAAAAAATCATAACTGGTAGTAATGTTATAAAAACCTGCTGCATAGCACTCTATGAAGATTATTGACAAAATTTGAGGATAAAATATTGAAAGATGTTCAGGTTCAAGAACAGAAAGAATTTCAAGCTCATCAGTCCAAGGCCATGATCCATCTTTTACAAGTAATGAGCAGTGATACATGGATTGCTGATATGGATGTTGAAACTTGTAATTTTCATATTCTTTTATCACCAGTTCCTATAAAAAAGACAAGTAATTACACATACATAAGTAACAATATAAATTCATCGACATAACATAAGTAGCAATGCCTTTTTTTTACCTTGATCACATAGAAAGAGAACTCCACAGTTCAGTCTGATTCACCAGCAGACAAGCTTGTTGCCCAACCCAATTTCTTCAAGACATAGAAGAGGGATCCTTCTCCTTCATGACCAATTAAGTGTCCTAGATACCTACTTGGCCCTTCCATGTAATGATGAATGCCAAGTGTCACTGGCCATGTAATTCTCAGCTTGTGACCACATTTTACAGGAACAGTTTTCACAATAACCTGATAAATAAATGCAACAAGACAATATGTATCCCAAAATCATACAAATGATACATAAAGCAAAAGAAGCTTTAAGGACTCAGACCTGAAGATGTTTAGGGTGCATGGTTGACCAGGGAAACTGGGATGGATGCAGTCAAGCTAGGTGGAAGCAGACAAGCTAGGGAAGAGAAGTGTCGCACACGGTGGAGCAGCAGTGTAGGGCGCAAACCACATATTCGTGATTCTCTCTCCCAAAATTATGAAACGATAAGTTTTTGGATAAACAACGTAGTTTTCTAAATTTTGGGATGAATCATATTTGTAAAGGTCAAAGTGAAAAATCTAAAAACATAGAACTACTGAATCAAATCAAGGATACCTTCTAACTTCGATTTCAAAAATGAGGAAATTAGGGTTACCTTCTAGCTTCGATTTGAAATTAGAGAAATTAGTGTTACCTTCGACATTGAATCAGTTACATCTGGAGCCAAATCTCCCACAAATATCGATAGATCTGAACCGGTGCTTTCTCCACACTTTTCTCCTGTGCTAAAACTCGCTCAGTTTAACCGGAAAGCTTGATCAGTATTTGGCATCATGGTTCCATTATAGGGCTGGAGGATTTTCTCAGTGGATGAATGAGAAAGAAACTAGATGAATCCATAACGTTTTGATTGGCCAGTCTGTTTGTTTTGTATTAGTTTTATAGATTTAACCTGTAATTTTAATGAATAGAGTGTCACGAACGCCGGTTTGCGAGAAGCCTGACTGGAGATAAGTTTCCCCTTATCTACTAAACGGATCGGAGAAGAGGAAGAAGGAAGGAGAGGGGAGAATCGATTGCTAAGATGAAAGATAGAAAGAAGGTAGAAAAGCGGGCTTTGAAAATTTTGGGGATTTCGATTTCCCCCTTATCTACTAAACTCGCGTTTCTTTAAAATTATGAAGTGACACTCACAGAGAACGCGCATTTAACATAAAGCACCCTCCGTGTTTTTATTTTTTTTCTTACGATACTAATTTAAGGGCACGCGATAATGTGACCTAAATCCTTAAATTTTTTGAAGAGATGACACTTTTTTAATGTCACTTTCTTTTGCGTAACATTAATCAACGAGTGTCGTGGTTTGCGCGTCATAAAAGGGTCTTTTTCTTGTAGTGGGTGGTTGTGTGTGGAATCATTTCACGAGAGAACAAACAACATCAATGAGATATGTTAATGTAGAAACAAAACGGTAGAGGATAAGGTGTTGGATTAGGTGTCTAAGCTCATTATTACTATAATTGGCATATACTTGAATTGATGGTAGCACAGTCCGTTTGGGTTAGCCTTAAAACCTGGTAATTCAATAGGATACCTTTTAGAGAGAGAGGGAGATAGATTGATTTATTAATTTATTATATGATTAATAAATTAATTAGAAATCAAAATAAATGATTTGTTAATATATTATGAGAATAATATATTAGTTAGAAATACTGTTATTTAATTAAGAATTAATCAAAAATGAATTAGAATTAATTTTGGGATTAATTGAATTAATTAAAAGTACAACGACCTAAGCTGTAATTGTTCAATAGTTGAACAAAAGGGTTCCAAAACCTTCCCCATAAGAGATGTACGGTTTTTGGCATGATTCTAAGGTTTTTAGAATATCCCTTGGTGATAATTAGGAAACTAAATAATTACCTGATCTAAGATATTATTATTTTAATCAAGGGTTATATAGGCTTTCTTGGTCAGCTATAAATAGAGTCTCATATCCTTCAAATTTTGGCCACTTGACTCCTCAAGAGTATAACTGAAATTTTATCTCTTATATCCTCTCTCTTCAAGTTTCCTTGGTTGTTAGGGTTTAAGAGTGAACAATTAGAGGCACGAATCTTGTGGTTTCAGCTTCAAAATCAAAGAAGAACGGATTTTTGATTGTTACTACAAAATAAAAAAGGTATGTAATTTTTAACTTGTTTTTCAATCTCGAAAGTACCTAGGGTTCATAGGTTTATTGTTGCTCAATAGAATGTTACTACGATAGTGTTATAACATAGATCTAATAGGTTGCATATACTATTAAGTGTTAATGATTTATCCGCGTTAATACATGTAAAACCCATCATAAGGTCTGATGTCGGAGGGATTTCAGAGGAGAAGGAAAGGCGGTAGAATCGATTGCTTCGTTTATGTGGTTGAAGGGTGAAGATGAACACAAAATTAATGATCGCTTAAGGGTAGGACGATGGCGTCAACATGTACATTGATGAACAACGTTGACTGTGTAGTGTAGCAGTTCCGGTACGAGCTATGATGTATGTTATTGGTTATGAGAAAGAAAGTAGCGAATCAAAGTATTATGAAGATGACGACTAGAGAAAAAGAGAGAATGAGGATTAGGTCTAATATTTTTAGAGACAGGGGGAAATAAAAATATTTAAATATTGGTAAAGAGGGAAAATATAATAAAATGTTAGTAAAGAGGGAAAATTGAAATTTTATAGATGACGGAAAAAAATTGTACTTCCTCCGAATACTGTCAACACTGTAACGAAACTAAGACTTATAGTCGCATGTCTTTTTTTTTTTTTTTCTTTTATGGTTACCATACAAACTCTTATAGCCACATGTCTTTTTTTTTCTTTTATGGTTACCATTTTTTATATTTAGATAAAATAAAAAATAAAATGTAACTGTAACATACTTTTAATTTCAAGTTTCATGTTTTAAATGTCATAATAAAATATTTATAGTCAAATGTTGTAATTTTTTAATATTCAAAATCATTAATTTTAGACATATATATGAAATTAAATCGTTATCATAAAACAAATATAATCACATGCTTTTTAAATATCATAATAAAATACTTTTGGTGACAATAATCTGCTGTGATTATTGGCTAATATTTGTCACAATTTTTATGTAAAATAATGACAAAATGCGTGAAAATAGTTTGCAATGGTGACGGATTTTAGCTAACATGTGGGCTAAAACATTACTGGAGTTTGATTAATGATCTTTAGTGATGCAAATTCCCAAAACCCCCATGACCACCCTTTTTTAAAAACCAGTGACCACAGGTCCGTTTTGTACTAGTGTAAAGTCGTAATTTTATGGATATTACATCTTTTATCTCATCATTTAGCAAGAAATAATCTATCATTACTGGATATAGTATTCTGAATACTGTACTATTACTTTTACTATTTAAGAAATTGTGTATCTCCATTGGCTTGTATAAGATATGGGTATTCCATTTCATCACCAAATGTGATCGGGTGTCATAATAGATGTGCTACCCATATTTCCTATAATTACATGTTTTATGAACACAACAAGCACCGTAATATTGAACGCCCTTTCTATCGATAATCTATCACTAGAAATATAGTTTGTCTATCTCCCACCTCCTCCATGCGCTAGCATACTTATTTATTTATTAAAGCTTTTATCACCATCGACGCTTCTGTACTCTTATTTCCAAAAATATTATATAAAATGTAAATCATAATAACTTTGAGGAGGGATGATACTATTATGTACATTTATTTTTTAAATCGACATATATTAAGAAAAAATGAACCCAAGTTAGGCACAAGGTAGCGAGGAAAAACATGCCATTTCAGCAATTTACATATTCGAGCTAGATGAGTTTAACCAAGTACAACAATCCAAAGTCATTTTACTACTCCTAACCAAAATACAATAGCATGCTTTCACAATACTGTTTTGAAAAAAGAGTCTCCGGTTCTCCACACACCCTTTTTAAAAGATTCATCGAGAATGTCGTTTCTTAAATCCCACAGTCCCCCTAAAAGCGAAGTAGACACATCATACAAAATATTTTTCTCTGTATTTGGCACCCAAAATGAGGTCTTAGAGTGTCCAAGTCTTAAATTTCGTAGTTCCCCCGCAACACACGCCACACGACGATCACATGAGAGATAAATCACATAACAAAGACGAGCAAGGGATGATGATTGGGTTCTAATCCCAACATCAACAATATAAGACTCCACTTCTCAATGGATGGGCTCCCATTGCATGGACTCCTTTACGAGCATTAGGTATGGGCCCGTTGAGATGGTGTTCTAACAACTTATAACACCAAGGGGAAAATGGTGTTTATGGTGTTATGACCATGTTATGAGGCGGATAAGAGGAGAAAAATAAAGAGAGAAGAAATGTACAACCAATCAAAGTTCCCATTTCAATATGTCATAACGCCAACAAGATATGCCTTAATATGAAGGAGGAAATGGTGTTCATGGTGTTATGACAATGTTATTAGATGCCACATCAGCAAAAATAGAAGTTCTCGTTGCCCATACCATATGCTCTAAATGATTGGGGCGGTTGGGCAACATATGCTTTTTTTGTTAATTAGCTCAAGCCATGGGTTTACATCTCTAATGTAAAGAGTGTGGTGGTATTGGAACTTGGTGTCACGATGGAAAGCAACCGAACAAAGAACACTCCAGAGGCTAATAATGAATGGTCCACACGATATAACTAGAAAAAAAGAAGCAGAGCTTGTGCGGCGTCTCCCTTAAAATCACAGTCAGTAGATATATATATATATATATATATATATATATATATATATATATATATATATATATATATAAAGAATAGTAAAAAGCTGTAAACAGAAAAAAGAGGGTTGGGAACCATAAATAAATAAACAAATAACGTTGGTTGTCAGTTAATTCTGAATTAGTTACCCACACAGGCAATAAAAAACAAATGAAAAATAACAACTTGTCATTTTAAAGAACTGTATATTGCATGTTATTCAATTATAAACCGAAAAATAAAGGATGAGGTAGGTATATGATGATGCCTGCGTTTCTGTAGAGGGACTGGGAGAAATTAAAGAGTTTTGTTAGTCCCACATCGGTAGGAAAGTAGAAGGTGTTGAAAGAGAGGGAAGAATAAAAGGTGAGGTGGAGGAGCATTAGAAGCATCTTTGCGCTTGGGGCAATGACGCAGCTAATGAGGTATTAACCGAGGCGCGTCAATTGCTGGTTGAAAACTATTTCCAAACCCCCTCTTTGGCCTTGGGTCTCCCTTGGCCATCGAGAATTTCTGGAAGGGTTTCCTTTGACTGGGAAGCCCTAAAAATTCTTAGTTTGTCAAAACTTTAGTATATCCTAATCCTCCCTCCTAATTAGATGGCCTAAGAGTAATATTAATAATCAGACAGTTTTCATGTAATCAAAAAAAAGTCTGTTAGTAATTATGTGATTTTTTTTTTGTATTGTAATTAAATATGGATAGTATTTTTGAGCAATTAAATGCATTGATGTTTGTGAAGTCTACATATACGGGAGATTAAATCAGCAAAAATGAAGGTTTGCTCTCCCACATCGGGTGAGAGAAGATTACATACAAGATGGCAGTGGCTATAGAAACCAAGCCCCAAGAAAACAAAAAGCATACCTTTCTCGGCCTTTTGGCTAAGATCAAGTGTAGTATCTGTTCTTATCAGTTTAATATCTGATATGTAGGCCATCGGCCTACTCGATATTAATCTTATTTTTTATGGGGGAGAGTCCATCACAGAGGCTTGCTGCTGGGTCTCTCGAGTGTCGCCTTAGCGTTGCACTACAGCCAGGGCGTGGCGCACCCCTCTAATCCTAGTCTAAAAGTACTTTTAATAGTTTTGAATGGAAGACTTTACTTCTTACCTTGTTATGTCTAATACTTCTATCAGTTTATTCGAACTAGGATCCAACATTCCAAAGAAGAGGTTGGAATTGTTTTTTAGCCTTGGCACACCCGTAGCTCCAATGTAAGTTTAAAACTTATATATATCGGCCTTTAATTAGTAAGATAGGAAGCAAGCTTTTCCTGTGTTCGGAAGGCATATATAGTATAACAGATCCTGCTCAATTAGTAAGATGGTGATCACTTTTATCAACGTTTCCTGATCGCACTACTGTTCCTGTTATACACTGCATCTATAACTTGACATCGGTAATACTACTACAGAACAAATAAGCATATTATGTGGAATTTGATTATGACTATTTATTTGATCCAAAGAAAACATTGTAATTCAGAAGCATGCATCAACTTTGTCTTAATCTTCAATTTTGGAATGGACTTCTCCCATTTACCACAATCAAAGATTACAATTCTCTTAAGAGGGAGAGACCGTATTGATCTAACAGGCCCAGACACACTTGAAATAATGCAATTATATAACTGCCATTTGGCTGTGCGTTTTGCCCAGAGGAAAGGGGAACTAATGGAACACTACAATAGATGATGTGAACCTGATCCCACATTGGAGGCTGAAGAAAGAAAACAGAAGCTGGGTTGTTGCATAAAAGGTGAGGGCAGGAGAATGGAAAACTCACTTACCTGGACAGGGTCTATGGGCGATCAAGAAGGTCCATGGCCTAGGTTGGTGATCTCCATTGCACATTACGGAGAGGTGCCTGTCTAAGGTCGGCCCAAGTTGGTCGAACCTATGTCATAATTTGTGCCAGTGGGGGCCTGCGTTCGCGCGGCCCCTACCAATATCCTAGTTTCAACATTGAACTTTTTTATTGCTTCTTTCATTTTTTTCAAATAACTTAAATCTGAAAATAAAAATTAAAGAGGATATGTTACAAAATACGATGCTTTCAAAATTTCAGGATTTGTTCAAGGTGTAGATTTTTGTCTAAATATGGAAGAACGTGTTGACCAAAACTCTGTGTCACATTTTTCCTTTCTCGACTTTTCAATATCAACTTTCTCTTTACATCTTAATCATGAGAGCTCCTCATGCTATGTTGGTTACTCTATCTGGACCGGGCTTTGTAAGAATGGGGAAATCGTAAAATACAAAAATGTGTCCCTTTAGCCATTTAAATATAACATGTCTAAGTCCACCGTTACAATGTTCATCTCGTGAAATTCTTATTTAAAATATATTTTATTATCACAGTTCTCCGATTCGGATTAATAAACATCGCATAATAACTTTCAAATTGCACGTCCAAATATCTTTTATCATTCAAATTTCACATCCAAACATTCTTTAGTATGATAAATTTAGTTTCCTAAGGAAATATTAATATAAATTAATATGTGGAGGGTTATTTGTTAACTTAACCAAAGTATAGGTTCCAATACTAATTTAGATAAATTAAATGGACTTGGTTTGTAAATGATTTCCAAATAAGGACTACAAATGGGTCATTTAGTTTTTAAGATTTAAATCTTGGACTTATATTCATAGATTTTTCAAGTAAGGGTAGTTTGTGACATTTTTAAAATGAAGTTTTAAATGGTTAGGACTAGTTTTGAAATATTTCCAGGAGAGGGGTGAATTTTGGACATTTTAAAATGAAGTTTAAAAGCTTAGGACTAGATTTGTAAATTTTTTGAGAATGGGTTTAGAAACATTTATTTGGCATGTATGTTTGGTTAACAGGAGGTTTGTAATCTCTTCTCTTCTCGTCGAGTCCATGCACACACAAAAAAACAAAATGGTCTTGTGGCTTTCTGATCGATCGATGAAGGGCAAGAACCAACAACAAAACAACAAGACGGTGGTGGACGTTACTTACAACCATAAGAGGTGGCTGATGGCGGTGGCACACAGTGGCCAAGGCTGGCCCAAACACCTGGGCGAGTGGGGCAAAGGCCCAGGGCAGCAAGCTGGGAAGTGGCATCATGTTAGGCCTGGTATTTTTAGCATGTATAAAATTTAGCCCAAACTTAAATGTGGCCCAAAGCTCTCGAATTCCTTAATCAGTTCAACCACATAGGGTGGGCGCTAGACTTGAGAGACGGATGCACGCCAGCCACTCTTGCACAATAAACGAGAATCACTTCGATTCTTGAGCATCGATTGATTTCACTACAGATGCATCACATATAGTGGTTTGGTGGAGTTGAGAAGATGTTAAGACTCAAGACGTCAAGACTCAAGACGAGACTCATGGCTGCTTCTAATATCTAGGATCCAGCATTTAAGATAAGAAAAAAAAAATAGAAAAATCAATATCCCATCCTCTTTTTCCTTTGATTTATTTTTATATGTTATCTAATTTGATTTCCTACGTGCAGTCTTGCTAATTAATTGATTTCTGGAGACTTGATTGTCGGAGAGATTCTTTGGAGACTTGAGAAGCAGGGATGGAATTTTTTGTAAGGTATGATTCATATTTCTGGAAAAGTGGAAATCAAATTTATGAAATATGGACTTTTGTTTCTTACTTCGGTAAATCTCATTTCTTTCTTATTTATGGAGTTCATTAATTTAATATATTTTTTTTATTTCCTGTAAATTAAATATATTTTTTTGGAAATGAAAGTTCCATTGTTTCATAATTATTTTTCTGGAAATGAAAGTTACATTGTTTCCTAATTATGTTTCTAGTTACATTTTTCCTGGAATATTGAGTTCATTAGTTGAAGATTTGTAATTTGTCCTAAAATTATATTTTTCCTCATTCAAAAACAACTTTAGTTTTTAATGTACTAATTTCTATGTTGTTTTGGTTTTAACATTGTTATTATTTAGATTGTGGACCGGAGCAATGATGAAACCAAAGAAAACAAAAGAGAATAACGAAAAAGGAATAACATTGAGTGTTGTTGATGCTATTTGGAAATGAGAAAGGGCATCTAGTTTTTCAAGGTCAATTAAAATGCAACATGGCACATGTGATTAATTTTATGTTTTTAAACGAAGTATATTTGTGTTAAGGGACTCAAGGCTTATTTATTTATTTATTTATTTTGAATAGTAGTTTAATGTTAACAGTCAAAAGAATATAACATACTCAGATTCGATTTTGATAAGTGTTATAAGCAAAAGTAGTTGTTTCGAGTTTGTTACTATTATGGCTATGCTATTTCTAGTTTTATAGTTATTTTTACCAAAAGTATTGAAGGTTCGGTCTTGATCCTATATATAACCTCTGACTTCACCCACTTTTGAAACGCAAATGAGTAAGGGTCCGGTTAATGGAAAGTGATTAATAAACCATGTTCTTTATTTGTTTACCTCCATGTTTTCTTAGAAACTATAAAACAGGGGCATTATTTTCTTATCTCGCCCTGGGCATGGAAAACCAATGGACCGGCCCTGACGGTGGCATGAGCTCTGACGAAGTGGCAGGGGTAGGGTTTCGAGTAGTTGCTGCCTTTGGTTATCCTTCTGTTTTGGAGCTGAAATCGACGAGGGGAAGGGTTGGGATGGTGGTGGGGCTTAAGGAGGTGTTTGGTGGGTTTAGAGTGGTGGAACGGTGGTGTGTGTGTGTGTGTGTGTAACTGAGAGAGTGAGATAGAAAGAGTTTAGAGAGAAAGAGATCAAGAACTAGAGAGAGGAGATGATGGTTGATGTTGTGAGGATTGAGGGAAGACATGAGCTTCTATTTATAGCCTAATGAGGCACTTACATGCCTAAGGAAGCCATACTCTCAAATAAAATCAAACACTCAAAATGGAGATAGGCCTTGTACAATTGGAGATGGGGTGTAAGCAAGAAGGAAGGGAATGGTGGACGGAGAAAGGCACGTGGGCTTGAGAGATGGGGGAAAAGAGCTGATTTTTCTTTCTACTAGCAAATCCATATGGGGCCACATGAGGTTAAACTCTTTAAATACCCAAAAACACACATAATCGAGTGCTTCGGGGTCTCAATGTTGAAATTTTTTTCGAACGTGCCGATAGATAGAGTTTAATTCAAGGATTTCAAAAACCCAAATCGGATTAATTTTTCGAGTTAAGGAACTCCAGGAAATCGCATTTAAAGTTTCACGTCTAAATAGCTTGTAATGCTCGATTTTCCGATTTTCGCAAATATTTTTGCTAAAAATATTTTGAGTATGAAATCAAATATTAGGCTATAGCATGAGCCCAAAAAAGCTCTCGGAATTTCCATCAGATGTGTGTAAGTGCCTCAACGAATCGATTCAGTTTTACACGATTAAAGAAAACTAGTGTTTTACTGTCTGTTTTCTTAAAACTATCTTATATTTCTCATACGAACTCCGTTTTGGACGTTCTTTATATTTTCAGAAATAAGGTAACATGTACTATAAGATTTTAATGTTTGATTTGCTCATAACTACTTAATACAAATTTTCAGTTTTCCAGATGGATTACCTAGTGTTGCAGTTTGAGTTGTTTGACACTTTCCACATTTGGAAGTAAGGTATCGTTTGATATCTTATAATATTTGAAATGAACTTAGTTATTTTACATTAGATGCACTACAATTGAATGAGTTAAATTACAAAAATATTTACTCTAATTTAGTCGTTTGTAGTCTATGACCTAACTTTGGGATGTTAAAATAAGTTAAAAGTAGGAAATATATTTATTTGATTACCTACCTGCCATATATTGGGTTCAACCATTCAACATATGCAACCCTTTTCTTTATCTCTTTAGCTAGCTTATATGCATGTCCATATGCGGAATAATAACCAATATAAGGAACAAAATGAACTAATAAATCTCTCTATCAAACTCATTTACCTTAGGAACTCATGTAATTTAGTATGATCACGCCATCTATTTAAACTCATGGTAAGCGTTATTTATCAGATCGTAATAAGAACAATATGAGATAACGAAAATCTGATAAATTTATAGTACCTACATACAGAAAAAACAATGCTGACTAGAGATGCTCCTTTTTACAACCTAAACTCATCCATTATTCACCAAACACACACAATCATGGATAATTGGTTATCAAAATTACACATTTAAAAATACTCCAATATTTTCACATCAACATAAACATATAACTAGAATAAAATTAAAACCTAAATGAACTAAATCGATTAATTGAGTTAAGAAAGCAACAACGAACACTCAATACCTTATTTCAATTGATTTCCTTTTGTTATAGTTATCTCAGTTTTCTTTAAATCAACACAATACCAATTTTAAACAAGACAATGTTAAAGACTTAAATCTAAACACTTGACAGTCAAATATATAAAGAAATAAAAAAAGGAAAAGACAAAGGCTAAACAAATACAATAATACAACGAACCTGGATACACAAACTTCTTCCTTTAGTGATTACACTAGGCGTGAGACCCATGTATTACATGAGTTTAATTAAAAAAATATATATATAATTTTAACAATTTGAAAAGTTTCAATTTATAAGAAAATGAGAAAAATTTTGAATTATTAAAATTAATGAGACTTTAATGTATTGAATACATTACATATATAAACACTTTCTAATAAATACTTTACATATATATTACCTTACACATTAAATGTGGAAATTTATTTTAATAAAATGAAAAATACAATAAAATGACAAGTGGAAAATAGAAAATTTAAAAATTCTAGAAAAATGACATGTGTCCAAATGAAGGAGAAGAGAACATGTGGCAAAAAAAAACCTTCATTTATTATAGTAGATATGTTGGAATTCAAATAGATTATTTCCTAGATTCGGGTAATGCAAAAATAATTGAATGCATAAACTCAACGGAGAATAATCATTACTCTCAAGGTAACCCAGTCACCAGATAGAAAAATATTTTCATTTGGAGTAACTTTTAGGAGTCTTTAAGTATGAGAATCTACAAATATTAAAGAATATGGTGATAAATTAACAACAACTATTTGCATCGTAAACCCACCAAAAGACCATAAAAAGAAAAGAAGCTAAAAGAGGCTGTGGTGGTGATGGTGAGATGGTTTAGGAAATCGAAATTCATGCCTGAACCCGGCGTAAAGAGGTTGTGGTGTTGGGGAGCAGTGTAGATGGTGATGTGGGAAAGCACCTATAGTTGTGTGGAATCGTTTCACGAGAGAACAAATGATGTCGACGAAATGTGTTGATGTAGAATCGAACACCAATAGAGGATAAGGTTTGATGTCAGAGAGGGATTTCAGAGGAGATGAGGATGTCGGAGGAGAAGGAACGACGAAATAATCGATGGATTCGTTTATGAGGTTGAAGGGTGAAGATGAACACATAATCGACGATCGCTTCAGGGTATGATGGTGGTTTCGGCGTCGACATTGATGATTGGCGTCGAACGTGTAGCAGTTCTGATAAGGGTTGTTATGGATGTAATTGGGTATGAGAAAGAAAGTAGTGAATCCAACTGTTTTGGAGACGACGGTCAGAGAAAAATATAGGATGAGCGATTAGATCTAATGTTTTAGAGACAGAGCGAAATGAAATCTAATTTTCGTTAAAAGAAGGAAAAATACTAAAATTTTAGTAAAGGGGGAAAATTGAAAATTTTATAGATGACGGAGAAAAAATTGTAATCCCTCAAAATACTAGTTTCACTTTTCAACACCGTCACCATACAAACATGTATAGTCACATGTTTTTTTCTTCTATCTTTACTATTTTTTAAATTAATACCATCAAAATTATAATGTAACTATAAAAAAATTTTAATTATAAGTTTTATTTTCTTAAATGTCATAATAAAACACTTACAGTCATATGTTGTCATTCTTTAATATTCAAAATAATTTATTGTAGACACTCGTATGAACTTAAACTACTATCATTAAACACTTATAGTCACATGTTTTTTTTTTTCATTTCAGAATAAAATACTTACGGTCACAATTATCTACCGTGGTTATTGTCTAGTATTTGTCAAGTTTTTTATGTAAAACAATGACAAAATGTGTGAAAATAGTTTGCAATGGTGACTGATTTTAGCTAACATGTTGCTAAAACAATACTGTAATTTGATTAATAATTTTTAGTGACGCAAATAACTAAAACCATGACAACCCTTTTTTACAAACAATGACCGTAGGTCCGTTTTGTACTAGTGTAAAATCTTAATTTTAAGGATATTACATCTTTCGTCCCCTCATTCAACAAGAAATCATCCCTCGTTACCAAATATAGTATTATAAATATTTTAACGGTACTTTTACTACTTAAGAAATTGTGTGTTTCTGTTGGCTTGTATAAGTTCTGGGTATTCTATTTCATCACCAAATGTGATTGGGTGTCATTATAGATATGTTACCAATATTTCCTATAATGACATGTTTCATGAAAACAACCACCTTAAGATTGATTGGAGGTTTGTATCGATAATTTGTCACTAGAAATATAGTTTGTCTATCTCCCACCTCCTCAATCCGCTAACATATCTATATATTTATTATCGCTTTTATCACCATGGATACTTCTCTACTTTCCTTTGCAAGTTTTTATTATATAAAAATGTCAATCATATATAATAACTTTGAGGAGGGAGGATACTATTATGTATATTTCTTTTTAAATGACATATATTAAGAAAAAGAGAGCCCGAGTTAGGCACATGCTAGTGAGGAAAACCATGCCATTACAACAAGTTACGTATTCCACCTAGATGAGTTTAACCAAGTACATCAATCGAAAGTAATTTTACTACTCCTAACCAAAATCCAAATTTTTTTATTTCTTAATACTGTTTTGAAAAAAGTGTCTCTATTTCTCCACACACCCTTTTCAAAGGATTTATCGATAATGTAATTTCTTAAATCCCACAGTCCCCATAAAAGCGAAGTAGACACATCATACAGAAGAATTCTCTGTATTTGACACCCGAAATGAGGTATTAGAGTATCCAAGTCTTAAATTCCGTAGTTCCCCATGTAACACACGCCGCATGACCATCACATGTGAGATACGTCACATAACACAAACAAGCAAGGGATGATGCATGGGTTCTAAAGCCAACACCAACAATATAAGACTCCACATATCAAACGATGGGCTCCAGGGACACCTTTAAAAGATGGGGGCGGTAGGGCAACATATGCCTATTTTTTTTAAACTCAACCATCATTTACCAAATACAAACAAGCATCGATAATTGGTTATCAAAATTGCACATTCGAATATACTCCAATAATTTCACATCAACATAAACAGATAAATATAATGAAAATAAAACCTAACTAAACAAAATTTATTAATTGAGTTAAGAGAGCAACATGGAGCACTCAGTCTTCTCTGAATCCATCACAATACCAACTTTAAACAAGACATTGCTAAAGACTTAAATCCAAATAGGTTAAAATCAAAGACATACAGAAATACAAAAGGAAATAAAAGACAAAGAATAACCAAATACATTCATACAACGAACCTGGATACACAACATCTGCCTTTGGTGAGTAAATATGTAGGAATTTGAATAGATTATTTCCTATATTCAACTACTGCAAAAATAATTGAATACATAAACTCGATGGAGATGAATTGGTACTCTCAAGTTAACTCGGTCACCAGATTGAGAAATATTGTGATTTTAAGTAACTTGTGGGAGTCTTTAAGAAAGAGAATCTGCAAAGATTGAAGAAGTTGGTGAAAAAATAACAAGAAATACTTAGAATCATAAACCACCAAAATACCATAGAAAAAAAAGAAGTTAAAAGACCAAGAAATAAGAAGATTATATATAACTCCCCTATGAAAATCAATTCATCAGCAAAAATTTAAGAAGGGAGGAAGAGGTTGTGGTGGTGATGGTGAGAGTGTTTAGGAAATCGAAATCCATGCATGAACTTAGCGTGAAGAGGTTGTAGTGTTGGGGAGAAACATCGATGGTGGTGTGGGAAAAGCACATGTGGTTGTGTGTGGAATCATTTCACTGGAGAACAAACAACATCAATGAAATATGTTAATGTAGAAACAAAAAACGGTAGAGGATAAGGTGTTGGATTAGGTGTCTAAGCTCGTAATTACTATAATTGGCATATACTTGAATTGATGGTAGCACAGTCCGTTTGGGTTGTCCTTAAAACCTGGTAATTCAATAGGATACCTTTTAGAGAGAGGGAGATAGATTGATTTATTAATTTATTATATGATTAATAAATTAATTAGAAATAAAAATAAATGATTTGTTAATATATTATGAGAATAATATATTAGTTAGAAATACTGTTATTTAATTAAGAATTAATCAAAAATTAATTGGAATTAATTTTGGGATTAATTGAATTAATTAAAAGTACAAGGACCTAAGCTGTAATTGTTCAATAATTGAACAAAAGGGTTCCAAAACCTTCCCCATAAGAGGTGGACGGTTTCTGGCATGATTCTAAGGTTTTTAGAATATCCCTTGGAGATAGATAGGAAACCAAATAATTACCTGATCTAAGATATTATTATTTTAATCAAGGGTTATATAGGCTTTCTTGGTCAGCTATAAATAGAGTCTCATAGCCTATAAATTTTGGCCACTTGACTCCTCAAGAGTATAACTGAAATTTTATCTCTTATATCCTCTCTCTTCAAGTTTCCTTGGTTGTTAGGGTTTAAGAGTGAACAATTAGAGGCACGACACTTGTGGTTTCAGCTTCCAAATCAAAGAAGAACGGATTTTTGATTGTTACTACAAAATAAAAAAGGTATGTAATTTTTAACTTGTTTTTCAATCTCGAAAGTACCTAGGGTTCATAGGTTTATTGTTGTTCAATAGAATGTTACTACGATAGTGTTACATAGATCTAATAGGTTGCATATACTATTAAGTGTTAATGATTTATCCGTGTTAATACATGTAAAACCCATCATAAAGTCTGATGTCGGAGGGATTTCAGAGGAGAAGGAAAGGCGGTAGAATCGATTGCTTTGTTTATGTGGTTGAATGGTGAAGATGAACACAAAATTAATGATCACTTAAGGGTAGGACGATGGCGTCAACATGTTCATTGATGAACAACGTCGATTGTGTAGTGTAGCAGCTCCGGTACGAGCTATGATGTATGTCATTGGGTATGAGAAAGAAAGTAGCGAATCAAAGTATTATGAAGATGACGACTAGAGAAAAAGAGAGAATGAGGATTAGATCTAATTTTTTTTTTGAGACAGGGGGAATTAAAAATATTTAAATTTTGGTAAAGAGGGAAAATATAATAAAATTTTAGTAAAGAGGGAAAATTGAAATTTTATAGATGACGGAAAAAATTGTACTTCCTCCGAATACTGTCAACACTGTCACGAAACTAACACTTATAGTCGCATGTCTTTTTTTTTTCTTTTATGGTTACCATTTTTTATATTTAGATAAAATAAAAAATAAAATGTAACTGTAACATACTTTTAATTTCAAGTTTCATGTTTTAAATGTCATAATAAAATATTTATAGTCAAATATTGTTATTTTTTAATATTCAAAATCATTAATTTTAGACATATATGAAATTAAATCGTTATCATAAAACAAATATAATCACATGTTTTTTAAATGTCATAATAAAATACTTTTGGTCACAATAATCTTCCGTGATTATTGGCTAATATTTGTCACAATTTGTATGTAAAACAATGAATAAATGTGTGAAAATAGTTTGCAATGGTGACGGATTTTAGCTAACATGTGGGCTAAAACATTACTGAAGTTTGATTAATGATCTTTAGTGATGCAAATTCCCAAAACCCCCATGACCACCCTTTTTTAAAAACCAGTGGCCACAGGTCCGTTTTGTACTAGTGTAAAGTCGTAATTTTATGGATATTACATCTTTTATCTCATCATTTAGCAAGAAATAATCTATCATAACTGGATATAGTATTATGAATATTGTAATATTACTTTTACTATTTAAGAAATTGTGTATCTCCATTGGCTTGTATAAGATATGGGTATTCCATTTCATCACCAAATGTGATCGGGTGTCATAATAGATGTGCTACCCATATTTCCTATAATTACATGTTTTATGAACACAACAAGCACCGTAATATTGACCGGCCGTTTCTGTCGATAATCTATCACTAGAAATATAGTTTGTCTATCTCCCACCTCCTCCATGCGCTAGCATACTTATTTATTTATTAAAGATTTTTATCACCATGGACGCTTCTGTACTCTTATTTCCAAAAATATTATATAAAAATGTAAATCATAATAACTTTGAGGAGGGATGATACTATTATGTACATTTATTTTTTAAATCGGCATATATTAAGAAAAAAATGAGCCCAAGTTAGGCACAAGGTAGCGAGGAAAAACATGCCATTTCAACAATTTACATATTCGAGCTAGATGAGTTTAACCAAGTACAACAATCCAAAGTCATTTTACTACTCCTAACCGAAATCCAATAGCACGCTTTCACAATACTGTTTTGAAAAAAGAGTCTCTGGTTCTCCACACACCCTTTTTAAAAGATTCATCGAGAATGTCGTTTCTTAAATCCCACAGTCCCCCTAAAAGCAAAGTAAACACATCATACAAAATATTTTTCTCTTTATTTGTCACCCAAAATGAGGTCTTAGAGTGTACAAGTCTTAAATTCCGTAGTTACCCCGCAACACACGCCACACGACCATCACATGAGAGATAAATCACATAACAAAGACGAGCAAGGGATGATGATTGGGTTCTAATCCCAACATCAACAATATAGGACTCCACTTCTCAATGGATGGGCTCCCATTGCATGGACTCCTTTAAGAGCATTAGGTATGGGCCCGTTGAGATGGTGTTATAACAACTTATAACACCAAGGGGGAAATGGTGTTTATGGTGTTATGACCATGTTATGAGGCGGATAAGAGGAGAAAACTAAAGAGAGAAGAAATGTACAGCCAATCAAAGTTCCCGTTTCAATATGTCATAACGCCAACAAGATATGCCATAACATGAAGGAGGAAATGGTGTTCATGGTGTTATGACAATGTTATGAGATGCCACATCAACAAAAATACAAGTTTCGTTGCCCATACCATATGCTCTAAATGATTGGGGCGGTTGGGCAACATATGCTTTTTTTGTTAATTAGCTCAAGCCATGGGTTTACATCTCTAATGTCAAGAGTGTGGTGGTATTGGATCTTGGTGTCACGATGGAAAGCAACCGAACAAAGAACACTCCGGAGGCTAATAATGAATGGTCCACACGATATAACTAGAAAAAAAGAAGTAGAGCTTGTGCAGCGTCTCCCTTAAAATCACAGTCAGTAGAGATACATATATATATATATATATATATATATATATATATAATATATATATATATAATATATATATATATATATATATATATATATATATATATATATATATATAAAAGAATAGTAAAAAGCTGTAAACAGAACAAGAGGGTTGGGAACCATAAATAAATAAACAAATAACGTTGGTTGTCAGTTAATTCTGAATTAGTTACCCACACAGGGAATAAAAAACAAATGAAAAATAACAACTTGTCATTTTAAAGAACTGTATATTGCATGTTATCTCTAAATATTATTAAAAGAGAACCTTTAATTCACAACTGAAGCAATCAAGACCATTGATTGTATTTCGTTCATATGATTTTTACCATCAGATCAAATTGATGACATCATCTTCTCAAAATAGAATTCAAAGTTTTAATTATAAAATCTTTAAATTTACCAATTACATTTTAAACACAATTGCATTAAATTATAAAATCTGTAATTATAGAATCTATTCATACTTTCAAAAATATATTTCACAATTCGGGCAATAATTACATTTAATTATAGAATCTTTAAAATCAGTAATTATGTTATAAATTAAAACATATAATTCTATTTATATATGAGACATCGGTTTCTCCATAAATTTGGCCAAAAACTTGAATAACCGCCCTCATCTTTCTCCTCAGTTTTCTCTTAAACAATAATTCCCTAATCCTCTTCTTCCTCATGTCAATGGTTGTGCTTTAAGTGATGCTTTGTGTGTTCATAATAGAATGTAGCACCATAAGGTGGTTCCTTTTTCTCATGTATTCTTAGAATTTGCGTATTGCCTCTTCTTTGCATCTCCAATTATCACACCTCTGTTTTGGCCACACAAATCTCTATAAACTGAAGCAAGCATCTCCTTCAAGACATCTTTTGACAATCTATGTCATCATGAACCCTAATTAATATTGTTCATAATTTAATTCCATTATTTATAGTTTTTGGCTTCAAAATTTAAACCTGATTAGTTTTTTTCTTTTTAAACAAACTTCTTAAATAAGCATATCAATAATTATGTTATCTTTAATATATATTGAAACAAAAATCTTATGACATCATCTTCTCAAAATAGAATTCAAAGGTTTAATTATAGAATCTTTAAATTTACCAATTACATTTCAAACACAATTACATTAAATTATAGAATCTTTAATTATAGAATTTATTCATATTTAATTATAGAATCTATTCATACTTTCAAAAATATATTTCACAATTCGGGCATAATTACATTTAATTATAGAATCTTTAAAATCAGCAATTATGTTATCAATTAAAGCATATCATTCTATTTATATATGAGACATCGGTTTCTCCATAAATCTGGCCAAAAACATGAATAACCGCCCTCATCTTTCTCCTCAGTTTTTTCTCTTAAACCAGAATTCCCTAATCCTCTTCTTCCTCATGTCAAAGGTTGTGCTTCAATTGATGTTTTGTGTGTTCATAATAGAATGTAGCTCCATAAAGTGGTTCCTTTTTCTCATGTATTCTTAGAATTTGCGTATTGCCTCTTCCTTGCATCTCCAATTATCACACCCCTGTTTTGGCTTCACACAAATCTCTATAAACTGAAGCAAGCATCTCCTTCAAGACTTCTTTTGACAATCTATGTCATCATGAACCCTAATTAATATTGTTCATAATTTAATTCCATTATTTATAGTTTTTGGCTTCAAAATTTAAACCTGATTAGTTTTTTCTTTTTAAAAAAACTCCTTAAATAAGCATATCAATAATTATGTTATCTTTAATATATATTAAAACAAAAATCTTATGATATCATCTGAAACAATTTGGTTCATTGATTGCATTTCAATCTTATGTTTTCCACCATTAGATCAAATTGGTGACACCATCTTCCACAAATGGAATGTATTTAATTCCAATAAAAGTTTTCTAATTGTCAAACAAAATTAACTTAAATCCATTGAAATAGAATGTATTTAATTTTAATAAATTTCCTCCTATTTTAAATCTTGAATTTTCGGCTATAAAGGTTTTAAAATAGTCAACTTTAAAAACATATTACTAAAAACCATTTCAATTAAGGCATTAAATATCTATCATCAATATAAATCCGTTTATATTAGCAAACCATTAATATAAAATCCATTTTTATTAGGAAACCATTAATATCAAAAAATCAGATTCAAATTATCACATACATATACGATTTATCCTTGAATTTGCGGCTCACACTTATTTTCGATCGTTGCTTTTCTTCAAACCTTCTCCTACAACATCATTCTTATTGTTTATCACTACCATCATCATTATCTGTTTCAAACCTTCATCGTTGTGCACTAGAAGGTCAGTACCTTCTTTCGCTTTTTTATATTTTTTTCGATTATTTTTTGTTCCCGTATCAAATACGTATTCATATATATTTTGATATTCTTTATCACAGCTTATATGAAATCGATTAACATCATTCAGTCTAGATTAAGTCAAACAAAACAAAAATGTATAATTTTTCATATTAAATTCTTAACCTATTAACTTGGACCCATACTCAACAACCTCTACAAACTGCAATAGCTATGTGATTTTTTTTACAATTTATAGCAACATACTTACCATGAAAAAAGAACTTTTAATTTAAACTACAACTTAGTTTTTTATCGGTAATAACAATATACAACACTTAATATCAACATCATTTCCTACCGATTTCTCTAAATATTAATACATGAACCATATCAAAAGTAGGCTAAGAAGTTAGAATCTAAACTAGGAATAATCTTATTTCCTTGAATATCATATTTACGGTATTATAGAATTTTTTTATTTGATTGTAGAATCAAATTGCATAATTACAATTAACATTGTTTTTATTAAACTTTGTATGTAGGTATGAAACAACAATAAGTATATTTTTGAAGGAACAATGTTCAAAATAATTTGTATAATCTAAATACGTGTTAATTTAGTTCATTTCTATACTTTCCTGTAACATTAGATTTTTTTTTTGTCATGTTACATTCAAAATATGGGTTATTAGAACAAACACCTTAGGTGTTTGATGAAATGTCTCAAAGAATCTGACACAAGTTCTCTACGCTCACCTCACAATCATGTATAAATTTTGTTTTTTTTTTTCTAGATTTTTAGCATCATGTGTTTTTTATGTTTGCAACTTTGTAGTGTTACATGTTTTTTTTGTCTCATCTTCAGGTTTTTCTATCTCTGATAGGGCTTCATTTTTTATATTTATTGTAAACTATCGATTCAACCTATGTCACTTTGTTATGACTTTTATCAGCGTGATCAGATTTTAATAAATTGTCCATTTCTTGATCTTTTAGAAAAAGATGTTCTAAACTGGATTATCATCTACGACCGTGGTATTCTATTTTGTTGATCAAGCAGTCTATGATTTGGCCATGATGGTTTTTACGGATTATGTTTGGACTGATAATTGCTCTTGTCATCAAAAAAATACATCTAACAAAAAGTGAAAGATAATTTTTTAAATTAATACCATCATTTAACTTTAAAAGATTTTTTTCAACTTTGATGGCATGTAACAGAGTTTTGGCTGAAATTTTCAATTTTGTCGGCATATAACAAGTTATGACTTAAATAATGATATTAGATATTTGGGCAATCAGGTTTTTTTTCGGTTCTTAAATTATTTTGCCGAAAGTGGTCCAATTTGGTATTATTGATCTTACAAAAGGCAAGTCTCATGGTTCTTTTAGCATATCCATTGAGTTTAATACTTTATTGTTCATATTTGTTTTTTTTAAAAAAAATGTTAAATCTTGTTTTAGTGAATGCAAGTCAGTAGGAAGTAAATGTGCAAGAAGAGAAAAATACTAAATATGGGACGATCATGGTTATTTCAAGCCAAAATAAAATTCAAAAGTAACAAATGCTAAATTTAAAAGATAAACACTTGTAATGCATAATACATATTATACTTCCTAAATAAGTAACCAAAAACTAACATCATCCCCAAATAAATTACATATTAACTAACATCAATAAATTATGATTATAGTGTCTTGATTTTTAATTATACATTATAGAGAGTCGGTTAATATGTAGTCATTATTTTTGTATTCGTCTCGGTTTTGAACTACAAAAACTATATTCAAATAATAAAAATGAAATGTAACATATACGATGGTAATAATGCAAAAATAACCTTCAAATTTGGTTTGATACAAAAAAATAGTCTAAAACTTATTTATAAAAGCAACAAGAAATAACAACGAACTTTCAAAAAGAAATGAGAAATTACAACTAACTTTTAAAAACTATCAAGAATGTATAATATAGGATGATAATAATGCTTAAAAACACCGAGTTTGGTCTGATGCGAAAAAAAGTAATTTTATATGAAAGTTGGATTGCAGTAATACTAAAAGAACCTATATGTTTTTTATCTGATGCAAAAGTGGTCGAAACATACTTTTAAATTGGCAAGAAATAGCAATGAACTTTTAATTCATCTTGAATAACCATTTAATAGTTATTTGTGAAAGATATGAATACTCAGCATTTAAGATCATAGACCTTACTCAAACGTCCGTAAATATTTAAAGTAAACATTCATTTTTCCATTATTTTATCATTATCATAAAATAAAAATAAAAAATCATCATTTGTTTAAATTGTTTAATTCGTCTCATAATAACAAGTAAGTTGTGTGCCAATTATGTATTTTGACATTTTTAATAAGTTATGGGCAATATCTAAATCGACCAAGCATAAATGTTTTTATATTTCTTTGTTATAGAGTTTTATAATATATGTAATATTGTGTGTGTGTGTATGGGGGGGGGGGGGGGAGGGGGTTTATGTGGTTCATTTCAAATGCTATTTTTTAAAATAAACAATTTTATTTCATAATATAACCATAAAATAATAATGTATTTTGAAAGTACATTGTCAAACGTTGGATTATACTTACGTAGACCCGTTTTTGCGCATGGTTAACTATATATAGCTATTTCCGGTGTCACAAGTAAAAAAGGTTTGAACGTATTTTGTGGCGATGAAGGTCGTTCAACTAATAAAACAAAAAATGGTGTCTACAAAGAGGTCCTTCAACGACTATAGACATTTATATTTTCTTTATTCGTTCCCCGCGTTTAACGCGGGTCATAATCTAGTTCAATTATAAACTGAAAATAAAGGATGAGGTAGGTATATGATGATGCCTGCGTTTCTGTAGAGGGACTGGAAGAAATTAAAGAGTTTTGTTAGTCCCACATCGGTAGGAAAGTAGAAGGTGTTGAAAGAGAGGGAAGAATAAAAGGTGAGGTGGAGGAGCATTAGAAGCATCTTTGCGCTTGGGGCAATGACGCAGCTAATGAGGTATTAACCGAGGCGCGTCAATTGCTGGTTGAAAACTATTTCCAAACCCCCTCTTTGGCCTTGGGTCTCCCTTGGCCATCGAGAATTTCTGGAAGGGTTTCCTTTGACTGGGAAGCCCTAAAAATTCTTAGTTTGTCAAAACTTTAGTATATCCTAATCCTCCCTCCTAATTAGATGGCCTAAGAGTAATATTAATAATCAGACAGTTTTCATGTAATCAAAAAAAAGTCTGTTAGTAATTATGTGATTTTTTTTTTGTATTGTAATTAAATATGGATAGTATTTTTGAGCAATTAAATGCATTGATGTTTGTGAAGTCTACATATACGGGAGATTAAATCAGCAAAAATGAAGGTTTGCTCTCCCACATCGGGTGAGAGAAGATTACATACAAGATGGCAGTGGCTATAGAAACCAAGCCCCAAGAAAACAAAAAGCATACCTTTCTCGGCCTTTTGGCTAAGATCAAGTGTAGTATCTGTTCTTATCAGTTTAATATCTGATATGTAGGCCATCGGCCTACTCGATATTAATCTTATTTTTTATGGGGGAGAGTCCATCACAGAGGCTTGCTGCTGGGTCTCTCGAGTGTCGCCTTAGCGTTGCACTACAGCCAGGGCGTGGCGCACCCCTCTAATCCTAGTCTAAAAGTACTTTTAATAGTTTTGAATGGAAGACTTTACTTCTTACCTTGTTATGTCTAATACTTCTATCAGTTTATTCGAACTAGGATCCAACATTCCAAAGAAGAGGTTGGAATTGTTTTTTAGCCTTGGCACACCCGTAGCTCCAATGTAAGTTTAAAACTTATATATATCGGCCTTTAATTAGTAAGATAGGAAGCAAGCTTTTCCTGTGTTCGGAAGGCATATATAGTATAACAGATCCTGCTCAATTAGTAAGATGGTGATCACTTTTATCAACGTTTCCTGATCGCACTACTGTTCCTGTTATACACTGCATCTATAACTTGACATCGGTAATACTACTACAGAACAAATAAGCATATTATGTGGAATTTGATTATGACTATTTATTTGATCCAAAGAAAACATTGTAATTCAGAAGCATGCATCAACTTTGTCTTAATCTTCAATTTTGGAATGGACTTCTCCCATTTACCACAATCAAAGATTACAATTCTCTTAAGAGGGAGAGACCGTATTGATCTAACAGGCCCAGACACACTTGAAATAATGCAATTATATAACTGCCATTTGGCTGTGCGTTTTGCCCAGAGGAAAGGGGAACTAATGGAACACTACAATAGATGATGTGAACCTGATCCCACATTGGAGGCTGAAGAAAGAAAACAGAAGCTGGGTTGTTGCATAAAAGGTGAGGGCAGGAGAATGGAAAACTCACTTACCTGGACAGGGTCTATGGGCGATCAAGAAGGTCCATGGCCTAGGTTGGTGATCTCCATTGCACATTACGGAGAGGTGCCTGTCTAAGGTCGGCCCAAGTTGGTCGAACCTATGTCATAATTTGTGCCAGTGGGGGCCTGCGTTCGCGCGGCCCCTACCAATATCCTAGTTTCAACATTGAACTTTTTTATTGCTTCTTTCATTTTTTTCAAATAACTTAAATCTGAAAATAAAAATTAAAGAGGATATGTTACAAAATACGATGCTTTCAAAATTTCAGGATTTGTTCAAGGTGTAGATTTTTGTCTAAATATGGAAGAACGTGTTGACCAAAACTCTGTGTCACATTTTTCCTTTCTCGACTTTTCAATATCAACTTTCTCTTTACATCTTAATCATGAGAGCTCCTCATGCTATGTTGGTTACTCTATCTGGACCGGGCTTTGTAAGAATGGGGAAATCGTAAAATACAAAAATGTGTCCCTTTAGCCATTTAAATATAACATGTCTAAGTCCACCGTTACAATGTTCATCTCGTGAAATTCTTATTTAAAATATATTTTATTATCACAGTTCTCCGATTCGGATTAATAAACATCGCATAATAACTTTCAAATTGCACGTCCAAATATCTTTTATCATTCAAATTTCACATCCAAACATTCTTTAGTATGATAAATTTAGTTTCCTAAGGAAATATTAATATAAATTAATATGTGGAGGGTTATTTGTTAACTTAACCAAAGTATAGGTTCCAATACTAATTTAGATAAATTAAATGGACTTGGTTTGTAAATGATTTCCAAATAAGGACTACAAATGGGTCATTTAGTTTTTAAGATTTAAATCTTGGACTTATATTCATAGATTTTTCAAGTAAGGGTAGTTTGTGACATTTTTAAAATGAAGTTTTAAATGGTTAGGACTAGTTTTGAAATATTTCCAGGAGAGGGGTGAATTTTGGACATTTTAAAATGAAGTTTAAAAGCTTAGGACTAGATTTGTAAATTTTTTGAGAATGGGTTTAGAAACATTTATTTGGCATGTATGTTTGGTTAACAGGAGGTTTGTAATCTCTTCTCTTCTCGTCGAGTCCATGCACACACAAAAAAACAAAATGGTCTTGTGGCTTTCTGATCGATCGATGAAGGGCAAGAACCAACAACAAAACAACAAGACGGTGGTGGACGTTACTTACAACCATAAGAGGTGGCTGATGGCGGTGGCACACAGTGGCCAAGGCTGGCCCAAACACCTGGGCGAGTGGGGCAAAGGCCCAGGGCAGCAAGCTGGGAAGTGGCATCATGTTAGGCCTGGTATTTTTAGCATGTATAAAATTTAGCCCAAACTTAAATGTGGCCCAAAGCTCTCGAATTCCTTAATCAGTTCAACCACATAGGGTGGGCGCTAGACTTGAGAGACGGATGCACGCCAGCCACTCTTGCACAATAAACGAGAATCACTTCGATTCTTGAGCATCGATTGATTTCACTACAGATGCATCACATATAGTGGTTTGGTGGAGTTGAGAAGATGTTAAGACTCAAGACGTCAAGACTCAAGACGAGACTCATGGCTGCTTCTAATATCTAGGATCCAGCATTTAAGATAAGAAAAAAAAAATAGAAAAATCAATATCCCATCCTCTTTTTCCTTTGATTTATTTTTATATGTTATCTAATTTGATTTCCTACGTGCAGTCTTGCTAATTAATTGATTTCTGGAGACTTGATTGTCGGAGAGATTCTTTGGAGACTTGAGAAGCAGGGATGGAATTTTTTGTAAGGTATGATTCATATTTCTGGAAAAGTGGAAATCAAATTTATGAAATATGGACTTTTGTTTCTTACTTCGGTAAATCTCATTTCTTTCTTATTTATGGAGTTCATTAATTTAATATATTTTTTTTATTTCCTGTAAATTAAATATATTTTTTTGGAAATGAAAGTTCCATTGTTTCATAATTATTTTTCTGGAAATGAAAGTTACATTGTTTCCTAATTATGTTTCTAGTTACATTTTTCCTGGAATATTGAGTTCATTAGTTGAAGATTTGTAATTTGTCCTAAAATTATATTTTTCCTCATTCAAAAACAACTTTAGTTTTTAATGTACTAATTTCTATGTTGTTTTGGTTTTAACATTGTTATTATTTAGATTGTGGACCGGAGCAATGATGAAACCAAAGAAAACAAAAGAGAATAACGAAAAAGGAATAACATTGAGTGTTGTTGATGCTATTTGGAAATGAGAAAGGGCATCTAGTTTTTCAAGGTCAATTAAAATGCAACATGGCACATGTGATTAATTTTATGTTTTTAAACGAAGTATATTTGTGTTAAGGGACTCAAGGCTTATTTATTTATTTATTTATTTTGAATAGTAGTTTAATGTTAACAGTCAAAAGAATATAACATACTCAGATTCGATTTTGATAAGTGTTATAAGCAAAAGTAGTTGTTTCGAGTTTGTTACTATTATGGCTATGCTATTTCTAGTTTTATAGTTATTTTTACCAAAAGTATTGAAGGTTCGGTCTTGATCCTATATATAACCTCTGACTTCACCCACTTTTGAAACGCAAATGAGTAAGGGTCCGGTTAATGGAAAGTGATTAATAAACCATGTTCTTTATTTGTTTACCTCCATGTTTTCTTAGAAACTATAAAACAGGGGCATTATTTTCTTATCTCGCCCTGGGCATGGAAAACCAATGGACCGGCCCTGACGGTGGCATGAGCTCTGACGAAGTGGCAGGGGTAGGGTTTCGAGTAGTTGCTGCCTTTGGTTATCCTTCTGTTTTGGAGCTGAAATCGACGAGGGGAAGGGTTGGGATGGTGGTGGGGCTTAAGGAGGTGTTTGGTGGGTTTAGAGTGGTGGAACGGTGGTGTGTGTGTGTGTGTGTGTAACTGAGAGAGTGAGATAGAAAGAGTTTAGAGAGAAAGAGATCAAGAACTAGAGAGAGGAGATGATGGTTGATGTTGTGAGGATTGAGGGAAGACATGAGCTTCTATTTATAGCCTAATGAGGCACTTACATGCCTAAGGAAGCCATACTCTCAAATAAAATCAAACACTCAAAATGGAGATAGGCCTTGTACAATTGGAGATGGGGTGTAAGCAAGAAGGAAGGGAATGGTGGACGGAGAAAGGCACGTGGGCTTGAGAGATGGGGGAAAAGAGCTGATTTTTCTTTCTACTAGCAAATCCATATGGGGCCACATGAGGTTAAACTCTTTAAATACCCAAAAACACACATAATCGAGTGCTTCGGGGTCTCAATGTTGAAATTTTTTTCGAACGTGCCGATAGATAGAGTTTAATTCAAGGATTTCAAAAACCCAAATCGGATTAATTTTTCGAGTTAAGGAACTCCAGGAAATCGCATTTAAAGTTTCACGTCTAAATAGCTTGTAATGCTCGATTTTCCGATTTTCGCAAATATTTTTGCTAAAAATATTTTGAGTATGAAATCAAATATTAGGCTATAGCATGAGCCCAAAAAAGCTCTCGGAATTTCCATCAGATGTGTGTAAGTGCCTCAACGAATCGATTCAGTTTTACACGATTAAAGAAAACTAGTGTTTTACTGTCTGTTTTCTTAAAACTATCTTATATTTCTCATACGAACTCCGTTTTGGACGTTCTTTATATTTTCAGAAATAAGGTAACATGTACTATAAGATTTTAATGTTTGATTTGCTCATAACTACTTAATACAAATTTTCAGTTTTCCAGATGGATTACCTAGTGTTGCAGTTTGAGTTGTTTGACACTTTCCACATTTGGAAGTAAGGTATCGTTTGATATCTTATAATATTTGAAATGAACTTAGTTATTTTACATTAGATGCACTACAATTGAATGAGTTAAATTACAAAAATATTTACTCTAATTTAGTCGTTTGTAGTCTATGACCTAACTTTGGGATGTTAAAATAAGTTAAAAGTAGGAAATATATTTATTTGATTACCTACCTGCCATATATTGGGTTCAACCATTCAACATATGCAACCCTTTTCTTTATCTCTTTAGCTAGCTTATATGCATGTCCATATGCGGAATAATAACCAATATAAGGAACAAAATGAACTAATAAATCTCTCTATCAAACTCATTTACCTTAGGAACTCATGTAATTTAGTATGATCACGCCATCTATTTAAACTCATGGTAAGCGTTATTTATCAGATCGTAATAAGAACAATATGAGATAACGAAAATCTGATAAATTTATAGTACCTACATACAGAAAAAACAATGCTGACTAGAGATGCTCCTTTTTACAACCTAAACTCATCCATTATTCACCAAACACACACAATCATGGATAATTGGTTATCAAAATTACACATTTAAAAATACTCCAATATTTTCACATCAACATAAACATATAACTAGAATAAAATTAAAACCTAAATGAACTAAATCGATTAATTGAGTTAAGAAAGCAACAACGAACACTCAATACCTTATTTCAATTGATTTCCTTTTGTTATAGTTATCTCAGTTTTCTTTAAATCAACACAATACCAATTTTAAACAAGACAATGTTAAAGACTTAAATCTAAACACTTGACAGTCAAATATATAAAGAAATAAAAAAAGGAAAAGACAAAGGCTAAACAAATACAATAATACAACGAACCTGGATACACAAACTTCTTCCTTTAGTGATTACACTAGGCGTGAGACCCATGTATTACATGAGTTTAATTAAAAAAATATATATATAATTTTAACAATTTGAAAAGTTTCAATTTATAAGAAAATGAGAAAATTTTTGAATTATTAAAATTAATGAGACTTTAATGTATTGAATACATTACATATATAAACACTTTCTAATAAATACTTTACATATATATTACCTTACACATTAAATGTGGAAATTTATTTTAATAAAATGAAAAATACAATAAAATGACAAGTGGAAAATAGAAAATTTAAAAATTCTAGAAAAATGACATGTGTCCAAATGAAGGAGAAGAGAACATGTGGCAAAAAAAAACCTTCATTTATTATAGTAGATATGTTGGAATTCAAATAGATTATTTCCTAGATTCGGGTAATGCAAAAATAATTGAATGCATAAACTCAACGGAGAATAATCATTACTCTCAAGGTAACCCAGTCACCAGATAGAAAAATATTTTCATTTGGAGTAACTTTTAGGAGTCTTTAAGTATGAGAATCTACAAATATTAAAGAATATGGTGATAAATTAACAACAACTATTTGCATCGTAAACCCACCAAAAGACCATAAAAAGAAAAGAAGCTAAAAGAGGCTGTGGTGGTGATGGTGAGATGGTTTAGGAAATCGAAATTCATGCCTGAACCCGGCGTAAAGAGGTTGTGGTGTTGGGGAGCAGTGTAGATGGTGATGTGGGAAAGCACCTATAGTTGTGTGGAATCGTTTCACGAGAGAACAAATGATGTCGACGAAATGTGTTGATGTAGAATCGAACACCAATAGAGGATAAGGTTTGATGTCAGAGAGGGATTTCAGAGGAGATGAGGATGTCGGAGGAGAAGGAACGACGAAATAATCGATGGATTCGTTTATGAGGTTGAAGGGTGAAGATGAACACATAATCGACGATCGCTTCAGGGTATGATGGTGGTTTCGGCGTCGACATTGATGATTGGCGTCGAACGTGTAGCAGTTCTGATAAGGGTTGTTATGGATGTAATTGGGTATGAGAAAGAAAGTAGTGAATCCAACTGTTTTGGAGACGACGGTCAGAGAAAAATATAGGATGAGCGATTAGATCTAATGTTTTAGAGACAGAGCGAAATGAAATCTAATTTTCGTTAAAAGAAGGAAAAATACTAAAATTTTAGTAAAGGGGGAAAATTGAAAATTTTATAGATGACGGAGAAAAAATTGTAATCCCTCAAAATACTAGTTTCACTTTTCAACACCGTCACCATACAAACATGTATAGTCACATGTTTTTTTCTTCTATCTTTACTATTTTTTAAATTAATACCATCAAAATTATAATGTAACTATAAAAAAATTTTAATTATAAGTTTTATTTTCTTAAATGTCATAATAAAACACTTACAGTCATATGTTGTCATTCTTTAATATTCAAAATAATTTATTGTAGACACTCGTATGAACTTAAACTACTATCATTAAACACTTATAGTCACATGTTTTTTTTTTTCATTTCAGAATAAAATACTTACGGTCACAATTATCTACCGTGGTTATTGTCTAGTATTTGTCAAGTTTTTTATGTAAAACAATGACAAAATGTGTGAAAATAGTTTGCAATGGTGACTGATTTTAGCTAACATGTTGCTAAAACAATACTGTAATTTGATTAATAATTTTTAGTGACGCAAATAACTAAAACCATGACAACCCTTTTTTACAAACAATGACCGTAGGTCCGTTTTGTACTAGTGTAAAATCTTAATTTTAAGGATATTACATCTTTCGTCCCCTCATTCAACAAGAAATCATCCCTCGTTACCAAATATAGTATTATAAATATTTTAACGGTACTTTTACTACTTAAGAAATTGTGTGTTTCTGTTGGCTTGTATAAGTTCTGGGTATTCTATTTCATCACCAAATGTGATTGGGTGTCATTATAGATATGTTACCAATATTTCCTATAATGACATGTTTCATGAAAACAACCACCTTAAGATTGATTGGAGGTTTGTATCGATAATTTGTCACTAGAAATATAGTTTGTCTATCTCCCACCTCCTCAATCCGCTAACATATCTATATATTTATTATCGCTTTTATCACCATGGATACTTCTCTACTTTCCTTTGCAAGTTTTTATTATATAAAAATGTCAATCATATATAATAACTTTGAGGAGGGAGGATACTATTATGTATATTTCTTTTTAAATGACATATATTAAGAAAAAGAGAGCCCGAGTTAGGCACATGCTAGTGAGGAAAACCATGCCATTACAACAAGTTACGTATTCCACCTAGATGAGTTTAACCAAGTACATCAATCGAAAGTAATTTTACTACTCCTAACCAAAATCCAAATTTTTTTATTTCTTAATACTGTTTTGAAAAAAGTGTCTCTATTTCTCCACACACCCTTTTCAAAGGATTTATCGATAATGTAATTTCTTAAATCCCACAGTCCCCATAAAAGCGAAGTAGACACATCATACAGAAGAATTCTCTGTATTTGACACCCGAAATGAGGTATTAGAGTATCCAAGTCTTAAATTCCGTAGTTCCCCATGTAACACACGCCGCATGACCATCACATGTGAGATACGTCACATAACACAAACAAGCAAGGGATGATGCATGGGTTCTAAAGCCAACACCAACAATATAAGACTCCACATATCAAACGATGGGCTCCAGGGACACCTTTAAAAGATGGGGGCGGTAGGGCAACATATGCCTATTTTTTTTAAACTCAACCATCATTTACCAAATACAAACAAGCATCGATAATTGGTTATCAAAATTGCACATTCGAATATACTCCAATAATTTCACATCAACATAAACAGATAAATATAATGAAAATAAAACCTAACTAAACAAAATTTATTAATTGAGTTAAGAGAGCAACATGGAGCACTCGGTCTTCTCTGAATCCATCACAATACCAACTTTAAACAAGACATTGCTAAAGACTTAAATCCAAATAGGTTAAAATCAAAGACATACAGAAATACAAAAGGAAATAAAAGACAAAGAATAACCAAATACATTCATACAACGAACCTGGATACACAACATCTGCCTTTGGTGAGTAAATATGTAGGAATTTGAATAGATTATTTCCTATATTCAACTACTGCAAAAATAATTGAATACATAAACTCGATGGAGATGAATTGGTACTCTCAAGTTAACTCGGTCACCAGATTGAGAAATATTGTGATTTTAAGTAACTTGTGGGAGTCTTTAAGAAAGAGAATCTGCAAAGATTGAAGAAGTTGGTGAAAAAATAACAAGAAATACTTAGAATCATAAACCACCAAAATACCATAGAAAAAAAAGAAGTTAAAAGACCAAGAAATAAGAAGATTATATATAACTCCCCTATGAAAATCAATTCATCAGCAAAAATTTAAGAAGGGAGGAAGAGGTTGTGGTGGTGATGGTGAGAGTGTTTAGGAAATCGAAATCCATGCATGAACTTAGCGTGAAGAGGTTGTAGTGTTGGGGAGAAACATCGATGGTGGTGTGGGAAAAGCACATGTGGTTGTGTGTGGAATCATTTCACTGGAGAACAAACAACATCAATGAAATATGTTAATGTAGAAACAAAAAACGGTAGAGGATAAGGTGTTGGATTAGGTGTCTAAGCTCGTAATTACTATAATTGGCATATACTTGAATTGATGGTAGCACAGTCCGTTTGGGTTGTCCTTAAAACCTGGTAATTCAATAGGATACCTTTTAGAGAGAGGGAGATAGATTGATTTATTAATTTATTATATGATTAATAAATTAATTAGAAATAAAAATAAATGATTTGTTAATATATTATGAGAATAATATATTAGTTAGAAATACTGTTATTTAATTAAGAATTAATCAAAAATTAATTGGAATTAATTTTGGGATTAATTGAATTAATTAAAAGTACAAGGACCTAAGCTGTAATTGTTCAATAATTGAACAAAAGGGTTCCAAAACCTTCCCCATAAGAGGTGGACGGTTTCTGGCATGATTCTAAGGTTTTTAGAATATCCCTTGGAGATAGATAGGAAACCAAATAATTACCTGATCTAAGATATTATTATTTTAATCAAGGGTTATATAGGCTTTCTTGGTCAGCTATAAATAGAGTCTCATAGCCTATAAATTTTGGCCACTTGACTCCTCAAGAGTATAACTGAAATTTTATCTCTTATATCCTCTCTCTTCAAGTTTCCTTGGTTGTTAGGGTTTAAGAGTGAACAATTAGAGGCACGACACTTGTGGTTTCAGCTTCCAAATCAAAGAAGAACGGATTTTTGATTGTTACTACAAAATAAAAAAGGTATGTAATTTTTAACTTGTTTTTCAATCTCGAAAGTACCTAGGGTTCATAGGTTTATTGTTGTTCAATAGAATGTTACTACGATAGTGTTACATAGATCTAATAGGTTGCATATACTATTAAGTGTTAATGATTTATCCGTGTTAATACATGTAAAACCCATCATAAAGTCTGATGTCGGAGGGATTTCAGAGGAGAAGGAAAGGCGGTAGAATCGATTGCTTTGTTTATGTGGTTGAATGGTGAAGATGAACACAAAATTAATGATCACTTAAGGGTAGGACGATGGCGTCAACATGTTCATTGATGAACAACGTCGATTGTGTAGTGTAGCAGCTCCGGTACGAGCTATGATGTATGTCATTGGGTATGAGAAAGAAAGTAGCGAATCAAAGTATTATGAAGATGACGACTAGAGAAAAAGAGAGAATGAGGATTAGATCTAATTTTTTTTTGAGACAGGGGGAATTAAAAATATTTAAATTTTGGTAAAGAGGGAAAATATAATAAAATTTTAGTAAAGAGGGAAAATTGAAATTTTATAGATGACGGAAAAAATTGTACTTCCTCCGAATACTGTCAACACTGTCACGAAACTAACACTTATAGTCGCATGTCTTTTTTTTTTCTTTTATGGTTACCATTTTTTATATTTAGATAAAATAAAAAATAAAATGTAACTGTAACATACTTTTAATTTCAAGTTTCATGTTTTAAATGTCATAATAAAATATTTATAGTCAAATATTGTTATTTTTTAATATTCAAAATCATTAATTTTAGACATATATGAAATTAAATCGTTATCATAAAACAAATATAATCACATGTTTTTTAAATGTCATAATAAAATACTTTTGGTCACAATAATCTTCCGTGATTATTGGCTAATATTTGTCACAATTTGTATGTAAAACAATGAATAAATGTGTGAAAATAGTTTGCAATGGTGACGGATTTTAGCTAACATGTGGGCTAAAACATTACTGAAGTTTGATTAATGATCTTTAGTGATGCAAATTCCCAAAACCCCCATGACCACCCTTTTTTAAAAACCAGTGGCCATAGGTCCGTTTTGTACTAGTGTAAAGTCGTAATTTTATGGATATTACATCTTTTATCTCATCATTTAGCAAGAAATAATCTATCATAACTGGATATAGTATTATGAATATTGTAATATTACTTTTACTATTTAAGAAATTGTGTATCTCCATTGGCTTGTATAAGATATGGGTATTCCATTTCATCACCAAATGTGATCGGGTGTCATAATAGATGTGCTACCCATATTTCCTATAATTACATGTTTTATGAACACAACAAGCACCGTAATATTGACCGGCCGTTTCTGTCGATAATCTATCACTAGAAATATAGTTTGTCTATCTCCCACCTCCTCCATGCGCTAGCATACTTATTTATTTATTAAAGATTTTTATCACCATGGACGCTTCTGTACTCTTATTTCCAAAAATATTATATAAAAATGTAAATCATAATAACTTTGAGGAGGGATGATACTATTATGTACATTTATTTTTTAAATCGGCATATATTAAGAAAAAAATGAGCCCAAGTTAGGCACAAGGTAGCGAGGAAAAACATGCCATTTCAACAATTTACATATTCGAGCTAGATGAGTTTAACCAAGTACAACAATCCAAAGTCATTTTACTACTCCTAACCGAAATCCAATAGCACGCTTTCACAATACTGTTTTGAAAAAAGAGTCTCTGGTTCTCCACACACCCTTTTTAAAAGATTCATCGAGAATGTCGTTTCTTAAATCCCACAGTCCCCCTAAAAGCGAAGTAAACACATCATACAAAATATTTTTCTCTTTATTTGTCACCCAAAATGAGGTCTTAGAGTGTACAAGTCTTAAATTCCGTAGTTACCCCGCAACACACGCCACACGACCATCACATGAGAGATAAATCACATAACAAAGACGAGCAAGGGATGATGATTGGGTTCTAATCCCAACATCAACAATATAGGACTCCACTTCTCAATGGATGGGCTCCCATTGCATGGACTCCTTTAAGAGCATTAGGTATGGGCCCGTTGAGATGGTGTTATAACAACTTATAACACCAAGGGGGAAATGGTGTTTATGGTGTTATGACCATGTTATGAGGCGGATAAGAGGAGAAAACTAAAGAGAGAAGAAATGTACAGCCAATCAAAGTTCCCGTTTCAATATGTCATAACGCCAACAAGATATGCCATAACATGAAGGAGGAAATGGTGTTCATGGTGTTATGACAATGTTATGAGATGCCACATCAACAAAAATACAAGTTTCGTTGCCCATACCATATGCTCTAAATGATTGGGGCGGTTGGGCAACATATGCTTTTTTTGTTAATTAGCTCAAGCCATGGGTTTACATCTCTAATGTCAAGAGTGTGGTGGTATTGGATCTTGGTGTCACGATGGAAAGCAACCGAACAAAGAACACTCCGGAGGCTAATAATGAATGGTCCACACGATATAACTAGAAAAAAAGAAGTAGAGCTTGTGCAGCGTCTCCCTTAAAATCACAGTCAGTAGAGATACATATATATATATATATATATATATATATATATATATATATATAAATATATAAATATATATATATAATATATATATATATATATATATATATATATATATATATATATATATATATATATATAAAAGAATAGTAAAAAGCTGTAAACAGAACAAGAGGGTTGGGAACCATAAATAAATAAACAAATAACGTTGGTTGTCAGTTAATTCTGAATTAGTTACCCACACAGGGAATAAAAAACAAATGAAAAATAACAACTTGTCATTTTAAAGAACTGTATATTGCATGTTATCTCTAAATATTATTAAAAGAGAACCTTTAATTCACAACTGAAGCAATCAAGACCATTGATTGTATTTCGTTCATATGATTTTTACCATCAGATCAAATTGATGACATCATCTTCTCAAAATAGAATTCAAAGTTTTAATTATAAAATCTTTAAATTTACCAATTACATTTTAAACACAATTGCATTAAATTATAAAATCTGTAATTATAGAATCTATTCATACTTTCAAAAATATATTTCACAATTCGGGCAATAATTACATTTAATTATAGAATCTTTAAAATCAGTAATTATGTTATAAATTAAAACATATAATTCTATTTATATATGAGACATCGGTTTCTCCATAAATTTGGCCAAAAACTTGAATAACCGCCCTCATCTTTCTCCTCAGTTTTCTCTTAAACAATAATTCCCTAATCCTCTTCTTCCTCATGTCAATGGTTGTGCTTTAAGTGATGCTTTGTGTGTTCATAATAGAATGTAGCACCATAAGGTGGTTCCTTTTTCTCATGTATTCTTAGAATTTGCGTATTGCCTCTTCTTTGCATCTCCAATTATCACACCTCTGTTTTGGCCACACAAATCTCTATAAACTGAAGCAAGCATCTCCTTCAAGACATCTTTTGACAATCTATGTCATCATGAACCCTAATTAATATTGTTCATAATTTAATTCCATTATTTATAGTTTTTGGCTTCAAAATTTAAACCTGATTAGTTTTTTTCTTTTTAAACAAACTTCTTAAATAAGCATATCAATAATTATGTTATCTTTAATATATATTGAAACAAAAATCTTATGACATCATCTTCTCAAAATAGAATTCAAAGGTTTAATTATAGAATCTTTAAATTTACCAATTACATTTCAAACACAATTACATTAAATTATAGAATCTTTAATTATAGAATTTATTCATATTTAATTATAGAATCTATTCATACTTTCAAAAATATATTTCACAATTCGGGCATAATTACATTTAATTATAGAATCTTTAAAATCAGCAATTATGTTATCAATTAAAGCATATCATTCTATTTATATATGAGACATCGGTTTCTCCATAAATCTGACCAAAAACATGAATAACCGCCCTCATCTTTCTCCTCAGTTTTTTCTCTTAAACCAGAATTCCCTAATCCTCTTCTTCCTCATGTCAAAGGTTGTGCTTCAATTGATGTTTTGTGTGTTCATAATAGAATGTAGCTCCATAAAGTGGTTCCTTTTTCTCATGTATTCTTAGAATTTGCGTATTGCCTCTTCCTTGCATCTCCAATTATCACACCCCTGTTTTGGCTTCACACAAATCTCTATAAACTGAAGCAAGCATCTCCTTCAAGACTTCTTTTGACAATCTATGTCATCATGAACCCTAATTAATATTGTTCATAATTTAATTCCATTATTTATAGTTTTTGGCTTCAAAATTTAAACCTGATTAGTTTTTTCTTTTTAAAAAAACTCCTTAAATAAGCATATCAATAATTATGTTATCTTTAATATATATTAAAACAAAAATCTTATGATATCATCTGAAACAATTTGGTTCATTGATTGCATTTCAATCTTATGTTTTCCACCATTAGATCAAATTGGTGACACCATCTTCCACAAATGGAATGTATTTAATTCCAATAAAAGTTTTCTAATTGTCAAACAAAATTAACTTAAATCCATTGAAATAGAATGTATTTAATTTTAATAAATTTCCTCCTATTTTAAATCTTGAATTTTCGGCTATAAAGGTTTTAAAATAGTCAACTTTAAAAACATATTACTAAAAACCATTTCAATTAAGGCATTAAATATCTATCATCAATATAAATCCGTTTATATTAGCAAACCATTAATATAAAATCCATTTTTATTAGGAAACCATTAATATCAAAAAATCAGATTCAAATTATCACATACATATACGATTTATCCTTGAATTTGCGGCTCACACTTATTTTCGATCGTTGCTTTTCTTCAAACCTTCTCCTACAACATCATTCTTATTGTTTATCACTACCATCATCATTATCTGTTTCAAACCTTCATCGTTGTGCACTAGAAGGTCAGTACCTTCTTTCGCTTTTTTATATTTTTTTCGATTATTTTTTGTTCCCGTATCAAATACGTATTCATATATATTTTGATATTCTTTATCACAGCTTATATGAAATCGATTAACATCATTCAGTCTAGATTAAGTCAAACAAAACAAAAATGTATAATTTTTCATATTAAATTCTTAACCTATTAACTTGGACCCATACTCAACAACCTCTACAAACTGCAATAGCTATGTGATTTTTTTTACAATTTATAGCAACATACTTACCATGAAAAAAGAACTTTTAATTTAAACTACAACTTAGTTTTTTATCGGTAATAACAATATACAACACTTAATATCAACATCATTTCCTACCGATTTCTCTAAATATTAATACATGAACCATATCAAAAGTAGGCTAAGAAGTTAGAATCTAAACTAGGAATAATCTTATTTCCTTGAATATCATATTTACGGTATTATAGAATTTTTTTATTTGATTGTAGAATCAAATTGCATAATTACAATTAACATTGTTTTTATTAAACTTTGTATGTAGGTATGAAACAACAATAAGTATATTTTTGAAGGAACAATGTTCAAAATAATTTGTATAATCTAAATACGTGTTAATTTAGTTCATTTCTATACTTTCCTGTAACATTAGATTTTTTTTTTGTCATGTTACATTCAAAATATGGGTTATTAGAACAAACACCTTAGGTGTTTGATGAAATGTCTCAAAGAATCTGACACAAGTTCTCTACGCTCACCTCACAATCATGTATAAATTTTGTTTTTTTTTTCTAGATTTTTAGCATCATGTGTTTTTTATGTTTGCAACTTTGTAGTGTTACATGTTTTTTTTGTCTCATCTTCAGGTTTTTCTATCTCTGATAGGGCTTCATTTTTTATATTTATTGTAAACTATCGATTCAACCTATGTCACTTTGTTATGACTTTTATCAGCGTGATCAGATTTTAATAAATTGTCCATTTCTTGATCTTTTAGAAAAAGATGTTCTAAACTGGATTATCATCTACGACCGTGGTATTCTATTTTGTTGATCAAGCAGTCTATGATTTGGCCATGATGGTTTTTACGGATTATGTTTGGACTGATAATTGCTCTTGTCATCAAAAAAATACATCTAACAAAAAGTGAAAGATAATTTTTTAAATTAATACCATCATTTAACTTTAAAAGATTTTTTTCAACTTTGATGGCATGTAACAGAGTTTTGGCTGAAATTTTCAATTTTGTCGGCATATAACAAGTTATGACTTAAATAATGATATTAGATATTTGGGCAATCAGGTTTTTTTTCGGTTCTTAAATTATTTTGCCGAAAGTGGTCCAATTTGGTATTATTGATCTTACAAAAGGCAAGTCTCATGGTTCTTTTAGCATATCCATTGAGTTTAATACTTTATTGTTCATATTTGTTTTTTTTAAAAAAAATGTTAAATCTTGTTTTAGTGAATGCAAGTCAGTAGGAAGTAAATGTGCAAGAAGAGAAAAATACTAAATATGGGACGATCATGGTTATTTCAAGCCAAAATAAAATTCAAAAGTAACAAATGCTAAATTTAAAAGATAAACACTTGTAATGCATAATACATATTATACTTCCTAAATAAGTAACCAAAAACTAACATCATCCCCAAATAAATTACATATTAACTAACATCAATAAATTATGATTATAGTGTCTTGATTTTTAATTATACATTATAGAGAGTCGGTTAATATGTAGTCATTATTTTTGTATTCGTCTCGGTTTTGAACTACAAAAACTATATTCAAATAATAAAAATGAAATGTAACATATACGATGGTAATAATGCAAAAATAACCTTCAAATTTGGTTTGATACAAAAAAATAGTCTAAAACTTATTTATAAAAGCAACAAGAAATAACAACGAACTTTCAAAAAGAAATGAGAAATTACAACTAACTTTTAAAAACTATCAAGAATGTATAATATAGGATGATAATAATGCTTAAAAACACCGAGTTTGGTCTGATGCGAAAAAAAGTAATTTTATATGAAAGTTGGATTGCAGTAATACTAAAAGAACCTATATGTTTTTTATCTGATGCAAAAGTGGTCGAAACATACTTTTAAATTGGCAAGAAATAGCAATGAACTTTTAATTCATCTTGAATAACCATTTAATAGTTATTTGTGAAAGATATGAATACTCAGCATTTAAGATCATAGACCTTACTCAAACGTCCGTAAATATTTAAAGTAAACATTCATTTTTCCATTATTTTATCATTATCATAAAATAAAAATAAAAAATCATCATTTGTTTAAATTGTTTAATTCGTCTCATAATAACAAGTAAGTTGTGTGCCAATTATGTATTTTGACATTTTTAATAAGTTATGGGCAATATCTAAATCGACCAAGCATAAATGTTTTTATATTTCTTTGTTATAGAGTTTTATAATATATGTAATATTGTGTGTGTGTGTATGGGGGGGGGGGGGAGGGGGTTTATGTGGTTCATTTCAAATGCTATTTTTTAAAATAAACAATTTTATTTCATAATATAACCATAAAATAATAATGTATTTTGAAAGTACATTGTCAAACGTTGGATTATACTTACGTAGACCCGTTTTTGCGCATGGTTAACTATATATAGCTATTTCCGGTGTCACAAGTAAAAAAGGTTTGAACGTATTTTGTGGCGATGAAGGTCGTTCAACTAATAAAACAAAAAATGGTGTCTACAAAGAGGTCCTTCAACGACTATAGACATTTATATTTTCTTTATTCGTTCCCCGCGTTTAACGCGGGTCATAATCTAGTTCAATTATAAACTGAAAATAAAGGATGAGGTAGGTATATGATGATGCCTGCGTTTCTGTAGAGGGACTGGAAGAAATTAAAGAGTTTTGTTAGTCCCACATCGGTAGGAAAGTAGAAGGTGTTGAAAGAGAGGGAAGAATAAAAGGTGAGGTGGAGGAGCATTAGAAGCATCTTTGCGCTTGGGGCAATGACGCAGCTAATGAGGTATTAACCGAGGCGCGTCAATTGCTGGTTGAAAACTATTTCCAAACCCCCTCTTTGGCCTTGGGTCTCCCTTGGCCATCGAGAATTTCTGGAAGGGTTTCCTTTGACTGGGAAGCCCTAAAAATTCTTAGTTTGTCAAAACTTTAGTATATCCTAATCCTCCCTCCTAATTAGATGGCCTAAGAGTAATATTAATAATCAGACAGTTTTCATGTAATCAAAAAAAAGTCTGTTAGTAATTATGTGATTTTTTTTTTGTATTGTAATTAAATATGGATAGTATTTTTGAGCAATTAAATGCATTGATGTTTGTGAAGTCTACATATACGGGAGATTAAATCAGCAAAAATGAAGGTTTGCTCTCCCACATCGGGTGAGAGAAGATTACATACAAGATGGCAGTGGCTATAGAAACCAAGCCCCAAGAAAACAAAAAGCATACCTTTCTCGGCCTTTTGGCTAAGATCAAGTGTAGTATCTGTTCTTATCAGTTTAATATCTGATATGTAGGCCATCGGCCTACTCGATATTAATCTTATTTTTTATGGGGGAGAGTCCATCACAGAGGCTTGCTGCTGGGTCTCTCGAGTGTCGCCTTAGCGTTGCACTACAGCCAGGGCGTGGCGCACCCCTCTAATCCTAGTCTAAAAGTACTTTTAATAGTTTTGAATGGAAGACTTTACTTCTTACCTTGTTATGTCTAATACTTCTATCAGTTTATTCGAACTAGGATCCAACATTCCAAAGAAGAGGTTGGAATTGTTTTTTAGCCTTGGCACACCCGTAGCTCCAATGTAAGTTTAAAACTTATATATATCGGCCTTTAATTAGTAAGATAGGAAGCAAGCTTTTCCTGTGTTCGGAAGGCATATATAGTATAACAGATCCTGCTCAATTAGTAAGATGGTGATCACTTTTATCAACGTTTCCTGATCGCACTACTGTTCCTGTTATACACTGCATCTATAACTTGACATCGGTAATACTACTACAGAACAAATAAGCATATTATGTGGAATTTGATTATGACTATTTATTTGATCCAAAGAAAACATTGTAATTCAGAAGCATGCATCAACTTTGTCTTAATCTTCAATTTTGGAATGGACTTCTCCCATTTACCACAATCAAAGATTACAATTCTCTTAAGAGGGAGAGACCGTATTGATCTAACAGGCCCAGACACACTTGAAATAATGCAATTATATAACTGCCATTTGGCTGTGCGTTTTGCCCAGAGGAAAGGGGAACTAATGGAACACTACAATAGATGATGTGAACCTGATCCCACATTGGAGGCTGAAGAAAGAAAACAGAAGCTGGGTTGTTGCATAAAAGGTGAGGGCAGGAGAATGGAAAACTCACTTACCTGGACAGGGTCTATGGGCGATCAAGAAGGTCCATGGCCTAGGTTGGTGATCTCCATTGCACATTACGGAGAGGTGCCTGTCTAAGGTCGGCCCAAGTTGGTCGAACCTATGTCATAATTTGTGCCAGTGGGGGCCTGCGTTCGCGCGGCCCCTACCAATATCCTAGTTTCAACATTGAACTTTTTTATTGCTTCTTTCATTTTTTTCAAATAACTTAAATCTGAAAATAAAAATTAAAGAGGATATGTTACAAAATACGATGCTTTCAAAATTTCAGGATTTGTTCAAGGTGTAGATTTTTGTCTAAATATGGAAGAACGTGTTGACCAAAACTCTGTGTCACATTTTTCCTTTCTCGACTTTTCAATATCAACTTTCTCTTTACATCTTAATCATGAGAGCTCCTCATGCTATGTTGGTTACTCTATCTGGACCGGGCTTTGTAAGAATGGGGAAATCGTAAAATACAAAAATGTGTCCCTTTAGCCATTTAAATATAACATGTCTAAGTCCACCGTTACAATGTTCATCTCGTGAAATTCTTATTTAAAATATATTTTATTATCACAGTTCTCCGATTCGGATTAATAAACATCGCATAATAACTTTCAAATTGCACGTCCAAATATCTTTTATCATTCAAATTTCACATCCAAACATTCTTTAGTATGATAAATTTAGTTTCCTAAGGAAATATTAATATAAATTAATATGTGGAGGGTTATTTGTTAACTTAACCAAAGTATAGGTTCCAATACTAATTTAGATAAATTAAATGGACTTGGTTTGTAAATGATTTCCAAATAAGGACTACAAATGGGTCATTTAGTTTTTAAGATTTAAATCTTGGACTTATATTCATAGATTTTTCAAGTAAGGGTAGTTTGTGACATTTTTAAAATGAAGTTTTAAATGGTTAGGACTAGTTTTGAAATATTTCCAGGAGAGGGGTGAATTTTGGACATTTTAAAATGAAGTTTAAAAGCTTAGGACTAGATTTGTAAATTTTTTGAGAATGGGTTTAGAAACATTTATTTGGCATGTATGTTTGGTTAACAGGAGGTTTGTAATCTCTTCTCTTCTCGTCGAGTCCATGCACACGCAAACTGGGGCGGATATTGTCGGATACTACAATACCCATCCCTGCCCCCGAACTCCGACCCCAACACCCGTACCCGCCCCCGACCCGCCAAATCCCCGACGGATTCGGGTAAAAGAAAACCCGTCGGATACGGGGAACCCGATGGATATCCGTTAAGTAAAAAAGATCCAATCATTTTTTTAATAAATCTGAGATATATATATAAAAAAGACATAGTAATAATCATGATAACTAAACATTCAACAATTCATACTTCATTCTCGTACACAAAATAGTAAAAACAAAAAGAAGAAGATACGCACACATCCTCATGTTTGTTAAATAACTAAAATAAAAACAACAATTTTTCATGAACTAAATATCAAAATCCACAAAGCTTGGACCGGCTTCATCATCTTTTATAACTTCAATAACTTGTCCATTTGTTGCTCTAACAACCTGCCCATCTGTAGTTCCAGCAACATCAACACTTGGTTGTGGGGGTTATCTATCCTGAGTGTCACTGCAAAAAAAACAAAAAAATATGGTTGAAATCGGATTGATAGAACATAGATGCTGCTAAAAAGATGTAGTTTGCTAGAAATTAGATTAATTCATTGATAATACAAAAAACAGTTACATATATGCAGTAAAAAAGATACTGTAAAAACAATGCACTTTGCTAGAAATCAGTTCCACTTTATGCAACAATCAGATTTCTGTTTTACTAGAAATCATATTTTAGTTACAACCAAAACAGAAAAAAAAATGTTGATATTGAACAAGTCAATTCAATCAAATAAGTTTTTTAGTCAACACTCAAATTGATAAAAAAAATGAGTTCAAAAGTCAATTTGAAGGTTCATGACTTAATAAGTTTCTACTTTCTAGACAAAACATTTAACAAATATGTTAAAGCAACAAAAGATTCAGTGGCTGCAATCAAGTTGAAGGCATGATATTGATTATAACAAAATGAAGTGTAAGAAATCGTGTGACTAAGTTGTCGATTGTAACCAACATCACTAAAAAAAGATACAAATCCATTAGTTTAATAGGTTAACACCAAAATCGAGTGTAATAAAATAAAATCAAAAGCATGTAACAAATAAGATACAGGAGAAAAGATTCAATGGTTGTAATCAAGTTTAAGTCATGAAATCGATTATAACAAAAATGAGTGTAAGTAATCTAGTGATTAAGAAATCGATTATAACCAGCATCAGTCAAAACATATACAACCAAAAATCATTCAATCAAGAAATCGATTATACCAGGATCGATTATACCAGAAATCGACTATACAAGAAATCGATTATACCAGAAATCGATTATACCAGAAATCGATAATACCAAAATCGAGGGTAAGAAAATAAAATTGAAAACTTAGGGCTTAGGATTTTGGGATGTAGCTGGAACTTCTTGATTCCATGAGCGCTGAATCGGTGATGATAGCAAGGTAGCTTGAAGGTGAAAGATTGATGTCGTGATTTTGTGAAGAACTAAGAATCAAAGACGAAGGGTGGCCGCATCTTTTATAATGAAATAAAAAATTTTGATTCTAGAAAAGGAGATTAGAGAGAGTGAGATCACTTAATGGCTTGAAGAAACGAGGAGTCAATTCCGAAGCGTCGTCTTGATACTGTGATTCACGAATCAATTTTCCATAAACACTATATATATATATATATATATATATATATATATATATATATATATATATATATATATATATATATATATATATATATATATATATATATATATATATATATATATATAATCGGGTTTTAAACGGGTCGGATAGTGTCATATTCGTCTCCGACCCGTCCCCACTGCGGGTATAAAAATCTGCGCCCGTGCCCGCCCCGTTACCCGCTAAACCGGGTACCCGAATCGATGGGTAAAATTTGCATCTCTAGAAGGAAGGGAGTGGTGGACGGAGAGAGGCACGTGGGCTTGAGAAATTGGGAAAAGAGCTGATTTTTCTTTCTACTAGCAAAGCCATATGGGCCCCACATGAGGTTACACTCTTTAAATACCCAAAAACACACATAATTGGGTGCGTCAGGGTCTGATGTCAAGAAATTTTTGGAACGTGTCGATAGATATAGTTTAATTCAAGGATTTCAAAAACTCATACAAATTAATTTATCGAGTTACGGAACTCCAGGAAATCGCGTTTAAAGTTTTGCGTCTAAATAGCCCATAATGCTCGATTTTTCGATTTTTGCAAATATTTTTGCTAAAAATATTTTGAGTATGTAATCAAATATTAGGCTATAACATGAGCCGAGAAAAGCACTCGGAATTTCCATCAGAGGTGTGTAAGTGCCTCAACGAATCGATTCAGTTTTACACGATTAAAGAAAATTAGTGTTTTACTTTCTGTTTTTTTAAAACTATCGTATATTTTTCATACGAACTCCATTTTGGACGTTCTTTAAATTTTCAGAAATAAAGTAACACGTACTATAAGATTTTAATGTTTGATTTGCTTCTAACTACTTAATACAAATTTTCAGTTTTCCCCAGAGGCATTACCCAGTGTTACAGTTTGAGCTGTTTGATTTGTTTGACATTTTCCACATTTGGAAGTAAGGTATCGTTTGATATCTTATAATATTTGAAATGAACTCATTTATTTTACATTAGATGCACTATAATTGAATGAGTTAAATTACAAAAATATTTATTGTAATTTAGTCGTTTGTAGTCTATGACCTAAATTCCAGGATGTTACAATAAGTTAAAATTAAGAAATATATTTTTTTGATTACCTACCTGCCATATATTGGGTTCAACCATTCAACATATGCAACCCTTTTCTTTATCTCTTCAGCTAGCTTATATGCATGTCCATATGTGGAATAATAACCAATATAAGGATCAAAATGAACTAATAAATCTCTCTATCAAACTCATTTACATTGGGAACTCATGTAATTTAGCATGATCATGCCATCTATTTAAACACATGGTGAGCGTTATTTATCAGATTGTCAGAACAATATGAGATAAAGAAAATCTGACAAATTTATAGTACCTACAGACAGAAAAAGCAATGCTGACTAGAGATGCTCCTTTTTACAACCTAAACTCATCCATTATTCACCAAACACACATAATGATGGATAATTGGTTATGAAAATTACACATTTAAAAATACTACAATATTTTCACATCAACATAAACAGATAACTAGAATAAAATTAAAACCTAAATGAACTAACTCGATTAACTGAGTTAAGAAAGCAACAACGAACACTCGATACCTTGTTTCAATTGATTTCCTTTTGTTCTAGTTATCTCAGTTTTCTCTGAATCCAACACATTACCTATTTTAAACAAGATAGTGTTAAAGACTTAAATCTAAACACATGACAATCAAATATATAAAGAAATAAAAAAGGAAAAGACAAAGGCTAACTGGATACAGTAATACAACGAACCTGGATACACAAACTTCTTCCTTTAGTGATTACATATGTTGGAATTCGAATAGATTATTTCCTAGATTCAAGTAATGCAAAAATAATTGAATGCATAAGCTCAACGGAGAATAATCATTACTCCCAAGGTAACTCAGTCACCAGATTGAAAAATATTTTGATTTGGAGTAACTTTTAGGAGTCTTTAAGTATGAGAATCTACAAATATTAAAGAATATGGTGATAAATTAACAACAACTATTTGCATCGTTAACCCACCAAAAGACCATAAAAAGAAAAGAAGCTAAAAGAGGCTGTGGCGGTGACGGTGAGATGGTTTAGGAAATCGAAATCCATGCCTGAACCTGGCGTAAAGAGGTTGTGGTGTTGGGGAGCAGTGTCGATGGTGATGTGGGAAAGCACCTGTAGTTGTGTGGAATCGTTTCACGAGAGAACAAATGATGTCGACGAAATGTGTTGATGTAGAACCGAACACCAATAGAGGATAAGGTTTGATGTCAGAGAGGGATTTCAGAGGAGATAAGGATGTCGGAGGAGAAGGAACGACGAAATAATCGATGGAATCGTTTATCTGGTTGAAGGGTGAAGATGAACACATAATCGATGATCGCTTCAGGGTATGATGGTGGTTTCGGCGTCGACATTGATGATTGGCGTCGAATGTGTAGCAGTTCTGATAAGGGTTGTTATGGATGTAATTGGGTATGAGAAAGAAAGTAGTGAATCCAACTGTTTTGGAGACGACGGTCAGAGAAAAATATAGGATGAGCGATTAGATCTAATGTTTTAGAGACAGAGTGAAATGAAATCTAATTTTCGTTAAAAGAAGGAAAAATATTAAAATTTTAGTAAAGAGGGAAAATTGAAAATTTTATAGATGATGGAGAAAAAATTGTAATCCCTCAAAATACTAGTTTCACTTTTCAACACCGTCACCATACAAACATTTATAGTCACATGTTTTTTTCTTCTATCTTTACTATTTTTTAAATTAATACCATAAAAATTATAATGTAACTATAAAATATTTTTAATTATAAGTTTTATTTTCTTAAATGTCATAATAAAACACTTACAGTCACATGTTGTCATTCTTTAATATTCAAAATAATTAATTGTAGACACTCGTATGAACTTAAACTACTATCATTAAACAATTATAGTCACATGTTTTTTTTTTTCATTTCAGATTAAAATACTTACGGTCACAATTATCTACCGTGGTTATTGGCTAGTATTTGTCAAGATTTTTATGTAAAACAATGACAAAATGTGTGAAAATAGTTTGCAATGGTGACTGATTTTAGCTAACATGTTGCTAAAACAATACTCTATTTCTCCACACACCCTTTTTAAAGGATTTATCGATAATGTAATTTCTTAAATCCCACAGTCCCCATAAAAGCGAAGTAGACACATCATACAGAAGAATTCTCTCTATTTGACACCCAAAATGAGGTATTAGAGTATCCAAGTCTTAAATTCCGTAGCTCCCCATGTAACACACGCCACGTGACCATCACATGAGAGATACGTCACATAACACAAACAAGCAAGGGATGATGCATGGGTTCTAATGCCAACACCAACAATATAAGACTCCACATATCAAACGATGGGCTCCAGTTGCAGGGACACCTTTAAAAGATGGGGGCGGTAGGGCAACATATGCCTTTTTTTTTTTAAAACTCAATCATCATTTACCAAATACAAACAAGCATCGATAATTGGTTATCAAAATTGCACATTCGAATATACTCCAATAATTTCACATCAACATAAACAGATAAATATAATGAAAATAAAACCTAACTAAACAAAATTTATTAATTAAGTTAAGAGTGCAACATGGAGCACCCGGTCTTCTCTGAATCCAGCACAATACCAACTTTAAACAAGACATTGCTAAAGACTTAAATTCAAACAGGTTACAATCAAAGACATACATAAATACAAAAGGAAATAAAAGACAAAGAATAACCAAATACATTCATACAACGGACTTGGATACACAACTTCTGCCTTTGGTGAGTAAATATGTAGGAATTTGAATAGATTATTGCCTCTATTCAACTACTACAAAAATAATTGAATACATAAACTCAATGGAGATGAATTGGTACTCTCAAGTTAACTCGGTCACCAGATTGAGAAATATCGTGATTTTAAGTAACTTGTGGGAGTCTTTAAGAAAGAGAATCTGCAAAGATTGGAGAAGTGGGTGAAAAAATAACAAGAAATACTTAGAATCATAAACCACCAAAATACCATAGAAAAAAAGAAGTTAAAAGACCAAGAAATAAGAAGATTATATATAACTCCCTTATGAAAATCAATTCATCAGCAAAAATTTAAGAAGGGAGGAAGAGGTTGTGGTGGTGATGGTGAGAGTGTTTAGGAAATCGAAAATCCATGCATGAACTTAGCGTGAAGAGGTTGTAGTGTTGGGAAGAAACATCAATGGTGATGTGGGAAAAGCATAGGTGGTTGTGTGTGGAATCATTTCACGGGAGAACAAACAACATCAATGAAATATGTTAATGTAGAAACAAAAAACGGTAGAGGATAATGTAGAAACAAAAATGAAGGTTTGCTCTCCCACATCGGGTGAGAGAAGATTACATACAAGATGGCAGTGGCTATAGAAACCAAGCCCCAAGAAAACAAAAAGCATACCTTTCTCGGCCTTTTGGCTAAGATCAAGTGTAGTATCTGTTCTTATCAGTTTAATATCTGATATGTAGGCCATCGGCCTACTCGATATTAATCTTATTTTTTATGGGGGAGAGTCCATCACAGAGGCTTGCTGCTGGGTCTCTCGAGTGTCGCCTTAGCGTTGCACTACAGCCAGGGCGTGGCGCACCCCTCTAATCCTAGTCTAAAAGTACTTTTAATAGTTTTGAATGGAAGACTTTACTTCTTACCTTGTTATGTCTAATACTTCTATCAGTTTATTCGAACTAGGATCCAACATTCCAAAGAAGAGGTTGGAATTGTTTTTTAGCCTTGGCACACCCGTAGCTCCAATGTAAGTTTAAAACTTATATATATCGGCCTTTAATTAGTAAGATAGGAAGCAAGCTTTTCCTGTGTTCGGAAGGCATATATAGTATAACAGATCCTGCTCAATTAGTAAGATGGTGATCACTTTTATCAACGTTTCCTGATCGCACTACTGTTCCTGTTATACACTGCATCTATAACTTGACATCGGTAATACTACTACAGAACAAATAAGCATATTATGTGGAATTTGATTATGACTATTTATTTGATCCAAAGAAAACATTGTAATTCAGAAGCATGCATCAACTTTGTCTTAATCTTCAATTTTGGAATGGACTTCTCCCATTTACCACAATCAAAGATTACAATTCTCTTAAGAGGGAGAGACCGTATTGATCTAACAGGCCCAGACACACTTGAAATAATGCAATTATATAACTGCCATTTGGCTGTGCGTTTTGCCCAGAGGAAAGGGGAACTAATGGAACACTACAATAGATGATGTGAACCTGATCCCACATTGGAGGCTGAAGAAAGAAAACAGAAGCTGGGTTGTTGCATAAAAGGTGAGGGCAGGAGAATGGAAAACTCACTTACCTGGACAGGGTCTATGGGCGATCAAGAAGGTCCATGGCCTAGGTTGGTGATCTCCATTGCACATTACGGAGAGGTGCCTGTCTAAGGTCGGCCCAAGTTGGTCGAACCTATGTCATAATTTGTGCCAGTGGGGGCCTGCGTTCGCGCGGCCCCTACCAATATCCTAGTTTCAACATTGAACTTTTTTATTGCTTCTTTCATTTTTTTCAAATAACTTAAATCTGAAAATAAAAATTAAAGAGGATATGTTACAAAATACGATGCTTTCAAAATTTCAGGATTTGTTCAAGGTGTAGATTTTTGTCTAAATATGGAAGAACGTGTTGACCAAAACTCTGTGTCACATTTTTCCTTTCTCGACTTTTCAATATCAACTTTCTCTTTACATCTTAATCATGAGAGCTCCTCATGCTATGTTGGTTACTCTATCTGGACCGGGCTTTGTAAGAATGGGGAAATCGTAAAATACAAAAATGTGTCCCTTTAGCCATTTAAATATAACATGTCTAAGTCCACCGTTACAATGTTCATCTCGTGAAATTCTTATTTAAAATATATTTTATTATCACAATTCTCCGATTCGGATTAATAAACATCGCATAATAACTTTCAAATTGCACGTCCAAATATCTTTTATCATTCAAATTTCACATCCAAACATTCTTTAGTATGATAAATTTAGTTTCCTAAGGAAATATTAATATAAATTAATATGTGGAGGGTTATTTGGTAACTTAACCAAAGTATAGGTTCCAATACTAATTTAGATAAATTAAATGGACTTGGTTTGTAAATGATTTCCAAATAAGGACTACAAATGGGTCATTTAGTTTTTAAGATTTAAATCTTGGACTTATATTCATAGATTTTTCAAGTAAGGGTAGTTTGTGACATTTTTAAAATGAAGTTTTAAATGGTTAGGACTAGTTTTGAAATATTTCCAGGAGAGGGGTGAATTTTGGACATTTTAAAATGAAGTTTAAAAGCTTAGGACTAGATTTGTAAATTTTTTGAGAATGGGTTTAGAAACATTTATTTGGCATGTATGTTTGGTTAACAGGAGGTTTGTAATCTCTTCTCTTCTCGTCGAGTCCATGCACACGCAAACTGGGGCGGATATTGTCGGATACTACAATACCCATCCCTGCCCCCGAACTCCGACCCCAACACCCGTACCCGCCCCCGACCCGCCAAATCCCCGACGGATTCGGGTAAAAGAAAACCCGTCGGATACGGGGAACCCGATGGATATCCGTTAAGTAAAAAAGATCCAATCATTTTTTTAATAAATCTGAGATATATATATAAAAAAGACATAGTAATAATCATGATAACTAAACATTCAACAATTCATACTTCATTCTCGTACACAAAATAGTAAAAACAAAAAGAAGAAGATACGCACACATCCTCATGTTTGTTAAATAACTAAAATAAAAACAACAATTTTTCATGAACTAAATATCAAAATCCACAAAGCTTGGACCGGCTTCATCATCTTTTATAACTTCAATAACTTGTCCATTTGTTGCTCTAACAACCTGCCCATCTGTAGTTCCAGCAACATCAACACTTGGTTGTGGGGGTTATCTATCCTGAGTGTCACTGCAAAAAAAACAAAAAAATATGGTTGAAATCGGATTGATAGAACATAGATGCTGCTAAAAAGATGTAGTTTGCTAGAAATTAGATTAATTCATTGATAATACAAAAAACAGTTACATATATGCAGTAAAAAAGATACTGTAAAAACAATGCACTTTGCTAGAAATCAGTTCCACTTTATGCAACAATCAGATTTCTGTTTTACTAGAAATCATATTTTAGTTACAACCAAAACAGAAAAAAAAATGTTGATATTGAACAAGTCAATTCAATCAAATAAGTTTTTTAGTCAACACTCAAATTGATAAAAAAAATGAGTTCAAAAGTCAATTTGAAGGTTCATGACTTAATAAGTTTCTACTTTCTAGACAAAACATTTAACAAATATGTTAAAGCAACAAAAGATTCAGTGGCTGCAATCAAGTTGAAGGCATGATATTGATTATAACAAAATGAAGTGTAAGAAATCGTGTGACTAAGTTGTCGATTGTAACCAACATCACTAAAAAAAGATACAAATCCATTAGTTTAATAGGTTAACACCAAAATCGAGTGTAATAAAATAAAATCAAAAGCATGTAACAAATAAGATACAGGAGAAAAGATTCAATGGTTGTAATCAAGTTTAAGTCATGAAATCGATTATAACAAAAATGAGTGTAAGTAATCTAGTGATTAAGAAATCGATTATAACCAGCATCAGTCAAAACATATACAACCAAAAATCATTCAATCAAGAAATCGATTATACCAGGATCGATTATACCAGAAATCGACTATACAAGAAATCGATTATACCAGAAATCGATTATACCAGAAATCGATAATACCAAAATCGAGGGTAAGAAAATAAAATTGAAAACTTAGGGCTTAGGATTTTGGGATGTAGCTGGAACTTCTTGATTCCATGAGCGCTGAATCGGTGATGATAGCAAGGTAGCTTGAAGGTGAAAGATTGATGTCGTGATTTTGTGAAGAACTAAGAATCAAAGACGAAGGGTGGCCGCATCTTTTATAATGAAATAAAAAATTTTGATTCTAGAAAAGGAGATTAGAGAGAGTGAGATCAGTTAATGGCTTGAAGAAACGAGGAGTCAATTCCGAAGCGTCGTCTTGATACTGTGATTCACGAATCAATTTTCCATAAACACTATATATATATATATATATATATATATATATATATATATATATATATATATATATATATATATATATATATATAATCGGGTTTTAAACGGGTCGGATAGTGTCATATTCGTCTCCGACCCGTCCCCACTGCGGGTATAAAAATCTGCGCCCGTGCCCGCCCCGTTACCCGCTAAACCGGGTACCCGAATCGATGGGTAAAATTTGCATCTCTAGAAGGAAGGGAGTGGTGGACGGAGAGAGGCACGTGGGCTTGAGAAATTGGGAAAAGAGCTGATTTTTCTTTCTACTAGCAAAGCCATATGGGCCCCACATGAGGTTACACTCTTTAAATACCCAAAAACACACATAATTGGGTGCGTCAGGGTCTGATGTCAAGAAATTTTTGGAACGTGTCGATAGATATAGTTTAATTCAAGGATTTCAAAAACTCATACAAATTAATTTATCGAGTTACGGAACTCCAGGAAATCGCGTTTAAAGTTTTGCGTCTAAATAGCCCATAATGCTCGATTTTTCGATTTTTGCAAATATTTTTGCTAAAAATATTTTGAGTATGTAATCAAATATTAGGCTATAACATGAGCCGAGAAAAGCACTCGGAATTTCCATCAGAGGTGTGTAAGTGCCTCAACGAATCGATTCAGTTTTACACGATTAAAGAAAATTAGTGTTTTACTTTCTGTTTTTTTAAAACTATCGTATATTTTTCATACGAACTCCATTTTGGACGTTCTTTAAATTTTCAGAAATAAAGTAACACGTACTATAAGATTTTAATGTTTGATTTGCTTCTAACTACTTAATACAAATTTTCAGTTTTCCCCAGAGGCATTACCCAGTGTTACAGTTTGAGCTGTTTGATTTGTTTGACATTTTCCACATTTGGAAGTAAGGTATCGTTTGATATCTTATAATATTTGAAATGAACTCATTTATTTTACATTAGATGCACTATAATTGAATGAGTTAAATTACAAAAATATTTATTGTAATTTAGTCGTTTGTAGTCTATGACCTAAATTCCAGGATGTTACAATAAGTTAAAATTAAGAAATATATTTATTTGATTACCTACCTGCCATATATTGGGTTCAACCATTCAACATATGCAACCCTTTTCTTTATCTCTTCAGCTAGCTTATATGCATGTCCATATGTGGAATAATAACCAATATAAGGATCAAAATGAACTAATAAATCTCTCTATCAAACTCATTTACATTGGGAACTCATGTAATTTAGCATGATCATGCCATCTATTTAAACACATGGTGAGCGTTATTTATCAGATTGTCAGAACAATATGAGATAAAGAAAATCTGACAAATTTATAGTACCTACAGACAGAAAAAGCAATGCTGACTAGAGATGCTCCTTTTTACAACCTAAACTCATCCATTATTCACCAAACACACATAATGATGGATAATTGGTTATGAAAATTACACATTTAAAAATACTACAATATTTTCACATCAACATAAACAGATAACTAGAATAAAATTAAAACCTAAATGAACTAACTCGATTAACTGAGTTAAGAAAGCAACAACGAACACTCGATACCTTGTTTCAATTGATTTCCTTTTGTTCTAGTTATCTCAGTTTTCTCTGAATCCAACACATTACCTATTTTAAACAAGATAGTGTTAAAGACTTAAATCTAAACACATGACAATCAAATATATAAAGAAATAAAAAAGGAAAAGACAAAGGCTAACTGGATACAGTAATACAACGAACCTGGATACACAAACTTCTTCCTTTAGTGATTACATATGTTGGAATTCGAATAGATTATTTCCTAGATTCAAGTAATGCAAAAATAATTGAATGCATAAGCTCAACGGAGAATAATCATTACTCCCAAGGTAACTCAGTCACCAGATTGAAAAATATTTTGATTTGGAGTAACTTTTAGGAGTCTTTAAGTATGAGAATCTACAAATATTAAAGAATATGGTGATAAATTAACAACAACTATTTGCATCGTTAACCCACCAAAAGACCATAAAAAGAAAAGAAGCTAAAAGAGGCTGTGGCGGTGACGGTGAGATGGTTTAGGAAATCGAAATCCATGCCTGAACCTGGCGTAAAGAGGTTGTGGTGTTGGGGAGCAGTGTCGATGGTGATGTGGGAAAGCACCTGTAGTTGTGTGGAATCGTTTCACGAGAGAACAAATGATGTCGACGAAATGTGTTGATGTAGAACCGAACACCAATAGAGGATAAGGTTTGATGTCAGAGAGGGATTTCAGAGGAGATAAGGATGTCGGAGGAGAAGGAACGACGAAATAATCGATGGAATCGTTTATCTGGTTGAAGGGTGAAGATGAACACATAATCGATGATCGCTTCAGGGTATGATGGTGGTTTCGGCGTCGACATTGATGATTGGCGTCGAATGTGTAGCAGTTCTGATAAGGGTTGTTATGGATGTAATTGGGTATGAGAAAGAAAGTAGTGAATCCAACTGTTTTGGAGACGACGGTCAGAGAAAAATATAGGATGAGCGATTAGATCTAATGTTTTAGAGACAGAGTGAAATGAAATCTAATTTTCGTTAAAAGAAGGAAAAATATTAAAATTTTAGTAAAGAGGGAAAATTGAAAATTTTATAGATGATGGAGAAAAAATTGTAATCCCTCAAAATACTAGTTTCACTTTTCAACACCGTCACCATACAAACATTTATAGTCACATGTTTTTTTCTTCTATCTTTACTATTTTTTAAATTAATACCATAAAAATTATAATGTAACTATAAAATATTTTTAATTATAAGTTTTATTTTCTTAAATGTCATAATAAAACACTTACAGTCACATGTTGTCATTCTTTAATATTCAAAATAATTAATTGTAGACACTCGTATGAACTTAAACTACTATCATTAAACAATTATAGTCACATGTTTTTTTTTTTCATTTCAGATTAAAATACTTACGGTCACAATTATCTACCGTGGTTATTGGCTAGTATTTGTCAAGATTTTTATGTAAAACAATGACAAAATGTGTGAAAATAGTTTGCAATGGTGACTGATTTTAGCTAACATGTTGCTAAAACAATACTCTATTTCTCCACACACCCTTTTTAAAGGATTTATCGATAATGTAATTTCTTAAATCCCACAGTCCCCATAAAAGCGAAGTAGACACATCATACAGAAGAATTCTCTCTATTTGACACCCAAAATGAGGTATTAGAGTATCCAAGTCTTAAATTCCGTAGCTCCCCATGTAACACACGCCACGTGACCATCACATGAGAGATACGTCACATAACACAAACAAGCAAGGGATGATGCATGGGTTCTAATGCCAACACCAACAATATAAGACTCCACATATCAAACGATGGGCTCCAGTTGCAGGGACACCTTTAAAAGATGGGGGCGGTAGGGCAACATATGCCTTTTTTTTTTTAAAACTCAACCATCATTTACCAAATACAAACAAGCATCGATAATTGGTTATCAAAATTGCACATTCGAATATACTCCAATAATTTCACATCAACATAAACAGATAAATATAATGAAAATAAAACCTAACTAAACAAAATTTATTAATTAAGTTAAGAGTGCAACATGGAGCACCCGGTCTTCTCTGAATCCAGCACAATACCAACTTTAAACAAGACATTGCTAAAGACTTAAATTCAAACAGGTTACAATCAAAGACATACATAAATACAAAAGGAAATAAAAGACAAAGAATAACCAAATACATTCATACAACGGACTTGGATACACAACTTCTGCCTTTGGTGAGTAAATATGTAGGAATTTGAATAGATTATTGCCTCTATTCAACTACTACAAAAATAATTGAATACATAAACTCAATGGAGATGAATTGGTACTCTCAAGTTAACTCGGTCACCAGATTGAGAAATATCGTGATTTTAAGTAACTTGTGGGAGTCTTTAAGAAAGAGAATCTGCAAAGATTGGAGAAGTGGGTGAAAAAATAACAAGAAATACTTAGAATCATAAACCACCAAAATACCATAGAAAAAAAGAAGTTAAAAGACCAAGAAATAAGAAGATTATATATAACTCCCTTATGAAAATCAATTCATCAGCAAAAATTTAAGAAGGGAGGAAGAGGTTGTGGTGGTGATGGTGAGAGTGTTTAGGAAATCGAAAATCCATGCATGAACTTAGCGTGAAGAGGTTGTAGTGTTGGGAAGAAACATCAATGGTGATGTGGGAAAAGCATAGGTGGTTGTGTGTGGAATCATTTCACGGGAGAACAAACAACATCAATGAAATATGTTAATGTAGAAACAAAAAACGGTAGAGGATAATGTAGAAACAAAAATGAAGGTTTGCTCTCCCACATCGGGTGAGAGAAGATTACATACAAGATGGCAGTGGCTATAGAAACCAAGCCCCAAGAAAACAAAAAGCATACCTTTCTCGGCCTTTTGGCTAAGATCAAGTGTAGTATCTGTTCTTATCAGTTTAATATCTGATATGTAGGCCATCGGCCTACTCGATATTAATCTTATTTTTTATGGGGGAGAGTCCATCACAGAGGCTTGCTGCTGGGTCTCTCGAGTGTCGCCTTAGCGTTGCACTACAGCCAGGGCGTGGCGCACCCCTCTAATCCTAGTCTAAAAGTACTTTTAATAGTTTTGAATGGAAGACTTTACTTCTTACCTTGTTATGTCTAATACTTCTATCAGTTTATTCGAACTAGGATCCAACATTCCAAAGAAGAGGTTGGAATTGTTTTTTAGCCTTGGCACACCCGTAGCTCCAATGTAAGTTTAAAACTTATATATATCGGCCTTTAATTAGTAAGATAGGAAGCAAGCTTTTCCTGTGTTCGGAAGGCATATATAGTATAACAGATCCTGCTCAATTAGTAAGATGGTGATCACTTTTATCAACGTTTCCTGATCGCACTACTGTTCCTGTTATACACTGCATCTATAACTTGACATCGGTAATACTACTACAGAACAAATAAGCATATTATGTGGAATTTGATTATGACTATTTATTTGATCCAAAGAAAACATTGTAATTCAGAAGCATGCATCAACTTTGTCTTAATCTTCAATTTTGGAATGGACTTCTCCCATTTACCACAATCAAAGATTACAATTCTCTTAAGAGGGAGAGACCGTATTGATCTAACAGGCCCAGACACACTTGAAATAATGCAATTATATAACTGCCATTTGGCTGTGCGTTTTGCCCAGAGGAAAGGGGAACTAATGGAACACTACAATAGATGATGTGAACCTGATCCCACATTGGAGGCTGAAGAAAGAAAACAGAAGCTGGGTTGTTGCATAAAAGGTGAGGGCAGGAGAATGGAAAACTCACTTACCTGGACAGGGTCTATGGGCGATCAAGAAGGTCCATGGCCTAGGTTGGTGATCTCCATTGCACATTACGGAGAGGTGCCTGTCTAAGGTCGGCCCAAGTTGGTCGAACCTATGTCATAATTTGTGCCAGTGGGGGCCTGCGTTCGCGCGGCCCCTACCAATATCCTAGTTTCAACATTGAACTTTTTTATTGCTTCTTTCATTTTTTTCAAATAACTTAAATCTGAAAATAAAAATTAAAGAGGATATGTTACAAAATACGATGCTTTCAAAATTTCAGGATTTGTTCAAGGTGTAGATTTTTGTCTAAATATGGAAGAACGTGTTGACCAAAACTCTGTGTCACATTTTTCCTTTCTCGACTTTTCAATATCAACTTTCTCTTTACATCTTAATCATGAGAGCTCCTCATGCTATGTTGGTTACTCTATCTGGACCGGGCTTTGTAAGAATGGGGAAATCGTAAAATACAAAAATGTGTCCCTTTAGCCATTTAAATATAACATGTCTAAGTCCACCGTTACAATGTTCATCTCGTGAAATTCTTATTTAAAATATATTTTATTATCACAGTTCTCCGATTCGGATTAATAAACATCGCATAATAACTTTCAAATTGCACGTCCAAATATCTTTTATCATTCAAATTTCACATCCAAACATTCTTTAGTATGATAAATTTAGTTTCCTAAGGAAATATTAATATAAATTAATATGTGGAGGGTTATTTGTTAACTTAACCAAAGTATAGGTTCCAATACTAATTTAGATAAATTAAATGGACTTGGTTTGTAAATGATTTCCAAATAAGGACTACAAATGGGTCATTTAGTTTTTAAGATTTAAATCTTGGACTTATATTCATAGATTTTTCAAGTAAGGGTAGTTTGTGACATTTTTAAAATGAAGTTTTAAATGGTTAGGACTAGTTTTGAAATATTTCCAGGAGAGGGGTGAATTTTGGACATTTTAAAATGAAGTTTAAAAGCTTAGGACTAGATTTGTAAATTTTTTGAGAATGGGTTTAGAAACATTTATTTGGCATGTATGTTTGGTTAACAGGAGGTTTGTAATCTCTTCTCTTCTCGTCGAGTCCATGCACACACAAAAAAACAAAATGGTCTTGTGGCTTTCTGATCGATCGATGAAGGGCAAGAACCAACAACAAAACAACAAGACGGTGGTGGACGTTACTTACAACCATAAGAGGTGGCTGATGGCGGTGGCACACAGTGGCCAAGGCTGGCCCAAACACCTGGGCGAGTGGGGCAAAGGCCCAGGGCAGCAAGCTGGGAAGTGGCATCATGTTAGGCCTGGTATTTTTAGCATGTATAAAATTTAGCCCAAACTTAAATGTGGCCCAAAGCTCTCGAATTCCTTAATCAGTTCAACCACATAGGGTGGGCGCTAGACTTGAGAGACGGATGCACGCCAGCCACTCTTGCACAATAAACGAGAATCACTTCGATTCTTGAGCATCGATTGATTTCACTACAGATGCATCACATATAGTGGTTTGGTGGAGTTGAGAAGATGTTAAGACTCAAGACGTCAAGACTCAAGACGAGACTCATGGCTGCTTCTAATATCTAGGATCCAGCATTTAAGATAAGAAAAAAAAAATAGAAAAATCAATATCCCATCCTCTTTTTCCTTTGATTTATTTTTATATGTTATCTAATTTGATTTCCTACGTGCAGTCTTGCTAATTAATTGATTTCTGGAGACTTGATTGTCGGAGAGATTCTTTGGAGACTTGAGAAGCAGGGATGGAATTTTTTGTAAGGTATGATTCATATTTCTGGAAAAGTGGAAATCAAATTTATGAAATATGGACTTTTGTTTCTTACTTCGGTAAATCTCATTTCTTTCTTATTTATGGAGTTCATTAATTTAATATATTTTTTTTATTTCCTGTAAATTAAATATATTTTTTTGGAAATGAAAGTTCCATTGTTTCATAATTATTTTTCTGGAAATGAAAGTTACATTGTTTCCTAATTATGTTTCTAGTTACATTTTTCCTGGAATATTGAGTTCATTAGTTGAAGATTTGTAATTTGTCCTAAAATTATATTTTTCCTCATTCAAAAACAACTTTAGTTTTTAATGTACTAATTTCTATGTTGTTTTGGTTTTAACATTGTTATTATTTAGATTGTGGACCGGAGCAATGATGAAACCAAAGAAAACAAAAGAGAATAACGAAAAAGGAATAACATTGAGTGTTGTTGATGCTATTTGGAAATGAGAAAGGGCATCTAGTTTTTCAAGGTCAATTAAAATGCAACATGGCACATGTGATTAATTTTATGTTTTTAAACGAAGTATATTTGTGTTAAGGGACTCAAGGCTTATTTATTTATTTATTTATTTTGAATAGTAGTTTAATGTTAACAGTCAAAAGAATATAACATACTCAGATTCGATTTTGATAAGTGTTATAAGCAAAAGTAGTTGTTTCGAGTTTGTTACTATTATGGCTATGCTATTTCTAGTTTTATAGTTATTTTTACCAAAAGTATTGAAGGTTCGGTCTTGATCCTATATATAACCTCTGACTTCACCCACTTTTGAAACGCAAATGAGTAAGGGTCCGGTTAATGGAAAGTGATTAATAAACCATGTTCTTTATTTGTTTACCTCCATGTTTTCTTAGAAACTATAAAACAGGGGCATTATTTTCTTATCTCGCCCTGGGCATGGAAAACCAATGGACCGGCCCTGACGGTGGCATGAGCTCTGACGAAGTGGCAGGGGTAGGGTTTCGAGTAGTTGCTGCCTTTGGTTATCCTTCTGTTTTGGAGCTGAAATCGACGAGGGGAAGGGTTGGGATGGTGGTGGGGCTTAAGGAGGTGTTTGGTGGGTTTAGAGTGGTGGAACGGTGGTGTGTGTGTGTGTGTGTGTAACTGAGAGAGTGAGATAGAAAGAGTTTAGAGAGAAAGAGATCAAGAACTAGAGAGAGGAGATGATGGTTGATGTTGTGAGGATTGAGGGAAGACATGAGCTTCTATTTATAGCCTAATGAGGCACTTACATGCCTAAGGAAGCCATACTCTCAAATAAAATCAAACACTCAAAATGGAGATAGGCCTTGTACAATTGGAGATGGGGTGTAAGCAAGAAGGAAGGGAATGGTGGACGGAGAAAGGCACGTGGGCTTGAGAGATGGGGGAAAAGAGCTGATTTTTCTTTCTACTAGCAAATCCATATGGGGCCACATGAGGTTAAACTCTTTAAATACCCAAAAACACACATAATCGAGTGCTTCGGGGTCTCAATGTTGAAATTTTTTTCGAACGTGCCGATAGATAGAGTTTAATTCAAGGATTTCAAAAACCCAAATCGGATTAATTTTTCGAGTTAAGGAACTCCAGGAAATCGCATTTAAAGTTTCACGTCTAAATAGCTTGTAATGCTCGATTTTCCGATTTTCGCAAATATTTTTGCTAAAAATATTTTGAGTATGAAATCAAATATTAGGCTATAGCATGAGCCCAAAAAAGCTCTCGGAATTTCCATCAGATGTGTGTAAGTGCCTCAACGAATCGATTCAGTTTTACACGATTAAAGAAAACTAGTGTTTTACTGTCTGTTTTCTTAAAACTATCTTATATTTCTCATACGAACTCCGTTTTGGACGTTCTTTATATTTTCAGAAATAAGGTAACATGTACTATAAGATTTTAATGTTTGATTTGCTCATAACTACTTAATACAAATTTTCAGTTTTCCAGATGGATTACCTAGTGTTGCAGTTTGAGTTGTTTGACACTTTCCACATTTGGAAGTAAGGTATCGTTTGATATCTTATAATATTTGAAATGAACTTAGTTATTTTACATTAGATGCACTACAATTGAATGAGTTAAATTACAAAAATATTTACTCTAATTTAGTCGTTTGTAGTCTATGACCTAACTTTGGGATGTTAAAATAAGTTAAAAGTAGGAAATATATTTATTTGATTACCTACCTGCCATATATTGGGTTCAACCATTCAACATATGCAACCCTTTTCTTTATCTCTTTAGCTAGCTTATATGCATGTCCATATGCGGAATAATAACCAATATAAGGAACAAAATGAACTAATAAATCTCTCTATCAAACTCATTTACCTTAGGAACTCATGTAATTTAGTATGATCACGCCATCTATTTAAACTCATGGTAAGCGTTATTTATCAGATCGTAATAAGAACAATATGAGATAACGAAAATCTGATAAATTTATAGTACCTACATACAGAAAAAACAATGCTGACTAGAGATGCTCCTTTTTACAACCTAAACTCATCCATTATTCACCAAACACACACAATCATGGATAATTGGTTATCAAAATTACACATTTAAAAATACTCCAATATTTTCACATCAACATAAACATATAACTAGAATAAAATTAAAACCTAAATGAACTAAATCGATTAATTGAGTTAAGAAAGCAACAACGAACACTCAATACCTTATTTCAATTGATTTCCTTTTGTTATAGTTATCTCAGTTTTCTTTAAATCAACACAATACCAATTTTAAACAAGACAATGTTAAAGACTTAAATCTAAACACTTGACAGTCAAATATATAAAGAAATAAAAAAAGGAAAAGACAAAGGCTAAACAAATACAATAATACAACGAACCTGGATACACAAACTTCTTCCTTTAGTGATTACACTAGGCGTGAGACCCATGTATTACATGAGTTTAATTAAAAAAATATATATATAATTTTAACAATTTGAAAAGTTTCAATTTATAAGAAAATGAGAAAATTTTTGAATTATTAAAATTAATGAGACTTTAATGTATTGAATACATTACATATATAAACACTTTCTAATAAATACTTTACATATATATTACCTTACACATTAAATGTGGAAATTTATTTTAATAAAATGAAAAATACAATAAAATGACAAGTGGAAAATAGAAAATTTAAAAATTCTAGAAAAATGACATGTGTCCAAATGAAGGAGAAGAGAACATGTGGCAAAAAAAAACCTTCATTTATTATAGTAGATATGTTGGAATTCAAATAGATTATTTCCTAGATTCGGGTAATGCAAAAATAATTGAATGCATAAACTCAACGGAGAATAATCATTACTCTCAAGGTAACCCAGTCACCAGATAGAAAAATATTTTCATTTGGAGTAACTTTTAGGAGTCTTTAAGTATGAGAATCTACAAATATTAAAGAATATGGTGATAAATTAACAACAACTATTTGCATCGTAAACCCACCAAAAGACCATAAAAAGAAAAGAAGCTAAAAGAGGCTGTGGTGGTGATGGTGAGATGGTTTAGGAAATCGAAATTCATGCCTGAACCCGGCGTAAAGAGGTTGTGGTGTTGGGGAGCAGTGTAGATGGTGATGTGGGAAAGCACCTATAGTTGTGTGGAATCGTTTCACGAGAGAACAAATGATGTCGACGAAATGTGTTGATGTAGAATCGAACACCAATAGAGGATAAGGTTTGATGTCAGAGAGGGATTTCAGAGGAGATGAGGATGTCGGAGGAGAAGGAACGACGAAATAATCGATGGATTCGTTTATGAGGTTGAAGGGTGAAGATGAACACATAATCGACGATCGCTTCAGGGTATGATGGTGGTTTCGGCGTCGACATTGATGATTGGCGTCGAACGTGTAGCAGTTCTGATAAGGGTTGTTATGGATGTAATTGGGTATGAGAAAGAAAGTAGTGAATCCAACTGTTTTGGAGACGACGGTCAGAGAAAAATATAGGATGAGCGATTAGATCTAATGTTTTAGAGACAGAGCGAAATGAAATCTAATTTTCGTTAAAAGAAGGAAAAATACTAAAATTTTAGTAAAGGGGGAAAATTGAAAATTTTATAGATGACGGAGAAAAAATTGTAATCCCTCAAAATACTAGTTTCACTTTTCAACACCGTCACCATACAAACATGTATAGTCACATGTTTTTTTCTTCTATCTTTACTATTTTTTAAATTAATACCATCAAAATTATAATGTAACTATAAAAAAATTTTAATTATAAGTTTTATTTTCTTAAATGTCATAATAAAACACTTACAGTCATATGTTGTCATTCTTTAATATTCAAAATAATTTATTGTAGACACTCGTATGAACTTAAACTACTATCATTAAACACTTATAGTCACATGTTTTTTTTTTTCATTTCAGAATAAAATACTTACGGTCACAATTATCTACCGTGGTTATTGTCTAGTATTTGTCAAGTTTTTTATGTAAAACAATGACAAAATGTGTGAAAATAGTTTGCAATGGTGACTGATTTTAGCTAACATGTTGCTAAAACAATACTGTAATTTGATTAATAATTTTTAGTGACGCAAATAACTAAAACCATGACAACCCTTTTTTACAAACAATGACCGTAGGTCCGTTTTGTACTAGTGTAAAATCTTAATTTTAAGGATATTACATCTTTCGTCCCCTCATTCAACAAGAAATCATCCCTCGTTACCAAATATAGTATTATAAATATTTTAACGGTACTTTTACTACTTAAGAAATTGTGTGTTTCTGTTGGCTTGTATAAGTTCTGGGTATTCTATTTCATCACCAAATGTGATTGGGTGTCATTATAGATATGTTACCAATATTTCCTATAATGACATGTTTCATGAAAACAACCACCTTAAGATTGATTGGAGGTTTGTATCGATAATTTGTCACTAGAAATATAGTTTGTCTATCTCCCACCTCCTCAATCCGCTAACATATCTATATATTTATTATCGCTTTTATCACCATGGATACTTCTCTACTTTCCTTTGCAAGTTTTTATTATATAAAAATGTCAATCATATATAATAACTTTGAGGAGGGAGGATACTATTATGTATATTTCTTTTTAAATGACATATATTAAGAAAAAGAGAGCCCGAGTTAGGCACATGCTAGTGAGGAAAACCATGCCATTACAACAAGTTACGTATTCCACCTAGATGAGTTTAACCAAGTACATCAATCGAAAGTAATTTTACTACTCCTAACCAAAATCCAAATTTTTTTATTTCTTAATACTGTTTTGAAAAAAGTGTCTCTATTTCTCCACACACCCTTTTCAAAGGATTTATCGATAATGTAATTTCTTAAATCCCACAGTCCCCATAAAAGCGAAGTAGACACATCATACAGAAGAATTCTCTGTATTTGACACCCGAAATGAGGTATTAGAGTATCCAAGTCTTAAATTCCGTAGTTCCCCATGTAACACACGCCGCATGACCATCACATGTGAGATACGTCACATAACACAAACAAGCAAGGGATGATGCATGGGTTCTAAAGCCAACACCAACAATATAAGACTCCACATATCAAACGATGGGCTCCAGGGACACCTTTAAAAGATGGGGGCGGTAGGGCAACATATGCCTATTTTTTTTAAACTCAACCATCATTTACCAAATACAAACAAGCATCGATAATTGGTTATCAAAATTGCACATTCGAATATACTCCAATAATTTCACATCAACATAAACAGATAAATATAATGAAAATAAAACCTAACTAAACAAAATTTATTAATTGAGTTAAGAGAGCAACATGGAGCACTCGGTCTTCTCTGAATCCATCACAATACCAACTTTAAACAAGACATTGCTAAAGACTTAAATCCAAATAGGTTAAAATCAAAGACATACAGAAATACAAAAGGAAATAAAAGACAAAGAATAACCAAATACATTCATACAACGAACCTGGATACACAACATCTGCCTTTGGTGAGTAAATATGTAGGAATTTGAATAGATTATTTCCTATATTCAACTACTGCAAAAATAATTGAATACATAAACTCGATGGAGATGAATTGGTACTCTCAAGTTAACTCGGTCACCAGATTGAGAAATATTGTGATTTTAAGTAACTTGTGGGAGTCTTTAAGAAAGAGAATCTGCAAAGATTGAAGAAGTTGGTGAAAAAATAACAAGAAATACTTAGAATCATAAACCACCAAAATACCATAGAAAAAAAAGAAGTTAAAAGACCAAGAAATAAGAAGATTATATATAACTCCCCTATGAAAATCAATTCATCAGCAAAAATTTAAGAAGGGAGGAAGAGGTTGTGGTGGTGATGGTGAGAGTGTTTAGGAAATCGAAATCCATGCATGAACTTAGCGTGAAGAGGTTGTAGTGTTGGGGAGAAACATCGATGGTGGTGTGGGAAAAGCACATGTGGTTGTGTGTGGAATCATTTCACTGGAGAACAAACAACATCAATGAAATATGTTAATGTAGAAACAAAAAACGGTAGAGGATAAGGTGTTGGATTAGGTGTCTAAGCTCGTAATTACTATAATTGGCATATACTTGAATTGATGGTAGCACAGTCCGTTTGGGTTGTCCTTAAAACCTGGTAATTCAATAGGATACCTTTTAGAGAGAGGGAGATAGATTGATTTATTAATTTATTATATGATTAATAAATTAATTAGAAATAAAAATAAATGATTTGTTAATATATTATGAGAATAATATATTAGTTAGAAATACTGTTATTTAATTAAGAATTAATCAAAAATTAATTGGAATTAATTTTGGGATTAATTGAATTAATTAAAAGTACAAGGACCTAAGCTGTAATTGTTCAATAATTGAACAAAAGGGTTCCAAAACCTTCCCCATAAGAGGTGGACGGTTTCTGGCATGATTCTAAGGTTTTTAGAATATCCCTTGGAGATAGATAGGAAACCAAATAATTACCTGATCTAAGATATTATTATTTTAATCAAGGGTTATATAGGCTTTCTTGGTCAGCTATAAATAGAGTCTCATAGCCTATAAATTTTGGCCACTTGACTCCTCAAGAGTATAACTGAAATTTTATCTCTTATATCCTCTCTCTTCAAGTTTCCTTGGTTGTTAGGGTTTAAGAGTGAACAATTAGAGGCACGACACTTGTGGTTTCAGCTTCCAAATCAAAGAAGAACGGATTTTTGATTGTTACTACAAAATAAAAAAGGTATGTAATTTTTAACTTGTTTTTCAATCTCGAAAGTACCTAGGGTTCATAGGTTTATTGTTGTTCAATAGAATGTTACTACGATAGTGTTACATAGATCTAATAGGTTGCATATACTATTAAGTGTTAATGATTTATCCGTGTTAATACATGTAAAACCCATCATAAAGTCTGATGTCGGAGGGATTTCAGAGGAGAAGGAAAGGCGGTAGAATCGATTGCTTTGTTTATGTGGTTGAATGGTGAAGATGAACACAAAATTAATGATCACTTAAGGGTAGGACGATGGCGTCAACATGTTCATTGATGAACAACGTCGATTGTGTAGTGTAGCAGCTCCGGTACGAGCTATGATGTATGTCATTGGGTATGAGAAAGAAAGTAGCGAATCAAAGTATTATGAAGATGACGACTAGAGAAAAAGAGAGAATGAGGATTAGATCTAATTTTTTTTTTGAGACAGGGGGAATTAAAAATATTTAAATTTTGGTAAAGAGGGAAAATATAATAAAATTTTAGTAAAGAGGGAAAATTGAAATTTTATAGATGACGGAAAAAATTGTACTTCCTCCGAATACTGTCAACACTGTCACGAAACTAACACTTATAGTCGCATGTCTTTTTTTTTTCTTTTATGGTTACCATTTTTTATATTTAGATAAAATAAAAAATAAAATGTAACTGTAACATACTTTTAATTTCAAGTTTCATGTTTTAAATGTCATAATAAAATATTTATAGTCAAATATTGTTATTTTTTAATATTCAAAATCATTAATTTTAGACATATATGAAATTAAATCGTTATCATAAAACAAATATAATCACATGTTTTTTAAATGTCATAATAAAATACTTTTGGTCACAATAATCTTCCGTGATTATTGGCTAATATTTGTCACAATTTGTATGTAAAACAATGAATAAATGTGTGAAAATAGTTTGCAATGGTGACGGATTTTAGCTAACATGTGGGCTAAAACATTACTGAAGTTTGATTAATGATCTTTAGTGATGCAAATTCCCAAAACCCCCATGACCACCCTTTTTTAAAAACCAGTGGCCACAGGTCCGTTTTGTACTAGTGTAAAGTCGTAATTTTATGGATATTACATCTTTTATCTCATCATTTAGCAAGAAATAATCTATCATAACTGGATATAGTATTATGAATATTGTAATATTACTTTTACTATTTAAGAAATTGTGTATCTCCATTGGCTTGTATAAGATATGGGTATTCCATTTCATCACCAAATGTGATCGGGTGTCATAATAGATGTGCTACCCATATTTCCTATAATTACATGTTTTATGAACACAACAAGCACCGTAATATTGACCGGCCGTTTCTGTCGATAATCTATCACTAGAAATATAGTTTGTCTATCTCCCACCTCCTCCATGCGCTAGCATACTTATTTATTTATTAAAGATTTTTATCACCATGGACGCTTCTGTACTCTTATTTCCAAAAATATTATATAAAAATGTAAATCATAATAACTTTGAGGAGGGATGATACTATTATGTACATTTATTTTTTAAATCGGCATATATTAAGAAAAAAATGAGCCCAAGTTAGGCACAAGGTAGCGAGGAAAAACATGCCATTTCAACAATTTACATATTCGAGCTAGATGAGTTTAACCAAGTACAACAATCCAAAGTCATTTTACTACTCCTAACCGAAATCCAATAGCACGCTTTCACAATACTGTTTTGAAAAAAGAGTCTCTGGTTCTCCACACACCCTTTTTAAAAGATTCATCGAGAATGTCGTTTCTTAAATCCCACAGTCCCCCTAAAAGCGAAGTAAACACATCATACAAAATATTTTTCTCTTTATTTGTCACCCAAAATGAGGTCTTAGAGTGTACAAGTCTTAAATTCCGTAGTTACCCCGCAACACACGCCACACGACCATCACATGAGAGATAAATCACATAACAAAGACGAGCAAGGGATGATGATTGGGTTCTAATCCCAACATCAACAATATAGGACTCCACTTCTCAATGGATGGGCTCCCATTGCATGGACTCCTTTAAGAGCATTAGGTATGGGCCCGTTGAGATGGTGTTATAACAACTTATAACACCAAGGGGGAAATGGTGTTTATGGTGTTATGACCATGTTATGAGGCGGATAAGAGGAGAAAACTAAAGAGAGAAGAAATGTACAGCCAATCAAAGTTCCCGTTTCAATATGTCATAACGCCAACAAGATATGCCATAACATGAAGGAGGAAATGGTGTTCATGGTGTTATGACAATGTTATGAGATGCCACATCAACAAAAATACAAGTTTCGTTGCCCATACCATATGCTCTAAATGATTGGGGCGGTTGGGCAACATATGCTTTTTTTGTTAATTAGCTCAAGCCATGGGTTTACATCTCTAATGTCAAGAGTGTGGTGGTATTGGATCTTGGTGTCACGATGGAAAGCAACCGAACAAAGAACACTCCGGAGGCTAATAATGAATGGTCCACACGATATAACTAGAAAAAAAGAAGTAGAGCTTGTGCAGCGTCTCCCTTAAAATCACAGTCAGTAGAGATACATATATATATATATATATATATATATATATATATATAATATATATATATATATATATATATATATATATATATATATATATATATATATATATATATATATATAGAATAGTAAAAAGCTGTAAACAGAACAAGAGGGTTGGGAACCATAAATAAATAAACAAATAACGTTGGTTGTCAGTTAATTCTGAATTAGTTACCCACACAGGGAATAAAAAACAAATGAAAAATAACAACTTGTCATTTTAAAGAACTGTATATTGCATGTTATCTCTAAATATTATTAAAAGAGAACCTTTAATTCACAACTGAAGCAATCAAGACCATTGATTGTATTTCGTTCATATGATTTTTACCATCAGATCAAATTGATGACATCATCTTCTCAAAATAGAATTCAAAGTTTTAATTATAAAATCTTTAAATTTACCAATTACATTTTAAACACAATTGCATTAAATTATAAAATCTGTAATTATAGAATCTATTCATACTTTCAAAAATATATTTCACAATTCGGGCAATAATTACATTTAATTATAGAATCTTTAAAATCAGTAATTATGTTATAAATTAAAACATATAATTCTATTTATATATGAGACATCGGTTTCTCCATAAATTTGGCCAAAAACTTGAATAACCGCCCTCATCTTTCTCCTCAGTTTTCTCTTAAACAATAATTCCCTAATCCTCTTCTTCCTCATGTCAATGGTTGTGCTTTAAGTGATGCTTTGTGTGTTCATAATAGAATGTAGCACCATAAGGTGGTTCCTTTTTCTCATGTATTCTTAGAATTTGCGTATTGCCTCTTCTTTGCATCTCCAATTATCACACCTCTGTTTTGGCCACACAAATCTCTATAAACTGAAGCAAGCATCTCCTTCAAGACATCTTTTGACAATCTATGTCATCATGAACCCTAATTAATATTGTTCATAATTTAATTCCATTATTTATAGTTTTTGGCTTCAAAATTTAAACCTGATTAGTTTTTTTCTTTTTAAACAAACTTCTTAAATAAGCATATCAATAATTATGTTATCTTTAATATATATTGAAACAAAAATCTTATGACATCATCTTCTCAAAATAGAATTCAAAGGTTTAATTATAGAATCTTTAAATTTACCAATTACATTTCAAACACAATTACATTAAATTATAGAATCTTTAATTATAGAATTTATTCATATTTAATTATAGAATCTATTCATACTTTCAAAAATATATTTCACAATTCGGGCATAATTACATTTAATTATAGAATCTTTAAAATCAGCAATTATGTTATCAATTAAAGCATATCATTCTATTTATATATGAGACATCGGTTTCTCCATAAATCTGACCAAAAACATGAATAACCGCCCTCATCTTTCTCCTCAGTTTTTTCTCTTAAACCAGAATTCCCTAATCCTCTTCTTCCTCATGTCAAAGGTTGTGCTTCAATTGATGTTTTGTGTGTTCATAATAGAATGTAGCTCCATAAAGTGGTTCCTTTTTCTCATGTATTCTTAGAATTTGCGTATTGCCTCTTCCTTGCATCTCCAATTATCACACCCCTGTTTTGGCTTCACACAAATCTCTATAAACTGAAGCAAGCATCTCCTTCAAGACTTCTTTTGACAATCTATGTCATCATGAACCCTAATTAATATTGTTCATAATTTAATTCCATTATTTATAGTTTTTGGCTTCAAAATTTAAACCTGATTAGTTTTTTCTTTTTAAAAAAACTCCTTAAATAAGCATATCAATAATTATGTTATCTTTAATATATATTAAAACAAAAATCTTATGATATCATCTGAAACAATTTGGTTCATTGATTGCATTTCAATCTTATGTTTTCCACCATTAGATCAAATTGGTGACACCATCTTCCACAAATGGAATGTATTTAATTCCAATAAAAGTTTTCTAATTGTCAAACAAAATTAACTTAAATCCATTGAAATAGAATGTATTTAATTTTAATAAATTTCCTCCTATTTTAAATCTTGAATTTTCGGCTATAAAGGTTTTAAAATAGTCAACTTTAAAAACATATTACTAAAAACCATTTCAATTAAGGCATTAAATATCTATCATCAATATAAATCCGTTTATATTAGCAAACCATTAATATAAAATCCATTTTTATTAGGAAACCATTAATATCAAAAAATCAGATTCAAATTATCACATACATATACGATTTATCCTTGAATTTGCGGCTCACACTTATTTTCGATCGTTGCTTTTCTTCAAACCTTCTCCTACAACATCATTCTTATTGTTTATCACTACCATCATCATTATCTGTTTCAAACCTTCATCGTTGTGCACTAGAAGGTCAGTACCTTCTTTCGCTTTTTTATATTTTTTTCGATTATTTTTTGTTCCCGTATCAAATACGTATTCATATATATTTTGATATTCTTTATCACAGCTTATATGAAATCGATTAACATCATTCAGTCTAGATTAAGTCAAACAAAACAAAAATGTATAATTTTTCATATTAAATTCTTAACCTATTAACTTGGACCCATACTCAACAACCTCTACAAACTGCAATAGCTATGTGATTTTTTTTACAATTTATAGCAACATACTTACCATGAAAAAAGAACTTTTAATTTAAACTACAACTTAGTTTTTTATCGGTAATAACAATATACAACACTTAATATCAACATCATTTCCTACCGATTTCTCTAAATATTAATACATGAACCATATCAAAAGTAGGCTAAGAAGTTAGAATCTAAACTAGGAATAATCTTATTTCCTTGAATATCATATTTACGGTATTATAGAATTTTTTTATTTGATTGTAGAATCAAATTGCATAATTACAATTAACATTGTTTTTATTAAACTTTGTATGTAGGTATGAAACAACAATAAGTATATTTTTGAAGGAACAATGTTCAAAATAATTTGTATAATCTAAATACGTGTTAATTTAGTTCATTTCTATACTTTCCTGTAACATTAGATTTTTTTTTTGTCATGTTACATTCAAAATATGGGTTATTAGAACAAACACCTTAGGTGTTTGATGAAATGTCTCAAAGAATCTGACACAAGTTCTCTACGCTCACCTCACAATCATGTATAAATTTTGTTTTTTTTTTCTAGATTTTTAGCATCATGTGTTTTTTATGTTTGCAACTTTGTAGTGTTACATGTTTTTTTTGTCTCATCTTCAGGTTTTTCTATCTCTGATAGGGCTTCATTTTTTATATTTATTGTAAACTATCGATTCAACCTATGTCACTTTGTTATGACTTTTATCAGCGTGATCAGATTTTAATAAATTGTCCATTTCTTGATCTTTTAGAAAAAGATGTTCTAAACTGGATTATCATCTACGACCGTGGTATTCTATTTTGTTGATCAAGCAGTCTATGATTTGGCCATGATGGTTTTTACGGATTATGTTTGGACTGATAATTGCTCTTGTCATCAAAAAAATACATCTAACAAAAAGTGAAAGATAATTTTTTAAATTAATACCATCATTTAACTTTAAAAGATTTTTTTCAACTTTGATGGCATGTAACAGAGTTTTGGCTGAAATTTTCAATTTTGTCGGCATATAACAAGTTATGACTTAAATAATGATATTAGATATTTGGGCAATCAGGTTTTTTTTCGGTTCTTAAATTATTTTGCCGAAAGTGGTCCAATTTGGTATTATTGATCTTACAAAAGGCAAGTCTCATGGTTCTTTTAGCATATCCATTGAGTTTAATACTTTATTGTTCATATTTGTTTTTTTTAAAAAAAATGTTAAATCTTGTTTTAGTGAATGCAAGTCAGTAGGAAGTAAATGTGCAAGAAGAGAAAAATACTAAATATGGGACGATCATGGTTATTTCAAGCCAAAATAAAATTCAAAAGTAACAAATGCTAAATTTAAAAGATAAACACTTGTAATGCATAATACATATTATACTTCCTAAATAAGTAACCAAAAACTAACATCATCCCCAAATAAATTACATATTAACTAACATCAATAAATTATGATTATAGTGTCTTGATTTTTAATTATACATTATAGAGAGTCGGTTAATATGTAGTCATTATTTTTGTATTCGTCTCGGTTTTGAACTACAAAAACTATATTCAAATAATAAAAATGAAATGTAACATATACGATGGTAATAATGCAAAAATAACCTTCAAATTTGGTTTGATACAAAAAAATAGTCTAAAACTTATTTATAAAAGCAACAAGAAATAACAACGAACTTTCAAAAAGAAATGAGAAATTACAACTAACTTTTAAAAACTATCAAGAATGTATAATATAGGATGATAATAATGCTTAAAAACACCGAGTTTGGTCTGATGCGAAAAAAAGTAATTTTATATGAAAGTTGGATTGCAGTAATACTAAAAGAACCTATATGTTTTTTATCTGATGCAAAAGTGGTCGAAACATACTTTTAAATTGGCAAGAAATAGCAATGAACTTTTAATTCATCTTGAATAACCATTTAATAGTTATTTGTGAAAGATATGAATACTCAGCATTTAAGATCATAGACCTTACTCAAACGTCCGTAAATATTTAAAGTAAACATTCATTTTTCCATTATTTTATCATTATCATAAAATAAAAATAAAAAATCATCATTTGTTTAAATTGTTTAATTCGTCTCATAATAACAAGTAAGTTGTGTGCCAATTATGTATTTTGACATTTTTAATAAGTTATGGGCAATATCTAAATCGACCAAGCATAAATGTTTTTATATTTCTTTGTTATAGAGTTTTATAATATATGTAATATTGTGTGTGTGTGTATGGGGGGGGGGGGGGGAGGGGGTTTATGTGGTTCATTTCAAATGCTATTTTTTAAAATAAACAATTTTATTTCATAATATAACCATAAAATAATAATGTATTTTGAAAGTACATTGTCAAACGTTGGATTATACTTACGTAGACCCGTTTTTGCGCATGGTTAACTATATATAGCTATTTCCGGTGTCACAAGTAAAAAAGGTTTGAACGTATTTTGTGGCGATGAAGGTCGTTCAACTAATAAAACAAAAAATGGTGTCTACAAAGAGGTCCTTCAACGACTATAGACATTTATATTTTCTTTATTCGTTCCCCGCGTTTAACGCGGGTCATAATCTAGTTCAATTATAAACTGAAAATAAAGGATGAGGTAGGTATATGATGATGCCTGCGTTTCTGTAGAGGGACTGGAAGAAATTAAAGAGTTTTGTTAGTCCCACATCGGTAGGAAAGTAGAAGGTGTTGAAAGAGAGGGAAGAATAAAAGGTGAGGTGGAGGAGCATTAGAAGCATCTTTGCGCTTGGGGCAATGACGCAGCTAATGAGGTATTAACCGAGGCGCGTCAATTGCTGGTTGAAAACTATTTCCAAACCCCCTCTTTGGCCTTGGGTCTCCCTTGGCCATCGAGAATTTCTGGAAGGGTTTCCTTTGACTGGGAAGCCCTAAAAATTCTTAGTTTGTCAAAACTTTAGTATATCCTAATCCTCCCTCCTAATTAGATGGCCTAAGAGTAATATTAATAATCAGACAGTTTTCATGTAATCAAAAAAAAGTCTGTTAGTAATTATGTGATTTTTTTTTTGTATTGTAATTAAATATGGATAGTATTTTTGAGCAATTAAATGCATTGATGTTTGTGAAGTCTACATATACGGGAGATTAAATCAGCAAAAATGAAGGTTTGCTCTCCCACATCGGGTGAGAGAAGATTACATACAAGATGGCAGTGGCTATAGAAACCAAGCCCCAAGAAAACAAAAAGCATACCTTTCTCGGCCTTTTGGCTAAGATCAAGTGTAGTATCTGTTCTTATCAGTTTAATATCTGATATGTAGGCCATCGGCCTACTCGATATTAATCTTATTTTTTATGGGGGAGAGTCCATCACAGAGGCTTGCTGCTGGGTCTCTCGAGTGTCGCCTTAGCGTTGCACTACAGCCAGGGCGTGGCGCACCCCTCTAATCCTAGTCTAAAAGTACTTTTAATAGTTTTGAATGGAAGACTTTACTTCTTACCTTGTTATGTCTAATACTTCTATCAGTTTATTCGAACTAGGATCCAACATTCCAAAGAAGAGGTTGGAATTGTTTTTTAGCCTTGGCACACCCGTAGCTCCAATGTAAGTTTAAAACTTATATATATCGGCCTTTAATTAGTAAGATAGGAAGCAAGCTTTTCCTGTGTTCGGAAGGCATATATAGTATAACAGATCCTGCTCAATTAGTAAGATGGTGATCACTTTTATCAACGTTTCCTGATCGCACTACTGTTCCTGTTATACACTGCATCTATAACTTGACATCGGTAATACTACTACAGAACAAATAAGCATATTATGTGGAATTTGATTATGACTATTTATTTGATCCAAAGAAAACATTGTAATTCAGAAGCATGCATCAACTTTGTCTTAATCTTCAATTTTGGAATGGACTTCTCCCATTTACCACAATCAAAGATTACAATTCTCTTAAGAGGGAGAGACCGTATTGATCTAACAGGCCCAGACACACTTGAAATAATGCAATTATATAACTGCCATTTGGCTGTGCGTTTTGCCCAGAGGAAAGGGGAACTAATGGAACACTACAATAGATGATGTGAACCTGATCCCACATTGGAGGCTGAAGAAAGAAAACAGAAGCTGGGTTGTTGCATAAAAGGTGAGGGCAGGAGAATGGAAAACTCACTTACCTGGACAGGGTCTATGGGCGATCAAGAAGGTCCATGGCCTAGGTTGGTGATCTCCATTGCACATTACGGAGAGGTGCCTGTCTAAGGTCGGCCCAAGTTGGTCGAACCTATGTCATAATTTGTGCCAGTGGGGGCCTGCGTTCGCGCGGCCCCTACCAATATCCTAGTTTCAACATTGAACTTTTTTATTGCTTCTTTCATTTTTTTCAAATAACTTAAATCTGAAAATAAAAATTAAAGAGGATATGTTACAGAATACGATGCTTTCAAAATTTCAGGATTTGTTCAAGGTGTAGATTTTTGTCTAAATATGGAAGAACGTGTTGACCAAAACTCTGTGTCACATTTTTCCTTTCTCGACTTTTCAATATCAACTTTCTCTTTACATCTTAATCATGAGAGCTCCTCATGCTATGTTGGTTACTCTATCTGGACCGGGCTTTGTAAGAATGGGGAAATCGTAAAATACAAAAATGTGTCCCTTTAGCCATTTAAATATAACATGTCTAAGTCCACCGTTACAATGTTCATCTCGTGAAATTCTTATTTAAAATATATTTTATTATCACAGTTCTCCGATTCGGATTAATAAACATCGCATAATAACTTTCAAATTGCACGTCCAAATATCTTTTATCATTCAAATTTCACATCCAAACATTCTTTAGTATGATAAATTTAGTTTCCTAAGGAAATATTAATATAAATTAATATGTGGAGGGTTATTTGTTAACTTAACCAAAGTATAGGTTCCAATACTAATTTAGATAAATTAAATGGACTTGGTTTGTAAATGATTTCCAAATAAGGACTACAAATGGGTCATTTAGTTTTTAAGATTTAAATCTTGGACTTATATTCATAGATTTTTCAAGTAAGGGTAGTTTGTGACATTTTTAAAATGAAGTTTTAAATGGTTAGGACTAGTTTTGAAATATTTCCAGGAGAGGGGTGAATTTTGGACATTTTAAAATGAAGTTTAAAAGCTTAGGACTAGATTTGTAAATTTTTTGAGAATGGGTTTAGAAACATTTATTTGGCATGTATGTTTGGTTAACAGGAGGTTTGTAATCTCTTCTCTTCTCGTCGAGTCCATGCACACGCAAACTGGGGCGGATATTGTCGGATACTACAATACCCATCCCTGCCCCCGAACTCCGACCCCAACACCCGTACCCGCCCCCGACCCGCCAAATCCCCGACGGATTCGGGTAAAAGAAAACCCGTCGGATACGGGGAACCCGATGGATATCCGTTAAGTAAAAAAGATCCAATCATTTTTTTAATAAATCTGAGATATATATATAAAAAAGACATAGTAATAATCATGATAACTAAACATTCAACAATTCATACTTCATTCTCGTACACAAAATAGTAAAAACAAAAAGAAGAAGATACGCACACATCCTCATGTTTGTTAAATAACTAAAATAAAAACAACAATTTTTCATGAACTAAATATCAAAATCCACAAAGCTTGGACCGGCTTCATCATCTTTTATAACTTCAATAACTTGTCCATTTGTTGCTCTAACAACCTGCCCATCTGTAGTTCCAGCAACATCAACACTTGGTTGTGGGGGTTATCTATCCTGAGTGTCACTGCAAAAAAAACAAAAAAATATGGTTGAAATCGGATTGATAGAACATAGATGCTGCTAAAAAGATGTAGTTTGCTAGAAATTAGATTAATTCATTGATAATACAAAAAACAGTTACATATATGCAGTAAAAAAGATACTGTAAAAACAATGCACTTTGCTAGAAATCAGTTCCACTTTATGCAACAATCAGATTTCTGTTTTACTAGAAATCATATTTTAGTTACAACCAAAACAGAAAAAAAAATGTTGATATTGAACAAGTCAATTCAATCAAATAAGTTTTTTAGTCAACACTCAAATTGATAAAAAAAATGAGTTCAAAAGTCAATTTGAAGGTTCATGACTTAATAAGTTTCTACTTTCTAGACAAAACATTTAACAAATATGTTAAAGCAACAAAAGATTCAGTGGCTGCAATCAAGTTGAAGGCATGATATTGATTATAACAAAATGAAGTGTAAGAAATCGTGTGACTAAGTTGTCGATTGTAACCAACATCACTAAAAAAAGATACAAATCCATTAGTTTAATAGGTTAACACCAAAATCGAGTGTAATAAAATAAAATCAAAAGCATGTAACAAATAAGATACAGGAGAAAAGATTCAATGGTTGTAATCAAGTTTAAGTCATGAAATCGATTATAACAAAAATGAGTGTAAGTAATCTAGTGATTAAGAAATCGATTATAACCAGCATCAGTCAAAACATATACAACCAAAAATCATTCAATCAAGAAATCGATTATACCAGGATCGATTATACCAGAAATCGACTATACAAGAAATCGATTATACCAGAAATCGATTATACCAGAAATCGATAATACCAAAATCGAGGGTAAGAAAATAAAATTGAAAACTTAGGGCTTAGGATTTTGGGATGTAGCTGGAACTTCTTGATTCCATGAGCGCTGAATCGGTGATGATAGCAAGGTAGCTTGAAGGTGAAAGATTGATGTCGTGATTTTGTGAAGAACTAAGAATCAAAGACGAAGGGTGGCCGCATCTTTTATAATGAAATAAAAAATTTTGATTCTAGAAAAGGAGATTAGAGAGAGTGAGATCACTTAATGGCTTGAAGAAACGAGGAGTCAATTCCGAAGCGTCGTCTTGATACTGTGATTCACGAATCAATTTTCCATAAACACTATATATATATATATATATATATATATATATATATATATATATATATATATATATATATATATATATATATATATATATAATCGGGTTTTAAACGGGTCGGATAGTGTCATATTCGTCTCCGACCCGTCCCCACTGCGGGTATAAAAATCTGCGCCCGTGCCCGCCCCGTTACCCGCTAAACCGGGTACCCGAATCGATGGGTAAAATTTGCATCTCTAGAAGGAAGGGAGTGGTGGACGGAGAGAGGCACGTGGGCTTGAGAAATTGGGAAAAGAGCTGATTTTTCTTTCTACTAGCAAAGCCATATGGGCCCCACATGAGGTTACACTCTTTAAATACCCAAAAACACACATAATTGGGTGCGTCAGGGTCTGATGTCAAGAAATTTTTGGAACGTGTCGATAGATATAGTTTAATTCAAGGATTTCAAAAACTCATACAAATTAATTTATCGAGTTACGGAACTCCAGGAAATCGCGTTTAAAGTTTTGCGTCTAAATAGCCCATAATGCTCGATTTTTCGATTTTTGCAAATATTTTTGCTAAAAATATTTTGAGTATGTAATCAAATATTAGGCTATAACATGAGCCGAGAAAAGCACTCGGAATTTCCATCAGAGGTGTGTAAGTGCCTCAACGAATCGATTCAGTTTTACACGATTAAAGAAAATTAGTGTTTTACTTTCTGTTTTTTTAAAACTATCGTATATTTTTCATACGAACTCCATTTTGGACGTTCTTTAAATTTTCAGAAATAAAGTAACACGTACTATAAGATTTTAATGTTTGATTTGCTTCTAACTACTTAATACAAATTTTCAGTTTTCCCCAGAGGCATTACCCAGTGTTACAGTTTGAGCTGTTTGATTTGTTTGACATTTTCCACATTTGGAAGTAAGGTATCGTTTGATATCTTATAATATTTGAAATGAACTCATTTATTTTACATTAGATGCACTATAATTGAATGAGTTAAATTACAAAAATATTTATTGTAATCTAGTCGTTTGTAGTCTATGACCTAAATTCCAGGATGTTACAATAAGTTAAAATTAAGAAATATATTTTTTTGATTACCTACCTGCCATATATTGGGTTCAACCATTCAACATATGCAACCCTTTTCTTTATCTCTTCAGCTAGCTTATATGCATGTCCATATGTGGAATAATAACCAATATAAGGATCAAAATGAACTAATAAATCTCTCTATCAAACTCATTTACATTGGGAACTCATGTAATTTAGCATGATCATGCCATCTATTTAAACACATGGTGAGCGTTATTTATCAGATTGTCAGAACAATATGAGATAAAGAAAATCTGACAAATTTATAGTACCTACAGACAGAAAAAGCAATGCTGACTAGAGATGCTCCTTTTTACAACCTAAACTCATCCATTATTCACCAAACACACATAATGATGGATAATTGGTTATGAAAATTACACATTTAAAAATACTACAATATTTTCACATCAACATAAACAGATAACTAGAATAAAATTAAAACCTAAATGAACTAACTCGATTAACTGAGTTAAGAAAGCAACAACGAACACTCGATACCTTGTTTCAATTGATTTCCTTTTGTTCTAGTTATCTCAGTTTTCTCTGAATCCAACACATTACCTATTTTAAACAAGATAGTGTTAAAGACTTAAATCTAAACACATGACAATCAAATATATAAAGAAATAAAAAAGGAAAAGACAAAGGCTAACTGGATACAGTAATACAACGAACCTGGATACACAAACTTCTTCCTTTAGTGATTACATATGTTGGAATTCGAATAGATTATTTCCTAGATTCAAGTAATGCAAAAATAATTGAATGCATAAGCTCAACGGAGAATAATCATTACTCCCAAGGTAACTCAGTCACCAGATTGAAAAATATTTTGATTTGGAGTAACTTTTAGGAGTCTTTAAGTATGAGAATCTACAAATATTAAAGAATATGGTGATAAATTAACAACAACTATTTGCATCGTTAACCCACCAAAAGACCATAAAAAGAAAAGAAGCTAAAAGAGGCTGTGGCGGTGACGGTGAGATGGTTTAGGAAATCGAAATCCATGCCTGAACCTGGCGTAAAGAGGTTGTGGTGTTGGGGAGCAGTGTCGATGGTGATGTGGGAAAGCACCTGTAGTTGTGTGGAATCGTTTCACGAGAGAACAAATGATGTCGACGAAATGTGTTGATGTAGAACCGAACACCAATAGAGGATAAGGTTTGATGTCAGAGAGGGATTTCAGAGGAGATAAGGATGTCGGAGGAGAAGGAACGACGAAATAATCGATGGAATCGTTTATCTGGTTGAAGGGTGAAGATGAACACATAATCGATGATCGCTTCAGGGTATGATGGTGGTTTCGGCGTCGACATTGATGATTGGCGTCGAATGTGTAGCAGTTCTGATAAGGGTTGTTATGGATGTAATTGGGTATGAGAAAGAAAGTAGTGAATCCAACTGTTTTGGAGACGACGGTCAGAGAAAAATATAGGATGAGCGATTAGATCTAATGTTTTAGAGACAGAGTGAAATGAAATCTAATTTTCGTTAAAAGAAGGAAAAATATTAAAATTTTAGTAAAGAGGGAAAATTGAAAATTTTATAGATGATGGAGAAAAAATTGTAATCCCTCAAAATACTAGTTTCACTTTTCAACACCGTCACCATACAAACATTTATAGTCACATGTTTTTTTCTTCTATCTTTACTATTTTTTAAATTAATACCATAAAAATTATAATGTAACTATAAAATATTTTTAATTATAAGTTTTATTTTCTTAAATGTCATAATAAAACACTTACAGTCACATGTTGTCATTCTTTAATATTCAAAATAATTAATTGTAGACACTCGTATGAACTTAAACTACTATCATTAAACAATTATAGTCACATGTTTTTTTTTTTCATTTCAGATTAAAATACTTACGGTCACAATTATCTACCGTGGTTATTGGCTAGTATTTGTCAAGATTTTTATGTAAAACAATGACAAAATGTGTGAAAATAGTTTGCAATGGTGACTGATTTTAGCTAACATGTTGCTAAAACAATACTCTATTTCTCCACACACCCTTTTTAAAGGATTTATCGATAATGTAATTTCTTAAATCCCACAGTCCCCATAAAAGCGAAGTAGACACATCATACAGAAGAATTCTCTCTATTTGACACCCAAAATGAGGTATTAGAGTATCCAAGTCTTAAATTCCGTAGCTCCCCATGTAACACACGCCACGTGACCATCACATGAGAGATACGTCACATAACACAAACAAGCAAGGGATGATGCATGGGTTCTAATGCCAACACCAACAATATAAGACTCCACATATCAAACGATGGGCTCCAGTTGCAGGGACACCTTTAAAAGATGGGGGCGGTAGGGCAACATATGCCTTTTTTTTTTTAAAACTCAATCATCATTTACCAAATACAAACAAGCATCGATAATTGGTTATCAAAATTGCACATTCGAATATACTCCAATAATTTCACATCAACATAAACAGATAAATATAATGAAAATAAAACCTAACTAAACAAAATTTATTAATTAAGTTAAGAGTGCAACATGGAGCACCCGGTCTTCTCTGAATCCAGCACAATACCAACTTTAAACAAGACATTGCTAAAGACTTAAATTCAAACAGGTTACAATCAAAGACATACATAAATACAAAAGGAAATAAAAGACAAAGAATAACCAAATACATTCATACAACGGACTTGGATACACAACTTCTGCCTTTGGTGAGTAAATATGTAGGAATTTGAATAGATTATTGCCTCTATTCAACTACTACAAAAATAATTGAATACATAAACTCAATGGAGATGAATTGGTACTCTCAAGTTAACTCGGTCACCAGATTGAGAAATATCGTGATTTTAAGTAACTTGTGGGAGTCTTTAAGAAAGAGAATCTGCAAAGATTGGAGAAGTGGGTGAAAAAATAACAAGAAATACTTAGAATCATAAACCACCAAAATACCATAGAAAAAAAGAAGTTAAAAGACCAAGAAATAAGAAGATTATATATAACTCCCTTATGAAAATCAATTCATCAGCAAAAATTTAAGAAGGGAGGAAGAGGTTGTGGTGGTGATGGTGAGAGTGTTTAGGAAATCGAAAATCCATGCATGAACTTAGCGTGAAGAGGTTGTAGTGTTGGGAAGAAACATCAATGGTGATGTGGGAAAAGCATAGGTGGTTGTGTGTGGAATCATTTCACGGGAGAACAAACAACATCAATGAAATATGTTAATGTAGAAACAAAAAACGGTAGAGGATAATGTAGAAACAAAAATGAAGGTTTGCTCTCCCACATCGGGTGAGAGAAGATTACATACAAGATGGCAGTGGCTATAGAAACCAAGCCCCAAGAAAACAAAAAGCATACCTTTCTCGGCCTTTTGGCTAAGATCAAGTGTAGTATCTGTTCTTATCAGTTTAATATCTGATATGTAGGCCATCGGCCTACTCGATATTAATCTTATTTTTTATGGGGGAGAGTCCATCCCAGAGGCTTGCTGCTGGGTCTCTCGAGTGTCGCCTTAGCGTTGCACTACAGCCAGGGCGTGGCGCACCCCTCTAATCCTAGTCTAAAAGTACTTTTAATAGTTTTGAATGGAAGACTTTACTTCTTACCTTGTTATGTCTAATACTTCTATCAGTTTATTCGAACTAGGATCCAACATTCCAAAGAAGAGGTTGGAATTGTTTTTTAGCCTTGGCACACCCGTAGCTCCAATGTAAGTTTAAAACTTATATATATCGGCCTTTAATTAGTAAGATAGGAAGCAAGCTTTTCCTGTGTTCGGAAGGCATATATAGTATAACAGATCCTGCTCAATTAGTAAGATGGTGATCACTTTTATCAACGTTTCCTGATCGCACTACTGTTCCTGTTATACACTGCATCTATAACTTGACATCGGTAATACTACTACAGAACAAATAAGCATATTATGTGGAATTTGATTATGACTATTTATTTGATCCAAAGAAAACATTGTAATTCAGAAGCATGCATCAACTTTGTCTTAATCTTCAATTTTGGAATGGACTTCTCCCATTTACCACAATCAAAGATTACAATTCTCTTAAGAGGGAGAGACCGTATTGATCTAACAGGCCCAGACACACTTGAAATAATGCAATTATATAACTGCCATTTGGCTGTGCGTTTTGCCCAGAGGAAAGGGGAACTAATGGAACACTACAATAGATGATGTGAACCTGATCCCACATTGGAGGCTGAAGAAAGAAAACAGAAGCTGGGTTGTTGCATAAAAGGTGAGGGCAGGAGAATGGAAAACTCACTTACCTGGACAGGGTCTATGGGCGATCAAGAAGGTCCATGGCCTAGGTTGGTGATCTCCATTGCACATTACGGAGAGGTGCCTGTCTAAGGTCGGCCCAAGTTGGTCGAACCTATGTCATAATTTGTGCCAGTGGGGGCCTGCGTTCGCGCGGCCCCTACCAATATCCTAGTTTCAACATTGAACTTTTTTATTGCTTCTTTCATTTTTTTCAAATAACTTAAATCTGAAAATAAAAATTAAAGAGGATATGTTACAAAATACGATGCTTTCAAAATTTCAGGATTTGTTCAAGGTGTAGATTTTTGTCTAAATATGGAAGAACGTGTTGACCAAAACTCTGTGTCACATTTTTCCTTTCTCGACTTTTCAATATCAACTTTCTCTTTACATCTTAATCATGAGAGCTCCTCATGCTATGTTGGTTACTCTATCTGGACCGGGCTTTGTAAGAATGGGGAAATCGTAAAATACAAAAATGTGTCCCTTTAGCCATTTAAATATAACATGTCTAAGTCCACCGTTACAATGTTCATCTCGTGAAATTCTTATTTAAAATATATTTTATTATCACAATTCTCCGATTCGGATTAATAAACATCGCATAATAACTTTCAAATTGCACGTCCAAATATCTTTTATCATTCAAATTTCACATCCAAACATTCTTTAGTATGATAAATTTAGTTTTCTAAGGAAATATTAATATAAATTAATATGTGGAGGGTTATTTGGTAACTTAACCAAAGTATAGGTTCCAATACTAATTTAGATAAATTAAATGGACTTGGTTTGTAAATGATTTCCAAATAAGGACTACAAATGGGTCATTTAGTTTTTAAGATTTAAATCTTGGACTTATATTCATAGATTTTTCAAGTAAGGGTAGTTTGTGACTAGTTTTGAAATGGTTAGGACTAGTTTTGAAATATTTCTAGGATAGGGGTGAATTTTGGACATTTTAAAATGAAGTTTAAAAGCTTAGGACTAGATTTGTAAATTTTTTGAGAATGGGGTGAGAAACATTTATTTGGCATGTATGTTTGGTTAACCGGAGGTTTGTAACCTCCTCTCTTCTCGTCGAGTCCGTGCACACACAAAAAAAAAAAAGGTCCTGTGGCTTCTGATCGATCGATGAAGGGCAAGAATCAACAACTAAAAAACAAGACGGAAGTGGAGGTTACTTACAGTCATAAGAGGTGGCTGATGGCGGTGGCACACGGTGGCATGAGCTCCGACGAAGTGGCAGGGGGGAGGGTTCCGAGTAGTTGCTGCCTTTGGTTCTCCTTCTGTTTTCGAGCTGAAATCGACGAGGGGAAGGGTTGGGCTGGTGGTGGGGATTAAGTATAGGTTATAAGGAGGTGCTGGTGGGTTTAGGGTGGTGGAACGGTGGTGTATGGTGGGGTGTGTGTGTGTGTGTAACTGAGAGAGTGAGATAGAAAGAGTTTAGTGAGAAAGAGATCAAGAACTAGAGAGAGGAGATGATGGCTGATGTTATGAGGATTGAGGGAAGACATGAGCTTCTATTTATAGCCTAATGAGGCACTCACATGCCTAAGGAAGCCATACTCTCAAATTAAATTAAACACTCAAGATGGAGATATGCCTTGTACAATTGGAGATGGAGTGTAAGCAAGAAGGAAGGGAGTGGTGGACGGAGATAGGCACGTGGGCTTGAGAAATTGGGAAAAGAGCTGATTTTTCTTTCTACTAGCAAAGCCATATGGGCCCCACATGAGGTTACACTCTTTAAATACCCTAAAACACACATAATCGGGTGCATCAGGGTGTCAAGAAATTTTTCGTACGTGCCGATAGATATAGTTTAATTCAAGGATTTCAAAAACTCAAACAGATTAATTTATCAAGTTACGGAACTCCAGGAAATCGCGTTTAAAGTTTCGCGTCTAAATAGCCCATAATGCTCGATTTTTCGATTTTCGCAAATATTTTTGCTAAAAATATTTTGAGTATGTAATAAAATATTAGGCTATAACATGAGCCCAAAAATGCTCGCGGAATTTCCATCAGAGGTGTGTAAGTACCTCAATGAATCGATTCAGTTTTACACGATTAAAGAAAACTAGTGTTTTACTTTCTGTTTTCTTAAAACTATCGTATATTTTTCATACGAACTCCGTTTTGGACGTTCTTTAAATTTTCAGAAATAAAGTAACACGTACTATAAGATTTTAATGTTTGATTTGCTTATAACTACTTAATACAAAATTTCAGTTCCCCAGAGGCATTACCCAGTGTTACAGTTTGAGCTGTTTGATTTGTTTGACATTTTGCACATTTGGAAGTAAGGTATCGTTTGATATCTTATAATATTTGAAATGAACTCATTTATTTTACATTAGATGCACTACAATTGAATGAGTTAAATTACAAACATATTTATTGTAATTTAGTCGTTTGTAGTCTATGACCTAAATTCCGGGATGTTACAATAAGTTAAAATTAAGAAATATATTTTTTTGATTACCTACCTGCCATATATTGGGTTCAACCATTCAACATATGCAACCCTTTTCTTTATCTCTTCAGCTAGCTTATATGCATGTCCATATGTGGAATAATAACCAATATAAGGATCAAAATGAACTAATAAATCTCTCTATCAAACTCATTTACATTGGGAACTCATGTAATTTAGCATGATCATGCCATCTATTTAAACACATGGTAAGCGTTATTTATCAGATTGTCAGAACAATATGAGATAAAGAAAATCTGACAAATTTATAGTTTCTACAGACAGAAAAAGCAATGCTGACTAGAGATGCTCCTTTTTACAACCTAAACTCATCCATTATTCATCAAACACATACAATCATGGATAATTGGTTATCAAAATTACACATTTAAAAATACTCCAATATTTTCACATCAACATAAACAGATAACTAGAATAAAATTAAAACCTAAATGAACTAAATCGATTAACTGAGTTAAGAAAGCAACAACGAAAACTCAATACCTTATTTCAATTGATTTCCTTTTGTTCTAGTTATCTCAGTTTTCTCTAAATCCAACACAATACCAATTTTAAACAAGACAATGTTAAAGACTTAAATCTAAAGACAGTCAAATATATAAAGAAATAAAAAAGGAAAAGACAAAGGCTAACCAAATACAATAATACAACGAACCTGGATACACAAACTTCTTCCTTTAGTGATTACATATGTTGGAATTCGAATAGATTATTTCCTAGATTCAGGTAATGCAAAAATAATAGAATGCATAAACACAACGGAGAATAATCATTACTCTCAAGGTAACTCAGTCACCAGATTGAAAAATATTTTGATTTGGAGTAACTTTTAGGAGTCTTTAAGTATGAGAATCTACAAATATTAAAGAATATGGTGATAAATTAACAACTATTTGCATCGTAAACCCACCAAAAGACCATAAAAAGAAAAGAAGCTAAAAGAGGCTGTGGTGGTGATGGTGAGATGGTTTAGGAAATCGAAATCCATGCCTGAACCCGATGTAAAGAGGTTGTGGTGTTGGGGAGCAGTGTCGATGGTGATGTGGGAAAGCACATGTAGTTGTGTGGAATCGTTTCACCATAGAACAAATGATGTCGACGAAATGTGTTGATGTGGAATCGAACACCAATAGAGGATAAGGTTTGATGTCAGAGAGGGATTTCAGAGGAGATGAGGATGTTCGAGGAGAAGGAACGACTAAATAATCGATGGATTCGTTTATGTGGATGAAGGGTGAAGATGAACACATAATCGATGATCGCTTCAGGGTATGATGGTGGTTTCGGCGTCGACATTGATGATTGGCGTCGAATGTGTAGCAGTTCTGATAAGGGTTGTTATGGATGTAATTGGGTATGAGAAAGAAAGTAGTGAATCCAACTGTTTTGGGGACGACGGTCAGAGAAAAATATAGGATGAGCGATTAGATCTAATGTTTTAGAGACAGATCGAAATGAAATCTAATTTTCGTTAAAAGAAGGAAAAATATTAAAATTTTAGTAAAGAGGGATTTTTTTTTTTTTTTTATAGATGATGGAGAAATAATTGTAATCCCTCAAAATACTAGTTTCACTTTTCAACACCCTCACCATACAAACATTTATAGTCACATGTTTTTTTCTTCTATCTTTACTATTTTTTAAATTAATACCATCAAAATTAGAATGTAACTATAAAATATTTTTAATTATAAGTTTTATTTTCTAAAATGTCATAATAAAACACTTACAGTCACATGTTGTCAACCTTTAATATTCAAAATAATTAATTGTAGATACTCGTATGAACTTAAACTACTATCATTAAACACTTACGGTCACAATTATCTACCGTGGTTATTGGCTAGTATTTGTCAAGATTTTTATGTAAAACAATGACAAAATGTGTGAAAATAGTTTGCAATGGTGACTGATTTTAGCTAACATGTTGCTAAAACAATACTGTAATTTGATTAATAATTTTTAGTGACGCAAATAACCAAAACCATGACAACCCTTTTTTACAAACAATGACCGTAGGTCCGTTTTGTACTAGTGTAAAATCTTAATTTTAAGGATATTACATCTTTCATCCCCTCATTCAACAAGAAATCATCCCTCGTTAGCAGATATAGTATTAAAAATATTTTAACGGTACTTTTACTACTTAAGAAATTGTGTGTTTCTGTTGGCTTGTATAAGTTCTGGGTATTCTATTTCATCACCAAATGTGATTGGGTGTCATTATAGATATGTTACCAATATTTCCTATAATGACATGTTTCATGAAAACAACCACCTTAAGATTGATTGGAAGTTTCTATCGATAATCTGTCACTAGAAATATAGTTTGTCTATCTCCCACCTCCTCAATCCGCTAACATATCTATGTATTTATTATCGCTTTTATCACCATGGATACTTCTCTACTTTCCTTTGAAAGTTTTTGTTATATAAAAATGTCAATCATATATAATAACTTTGAGGAGGGAGGATACTATTATGTATATTTCTTTTTAAATGACATATATTAAGAAAAAGAAAGCCCGAGTTAGGCACATGCTAGCGAGGAAAACCATGCCATTACAACAGGTTACATATTCAACGTAGATGAGTTTAACCAAGTACATCAATCGAAAGTAATTTTACTACTCCTAACCAAAATCCAAAATTTTTTATTTCTTAATATTGTTTTGAAAAAAGTGTCTCTATTTCTCCACACACCCTTTTTAAAGGATTTATCGATAATATAATTTCTTAAATCCCACGGTCCCCATAAAAGCGAAGT